>NC_084595.1:11152264-11752264 GCF_033807715.1 Cololabis saira | reverse complement strand
CCATGTTTTTGAAGAGAGCTCAAATCTGTAAAAAGTGCCAAGAGAAGAGGGGTTGATCTTTTTAAAGAGCCACTCAAAATCCTCGAGTACCAGGGGAACATTTCTAATAATTTCATTTGACTAATTTAATTATTTTAAAACATCTCAATTGGTTGATTCTGTATACCATATTTTTGTGCGTTATAAGGCGCACTTAAAATCCTAAAATTTTCAAAATAAATTGTTAGTGCGCCTTATGTATGAATTCTTGTTGAGCTTACTGACCTCAAACCAGTTTTATGTGATACTGCGCTCAAAAGTCTGTCAACATGTTTTAGTGACTTTGGTAAGAAGCCTCTCTGCTTAGTTGATTACGCATTAAAGTCGGTCCTTGGTTGGATACGGGTTGCAACGTCAGACAACGTTAGATAACTAATTATGTAGCGCTGGCAAGCAACCATCCTCCAACATCTAGTCACTGTTACCTTACTGTAATTAGACACCAAGCCAACGTTATGTTTTTAGCATAAACTCAATTGTCAATTTATTTCATTTAGACCTATTTGTTAAATATCAGGCTTTTCCCATGAGAAATAGCACCCATGATCACTCATAATAAATAATTAAAACAAGAAAATTCCCACACCACTCTGGGATTTTGAATTCAACATTTTGATGTCTTCAAATGTAATGGATGGACTTCTATCTAACATTTTAGTGAGACATACTAAACGATATATACATAGAACACAATAGAATATATACATCAGCTATCATTCACTTTACTTATTCTCAGCTGAATAATTTAGTGAAACCATCCATCCATTTCCTCCTTATCCGAGTCCGGGTTGCAGGGGCAGTAGCCTAAGCAGGGTAACCCAGACTTCCCTCTCCTCAGCCACTTCCTCCAGTTCATCTGGGGGGATCCCAAGTCCCTAGTCGAGACACAGACCCGCCAGCATATCCTGGGGTCTCCTCCTAGTGGGACATGCCCAGGAGACCTCACCAGATACCTGAGCCACCTCACCTGTCTCCTCTGGACATGTGTTCAATTCAATTCAATTCAATTTTATTTATATAGCGTCTATTACAACAGAAGTTGTCTCTAGGCACTTTCCAGACAACTTCTGTTATAATAGATGCTATATAAATCAAATTGAATTGAATTGAATTGAATTGAATTGAATTGAATTGAATTGAACACATGACCGCACTCAAGTCATTCTTTTGCAAAGTAGCTGATTTACTGTTTTGCTGACAGGCTGTGGCAAACGTTTAATTTACTCGTCCACTCAACACAACCCTGTGGACTTTCTGTTCAATTTTTAAACAAAAAGTCCACATTTTTAACAGTTCCATCTTTGATACAGTTTAAATACAAAAAAAAAAACATAACTGGTCTAAAATTACACAATCTATTTAGATAGATATAGACACAACAGTCTGTAACATCATTTCTGAGCTCTATAATAGAGAATAGACTCGGCGGTCTAGTTGACAACAACACAAAGCACATTCAAATAGGCAGGTGGTCAAAGCTACCACAACATTCTGATAAAGAAATTAACGCAGAACCATGAATCAGGCTTTACAACCAATTAGCGTTGGCTCACAGCCCTAATGCGTTCAGGACAGTTGTAAAGTAAGAATCAGCCTACACCGGCCGCACAATGCACATTTTATCGTTATAAGCCTACAATTTACGATTATATATGAACGTATCACACAAAATGGGGCCCTATCATTGGGCCCTATGAGCTTGTGGGCCCCGTGGCGACCGCCCCCTTGCCCCCCTCTGGCTCCGCTACAGGTCTTATCCCTGGCAACAGTGTGGGGTTATCAAGAGACATGGATTCTCTGGTATGCAGTGGGAATTGCTTTCCTGGGTGGAAAAACCATGTTTGCATTTCATTTTGTGTTTATTCAACCCTGACTTTCTATTATTTCTTTCTGATTCAGAATGTAAATTCACTAAACAGGGAAACAAAAGCTGTTTAATCTTTGTCCAGTGTTGTTCCTACAGGCAACACACAAAGAAACTTTGCAGCCATTTTTCCAGTGAATCTCTGTTTTTTACACCCAACATTAAGTCTTCTGTAAAGAATCTTGGGGTAATATTTTATGACCAAATTTGATCCCCAAGTAAGCTCAGTTATAAAAAACTGATTTTATCATTTAAGGATTTTATCACAAGTAAAGGGATACGTGCCAAAAATAGATCTGGAGACTGTAATCCATGCTTTTATTAACACCAGACTGGATTACTGCAAGTCTCTTTATTTTGACTCACTCTTGCACATCCTCCAGCTGGTACTAACGCCGCTGCCCACCTCCTGACTGGCAAGTGAAAGCGTGACCACACATCCCCTGTCCTAGCTGCACTGCACTGGCTCCCTGTTGCTTTTAGAATAGAATTTAACATTTTATTGATTGTTTTTAAAGCTCTTAATGGACAACCCTCCCTCCATTATCTGACTGAACTCCTCAATACCCACAACCCTGCCAGGTTATTGAGTTCCTCCAATCAGCTGCTACTGGTCGCCTCCAGAACACGACTGAAGACCAAAGGTGACAGAGCCTTTGCGGCGCCTAGACTCTGGAATAACTTTCTGTTTCCTGTTCAATCTGAGGTTTTAAATCAGCTTTAAAAACA
Organism: Cololabis saira; assembly: GCF_033807715.1. Taxonomy (NCBI): domain Eukaryota; kingdom Metazoa; phylum Chordata; class Actinopteri; order Beloniformes; family Belonidae; genus Cololabis; species Cololabis saira. Next base: position 11,749,632 of record NC_084595.1, on the reverse strand, counting down.
TACTTTTTCTCCCTGACTTTTGACTAGTTTTAATGGATTTTGGCAAAATTTTATTTCAAACATATTCTAATTTTTAATAATTGTACTCAAATTTTTAATTTTATTGCATTCTTGTATTTTGTAGTCATCTTATTGTATTTATTTTATCTTTGTAATATATGCCTTTTATTCAGCTGTTTTTAACTGTACAGCACTTTGGTGAACCTCAGTTGTTTTAAACTGTGCTCTATAAAAGATTGAGTTGAGTCGTGTTGAGTTTTTTAACTATATGTGTGGTTTAAATGGCAAGAACTTTGATCAAAGACATGAGTCTTTCCAGCATGGACCAAGACCATAGCTGGTGCGGAGGAAATTGATCGTGGTATCTGGGCTGAGGAGAGCAGTCAAAATAGTTCTGTGATTACTAAATATCTGTTTTTCTCCTCAAAAAGAACTGTTATCCATAAGCAGCACATCACATCTTGTATGATCAATATTTTCTTTCATTCATTTTAGGGATCTGCCATGCCAGACAAGTAGAAATGTAAAATGTGAAAATCTGTACTTAAGGGAAGATGTCTTTTATTTATTTAAAGCAAAATCCTATAAAAATTGTTAACAAAATGCGTTGTTTTCCATCTTTATTTCAGCACACCCTCTCTGTGTTTCCATGACTTGGGTCTTGAATCCAAGAGGTTAGTTTATGAAGACAAAAATAACTTCAGTGTTGTTCAGGCAGGTATGGCCTAAAGACAAAATTAATCCATACTTTGATCATGTCTTTGGGCATTTCTTTCAGTGGTGACACCCTGCAGGAGTAGGACAGTCCAAAGCCGTTTTAGTAATTCATTATTTTGAGGTCAAGCGTAGATTTTCTACAAATTCTCAACAAACTTGTTGGTACAATGTCAATACAACAGCAGCTGACTAGATAAGGTTAAACATAGTTTGAAATTCAATTCAAGAAAACGTAATCAATCCCTGAAAGGAAATGAATTAACAAAAGATTCAGTTTGATTTGAGAACATCCATGAATGTTTTTTCCTGCACAGCTTGTTGTATTGCTGTATTGTTCAGCAGAAGTTTGTGTTCTGGACAGAAGAGGCAAGACAAAGAAACCTACATCCTCTTCTACCACATCTGACATTCCAGTCAACGTGGGAACTGTCACAGACTGCACCACGGATGAAATCAGTGTCTGAGGGCACTATAAAATGTCCAGATTTACTCACCTGTACAGACTTGCACACAACGGATTCAGCTGAGGTCGTCTTTGCTGTATCATCATCAACGGATATTTGTTCTATGCAGCCAAGTAATTCTGACTGTATCAATAATGTATGAACAATGTATGATTGTAGAAATATAATCCTAACAAACTTTCCTTTCTTCCTTTTCTTTACCCACAGGATATACTTCTAAGTGGTTTCCTCATCAGGTCGGTACTTATCCCTCTACACTGGTCTTGGTCAGTGAAAACAGTGTAAACGATGTGTGGACATGATTGTTCCTGCTTACGTGGTGCAGTTAAATATCACAGCCTTTTGAACTGAACTATCAATTTTTTTACTGGTGATTAATACCATTGTAGATGAAAAGAGATATAGTTTTACTCATACTAAGGTCAGTCGAGGAGACACACGCCTGCACCCATATGAGATGCTTGTTTTTTCAAGAAACAATAGTTTCACAGAAATTAATTGACTCTTTTACTAATATAGAAACGTACCAATTAGTATAAGGATTTATTTAAAACACACATTCATGGAGGCAGAGTTTCACAAGAGGAACTGTGATATACAGGACTGTCTCAGAAAATTAGAATATTGTGATAAAGTCCTTTATTTTCTGTAATGCAATTAAAAAAACAAAAATGTCATACATTCTGGATTCATTACAAATCAACTGAAATATTGCAAGCCTTTTATTATTTTAATATTATAATATTATGGCTTACAGTTTAAGATTAAGATCCCCAGAATATTCAAATTTTTTTAGATAGGATATTTGAGTTTTCTTAAGCTGTAAGCCATGATCAGCAATATTAAAATAATAAAAGGCTTGCAATATTTCAGTTGATTTGTAATGAATCCAGAATGTATGACATTTTTGCATTACAGAAAATAAAGGACTTTATCACAATATTCACATTTTCTGAGACAGTCCTGTATGTAGTAATATGAACACCTATTTTTTTTAAACATCGTCGTTTCTTTCCCCACTTTAACGTTGTTACGTCCAATAACTCAATACATGAATGAATGATGATCCCACTTCAAGATTCACAATCTAGACTGAATTTGGCTGTTTTTGGCTGTTTATCTAAGGCTGTTGCCCTGAATGTTATTTGCATCACCCCAGTTTCTAAAAATAGAAGAAAAAAAAAAGTCCATTCAATGCAATAGAGTTGGGCAAACTCACAACAGTAATGCCAAGACACTATGCAGAAAGCACAAACTGTAAAATATATATAATATAATATAGTTAATTGTAAATCATGTTAAATCCAGTTCATAATCCGACAACATCAGATCCTCACGTCAGTGCAATCCTTCATCCTGAGACAGCACGAAGTCACCATGGTGAGGAGAAAACAGTTTAAAGGGATAAAAATAAACAAATGGAAAAAAAACAACTCCAACAAGATGGATTCAGATGTTTTCAGTTCAGTGTCCAGCCTTATTCATATGTCGAAATAGATGTGTTGCATAAATACGCGTCGAAAACCGCGCAACCGCTGTCTAAGCGGACGGATCAGATCGTCTCTGTCAATGCAAGTCAGGTGGTGGTGAGTGACATAAACACAGGTGGACAGGCTCCCCTTTTTCTCTGCTTTAGGAAATATCGAATCCTTTTTTTCTTCAGGAAGCAACAGCTTGGATAGTTTGTTCTGTGTCTTTAGCAACTTAACAAGGTAGAACATTTACCTTTTACTGAAATAGCCCACAACATTGCATTGTGAAAATGCACATACTGTAGAACACGGGAGGCCCATCAGTGCAATGACGGAAATACATCCGTGTACTACGTCTTCTGTTTCACCTGCATTCATTGAAAATAGCACCTTTTTTTCCTCTTTTGTTGCCTAACTTCACAGTCAGAGTAGCCTCTGACAGACACCTAGTGTGATGAAGAAAAAGGTGCACCCGTGTTACTGCAGTTCCCATCGTGGGTTTTTTTCTTTTGTTGATGGTTGGGGCCAACAAAATTGTTCACATGTGTATATAAGAGCAAGATCAAGGGAATGGAGAAAACAATTAGGGGGCTCATGTACATTTTGAGAAGAGCCAATGGAGGCTAACAGAGAACTAAAAGCAACATTCAGGCTGTCATTTTCATTATCTTTATATATGTTAAAATCTTCCACTATGATAACTTTATTTGCACTCAACACTTATTAAAAAAAGTGAGAGAGGAAATGAGTGAATGCTCCACGTGGATGATGCACCTCTACAGGAACTGAGAGATACTCAGAAGCGGTAAACGTTGAGTCTAGGGTTGATTAATTGACATGAGCGGTAGATAGCTGCCAGTCCCCCTCTATCGGCCTCGCTTCAAAGAAAATGATAGTTCAAAAAACTAGGGGAGCCTTGATTCATTGATACTAACATGACCCTCCTACTGCAGTTCGGTTTTGGTCTTCAGTTTGTTGATAAAATGTGTATTTGATTTGATCAGTTCCAACTTGTGTCATTGTTATTAAGTTATTAAATTTATTTGAGAGATACTTGAGATTACAAAGAGAGGCAGGGCAGCAAATAGAAAATAGATGAATATCTTTGAGAAATTAAGTAAAAAAAAAAAAGATTATTTAAATTAATCATAGTTTAACTTTTTTTTATTCTTTATATTTTATTTATTATGTATTCACAACAAATAACAAAACCCTATTAAATCTGCAAGCAGCGATGAACGGCCCCTCGCACCCTTGTGCACGTTCAGACGTGCTGCAGTGGAAGCGCTTGTATGACTTGCATGTAGATTTTAGACAGTTTAGAAAGTTTTTATGTCAAACCATTCAAAAGTTATGGCAGAAAGTAGGAACTATCAAATATGGACCAATCAGATGAAGTGGGGGCTTTTTGGTGTCTATCGTCACCACGGTAACACTTTTGACTGAGAAAAGTAATGCCCATCGTCGCAGGATCTAGACGCACATTTTGATGTATAACACACCTGGGTGCACGTTACGGTTCGGGCGAAAGAAGCGGCCGAAGAAATGGCATAAATTGCGGCAAAATTACACGATTAATTCAAAATGGCCGACTTCCTGTTCGGTTTCGGCCATGGCGCCAAGAGACTTTTCTTTAAGTTACGACATGATACAGGTGTGTACCGATTTCCGTGCATGTACGTCAAACCTTATTGTGGGGCTTGAGGCACAAAGTTTTCTAGGGGGCGCTGTTGAGCCATTAGGCCACGCCCATTAATGCAAACCATTAAATATCAAATTTCTTCGCTAGGACTGGCTTGCGTGCAAATTTTGGTGACTTTTGGGGCACGTTTACGGGGGCAAAAAGGCCCTCATTTCGTCGGAAAAAGAAAAAAACGAGGAAAATTAAAAAAATAGGTCCTTCGCACTGTAAGTGCTCGGGCTTTAATTATAAAGACAGTAGGATCTCCTCCAGGGCAGACACTTCTGGAGACAGGTTATCATACACACTTTGCATGTTCAGATTTCATGTTCCCCATTTTTACACGTCAGTCTGAGAATAGTGTATTTAAAACCCAGTGACAGCATGAAAACCGGCGGGATAAAGTCCCTAAATAATTTCACACATAAATCCTGCATAACAAGCAAATGGGAGAGACGGGTGGTATTCATTGTATTCCTCTGGGTAGTTCACACTTGGGGGAGTTTTAATCTAACTGTTAGTCTAAACAGGAACAGAAACTTGATAATACCACAATATACTTTATATGATGCATTTATTGGGATTTCATTCTTTCCATGTTTAACACTGGCAAACAGAGTATGAAGTATGAACTCCTGTTGCTCCTTCTAGCCTATTTGGGCAGCAAACACTGAAAATTGGGAAGTCCTTTTAATCTTACGTGACTGTCAATCACGTATAATGTGCTTTGCAGGCAATTTTATGGGTGAACTGAGTTATAATCAATCCATACAGTACTTGTTATTCTTGTCAGCAGTGAGACAGCGAATCATAACAGCTCTCTTTGTCTGACAGCTGCACACTGGTCGTTATTTCAAGGAGGAGAGTTGGTTCACATGAGACCATGCGACGTTGATACGGCCATCAATAACTGGCAGTGAGCAGGCAAGAGGCCCCTGCCTGACGTCTGAGGAGATTTTGATGAGTCCACAAACGGTACAAACAGTACTCGAGTTGTAAAAGAAATCAGGGGGGATGGTGGATTTTATCATATGGGGACAGATAATTTGTGCTGATTACAAATAATATAATATATTACAAATAATAGCAGTGACCAAAACAACTGCAGAAATACTGCAGGAATGACATAGCAGCAGTTAAATGCAGCCTTCTGTAAGCTTTAAATATCCACTGGGCTTACATCAAATACATCAAAACACAACAATAAAAAACAGTTTTCTAAACTTATCAATATGACTCTGTCCTTCACAGGATAAGTAAAATGGATCACTGCAAAAACTCAAAATCTTAACAAGAATATTTGTCTTATTTCTAGTTAAAATGTCTCATTTTAGTAAAAAAAATCCCATTACACTTAAAACAAGACTCATCACTGGAAAAAAAACAACAATTTTCACCTGTTTCAAGTAGATTTTCACTTAAAATAAGTAGAAAAATCTGCCAGTGGAACAAGATTTTTTTTGCTTGTAATGAGAAGATAAATCTTGTCCCAGTGGCAGATTTTCCTGCTTATTTAAAGTTAAAATGTACTTGAAACAGGTGAAAATTGTCAAATAAGTTATTCTTCTGGCGTTATTGTTCTGGTGATGACTCTAAATGTTGAAATAGCAGTAAAACCACATTCATTGATGAAATGACATAAGGGATGGAAAGGGGGGATGGCAGTTTTACAGGGGGGATGATTTTGACCGTTTTTATTTCAGGGGGGATGCCATCCCCCCTCATCCCCCCTCAACTTCAGTACTGGGTACAAAACCAACAGGAAAGAAACCCAAGAGGAATCCATCTTCATTGCCTGATCAATCACAAGGATGCATTCAACAGCTGTCTGCTCCTTTCTTTGAACATTTCTGCTGTGAATCTAACACGTTTTAAACCCTGCTCTTGAGCACAACACAACTGCTGGACTTTAGCATCATGAAGGGGCAGTACATTTGCTAATTTCACATATAAGTTTATTCGGTTGGTCCAAATCACCTTAAAGATTTGTAAACCTGTAGCAGTTTCACTTAGGCAGTTGAGAAATGATTCTCACCAGATTTTGGTCTGAGTTGTCTGCTGCATTAACAATTATCAAATGTAGATGTGTTGTCCGAGTATTATTTTAGCTATTTTTATTCTAATCTATGGATTTGATTTTTATCACGCTTTTTCTTGGACACTCAAAGCGCTCACATTCATACTTGGTGGTGGTAAACTACATGTGTAGCAGCTGCCCGGAAAAATAGCGGTATTATTGGCATTAACAATGTTTGTCCATTGCTTAACTGAAAGATGTTTTCTCAGTTTTACTGTCTCAAATGACAACGTAGAGGAGCATGACCTGGTTACATGTGCATGTAACCATATGAATAGTCAGTTATGAGAAAGACAACAACAGTGTGGGCTCAAGCAGAGGTGTCAAAAGTATTCACATTCATTACTCAGGTAGAAGTATAGATACTAGAGTTTAAAAATACTCCTGTACAAGTTGAAGTATCAACTCAAGTTTTTTACTCAAGTAAAAGTATAAAAGTACTGGTTTCAAAACTACTTAAAGTATAAAAGTAAAAGTAATGTAAGGGGGGAAAAAGCCCTTAAAGGAGCATGAGGCTCCTTTTAAGAAATGAGACTCTCTAGCGCCACCCTTCACCACGACGACCGTCAGGGGTACTGCAGCCAACAGCGAAGCCGGCACGGGAGAACGGGGAGAACGTGCATGCAGCGTCATGCAACGTCACATCCGCAGGGCAGCGCGGGAAAAGCGGCCCCAGCCTTGCATCACATTTTGCAGCACACAGCCTGTTCAAGGCAACGGACAGATATACTAGAGGGCTCACTCTTTTTGGTTTGGATCGCTTCATCTGACATTATTACTAGAAAAATTAAAACGTATACAATTTTTTTTCATAAATCCTGCCTCAAGCTCCTTTAAGGACAAAAGCCATTGAAAATGAATGCATCTTAGTATAATGCAAATATATTAAAGAACCATATACCGGTATGTGTACTATTGAGCATTAACATGTGTTTCAGAGAGCAGGAGATATGATGACTAGTTGCCTATAAGTATTGTAATGGTGCAAAAAGTCAAACTTCAGAGGCATGTTATCATTTATCCTAACCTTTATTGGAATGTACATCCAAGTTTAGTTGCAGGAATCTGAGGGCAAAGGATGTAAGAACAAAACTGGACAAGAACATCTGAAACAACCACAACCAAATTCACTCTATCCGGATGGAGCAATTTAACTGGATAGTTTTTTTTAAAGGCTGAAATGAAATAGAGTAACGAGGCTGTTTTTAAAATGTAAGGAGTAAAAAGTACAGATAATTGCGTGAAAATGTAAGTAGTAAAAGTAAAAAGCCGTCTGAAAAATAATTACTCCAGTGAAGTATAGATAACCATAATTTCTACTTAAAGGAGCTTGAGGCCGGATTGAGGCAGAATTTATGAAAAAAATTTGTATACGTTTTAAGTTTTCTAGTAATAATGTCAGATGAAGCGTTCCAAACCCAAAAGAATGAGCCCTCTAGTGTATCTCTCCTTTGCCTTGAACAGGCTGTGTGCTGCAAAATGTGCTGCAATTCGGAGTCCGAATTTCCCGCGCTGGGCTGCGGATGTGACGTCACATGACGCTGCATGCACGTTCTCCCCGTTCTCCCGTGCCGGCTTCACTGTTGGCTGCAGTACCCCCGACGGCCGTCGTGGTGAAGGGTGGCGCTAGAGAGTCTCATTTCTTAAAAGGAGCCTCAAGCTCCTTTAAGTAAGGTAACTAAGTATTTGTAATTTGTTACTTGACACCTCTGGGCTCATGTTACTAAACTTTACAAGACATTTTAAATGCAATACACAAATCATAGGGGGCTAACACTGGCAACATCCTAAAGCCCCTGCAAATAAGACACCAATCTAAAGCAGTATGATGTAGTTAACTGCTTTAGGAAAGCCACTTCTTCTTCACCTCAGCCTCCCGGCTCAGTCTCGTCGAGTGAAGATGGAGCACTCATTATAAAAATAAGTCTTTTTTTGATAAATTGTCAACACTCCATTGCTTTTTAAAATGTCAATAACTCCACAGGCTGAGGAGTCTAGGGATGGATCACGCTGACGCGTAGCAGGACGGCTACAAGTCAGGATTTTAGACACTTGGCTCTCAGTGAGAGGAGCCCACTCAGAGAGTTAAATGCCAAGAGAAGTCAGACCAGGAAATATAGTGACAGATTAGTGGAAGGCAGAAGAGTGTCGAGCTTATCCACAAATGGACCCAATTGACTTGTTGAAGCAAATGTCAGTAAGCTACTCTGTGCTGAAGTGCTGGATAGCATGCTGGAAAAAAGCAAGCTGTGAAGAGAACGAGTACTAATATTGCAGCTGCACTCTTTATAGAGACATATAGAGAGACATATATATATATATATATATATATATATATATATATATATATATATATATATAAATGTTTATATCAAAAAGATGGCATCTGCTAGTTAATTCTAATTTTTAATCATAAAAGGCTGTAAAACACTCTTTTTCCAGCATAGACTGGTTATGTTTGTATTAAGAGAAAATCTCAGTCACAGACAGATTTACATGTGTTCCTCAGAAGCATTATATTTGAACAAAGCATTGCACTGTGTAACGTCAGGTTTGAATCAATGTGTTGCTGAATATGTGGTTGCTTTTGGTGGTAGTTTCATGTACGGCTACAGAAAAGCCTCGGCACAGGCACCGCTGCAGGTACACAGCCACATCAGACTGAACACATTAAAAATACAATAGCTTAAAAAAAGAAATAAAAAAAAAAAATACAATAGCTTGAGTCTGTTAATTCGTTTCATTTTAGTGTTTTAAAATAAGCCTTGGAACTGTGGTCAACACATTGATTTGTTCCCAAAATAAAAGAAACAAAAAAAATATTTTAAATAAATGTTGTTACTATAAACTATAAATTACTCTCAATTTATTTTTTCAGTTTCCAGCATTTTGCCAATTTAGCCATTTTGAGCCAAGTGAGGTAGTCTGCATACTCCAACAGAACAAAAACACCAATAAATAAACAATGACGGAGGCAACTGACACTGTAAGTCCAAAGACAAGGACCCCAAACAAGAAATGTTTAAAGTCCTCCACCAACAACGCAGTGTCCATCCTCATACACAATCATTTTGTAGAAGGAGTCGGTCTGTGATTACCTGGTTAGTGGTTGGATCGCCTGCTCCACCACATGTTGTCCTCGGGCAAGACGCTGAGCAGCCTGCGCTGGCAGGCAAGCACCTTGCATGGCAGCTGGACGTGCAGCTGTGTCATAACTAGAGTAGGATGAACCGCCAAATGTGAGAGCAATGCCGTCTTTGGAAAGACTGTCCTGCTGGGGACCTTGAGACCTCTGTGTCAAAGCCGAGGGCTGAATCCAACTGTATCTTTGGTCCACCATTGCAAAGCTAACAGAGTAATCTATGCACTTTGCATCGGTTTGTTTCCCAGTCTAGGTTAGTTTAGGTTTTTTCACTTTTTGTACATAGCAGTGTAAACTCTTCTCCAGATTCAAGGAATGCCACAAAAGCCGCAGAGGTTACATCTCATAATTGGCTGCACTGATTCCAAAGAAATGAGGATTATGCACTCAGCCAATCAATAAAAGTGTATTGCTACCACAACAGTCACATTAACACATTTGATGCTGCATGAACTGCATTGATTTGTGTGTAAGTGCGTCTCTGTGGTGGAGCAGTCGGTAAATCAGCTCTTCAAGGAAACAAAAACTGTGGGTTCAAATTCCCCTGGTGGCCAATGACTATTGTCACGATTATTGAGAAGCGGTTGACACTTTCTGACATTGAAAATAAAAATCCTGATTGTTATTTCCTGTGGCTCCCACTGAGAAACACCAACGTTTATATTCTTCAGTTAGTGGCTTTAGTTAATCTGCAGTGGAGTGATTTTATTGAATCGGTTTTATCCGATTGCCTGATGTCTTGGTTTGGAAATCTGTCTCTTAGAAATAAGAATATTCTGAACCAGATAGTGAAGTGGTCCAGTAAGATAAGGAGAGAGCAGCAGATGATGAATCCGGACAGCCTTTGTATCTGTCTGGATCTATATTAAAAGACACCTCTCATCCACTACACAACTAGTTCCAGCTACTTCAGTCAGGCCTCATGCAGATATAGAGTACAACAACGTTTTAAATATAGTTTTATACATACTGCTATAACCCTCCTAAATAAGTAGGTTTTAGCCTTTTATGTTGTGATTATGGTTTATGTTTACGTTGTATGTACTGATGGTGTCTTGTTGCTGGACTCGCTATACCACCTTATTGCAAGGCAAATTTACCTTTGGGTACAATAAAGTTGAACAGAACTGAACTGAATTCATTATCAGAAAGAAGGGTTACAGGAGTTTTAGCTAGCCTTTCACCTATCCTCTCATTCAACACACTCAAAAGCACTGTTGTGCATTTAATTATCACACTACTAACTACTTTTCTCAGACTGTCTTGTCAACACGGTGAGGCTTCAGCAAACATGGCATGATGAATTCAGTTTGAGGGTTGTCATCAATCCGTATTAAGGAGAGAGCTCATGGTTCCCTAAGTGCTTTGTCAAGGTAAATTTGTTGTCTTTTGAAGCAGAAAATTAGACCATATGACAACTTTAGAAGCCTGCTCTTTCATGTCTCCAACAGTGATTGACCTTTTAAAGTCACAGAACGAGAATGCTGTGTTCAGAAATGTGCAACACACTTGTGATGGCCAGGGTTGTGATTAATGCTAATTTGTGAATTTCTCAGCGTTTCTTTTGTGCTGGCAACAAGACGGCCCTCTGAAAACTGACCAAGAGTCAGTATATGCAGAGTCTTTGATCTATCTGATTATCTCTTACTACATTGAAAGATTTTCTTCAACACTCACAAATAAACCATTCGGAAAAGAACGGAGCTCTTTGTTAAAGTTGGACACAGATCAAAGTCTGAGAAATTGTCTCATGAGAAAGAACTGAGGTGGGTAATGACACGATGAACATTCATCAATTTCTGTCTCATCTGGGGAAACAGGTGGCATTCTCACACTCCAGTGTGAAAGAGGGATAATAAATCATGCTTTATTGATAACTGGATGTAAACAAGCGAAGAATGAGCCAGTGAACGGTGAATGGGGGGATTCATATCTCCTGCACACAGCATTCAGCTCAGTCCAGAAAAGCAATTGGTATTTTAGGAGAGGCAATTCATTCAGGCAAGCATTTGAATCACACAGACAATGCAAACGGGTGGCTCCGCTTCACAAAGGTAAACTAAACAGACAGAATTGATTTCTTACATGCTTTTCACTCGTGTGTTCCCAAATCTATGTTACTCAGAGCCACTAATGCCCTGGATGTTTTAGACGTTTCCCTGCTCCACCAAGCCTGAGTCAAATGAATGGATCACCATCAACGTCGTCACGAGTCTGTTACCGACTCATTTGGATCAGTGCGTTAGAACAAGGTTTCTTAGCCCTGGTCCCCGGGCCCCACTGTCTGCATGTTTTAGATGTGTCCCTGCATCAACACCTGCTTCAAATGAATGGTCATCATCAGCTTGTGATTAAGGCCTCCACTAGGCATGGGGCGATATACGATATTATCGTATATCGCGATAAAAAACGGCCGCGATAACGTTATCGTGGGGTACTGTAATTATCGCCGAATTTTTTTTTTTTGTCACACAAGGCTACCAGCCAGGTAGAAGCCAGTGTTATTTTTTTTCATGTATTTTATTAATATTATTTATTATTATTATTTATTTAATATTTTTTCAGAGAGTAGTACAATCCGTGTGCATTTGACTACTGTGGCACTTTATTTTCACTCAATCTTTGTGTTGGCCATGCAGCTTTTGTTTTGTATACTACAGAGCAGTGCCTTTATTTTATTATTTTTCCAGAGAGCCGTACTAAGTAACAGGCAGCCAGCCACTGTTAAAGTTTCAGAGAGTAATACAATCAGTGTGCATTTGGCTCTACTTTGTCACTTTATTTCTATTTGTCACTTATTTCTTTCGAATCTCAGGGAAGTATTTTCTTACAAAAAAAGAAAGTTCAAATAAGTACCGGTACCGGTACTATAGTTTACACTTTGTAATGCATAACATTTACAGTACACTATTTGTTCTCTACCTCAAGTGTCACTGTGTTGAGAATGATTTGAGAATAAATGTTCTGAAGGAACCAGTGGATCCACGGTTAGTGTTTTTCCTTGCATTTTAAGAATTTTATAAGCGACACGCTAATATTGTGATAATATCGTAATCGTTAATCGCATTTTTGTCCACTAATATCGTGATATGAAATTTTCATATCGTCCCATGCCTAGTCTCCACAGGTCATTTGTATCAGGGTGTGCTGAAGCTGGGTAGCATCTAAATCATGCAGGGTGGGTCCCAGGGACCCGGGTTGGGAAGACTGGTTTGGATGTTTCCCGTTGTCATTGTACCTGTTCCTGACCTTATTGCCATACCTGTCAAGTTTTGGATTTAAAAATAAGGGAAATCCACCACCCGCTGTCCCACCAGCCCAACTGAGGTCCAGTATCCCTTACATTTTAAGACAGATTTACAAGAAATCTGAAATAACTACCCGTCAACCACTTACACACTGCACATAGCCTGATAGGCCGACCTTTGTTGACACTGAGATGCTGTGGAAATTCCTATCTATAGACGTAGATATTCCTAGATCTATCATGGATCTATCTTCCCCATACAGTAATAGAGCCTAAATGATAACACAAAATGGAATTAAAGCACATTTATTTTAAATATTTTCAGTTTATATACACATTGATTGTCTTCAAGTGAAACATTTACATTTTCTTTTAATATGTCAATTTCCCTCATGTGGCTCTCTGGCATTCACTGACTGATTACAGGCCAACACAGTCAAAGTTCAGGAGCCGACTGAGGGGCAGACAGAACCCGAGGTGCCGGCTGAGGGGGACACCGGGTCCTCGGCACAGGTTGAGGTGCGTCCGGGACCACCCCCGAAACAGGAACTGAGCGAGGTTCGTCCAGGACCCCCACCAGAACAGGCTGGGGCTGGCGCCGACGTCGTCGTCGTCTCCCCTTGGGCTGAGAACACCCGGGCCCCCCTCGAGCCCGGCGTGTTCCCCAGAAGGGAGATTCTTCCTCCTCCTCAGCCTCCTGCCAACCAGGAATCGAGAGTTCTGCCTCCCTGTAGACATATTGCCAGAAGGCAAAACTTTCTCCCACTGGGTCCATGCAGGCTGGTCCGTCCTGTCAGGGAGGTTTTAGTGAGGACCCAGATGCATGAGAGCAGGAGGCAGGAGTTCCAAAAAAAAACTGAGATTTATTGCTCAAAAACAAAAACAAAAACACTGCTGAGCAGTATCAAAAAACAGAACATGAACATGAATCAGAAAACTTGGTAAACCAGACGAGGAGAACATGGAGGGAGCAAACAGTACGGACCAGCAAGGAGCAGGGGAAAGACAAGACTAGATATACACGAGGGATAACGAGACACAGGTGCAGACGATCAGGGCAGATGGGAAACAGGAACTTAAACACAAAGACATGGGCTTTCAAAATAAAACAGGAAACTGTCAAATCCTGAAAGGACGTCTACAAACTACATATCAACTGTTTGAATATGAAGTCATGCTTTTATGACATTATTTTTGTAATAAGCTTTTATTGCAGCCAAGGCTGCATCCTCTGCCAGGAGCTTATCTCTCGCTTTCCTGTTTGTCAAATTATACGAGTGGGATCTGATGTTCGGCTGTTTGGTGTCAAGCTGCTAATCATCTCTATTCACCCTTCACCATAAACACCGAGCTTCACCCCTAATGACAAACAAATCTTTGACGCGGCCTGAGTGTAAATGTTATGCATCAAACAGGGATAGTTGCTATCATGGGCGTTGCACCTGTGGGGGATGTGCATGTTTTAACAGCCACACTTTTCCCAGTGAGTGTATTTAACACCCTCAGTATTTGCTACATAAATGCCTTACAACAGTCGCTCAGTTTGTCTTTCCCATGTGTCTTTGTACCCCCCCCTGTTTTTCTTTGACTACGTTTACATGCAGTCAAAATTTGGGTTATTGCTAATATTCCGGTTACTGAAACATTCGGAATATTCCGTTTACATGTGTGAGCAAACAGGGTTATCCCTGTTTACATGGTAATTAATCATTCGGGATATCTGGATCAAACCAGCGACGTGCGGAGAACATCATGACGCAATTAGCATTATTTCCGCTTCTTCTTCCTGTATCCCAAATTCAAAACAAATGCTGCTCAGCGCAACTTTTCGCTCACCTTCTTGTAAATCTCGCTATCCCGGTACTTTCTACCGTCTACAAATGCAGAAATGTTCATATCCTTCATTACATTTATGAAGTGATTCGTCTCCTCCTCACTCCAAAAGTGTGGCGTGGTCTTGCGTTTCTCCGTGTTTATAAGAACTTCCTGGACTCAAAAGACCAGGATTCCATGTGAACAGAGCATGCGCAGAAAACAAATTCATGTTCCGTTTGATCGGGATATTCCGTTTGGCGTTTACATGACCGAATATTCGGGTTTTAAAAGGAGTAACCCAGGGGTCATATTCGGGTTTTTAAAAACCGGAATATGAGCAAATTCGGGTTATTCAAAGGGGTTATTGGTGTTTACATGGCCATGCAAATTCGGGTTATTGCCAATATTCAGGTTTTAAAAGGGTTATTGAGTGCATGTAAACGCAGTCTTTGATACATGACACCTGTTTGGAGAGTGACTGTCGATGATTGGCTTTTCTGCCTCTTGAGTCAACAGATATGCCATCGTGTCTAGATCACACGACCCATGCATGACCGCAGAGTCTCTGTTTCAACCGTATGCTGCATATGGACGTACCTTTAGGTCATGTGACCCCTTGGCTTCTGAAGACCCGTTTTAAAGCCAGTTTTTCTCTGTACGTTGCTGTTGCTCTGCAAACTGACAAAAACAACCCCCCCTCTCCCGGTCATATGTCAATCAAAGTTAGGTTTAGTTATCGGCTCCTTTAGTGGATCCCGGCCAAAATACTTCCAGAGCTACTGGCAGATGTTAACAGCGGAAAATACTGTTTAACGTGTTGACTCAACAGTGACATAAAAAGATTAGCTGACAATGACTACGTTTACATGCACTCAATAACCCTTTTAAAACCCGAATATTGGCAATAACCCGAATTTGTACGGCCATGTAAACCCTTTAAATAACCCGAATTTGCTCATATTCCGGTTTTTAAAAACCCGAATATTACCCCTGGGTTACTCCTTTTAAAACCCGAATATTCAGTCATGTAAACGCCAAATGGAATATCCCGACCAAACGGAACAGGAATTTGTTTTCTGCACATGTTCTGTTCGCAAGGAATCCTGGTCTTTTGAGTCCAGGAAGTTCTTCTAACCAGCCTTTCTCGACCGGGGTGTCGCGGCACCCTGGTGTGTCGTCAAAAAATGACCTATTCTGACATTTCATATATAAATACCGTATTTTCACGACCATTCGGCGTGCTGTGTGGAAAGGCATACCCTCATTTTTGTGTCATTTGTGTATTCAAAACACACACACACACGGCGCGCCGTCTACACACGCGCCGCGGAACACAGACACAAGCACGCAAGTGTGCGTTTTTAAAAATAGAGCCGGAGCAAAACTTATTTTGATTGACTTTATTTCAGTTTTTACATTAATCAACCCCATCGAAGTCTCATCCTCTGTGTCTGCATTAAAGAGCTGCGCTAAATCAGCTGTGCCAGTCCGGATTCCTCGCTGTCAGAGTCTCTTTCCGTGCCGCGCGGCGCCTCGAAATGCTTTTGCAAAAGCTCGCAAAATAGTCCTAGCAGACACCTTAGCCCACGGATCAACAATCCATCTGCAAACTGTGGCATAACTTGCCTGGTGCTGCTTTCCACTCCTGGAGAAACTGTTCCCCCTCAGTCATCCATCTCTCCCACGCCGGTGCAGCCTTAAGGCTGATTTATGGTCCCGCGTTAAACCGACGCAGGGCCTACGCCGTAGGTTACGTAACCTCCGGCGTAGGCTCTGCGTCGATTTAACACGGAACCATAAGGCTTCACTTTGAACGGCTGGTTCACACCGACGTCCAGCGGTTGGAGTTACTTTGTCAGACCTCCCGGAATAACAGCAAGCACAGCGTTCATATTTTTCACTTCTTTTTTTATACTGTCTGTGTGAGATGGGCGCGCATAGAGTCACAGATCAGCAGCGATGGTGATGTGTGGAAAATACCACCAGGTCCCCGCAAACATACACCTGCCTCAGCCACTCATCATCATCCCTTCATCCATCCAGCCCTTTTTGAACATTTCTGCATTTGTAGACGGTAGAAAGTACCGGGATAGCGAGATTTACATGAAGTTGAGAGAAAAGTTGCGCGAAGCAGCATTTGTTTTGAATTTGGATACAGGAAGAAGAAGCAGAAATGACGGTAATTGCCTCATCACGTTCTCCGCGCGTCGCTGGTTTGATCGGGATATCCCGAATGATTAATTACCATGTAAACAGGGATAACCCTGTTTGCTCACGCATGTAAACGGAATATTCCGAATGTTTCAGTAACCGGAATATTAGCAATAACCCGAATTTTGACTGCATGTAAACGTAGTCACTGTTAAGGTTAATACAAATGGCTGGTTGCTATATGAAGCATGCTAGTATGCCAATTATCAATGAGGAAATGCTATAGCTACCCATTGGCTGAGCCATCTGTCAATCAGTCATACTAGAATTACATTTATTGCTTTTATATAAATTCTGCTAAAAGTGGTTAAAAAAAAAGATTTTTCCCCCTCAGATTTGTCACAGATGGGAAATCGTACCATCGAAACCAAAGTGGTTTTTTGAACAGGCTCTAAATTGTTTTATTTCTGCTCTTAAGTCGAATATTTTAACATGGTCCAGCGGCCAGTCGAGGAACTGCAACGAGTCTTAGTTACGCAAGAGCTTCAACCTGGAAGTTAGATGGCCAGCGCTTGCTTTCTTCTGTTTATATTTTTGTCTAAAATTCAAACTTTAATCTATATACTAGTTGTTAAATCTTGTTGATAGGCCAAGTAAAACCAGAGTTGTGATGAATATTAATATACACAATACTTTTTCTGAATTTTGTCAACATTATGTCTTCTGAGGGATCAGCTTTAGGTTTGCATTCTTGCCCTTTATGCACAGATGTAGCCCCCGATTCCTTGAAACATTGAATGGTATTCTGTAATGTCAGGGAAACATCTCTTCTTCCAACTAATCTCTATAATAATTTATACCCAATGTACAAGGCTGAAATGCGTTTTATTATTATCAATCACAAACTGTCAAACCAGTTTCTGTGTTTTCTTATATGTATGATAAATTACTTAATTGTGACATCAATCATTAGAATCCATCCAGCATTCAAGTTTATTTAAAGATTTAATCAATCCTAAGATTATTTATGGGATTCAGGATAACATAGCGGAAATGAATGGCATAAAACGACATAAAACACAGATTCTTCCACAGATATGAACCATGTTGGTTATTAGTTTTGTGGTCAGGACATACTAATTATCTCAAAATTAAAGATGCTTCAGTCTATTCCAAGATGTTGGCTGCTGCTCGAGGGCCGCTGTCCATCATGTTTTACAGGTTTTCCTGTTTAATCACACCCTGATACCAGTGTCTGAGTCATTAACAGAGTTGTGCAGACATTTATGACAAGCTAATGACAACTATTAATTTGAACAAGATGTGTTCAAGCAGGGAAAGAACATGCAGGACAGCAACCCTCGGGGACCAAAGTTGCCCATCCCTGAGTTACAGCAATAACTACACCACTAACAACAGTTTAAAACAGACTGTAACCATAAAACACACAAATAAACCATATTTATAAACCATAGAAGTTAGAACAACTATTAGCTGCATGCTTCCCTTCTTCAACACACCTTGACAGAAATTATTGTGTCATTAACAGACTTGTGCAGACCATAATGACAAGCTAACGATGACCATTAGACTGAGTCATGTGTTAAAGTAGAAAAACATCTACAACATGCAGGACAGTGGGGCCTCAAATACCAGAATGGTCCGGTCCTCCTCTAGGTTGCCTCGGGAGATCCAGCAGCCCAAAGCCTTCTCTCAAACTGAAGCTCCAAACCCAAATGCATGATAGGCTACTAATCATACGTTTCATCAAACAAAAAATATTCTGAGACTGTTTAGAGTCTGAACGATGTCACAGCTGACTACACACCCTGATGTATAAACTCCCCGTTACCATCCCTAATTATCTCAACCACATTTCTTGCAACAAAAATGCCTCACTTAATTTTTTTTTTAAACCGCTACCGCATTGACCCAACCATGATGACCTTAGACAGCTGTTGAGATGTTTGTGTGTGACCAGAAAACCATTTGGCCATCGTTTGTGACACTCATCATCAGTGTTAGCCAGGAGCAGCAGATGACTGCTGTCAACAAATGGAAAAGATGACAAATTGATCCTCGGGCACAGGAATTGCAGTCCACCATGCACCATGTTTTACCTGCGCAATGCATTCTGGGGGCGATGACGTAGAGCGGTGGCTCTGGGAAGATAAGCCGCGTTAGTTTAACTGGGACAGGTATCTAAGACATAGATGAGCAGCACTCTCCCGGCCGTGGAGGCTGACGAGGGAGCCCATAAGACGTCTCGGTTCAGGCAAACTGGATCAAAGTTCTGTGATGCACGGGAGATCTGCAAAAATGATCAATGTCGTGCGCATCTTTCCAGTGCATTAGGCTCCTGCGTAGCCTATGGCGTAGACGGCGTAGCCGGGGCTTTAGAGCCTGCAGCGCACCGCCATCCGCTCTCCGCTCTCGCCGCCGCCGGGATGGAGACGCCGGTGGGCAATATGCACGTTTGGGTGGGCATAGCCCACCCCTGCCGCCCCCTAAAACCGGCTTCGGTGCTGGGTGATGACAGACCAGAGGCTGAGGGGACTGGCCCGGGACTTTGACGAAACGGGAGGCGCAGACTTCGCTTCAAATAGGCAAGAACAGATCTGGCTGGGGTTTTTATTGTAGCATCGGCTATCTGCTGGTTGAAACGTGTGGTCGGTTAGTCTATCTGAGTTTTATGGTGTTTTTGTAGTTCATGCTTTATGGTGCTGCACTTTTTTTTTTTTTTTTTTTTTACTTTTTTGTAGGTGCGCCGTCACCTTAATGTTTAGCTGTGTTTTGATCTGTGTTTCTGGTGCGCCGTCACCTGTTTAGCTGTGTTTTCATCTGTTTCTGGGTGTTAAAACAGTGTACGGGGGTTAGCAGGAGCCACCGTCTGACGTCACTACCCAGAATGTAAACAACAATGGCGACCTACTAGTTAAATTATATTTTCAAATTTTATAAAAACGAAGACATCAAAAAGGTTTTTTATATCACATTGTTATAATTGATACCAACATTTATCTTTTAAGACCTACATGTCTTAATAGCCAGGGTTCCTTTTAAGTCTAAAATAATAAACAGTCATCGTCAACCTTTTTTTTATGATAGAAACAAACACAGGAGTATGTTATTTAATTGATTTACTTGTCAGCTGCATAGCTCACTTCTCCAATGTTCTCCATGCCTTGTCTCCATATTTTATCTATGCGTGTCTCTCATGTGTCTGTCCACAGGGAATTCTAGGTGCCAGTTAGTTCGGTTGTGCATCAGCCTCTCTGCTACCTGAGCCCCCCCCCGAAGACCTCCCTTGTGTACACATAATTTGTTTGGAAAATTCAATAAAACAAATTTCTTTTTAAAAATCAGGATCATGTCCTAGTATTTAAATATATCACTTAATCATCTGCTGTTAGAGTACCGGCACTTATTTTTGTCCACTTAAAGCACTGCCTGATTGTGATCTCTATGCATGTGCTTCTCACCCGCAGGCCTTTTTGCAATTGTCCCTTTCCAAGAAGAAATGTCAAACAAAACAAGAGAGAGAGACTGTTGTTCGCTTTTGAAACCTCGTGCTGTTCCACTAGTTGCTCTGATTTTGCCAAAATAATCTTCAGAAAATAGTTGGTAGGATATGAAAAAGCTGTACAATCTGCAGTTGTGACAAATCCTCATGTTTTGTGTGCTTTTGGAAATGATTTCTAGAATGCAGTTGACCAGAATACCACCAATACTGTATCCCATAATATAGAACATACAACAGTGGTCAGCAGTCACGACAAAGATGAGGATCAGAGAGGATATTTGCTGGCTCGGGCTGCTGCACACCTGGAGCTGCTCATCTCGTCAGGGAGGACGGTGTTATAAGGAGCCATGGAACATCTCCTCCCTGCTGGATGATTGCCATTTCCTACCTGAAGAAGCTCTGGTGCGCCTCTTGGTTTCATCTGCCAAAATGTAATCTGTGAACTGCCAAGCACAGCCTGATGTCCTGGGCTTCTGCGTGATTCTGCATGTGGGCCAGGAAACTGCCACCCATCCTGACATTGGATTTTTCACAATTACATAAAAAAGAGTCATGAAGAAACATTGGATTCAAAAGGAATTGGAAGTTATATAATTTCCTTTCAGAGATGAATAAAATTTGTGTCTCTAGATCTGGCATCGTAGACTTGTAGTTCTCGAGACCGGTCTTGGTCTCAAGACCACTTTTTTGTGGTCTTGATCTTGTCACAGTCTCGACCTTGAGTCCTTGATCTTGGTCTTTTCTCGGGTCTCTGGGTCTCGCCGTGTCTCAGACTCGGATAATTGAGATGCCATTGGGGTATCTTTTATCTAGGCAAAATTAACAGGCTATTCTTACTGAAATGAAATTGCCATTTCATGGATATTTTTGTTTGTGTGTTTATTGTTCTTTTCTTTGTTTCTTTTACCTTTTCTTTTTTCCTTTCTATTCTTTTTCTATTGATTGATTTGTTTTGGTGATTTTGTATTGAGGGGGAGGATTTTTTATAAGCCCTTCGGGCTTCTTTTCCTCTCCTGCACAATTTATTTGTCCTTGTATGTTAAAAATTACTGTGTTATCATTGTGCATATAAATAAATAAATAAATAAAAATTGCACACCAAGATGACAGAATCTGATTATCACCAGTTCTTCCTCTTGTTAATGTCCCATTTTATAAACTATTTGTATTTTGCTAGAGGACTTTGGGACTAGTCAATAGTCGTGTCAATCCTTAAAAGCACTGGAGTCAATCCTCCAATAGTGTAGAAATAGCGGTAGTGCAGTCGCCACACATATCTGATCTCAGCTGATGGATGAAAACATTTAGAGTGAGTTCAACATAAGACGTCCACTGTCTCTGTTTTATTGTGCTGCAGTTGAATACAACCTCATATATAAACTAAGCAGCTGAACCAGGATGGTGTTGATGTTCTACAACTCATGCAAGATGACAAAAAAACTGGGGGGGTTTTGGTTTCGTTCTCGGTCCCGGTTTTGAGCTGAGCTAGTCTTGGTCTTGGTAGTGTCCTGGTTTCGGTTTAGGCGGTCTTGACTACAAGTCTAGGTGGGTGTCACGTCTACGGGTCGACATCCTGGAGCGTCCGGCCCCGTGTTTGCGGATGGTCCTTCCTTGATGTGTGGCTTGGTGCCTGTCCTTCTCTGGTTTCCCCGGCCAGTGTTTGGGAGCCAGCGCAACGTTGGAATTGCAATTAGTGGGATGTTTTGCCAGCGTGCTTCCCCGTGTTTTCATCCAACAATCCACATGTGACGTCCGACTGAGCTGGAGACCATGTGACCGCATCGCGCGCCTTCATCAAATTGCAGTGGCCAGCTGGCGCAAAGTCTGTGATGTCACCTCCATCTCAGCTTTGTCTATTGAATGCAAGAAGGTCCTTTTTATTAAATTAAGTAAGAAATGTCATTAGGACACCACTCCAAGCCACTGACGAAGAACTGTTTTTAACAGTTGATGAATATTTAAAAACTAAGAACAGTGGTTTCTAAAAATGATCTTCTAATTTTTCATGCTTTTGTGTCTTTTCGTTTGGACTACTGTAAAAGTTTGTTTTCTTGCCTAAACAAGAAGGAACTGTCTCATCTTCAGCAAGTCCAAAACTCTGCAGCAAGGCTGCTGACTTGCTCTAATAGAAGGGCTCACATCACCCTAATTTTAAAAACTCTTCACTGGCTCCATGTCGCTTTTTGGTTTAACTTTAAAATGTTGGCGCAGACATTTAGAGCTCTGCATTACTTTGATTATCTTTAAATGTGGAAGGTATCAGGTGCCAGTGCCCATTTGCCATAAAGTATTGAAAAGCATATTTATTTCATGTGACGTTACAATAGCATGGGAATGTGAATCTAATTGTCTGATTTGTCTCAAATTATTATAAAAGAATATACTATAATCTTAAAACACATGTAGCAGAATCTCGCCTTGGTACGGGAGACGTATACGTCCCTGAGTGCCAAAGATGGAAAGCGAATACGTATGTGGGAGTATAATTGTAACTCAGTTTTCCCCACTATCAGTGCAGGACAGGTCCCATTCCCTGAAACTAAAAAGCTATCAAGAGGACGGAAAGCTACTTTTCTCTTTATTTTTCATAACTTTTGTGGAATAAAAGCACCTTAGTGCAGAACTATCATCTGCTTTAATGTTATTAAGATGGTGTTTACTCAAATTCCAAATTCCACAATTGATTATCACCCCTTTTTACAAAACCCATCAGGTGATGGACACACATGTCACTTCCCAGTCCTCAGCTGAACGTAGGCTACTGTAATTGTCACCCCTCTGCATGCGTCCGCTTAATGAGGGGTTTTGAATGCCCACATGGAGCGTCAGGTTAGCTGACATGCTGGCGATCAAGGCCTTTGACATCAAAGGGGGCCAACAAGAAAGGCGCTAAATAGTTCTGAACAGCCATGAGGATGTCCTATGAGGGCTGCAAAGGGAAAAGTAATTATGTTTGAACCAATGATGTCTTTTGGGGATTATTAAATCCAAAGTGGGCATATATCTGATCAGTTATGCTTAGTTTTTTGTTTTTTTTTACAAAGTTAAGGGATGTGATATTCAAGTAAAAGGAGCTTAATGCATCTGTGAGCTAATGGATTTTTTTTCGTAGTTTTATTATATGTCAAACATAGCTGGAGGGAGAGTGGAAATTTAGATGAGTATCTGTTTCTGGCGGCTTTAAGAAAAAGAACCCTTTCAGAAATTTCACACGTCTGTCTGGCTTTTTGTGTTTTTATTGATGCTTCTTCAGAAAGATCTCTTCGAGGCAGTTTGGGATAATGGATTTTCTGGCCACATTCGTAGTTTCATGCAGATGAAACTTTGTATTCAAGAAGACTTTAATGTTAAAAAGGTTTCCTTGAATTGTGAGAGTCTCATAAACAAGCGAGAGAAGAAGAAAAATGATGAGAGAAGCAGCTGTACAGCAAGAACCCGAGTTTCAGAGGACTTCTAAATCGTCCCCTAAATGCTCATCAAGATGTTCATATAGTGTTTTCCCTGAGCCAGAAAATATATGTCATGACACAAACACAGAACTACAGTGTAGACCTTTAAGAGCACAGTGGAACAACGTTCATCTTGTTCGTACAGCTTTTTAGGTGATGATGATTAGGTGATGATGGGGAGCATTTAGCAGCTGTTGATATTTATTTGAAATATTTGCTCTTGTTTTCTTTGTGTGCTTGCTACTTGTTGTGTACTTGTGAAAAATGATCAATCGCAACAGAGGTGTTGTTCAAATTTTGCATCTTGCCAGTAACAACCCCCAATAGGGATGAGAATTGATAAGATTTTTACAATTCCAATTCCATTTTCAATTCTGCTTAACGATTTGGTTCTTTCTCAATTCTCATTTGGAAAAAGTGTTAGGGTTGCATGCTGTGTGCGCAATTGTTTTAACATGTTGGTAGTATTTCCTCCACTTGACGAAATATCCACCTGACAAGTATTGCAAGTTGCCCTGTTGTGTCTTTTTTACTGAAATGTAACCAGACTTTCGAGACCTTGTATTGCTTGGACGCCATGTTTAATATTGACTGCCCGTGTGTAAGATAAGCAAAGTGTGTAAGCTACGCAACGTGTGTGATGAGGTCATTCGTGCCCACTGGAAAAGTTTCAATACCCTCGAAGAATGAATAAAACTTGTTGGAAAAAAAAAAGTTTCGACTCCAAGGAATTGAAACACTGAGAACCGGTTCTGAACAAGAACTGGTTCTCGATTCCCATCTCTAACCTCCAATGTTCTCCCACTCCATCTCTTTCATTGAGGATGCAAAGTCAGTAAAAGTCCCAAAATGCATTTTGCATCAACGATCAGAAGTAATGGATGAGGGGAAAAGTCAGAATTTGAAATAGTGCTGTTCCTGAATCTTTTGTTTGTAAGATGTAGTGTGATTTTGAGATGATGCAGGATGTACAGGATGGGGGGAGGATGTAGTCCTTCTAACTTCAAACATATCGTGGTTTGGTAACAGCACTGAATATGACTTTAAAGCCTTGCGGAGAGGGATCAAGGCAGCCAACAGCTGCACCAGATCTGATCTGCCTTCCATGCAAGACATTTACACCGAGCGCTGCCGGAGCCAAGCCATGAAAATCATCAGGGACACTTCCACCCTGACCCCAAGCCTGGGTAAGGAGGCGTACCTGACATGAAAAATTAAAGAGACTATGCCAGCTCAATATGTGGAACACAATGTTCCACTGTGGCAACCCCCCAAACAGGGAAAAGCCAACAGGAGTTGCTGTGGCAAAACAAAAGACCAATATTCTTCTCTTTTTCTTTTTTTTTTGGATGCTCACTGAGGTAAAGCACCACTAATAGTTACAATTTTTACTAGGTTATCATTTTGTATGGATATTTTACTTAAAGAGAATCCAGACACTGTAGTTTTCTCTCTTTATTTTATGATAGCTTTAAAAATGCGTTTCTGCATGTATACATTTATGATGATGATCTTCAACGGAAGACCATAAAGGCCACAAAACAAGGGGGCGTGTTAATCACCTCATCACTCACCACAGGCAATGACAAAACGCACGAGCCCAGGAAATGTCACTGCAGCCGATTTGGTGTGTAGGGGGGGGTGACATAAACTGAGTTTAGGAGACTTGGAACTGCAGCAGATCAGGATATTTACGCCCTCAGAAGTGCAGTAGCACAAATACATGGCCTGTGTTTAACCAAGGAATGATTTGGCTGTTGAGTCTGAAGGCAGGCGCGTTGCCCAAACTGTTGCTGCATGGCACTTACTGAGGTTCAAAGGAAAATGCGATAAAAAAGGCTTTAAATTCATGCTTATGGAGTTTAAGTGTGGTCCAGTTTCCCATCTTTATTCAGCTATCAGCACAAGTTTGGCGCTGCTGAAGGCATGCAGGGTTCAATGAAGACATCAGGCTATCGTATGACCCCCTCCATGCCTTACCGGTCAGTATACAGAAATCATGACGTGGTTAAGGATGGATTTAGGCCTGCTCTTGTTCCCTCAAATGAGATACGGACTGTTGTCAGTGCTCTAAAAGGCATAAAAGTACATTGAAAAAATCCTCCAAATAAAATCATGCTATACACAGAAAACTTTCATGAGATTAAAAGTGAGTCCTTGGTCCGTAATTGTTACCACAATGTTAATATTCAGTTGTTTCAAGGAAGTGAGAAAGAGAAGGTCACTTAAATCAAGTAAAACTTGTCTTGTTTCAAATACATCTTTTAAGAACCAGTAGGATTATGCAAAAATGTACAATTAATTAATCGCCACTACCCAATCTCCATAATGGACCCACCCAATTACTGTAGATGGACACCTTCCATCTAAAGATCTGGTGCTCTCTTTTGACCTTTAAGAATGTCTTACAGCCTGCTGCCTTTGTATTATGATACTTAATACTAGTAATATCTTTTTTTTTTTAATCTTGTACTTGTGGCTTTTGTAACTCATTCTTTCAAACTAATCTATTTTAAACTACATTTATTCTCTAATGTTTCATCATTACAGCATTGTTCTATTGTTCACTGCCCAAATTTAAGCCAAGTTTTACATGTTTCACAGACATTCAGAGGACACCATCAACCATCAACTTAAAGACTGCAAAGCGTCCAGGCCTACAAAATAAGATGAAATCACCAGTCCCCCCGCAATAAAAAATAATCTTTCTCACTGGAGAATGACAAATGGGCTTCGGCAGTTCATTCTCTAAAATCATTGGCCTCATGTTAACAGACACCTGCAATACCTTTTTAAAATTTCTGAACTGAGAATATTAAATGTTGTAGTTTTTCTTCAAGGAATCCGTACACAGGATTTCATAATTGCAGCAGTCTTTGGTCAGCGCCATCTAATTCTCGTCACACATTTTCAAGAGCTGCCACATTTTGAGCTGCAACGAGGAGAGTCTAGTACAGGGGTCGGCAACCCACGGCTCTAGAGCCGCATGCGGCTCTTTAGCGCCGCCCCAGTGGCTCCCTGGAGCTTTTTCAAAAATGTTTGACCTTTTTTTCCCTTTTTTTCTTCTTTTTTTCTCTTTCTTTCTCTTTTTTTTCTTCTTCTTTTTTTCCATTTTTCTCTTTTTTTCTTCCTTTTTCCTTTCCTTTTTAATCTCGACATTTCAACTTTTTTCTCGACATTTCGACTTTTTTCTTGAAATTCTGATCATTTCCTTGACATTTCGACTTTTTTCTCATCATTTCCACTTTTTTCTCAAAATTTTGACTTTTTTCTCAAAATTTCGACTTTTTTCTCAACATTTTGACTTTTTTCTCAACATTTCGCCTTTCGTCATTTGCCTTCATTCTAATACAAGACTTTTCATTTTTTGCATATCCAGACATATTTGTTTTTTGTGTTTTTGGTCCAATATGGCTCTTTCAACATTTTGGGTTGCCGACCCCTGGTCTAGTACAACCACCCTGTTTACAAAGCCACACTATTAAGAAGTGTGGTATTGTGAAAAAATTATGAAAAAACAGTTGATCTCTTTTGGAAAAGACATCACCTTGAACGTTGCATACCTCTCATAAATACTGTATGCATGTCACCTATGGCCACTGATGGCTCCCCATATAGTCACAGATCCTGGCTTTTGAATCTGTCTCTGTTAACAGCCTGGATGGACCACAGACCATGTTTCCACTGTGTTTCTAACTGTTTGCTATGAGTCCTGTTCCTGGACAGAGCTGATATCTGGTTTGCGTTGTCTACAGTACAGCTTCAGGTAACAATGGGGTGACAATGGCTTTCCATTACAGAGGCATGACGGTTTCTCATGCAGCGCCACCTGAGGGCTTGGAGATCATTCAGAAACCAGACATGTGTTTCAGCCTTGACCATTACACACCACAGTTTTCCCACACTTCCTAAATCCTTTCACTATATGACATAGCCTATGTGAACATGGACAATGCTATACAAGTATTACTTTACTGACAAAGGAACATTTAAAAAAAAAAATGAAATGAATGGATAAAGAAGGTCACACAACTGAAATACATTGTGGTCACTTATAGTATAGTTGATCACACTCACCTCATTGTTCACTTTAAAAAAAATATTTGAATCCACTTTTGTATTTACTGCCTGAAAATAACTGGGATATTGCTCTGAACGCTGCTGCTGCAAGGAATTGTGTGAAAGCAACATCTGTTTTTCTTTTGCAAAAGACAGTGCAGTGTATTATAACGTAAAGAAGATAAGAAATTAACCACTAAACCTCCTTATTAAAGCCTTTATAGAGATAACGTAAACCCTGAGACAGTTTCCATGGTAACAGTCTGTGAACTGGACCTTCAAAATGGTTTTCTTCTTAAATTGAGTTGTTTTCTGACTTCTCTCTCCTGCTGAGTCTTGAGCAGCTTTCTGAGTCACCTTTTACTTTCCTCATTTATAGCAGTCTATCCCAAGTGCCGTTGGGAAAACTAGAGAGCATACCCTCTATAGGTCTGTGTAGTTTAGTAATTACTACAAAAGCACAGACAAAAATGCAATAATTTAGTGAAATATGAGACTTTAGAACATGGAGATCTGTTTAAATAGTTGTTTTTAAATCCAAAATCTAATCTAATATATCTATCTAACTAATGGTTATTTGTCAATGTAAGGTGGAAATATACCCTGGACAAATATTATGTAATATATATAAACTTATGTTATTATTTTGTTGTAACAATGCTTCTTGGCAATAAATCTAGTACCGTTGGAAAGCCTGTTTGTTTCCCCTGTTAAATGGTAGCACATTGGTAAGAAACATGCATTTGTGGGATGAGCAGCAGAGCTGAGTTTGGGGGTTGCCCAATAAAAATGTGTCAAATCTTCTCTGCCGGTGCCAAACAACTTTGACTCTTGTTTGGTGTTTGGTGGATTGGATGACTGAAGTTTGAAGAAACAACACATATTGGCAATTTAACAATTTATCAATAACAAACAGCAACAGAGGAGCAGAAGCAGCTGCAGCAGTCGGCTCCGCTCACTGTGCTGCAGAACGGAGCGATTCAGGAGATCCTTCGTCCCCACAGCAATAAGACTGTTTAACGCCTCCTGAACTCAGTCTCACACACTCAACTTTGCCACAACTGGACTATATTTTAGTTTGCACTTTACATGATATTATTTAAACCTTATATTTCATGTTTATTTTAATATTAATGTGCTTTTATTGTCTGAGTGGAAGTGTGGTTGATTTTTATGTTTTGATGAGCTGCTGGACAGTTGAATTTCCCTTCGGGGATGAATAAAGTTCTATCTATCTATCTATCTAACAGGAGAAGCCAGTAGCGTGTGGAAGAACCAAACACAGCCACAACGGCCTGGCACCTCCTCCCCATGCTGGTCACCAGCCAGGTCACACACTGCTGTGGGATGGATCCCATTCTTTAACCAGCATTTGTTGCAAGTCAGCCAATGTGATTGACTCTGGCACGAACAGCATTCCAAAACTGAACCCACAAGTGGGGATGAGGTCAGGAATGTTGGCAGACCTTTCCATCCTCTCCACTCCCAAATTCTGGAGGTAGTCTCGGATAAACCCCTACAATCCAACTGCCGTAGGTAGAACTCATCGCTGAACATACTGTTCCTTCACATGTTCAGGTTCCAGTGCTCTTGTTACCGACACCAGCACAAACGGGCCTGACAGTGAATGGCAGTCATGACAGCTCTCCTGGCAGCCCTATGAAACCAGAGATTGGCTGAATGCAATCTATTCTGGATTCTCTTAGCAGAGAGTCGTCAGTCATATCATCCTGCAAACCTTGACTGCACATCTGTAGAAAACAGCCATAGTACTGACAGGGTGAGGAAAGTGCCTTCTTGGGGTGTTTGTCACTTCATGGCCTGTTTTTGATGTCCCCTGTTATATTGTAGGGGTGTCACGGTACACACAAGTCACGGTTCGGTACGTACCTCGGTACAGGGGTCACGGTTCGGTACGGGTTCGGTACGGGTTCGGTACAACGGGAAAAAAAATACAAAAAGTCCCAAATGTATAAGACAAGTTTTTTCTTCCTTTATTTTGATCATAGCATTTGAAAGTTAAAGTTTGTTCAATTGGCTACAAAACTAAAAAGCATCTATTATTAAAATGTAAAATAAATAGAATAAAACATTTAACTTGTGCATTAGTGTTTTTAATTTTACCACGGATTGGTTTATGTGAGTGCGGGATGGTATTGTAACGAGCTCGTGCACTTGTAATAAATACTTGAACCCGGGCTCCTCTACTGCTGCATATGGGCAGAGCCGTCTGGGGGCGGAGCATTCTCCATGGGCCTTATGATAGTCATTTTAACGTTCAACAACATCATCCTACCATCAAACTACATTTATTCTCACTTTTATTGAGCCAAGCATATAGGCCTATGCTGCAGAAAGCAGAGTAAAGTCACACACACACACACACACACACACACACACACACACACACACACACACACACACACACACACACACACACACACACACACACACACAAGCCTGTCAGCTGTCAATCACACTGCGCTGAAAACTCTGATAGTCACAGACCGACTCAGTTCCATCTTTGATTCAGCTTAAATACAAAAAAAACATAACTGGTCTAAAATGACACAATCTATCTAGATAGATAGACACAGCGGTCTATAACATCATTTCTGAGCTCTATAATAGAGAATAGACTCGGCGGTCTAGTTGACAACAACACAAGCACATTACAGGCAGCTGGTCAAGACACATTCTGATAAAGACATTATTTAAGAAGGTAACACTGACTCAATGGCAATGGCAGTCGCCTCTTCCATAACCCAAAATAATCCAGGTAACGTGGAAAACAGGGTAACATTCAAAACTTTGTACAAATTTAGTCCTCTTTTAAACTTTAGCGCTAATCTCCTTCACTGTGACTGTTAAGGCTGATTTATGGTACCGCGTTACACCAACGCAGCGCCTACGGCGAAGGTTGCGCGTCGCCGCATAACCTCGCCGTAGACTGCGCCGTACCCTACGGCGTATGCTCTGCGTCGATTTAACGCATAACCATAAATCAGTCTTTACACCCAACCCGCTTTGGCTGGCGGCCCCGGTGCGTTCAGGACAGTTGTAAATTAAGAATTAGGACATTTTATCGTTATTATAGCCTACAATTTATGATGATATATGAATTGCACATATATTTATTGATATGCACAGACTAGCACACATTTAGGTCTGTAATGGAACGTGACTGTTGATATTTATAAGGGAAAAAAAACGATGATTGATTTTTTTTTTTTTTTTTTTTTTTTTTAACTCAGTCAGACGTATTCGCCGTATGACTGCGTGAACCGAATCGTGACCCCCGTACCGTGACGGGACGGGACGAATACAAATACCGTTACACCCCTATTATATTGAACTTGACCTTTAGTTTGAAGATAATACCGGGACTCACTCCAAACAATGCCACAACTTGGTTTTGTGGAACACCAGCTAGCACAGGTCCTATCCAGATCAGTCAAACGTGGCATGGCAATTCTTGGAGCAGACACTTATGGCCAGTTTCCACTGAGCGGTTCGTTACAGTCCGGTATGATCCAATACGGTTTAGACTGGTCCAGTCAATCAGGTGAGCGTTTCCAACGCAAGTCAGACCGCCATGGCGCATGCAGGGTATAGACCAAATGCCTAGCGTGGCGTCATAGTAGTGCAGCGACAACAAAAACAAAGCTGCAATAGGGACGTCACCAACAGCAACAATGGGGGTCATCCAGCAGCTTGTTTTTGTTACGCTTGGCTTTGGTACTTCGTATTCACAATCCAGGCCACATTGTTTGAGAGAAGACTGCGGGCAGTGAAGAGTGTTTACAAACTATCATGCTGGTTTCACACTTGGTTTTGTTGTGGGAAGTGACGTTTTCTGTCCGCCAATCAACAGATTGTATTGTGTGACGACAGTAGCTCCGCCCTTATTGTACCCTACCATTTTTCCATGGACCTACAAACAACAGGGGCTCAAAAATGGTATGGTATGGTTCAGTTTAATGGAACATTTTACGACGGAAACACAGTAAATACCGTACCGGACCATACCGAACCGGGCCGTGGGAAGAGGCCTCTACTGACCCCTGTCGCCGGACCAATGCTCACAGGTTCGGCTAATCAGGTACCTGATTTGCACATGATTGGCAGAACCTGGGGGTACCAGAAGCTCAAAACAAGAGTCAATAGCAACAACTAAATAAGAGAGATTCAGAAAACTTTTCATTGGCAAAACCCACAAACTCAGCTCTGCTGCTCATCTCACAAATGCACGTTCCTTCCACATGTGGCACAATTTAAAAGGTAAATAAACAGGCTTTCCAACAGTACCAACAGCCAAGAAGCATTGTTACAACAAAGAAATAATCTACCATTACGGCCAGTAGTCATAGCTGCAGGTGCAGGACCAGACTAGAGCAGCTCATCTTAAACATAGCTTTGTTCAACAACATGATCCACTGGGTGGTGCCCATCACCCCTCCTTCTCTTTCCTTTCTCAGTTATTAATCATACATTTCATGACCATCATTGTTCTCCAGTGTTCTTGTAGTTGTACTGGTCTGCACCCTTTTTTTCTCTACTGTGCAGTCCTGCAGAGGTCCTCCTGCAGTCCCACCCTCTGATTATCCCACTGCTTGCTTCTACCTATCTGTATGGATGTCTGGTAGATGCCTGCTGACATCCTGACCTGCAGTCCGCCCCCCCTCCGACCACCTCCGTGTCTGCTGTCTACATCTGCTTGTGTAGTCATCCCTGTATTTCACCAGTTAGCCATTATGTCTGTGTCTCTCCTTTGTCTGTTCTTCATTCTCTCTGTCTGTTTTCTCTTTTCTTGCTCTGCTCTTATGAGCCATGTCCGGCTCATAAGAGGTTTCTTCCCTCCTAAAGGGGAGTTTTTCCTTGTCACTGCTTGGCTTAAGGTTTTTCTCCCACTAGGGGAGTTTTTGTCATTGTTTCACTGGGTCTCTGGAAAGATCCTATAGACAACTTCTGTTGCAATAGATGCTATTTAAAGGAGCTGTATGTAAGAGCAATAATAAAACGAATCATAAAATGACCCCGATATGTCAACAGACATTTAAAAATCATGTTCATTTCAAATACTTATGTCACTGACAACAGCACTCAAGCCAGGATATTCCAGTTTAAAAAGAGGAGTTGCAGCCCTCAACTGATGTTTATGTTGTCATTTTTTGTTTTGGCCTGAAGCTCCACCTATCTCCCAATCACGAAGTCAGTATTGTTTCGGCATCCGGGTTGCCAGCCTACGTTCCTGCTGCATTCTGCAGCCTACCTGGCAACCTCTGGTCGGGGGGAGGAGGGGGAGGGACACGCCGCTCAACAATATTTTGAAAGTGACTGCAGTACCAGTTTTGGCCATTTCTTACAGACGGCTCCTTTAAATAAAACTGATTTCATTTTAAAAAAAAACCCTTACACGTTTGGATAATAATGCATGGACAAATTTTGCCAAATGTGAATTAGAGTTTCAATTATTTTCTGCCATTCTTCCTGCAAACACATTTGAAGGTGTGCAACAGTCTGGGATTAGTTTTATAATCTCGTTTTAATTCAACCTTTTTCACAAATTCTCTTTTGGGAACAGCCATCCGACTGCAGACGGGCCCGCCCAGTACCTTTCTTTCTATGTTTCTCAGCCATGCCTTGGTAGTGTGTGCAGAATGTGATTTAACACTGCTAGTACCCCCTTTGCTTAGGGCACTGACACAACTCCATATCATCACGGAGCCTGTCTCAGGTAATAGATACTGTCCAGAGGGCATTCATTTATTCTTTTCTCTGATTGAAAGTCTCTGATTGAAGTACCAGATCATAAGAGTGTAACATTTATAAACTGTATATTTCCTGGGCCGCTTGGAGGGTTGATGAAATCCCTCTCATTTTTCTCCATCTATCAGGAGGGCAATATTGGGACACGACAAACTCCCCCAATATTGAAATTCAAGCTCTCCCACAGTTTCCTCACTCATGCCTGTAATAATGCCATTCTTCTCAACAACAGTACATCATCTGATTTTCAAGGAAATCTCATTTCACTTTGAGAGTGTATTCCTGCGATGGACTGGCAACCTGTCCAGGGTGTAGCCCCGCCTTTCTCTGTAGTGATCAGTGACCCCCGTGACCCTGTATAGGATTAAGAAGATATGGAGAACGAGTGTAAGGTACTTCATAGCTGCAAGATGATTACAGTTCTTCCCATGATTTCTAAGGCACACATCCTATAAGTGCTTCAACATATGTCTAACCCAAATACTATGATGTGCATTCATGTGATTGGAGGGTAAATTTAGAAAGGCAGCCAAATCTCTTTTCAGAAATCAAGGGAAATATGATAGAAATGTGCTGAAGTTCCATGCAGCTGCAACAATTAAAGAGATGGATATTTCATTGTGGTCCTATTACTGAGACTCATGTTTAATGGGAACTTAATTATTGACAGAACCAGCACACAAGTTCAAGAACAAGAGATGCATTACTTCTTTCTCTCCTCCTGTATATCTCCCTCTAAATGCCTCAATCAGTCATGCATGCAGTATAGCTAATTATCCACATCTCACAAACTGAGCACATTCAGATTGTAAAATGTGCGTTGTGCTTTTTGGGGAACCAGGAGAATCAACCAACCATTTATGTTTGTTTAACGTTTTATGTAAAGAACTTGGTGTTGCATTTTATATATGCATGAAAAGCGCTATATAAATAAAGATTGATTTGATTTGATTTGATGATCCATCACATCAGCCTGAATACAGTGCATTTACCACGATAAAGAACTAAGGCCAATTAAATGAACTAGGGTGATGCAGTATACATATCTCAAATCTCACTTTGAATGTGATTCAATTCGGAATGAAATTGGTTACTTAATGATTAAAAATGATTGTTCAAAGTTAATTAAGTGCATAAAAAGAGCTTGCCTATATAAACATCCATAATCCTTCCATCCATCCATTTTCCACCGCTTATCCGGTACCGGGTCGCGGGGGCAGCAGTCTCAGCAGATAATATATATATATATATAAACATATGTAGTCATTTATCCCTCTTAACTGACATGATCCCGTCTTCTCCCATAAGCACTAAGAGTGGTAAATGTTAATAAGGAAGAGGACAGAACAATTGTTCAACACTTTAAGATCAGACCAAAATTAAACAAACCAGTTTGTGCACAACCTGGACAGTTAACAGGAAAGCCTATAACTGTATCCTGCACACACTTTCACTGGAATGCTTTGAACAGTGCAACATAAACACTATATTAAAATCATAGACAGAATCTATGACAAAAGACAACCGCGATGGAGTCCAACTCTTACCTGATGGGAATTAGACTTACTGCCAGCAGTGTGGACCACAAAATCACTCCATTTCTGTTGAGACTGAATGTTCCAACCAAAAACCCAGGTCATCGTCTCTCTTCAGGTCCCCAAAGTCTGTGTAAACTGATTCAGCAAACTCCCCTCATGAATCCTGATGAGAGTGAAGAACTGTTGTAGCCTTCCATGGCCGGTGTGGTACTGGATTGTTCTTCCTGAATATGAGGTTCAATTGTCATTTCCATATAACTGGAATTATATGTACACGGTAAGTGGACTTTACACTATTAATTCATCCCTCAGGGACACATATTGGCGTATGATTATTATAATGGTACCAAACAGATTTTTAGCAGTTGCCTGATTGTGAAAGTGCTGTACATAAACCTCCATCTCTAACTCTTTCTTCACTTTATTATATCACAGACGTTGCCTATAGTGCTCCTTTTTATCTTCCTGCTTCACCTGAGGATACCCCATCATCTTCCTGTCCCAGACTGGCCTTTATTCATCTCGCAGTGGTTGCCTGGGAACCAAAACTTACCTCAGAACACACGGTATAGCTAGTGTGAAGACTGCTACAAAGATGTAGTTTGCCTTAATGTCATTTTTGTTTCTGTCTTTTTTTTATCTTGTTTAATATTACAATAAGCAACTGCAACAATAGAACAGGCTTGGTGCTGTAGATATCAACAGAATAATGGGCATGGCGCCCAAGCAAAGGCCGGAGGCGTTTGCAGTGTGGTGAAACTATATTCTGTCAAATATCTACCTAAAAAGAATAAAAAGCAACATGCCGATATATTGTCAAAATTGCCCGAGCAGTAACAGTTGTATTTAAAATAAATGCAAGCTCATCACTAATTCAGAGCGCCTTCCTGTCATAAAAATCCACCGTAACAACTGTTCAATCTTCTATGTAATTGACCAAAGGCAAGAGCAGGAACCATAGGCTTGGACTGAGCAGTAAATAAGATTACAATATCAGTGTTACTATGGACAGTTCTTGTCTCTTATCATTATATCAACAAATTAAATCAACATTTGGTCTCTCACCATCTGGATTCCTGATGTGAGCCATCAGTATTCATGAAATCGCTTTTTCATCTTGTGATGGAACTCCATGGGGGCCATAAGAGGTGGTGCTTGTAAAATCTCTTCCACATCTCCTCAGTATACATTAATATTTGAAATTAGGCCATAAATCTGGTATAAGTTGTTTAATTTTTTAATAAGTAGAGGTCCTTTCAGAGTAAACGCTGCACAAATACTGTTGCGTTAAAATATTACACATCCAAAGGTATCCAAGTTCACCTCCAAGTCCTGGTATAGGCATGCTTCAGTGTGTCAATGCATTTTTTGCGAATCTGCACGTTTTTATAACTTTTTGGGAGAGTTTAAGCAAGAAAACCAAAGACAAAGAAACAGACATGCTGCCTAAAACATTAAAGTTGTCAGTCATTCATGTTTTCATCTCTCCCAGCCAGCCATTCAACCCCTGCTGTTTTTTTTGAAAATCCCATTTCTCTCTGGGTTTAAAACGGAGATAAAATGTTGGGCATGAACACAATAGAAGTCAGGAAAATTACCATCCGTCTCCTAAACAGCTCGTGGCTTTCCTAAGGGCAGCTGAAAGTTTTCGGTATGTGCACATTATACATCTGCTGCAAGAACGCACCATGGATCAGACATCATAAATGCAATGGCTTTTAAGTTCCAAAGGCAAAGTAAAACCCATAATTGTATCATTGTTTTTCACTGAAAAACATGGCGCTGTTCCTTAGAAACTTGGCAGAAAGTAAAGTCACTGTCAGAATAAAGATAGCCTATACGTCACAGGTTTATACCCACGTTTTCTAGAGAGCTCACGTTTCTTGAAATTACCTTTTGTAACATTCTTAAAAGGTTTTACCGACATAGTTTAGTAACATGATGGATGCTACTAAATCATTCTGTTTTTTAACTTAAAATGTTTCTTTTCAAAATTATTCATATGACTTAAAGGAGAAATAAAGAGCAACTGGAGTTAGTGGTCATTTCTACGTACAGTAGGTAGTAAGTAGACACCGCAATTAATTGAAAATATGTATTGCATCATGCACTTTTGGTAGACTTGGTTGGTAAATGTCAGGGTGCTCATCAGATATGTTGACTAAGCAATATTAAACCATCATTACCTCATTATGAAAGCATCCTTGATAATTGTGAGGACATCTTTTACTGAAGATAATAAACATAATTGGTGTATTTCTTTTGAAATTACAACCAAGTCAGATCCGATACATGTATAACATTTGCTTCTAAGCACTGAAACGGTGTGGATTGATGGCATTACATATCAATTTTGCAATAGTCGCTCGTTATTTCTGTTCCATTACCTGCATTCCTACTGAAGAGGCTGCGGCAGGCCCCCTGATCACGAATAACGAGAAATGGTCATAAACGGTCATATGTAATGGATCGATGGGTTCTATTTCCAGCACTATTGTAGTAGGCTACTTACCCGGGTTATTATTCTGGCCCCCACCCTCATTTCTACATTGCCTGTGCCTGTTGCAGCTCTTGGTGGTTTCTCTTTTGAACCGCACATACATATTTTTTGGTTTTCAATGTTTATTTGTTTGTTTTGTTTGGGTTTTTTTTTTTCAAATTACCTGTCTTATAATTGCCCCTAGCACTGAACCCTGCGGAACACCATAGAAGACCCTCGACTGTTCTGAAGAAACCTCATGTAGATGAACAAACTGGAATCTGTCAGATAGATATGATTTAAACCAACCTAGAGCTGTCCCTTTGATCCCAACAACATGCTCTAGACCAGTGTCTCCCAACCTGGGGTCTGGACCCCCTGGGGGTGCACCAGAGATCTCTGGGGGGGGCGCGAAACTTTGTCTGCTTTGAGGATATGCAGTTGTACAAATTATATTTGCGCATGTTAAATAAATAAAAAATCATAATAACACACCTAATGGAGTACAGTAATCCAAGTCTGTATAAACCCACTTAGAAATATATTTTCGTAATTTTAAAATACTAAGTTATTTAGCAGGTTGTTAAAGGAAAAATTTTACAAATGTTCGTCTCATATTGAGAGACATTTTTCAGAAATATTTTTATGTCCTTGCAATTATTTTTTGTGCGGATTTTAAACATTGGTGACACAAAATTAAGTGAAAAAAAATAAAGTCATATGTATAAGAGATAAGATAAGATAATCTTTTATTACTCCCTCAATGGGGAAACTCACATGTTAGCAGCAGTAACTTAACACACACATGCAGGGAAGGGGGTAAAAAAGTAAAAAGTAAAAAAAAAATATATATAATTACAGGACAGTATATACATTGCGATGGAAATAAGAGTAGTGCGAAAGAAAAAAAAAGCAGGTAGAATGTGTGTGAGGTAGACAGACAGATAGCATAGATATTTTATACAGGGTAAACCAAAGAGAAATCTATCAAAAAAACAATGTTTATTTTTTTCAATTCAAGGTTTGTAACAAATCACTTTAGTCTTTTTTGGGGGGGGGGGCTTGCTGGTCTTAGACACAAGTAGGGGGGGCTCCAAGGAAAAAAGGTTGGGAACCACTGCTCTAAAATGCTGATCTACAGTGTCAAAAGCAGCACTGAGGTCCAGTAGAACCAGCATGGACACTAATCCCTTATCTGAGGCCATAAGAAGATCATTTGCGACTATACCGCCGCTGTTTCTGTGCTCTGATGTATTCTGAACTGAAAAACTTCAAATACATAATTACCATACAACTGGGTTGCAACTAAATTTTTATAGATTTTTTGACAGTATTAGCTCCGGTCAAAATAAACATGTTTTACAAGACAAATACACACGGACAGAAACGCTGGGCAACAGAGCAATTTGTTTACATTTTGGTTCAAATGAAGTGAACTCACATGAGCTGGCAGTCATGGTTACGCTCTCTCCAAGCTGTATTCATGTTTCTCTTTGAGCAAGTTGTGTTGTCAGAACCTGCTTCTTTGAAAATTCTATTTGATGCTTAGATGTTTCCTGTTTGTTCCCGCTTAAAAAAAAAAAATCCTGAAATGATTGAGTCATGTAAGACATATTGAGCTACATGAGCTACAACAATGAAAAGCAGTTACATGTATGTTCATGTGAGATCGTTACATAGGGAAGTCAAAAACATCATCAGAGCGCACATGCACGATTTTTGGGAATCTGAGGACATTGAATGCATCTGGCCATGAAGTGACAGCATATTCAACATTCGTATTTGATTTTTAGTAACTTATTCTCTGACAGAAGCCATTGTCCTGACCTTGGTCTGTGTAACATTCCCAGCATGCATCAGTCAGCCAGCAGCCTTTTCTTATGTCTTGTCTGCTGCTGCCGTTTCCTTAACAAGCCTGTCGACACTGCTTTCTTCTGCTTTGTAATTTCATTAAAAGAATTGAACCACTTCACTCCATACGTCAGCTTCAGTTCATCCTCACCTTTGCTGGACATGCTCACAAAACACAATTAAACAAAGGTCTTCATTGATTTTACCGCCTTTGTGCTAGCTAAGAGTATAAGAATCATTTTCAAACTTGAACAACTTCTTGTGTCAACTCAGTAAACTGACTTAAATAAGAGCGAGAAAGAGAGAGAGACATAGGACAAGCGGTGTTCAATGTCTGCTATTCAATAAAACCTGAATGCAAACCAAACTGCTTTCACAAATACAATTGGCTGAAGGACTATTTGGATTTATTATCAATGGTAAAGGCAACCGCAATCCTCAAAGACAATGAAAATGACCAATTTGCCCCATGGACTGTCATTAGACAACACTTGAGAATAATGGAATAATAATATGACCTGTTGTGTGCTTCTCATTTTATTTTATTTATTCTTCTTTTAGAGCTGGACCTGAACTGACGCTAGAGGCACCATCATTCCTAAAGTTTATCTGTACCAACCCTTCCCCCCACCCCCTTGTCTTTTTTTTGTGTTATTGTAATGTTTCTTTCTTTGATTATGTGAAATGTGGTGTTGTTGACCTTTTTTTTTTATTGTCCCTCTCTTCATTTTGAAAAATAAAAATTATAAATAATAAAAAAAAATAAAACCTGAATGAATATGATTAATGTGAAGTATTGAGGGCAGAGAGAAAATGACATTTACCAGTCCTCACCATGTTATCAAGGACCAGATACAAACAATCAATCAAATGGTCTTTGTAGGATAAAATGATTAGAGGCATCTGATGAAATGAGAAATGTGTTTCATTTGTTGGGCACTGCTGCATGTTGACAAATGGATGTGCAGGCTATGCATATTCATGCATGCACTGGCTAATTTAAGTTTGAATGCCATAACCATACATCCTGCTACAATGCTTCTCATATGACAAGCAGGTCTCCTAGCACAGGAAAACACCCACAAGGCTCTACCTTTTATATATTCAACATTAAAACAGGTGAACTAAGACTAAAAGTGTGAATTTCAACATCAATATTTCAAATGCAAGTGTAAGGCAACTCACTTCTGCTCTAGCTGATCAAGAAATACATGGGGGGGTTAGGACCCAAGTGTCCTCATATTCTCACCATTTTGCATGCACATACATAGCTCTTAAGAGCTTCAACACCAGATTGATGACAAATGCTTCACATGAGTCATTACTCTGGTCTCTTGCTGTGCTATGCTGTTAAAGGAAAGGTAAGTGTCAATCAAGTGGAAGTGAAGCAAATAAATTGAGGAGAGGACTCGGCTGATATTCCCAGACACGGTAGCGCTGTGTCTCATTTTGGCTTGATGTTGAATAATAAACTGAAATCTTTACAAGTTCAGTTCTTGCCATACAGATTTTAAAATCAAACTAAGAAAGAACTATGGAAATATGATGCCTTGTTGACATAAATAAAATATCTGAGTAGAGTTAAAACATACCTAAAAGAGTGATGTTTGGAGTCCTAACCAGCAGTTGTGGAGACTACTATGGTTTCAGACTTTTTTAATCTAGAAGTTGTAATTAATGTTGTTGAGTATAAATACAGAGCTTAAAATGTAAAATATAATATATGAATACGAAGCAGGGTTTTTTTACAGGACAATAGGAAATATAGAAAAACCTACAGTTTCACTGAAATGGCAAGTGGGCCTCATACTAATGTTCGTGGTGATTTCTACTGCCATCTACTGGATTTCTTTTTTTTGTCAGCGTTTCCATTCTGTTTCTTTTCCACATTTTATTATTCTGGATTTAATTTCAGCCCACAACTGAAATATTACAAGGAACATTTTTGTTTTTTATTCCCATTGTGTTATAACAACCGTTAGTGTAGTTTTCAGCTCATGCTGGTTTATATGCAATTCTGACCTCCAGATTTCCTTCGGCTGCAGAAAATAGATGTATGCTGTTTGGTATAAATCGAAGTCAGAGGGTTATGATGAGTGAAAAGTAATTTCAGTTGCATTCAGCTCATATCAGTTTCAGCCTGAGTAATCATCGAGTGACAGGAATTCAAAAAGATAAATAAACAGAAAAAAGTTGTATCCTTAAAGGGTTATTTAAGCAGTCAACACAGAAACCTTAAGTACCTTACACATGAACTTGGATAAGATTCTGAATTATAATAATTTTGAAGTTTTAAATTGCTGGGTTCAAATTGACCCCAAGGCTATAGCAGTGTTAATACATTAACAGAAGGGTGAATAAATATTTGAAAAGATAAAAACAAAAAAAAACTCAAGCATACATCATAAGCCGAAAAAAAAAGAAATGATATTCTTTTGCTCTTTTAACAATAAAATGTTAGTTTAAAATAAAATATAGCATTTCCATGCCTCATATCAGGATCAATTGAATCATTTATCTATATATGGTTACGAAAAGACCATGTGTCAATACTTTTGTAAACTGAAGCACATATTTTACTACATGTACACTCAGTATATCTAAAAATCTAGATGACTGACATGAGCTAAAAACTTTTTTTTAACTATTTACAGTGGATGACTTGAAGAAAAATTGTAAAAACTTGAGGGACAGAAAAGGAGAGGAGAGGAAGGAGAGGAAGGGAGGCCGGGCGTTCAGTTGTAGTGATGAAGCCTGAAGTTGGTTGATCCTGCTGAGGCTCCAACTCTCCCCAACAGGCTGTCAAACTGCTCCCTGTTCAGCCCGAAGTAGAAGCTCATCGTGGAGCTGTAGCTCCAACGAGCCTGTATAGTCCAGGAGAGCCCAAAATTTCACCTGTCAGTACCACTCAAAGTGACTAAACTTGCTTATGATTTTTGAAAATATCTATGTCTATATAGGATATTTTGGCATGATAACCCTTCCTGAGTGGCAGCTGTATCATAGTTTGAGTGACATTATGTGATGATTCTGTACTTGGTTAACCTTCTTAACACTATCTTAAGTACACACAGAACTTGATCGCCTAACTATAATCAGATCTTGACATATTCCCATTAATAACGATGTTAATTTTGTTTATAATATTGTTATATTGTTTATAATGTTGTTTATAAAACTAAGCTGGTTCCTTATCTCATCGTTATGTCCTTTATGTCCTGTATTTGCATGATAAAGACCAGTTTGTGACATTAGCCTCATGGCTGTAATAGTTTCATAGGAACCTAATGGTGCTCTTCTTCTGCTCACAATGACCTGCAACAATGATATAGTATGGGGTATATTATACATTTCCTGAAGCCTTATGGTCATGTGAGTATTCCAGTTTTTGTATTTTGTGTCTCTGTTGTTCCTAGATGACACAGGGCTGAAAGATAGTATATCATTTAGGCGAAAATGGTGTAAAAGTGTGTGTTGTTTATAGTTTAAAGAGCTGCAGTTACCTCTATGTTGGTCAGAAAGATTCACATCTTAGCTGAATGAATGCTTAAAAGGTCCCCTTTAAAATGATACCAAACACAATATATCGAAACATTGACAGATATCCTCTACATGAGTCTAAACCAGGATATGCAGCAGCATCTAAAAAATAATATTCTGAAGGGGGTGGGTGACTTCATGAGCTGATAATTATGATACAGCTGCCACTCAGGAAGGTTTATCGTACCAAAATATCATATACAGACATGGATATTTTCAAAAATTATGAGCAAGTTTTGTCAGTGGTGCTGATATCTGGTCTGGCCCATGGACTATGTATTCCCCCAAATCCTGTCTTCTCATGAGGATCTCATGGACCCTCCTTGCTGCTGCTGCTCGTCTCCTCCTCCTCCTCCTCCTCCTCCTCAGAAGAACTTTTCTTTGAAGCAGGGACAGATACATTTTGCAAACCGAGCTGTACTGTACGTCCACTGTAACCTGATGTATTGCCAATCCTGATGTTACACGCTGCGGTACAGTAGGTGGCGGTATAACCTAATAACGTTGGTTCCGATCCGCCGATAAACCTAGTGAAGAAGAAGAACAATTTGTGGGCGTGGCTTAACGCGATGACGTAGTTGCCTTACGTAAACCGTCCGGCGCAAAAATTCAAACACTGAACAGGAAGAAAAAGTGCAACTTGCTTTCGTTCTTTTGTGAAACATTACGGATTATATTCTTTCCAGTTTTTTATCATTTGAGGTAAGTTTGTTGGGCTGAGTAAAGCATTCGTTAGTACATAAATAAGCTCGTCACAACGGGAATAACGTTGTTTTATGTGAAGATGCTAAATGTAA
This sequence comes from Cololabis saira, assembly GCF_033807715.1. Lineage (NCBI taxonomy): Eukaryota > Metazoa > Chordata > Actinopteri > Beloniformes > Belonidae > Cololabis > Cololabis saira. Next base: position 11,705,861 of record NC_084595.1, on the reverse strand, counting down.
CGTTAGCATGTAAACCTACATGTGGTTTCTCTCTTTTATTTCAACATGTTTGATCATTTTTCATATTGGTCATGATCGCGTCCAAACACTTAATATGTGGTTTTTCTGTGTGAGAATGATATTTTCTTTCACACGGTTTAATACCTTTTAATCGTTCTCTGCGGTGTGACTTTTTGTTTATGTTTATGGTATTATTATTGAAAATACGACTCGTGCTTTATGCACCTTTAAAGTTAGTGCTAACTTATAACTGTTTTATAGTTTTATACTATACTATACCTTTTCTCATGAACTGTTTAACATGTTCCCCGTCCTTATCCTTTTGTTTACAAGTGACCAAATACGGGTTATTATACTTCACGTTTTATTATTCTTTTTTTTTTAAAGAACATGTGGTTTTCCAATTCTGTGAATGTCTGGATAATTAAAAATATTCTGTAATTTCACTATACGGGACTGTCTCAGAAAATGAGAATATTGTGATTTTCTGTAATGCAATTACAAAAACAAAAATCTCATACATTCTGGATTCATTACAAATCAACTGAAATATTGCAAGCCTTTTATTATTTTAATATTGCTGATCATGGCTTACAGCTTAAGAAAACTCAAATATCCTATGTCAAAAAATTAGAATATTCTGGGAATCTTAATCTTAAACTGTAAGCCATAATCAGCAATATTAAAATAATAAAAGGCTTGCAATATTTCAGTTGATTTGTAATGAATCCAGAATGTATGACATTTTTGTTTTTTTAATTGCATTACAGAAAATAAAGAACTTTTATCACAATATTGTAATTTTCTGAGACAGTCCTGTATACGTAAGCAGGAAAGAAATATCAACAACACAACATGAATACAATTCATTAGAAAGACTTACAAGCTGTTCCTTGCATCATTGACTGCAACTGCCATGTTAGCAATAAATAGCTACCAGCTTGATAATTCGGACCTCTACTGGGTTACTTGGTTTATGAACAAAAACAGAGGACTAGATGGCCTCAATTTTCTGAGACAGTCCTGTATTTACTCTAAATCCCATTTGCCATTATCCTTTGCCAAAACTGCAAATTAGACTTAATAACAATCTGTATATATATTGTACATAATATTACTTTTTTTGGGCTACTTTTGCTGTACTTTACTTATTTCCATCTAAGAGCACTCTTTCTCAAAGGCAAAACTTCCCCCTCTCTCTAACCAAGATGAGTGCAGTCTCCACACCTGTCTCCCGAGTACGTTCAGGATGGACATCGTCCTCTCTCAAGAACAAGGGCCTGTCCCCCGTATCCTGCAGCACCCCACTGCTGGCAGCCTTTCCTGGCAATGATGATGAGCAGGAGCGGCGGCAACGCCGAAGGTCAAGAGTTATTGACCTTCAAGCTGCCACCGACTCTTCTTTCAATGACTCTACCACTCACAGGTAAACTTTTCTCTCATCACAGTATTATTCGAGCCATCCTTTCTGGTATGTATCTTAGCTGGAAAATGTTTAACTTTTTGTGTGCAGTGCTGCGGGGACCCCTGCTGCTGTGCCCAAGTTATCAAATGCTCAGATTTCAGAACACTATTCCACCTGCATAAAACTCTCCACTGAGAATGTAAGTCTATATGGCCGTGCATAAACCCACCCCTCAATTTTTTTTAATATATATATATATATATATATATATATATATATATATATATATATATATATATATATATATATATATATATATATGAGAGACAGATATACCTTTTTATTTAGAAATGACCGTCAAGCACATAATAAAAACTGACTTTTGTTATTTTTTTAATTTCCAGAAAATCACCACCAAGAATGCCTTTGGTCTGCATTTAATTGATTACATGGCTGATATTTTAAAGCAGAAGGATTCTGAGCTTACTAACTTTAAGGTATGTTTGAGATCCACTTTACTGTCTTTTATTCTTGTTATAATTATTATTTAAATTGTTTTCATGCTCCATATTCTGTTTATTAAGGCAATACTGCCTTTGTTTGCACTTATAAATGGAATTGATCATCCTGTGAAAAAAGAGATCGTCTAGTACTTCTATAACAGATGTATTTCAAATATGTATGATAGCAATCAGGTTTATTTACCCTAAATAAATGGTACAAATTAACAGTCTAGTTTGATGTTGAAAGACCCCATCCTTTAGCGTTATTATTGTGTCCAATTAGGTAAAGCACTGTCATTAAATACAGTTTAAAGTCTTTGTTTTATGGTGTTTTTGTCTCCTGAAATCAAGGTTAGTAGTATCCATAGTTAATCTAGCAGATTTTGCAGATGCGCTGATATCAATTGTTATTTCATATCTTTAAAAAGAAAAAAACATGAAATGTATTCTCTATGAGGAATTCATGACATGCCATTACTAAATTTGATTTTTGTTTGTTTTTTTTCCTGCATTTGTATCTTTATGCAGGTTGCAGCTGGCACTCTGGATGCCAGTACAAAGATCTATGCTGTGAGAGTGGATGCTGTTCATGCTGATGCTTACAGGGTGCTGGGTGGCCTGGGAGGCGAAACAAAACCTGGGGAGGGTGAGAGCACTGTGTGCTGTTGAAGTTTTCTCAAACAGCATATTACTTTAGGATGAATGCATTCAAAACTTTTTCAGTTGCAGATAAACTTGGTCTACCCCCTCTAATATTCAAATATAAATATTTTTCTTTTTTTGCATCTCACTTGTTAAATAGATCATGGTCCTCAAGAGGCGGATGGAGATGAAGGTGGGGAAGTGACTGCCAAACAGCCAAAGAAAAAGAGGCCTCCTAAGAAGACGGTGGAGCAGAACTTAGGCAACATTAACAGTGCAGATCCTGAGAGGAGGTGTGAGGTATGGTGCTGCGATCCTTGTTCAGTGTTAAAATATAAGTGTTACTCACATATGAATGCCACACAAAGGTCCCTTATAACGTCACAACAGTTAAAGAAAATGACTACATCATTGTTTACATTTATAACCAGTTTAACTCCTTAAATGTTCGGGCAATGTAATGGCTAATAATATTCTCTATGATTAAGATCTGTAGTAAGACAATCATAGTTAAAAGTTATACTCTGCTATAGTGATTAGCACTGTTGCCTCAAAGCAAGAAGGTTCCTAGTTCTTGTGCTTTTATTATTTTACCTCTTTTTTTATCTTTTTCATTTTAATTTTATTTGTTATTTAAGCACACTGTTAAATTAAATACTCATTCTTTTTGAAAACCACGTGAAGTTATGGATAAGCCCTGAATGCAGGCATTGTGATGTAGAATTGTCAAATTGGTTTGATTCACCGCACAAATCGGCACAGATTACTTTTGTAATACTGTATTTGACTCGGCCTTTGTACCTTTTGACCGTACAGAAACGTAATTCTCGTCAGTTGTGTGAAATAAGACCCGGAAACAGGTATTGTGGCATAGAATTGTCAAATTTTCACCGTACGAATTATTACAGATTACTTTTGTAATACTGTATTTGGCCCGGCCTTTGTACGTTTTGACCGTACAGAAACGTAATTCTTGCAATTGTAAGAATATGATGTGTACCTGCTGTACTCTACTGCCCTTACTTTTTAACAACTTGTGCTTCTTATTATTTTACCTCTTTTCTTATCATTTTATTTCATTTTATTTGTTATTTACTGTTTAATAGTGTCTTGCTGATTTTAATGTTGATGTAAAGCACTTTGAATTACCTTGAGTTTTCTGTATGATAGGTTGGTTGATCATTCTGTCCAGGGTGTACCCCTACCTATCAACTGTAATGAATTGGGGTAGACTCTAACAGACTCCTGTGACCCTGTCCAGGATTAAGCGGGTATAAAAAAATAGATTGATGCACGGTTCATATCAAGGTTATTGAAGGTAATTTCGTGAATATGTTGGGTTTTTTTATGCTCAGGTGGACCCCATGTTTCAGCGGATGGCTGCATCCTTTGATGAAACCAGCACAGCGGGCGTCTTCTTGTCTGTTCTCTTCAGTGAGAACAGTCGCTGTGAGCTGCTCTTTCCGTCTTACATGACCCTCCTGCAGTCCAGCCCCTCCTATTGTCCTCCATCGCCACAAGCCGTCCCTACATCCCCATTTATGGGTAAAGCTATTATTATTTATTTGTTTATATATGTTGCATTACATTTAGCAGATGCTTTAATCCAATGCGATTTACAGGACTGTCTCAGAAAATTAGAATATTGTGATAAAGTTCTTTATTTTCTGTAATGCAATTTAAAAAAAAAAAAAAAAAAAAAAAAAAAAAAAAAAAAAAATGTCATACATTCTGGATTCATTACAAATCAACTGAAATATTGCAAGCCTTTTATTATTTTAATATTGCTGGTTATGGCTTACAGTTTAAGATTAAGATTCTCAGAATATTCAAATTCTTTGAGATATTTGAGTTTTCTTAAGCTGTAAGCCATGATCAACAATATTAAAATAATAAAAGGCTTGCAATATTTCAGCTGATTTGTAATGAATCCAGAATGTATGACGTTTTTGTAATTGCATTACAGAAAATCACAATATTCTAATTTTCTGAGACAGTCCTGTACAACGGAAGAATACAATTAAGGTACAGTAACTAAGTAAATCACAAAGTAAGTGTGGATAAAACAGTATTTAAATTAGTTCAAGTTTGAATAAGTTTTATTTTATTTTCACTGCCTGTGTGCCATCTGTGCAGCTGTTCCCCAGTAGAAAATGCTAAAATCCAATTTTCTGTGGTTCTGACAGGCGGACTTAAGCGTTCCCAGGAGAAATGCTCGATCTGCCCCTCATTGCAGGACTTCTCCTTCACAAGCTGGAACCCTGAGCAGGTCAGAAAAACCATCTCGTTATCGTGCTAAAAATACATTTCAGTAGTCTATTGGGAGCAGTTTCGGACAGCAAGCAGGAAGGCCGGTTCTTCAGCCTTGCCTTTCTAATCCCTGAGAATGTGGGTTTGCATTGTCTTGTTGGAAAATGCATGGACATCTAATGAAGCAGGTAACTGGACTTCCTCAGTTGTAAATAGAGCCTAATTCACAACCGCTTTTCTAACCCTCTTTGTTAGTTTTATGGATTTTCCTTGAGGGGGGGAAAAATGTCAACTTCCCATAATATTTATTCAACCAAGTAAACATCCTAAATGTTCTTCTTTGATTATTTTTATATTTCTTTGGAGCTTAATTTCATAGTTGTGATTCTTTAGCTGCTTTTTTTTAAACAATAATTGATCTGTTCTTGGGAATGATACATCACCATCACTCACACTACAGTTAACATGCTTGGTATTTGATTTGTTGTGTAGTAATAATAATATTACAAAGCTACCAGCTGTAGCATGGACACGTGTTGCCAGAAGTCTTGAAAAGCATGATTGTCTTTGTTCTGATCTGAGTTAAGCACAATTGGGTCCAGACTCAGACTTTTGTCCACAAAATAAACTACATTCTTTCTCCAAAAACCTCCCAAAGGCAGTCAGCGATGCTTTGGTTTTGCCGAGAGATTTGTATCTGTATTTTCATTGTGGTTTTACACAGGCTTTAAATGGTTTTCTAAGTCTGTTTTCCATATCCTCTTAAAACTATTTGAAGTCTTAAGTCTAATTTTTAAAGTCACCCTCACCACAGTGCGATGACTACAATAATGAGCACTCTATTCGTACTCTTAGACCATGAATCAGCTCCTGGAGAAGATAAAGCACGGTGAACATGTGTTTGACGTGAACGCTGAGCCGGAGCCAGAACCAGAGGAGGACAACTACCCTGACTTTGATGCCGACTGTGAAGACGGGTCGGGAGATTATGAGGAGGGATCTAAGGAGCTCAAGGAGGCCTGTGAGCCCTCTGGCTCTGGCAAAGGAAGGTACGACTTAACGTTCTGATATCGGCTTGTTGTGTTTGGAGCTACAGCATCATCTGTTGAGTCAGACATCGTGTTTGTTTTAAATGTAGTCGTTAATGTGCTCTCCTACCACCACTGGCATGCACAAACGCGTGCCAGTGGTGTCTAACTCTAACTTTGATCTCCTTTGGAATTTGTAGCGAAACAATAGTCAACCACATTTTAGATTTAGTATGGAACCAACAACTGAATATATACATTTGTTATAAATATACACACACATAAAGCAGACGTCACATCCAGATGTCAAGCACCTCAGCTGTCTTTTTTTCTAAACTTGTTAAAGTAAAAGTGCTATAGCCTTCCCTCTGGATTGCTTTTCCTTGCTTGTGTGCGTGCATGCGCGTGCGTGTGTGTTCTGGATTTGTTCCTCTCACTTTTGATATGCTATAAAGCCTCCGCCTATGGAACTCTCTACCTGACTACGTCAGGAATGCACCTTCTGTGGAGTCCTTTAAAACGGGCCTTAAAACACTTTTCTACAAGCAGGCTTTCCCCTGAACTCTTCCCTTGACCCCTTTTATTCACATATTTTTTAAATTTATTTGTTATCTTTTTGCTACCCACAACTTTTTATCTTACTTAGTAGCTAGGTTTTGTCTTAGTTTCTTAGTCTTGTTTTTAGTCTTCTTTGTAAAGCGCTCTGAGATCTGTCACTTCAGGTGAAAAGCGCTATATAAATTGAAATTATTATTATTATCATTATTATTATTATAAAGCCGTTTGTTTGAATGAAAGAAAGCATAAAAAGAACATGTTAAGTACATTTTTAAATACTTGCACATGGAGGTAAAGTAATTGCTCTGCTCACTATCAACACCTGTATTATTAAAGTCTCTCTCTCTCTCTCTCTCTTTCCTGTCCACCTACTGTAAATAATGGCCACAATTTCCAAAAAATCTTCCATTTCTTTTCTTTTATTTATATATTTCCTCAATGAGATAAAACGATTCTTGTTTCATTCATGAAGGGATGTGATTCCAATTGGAGAGGGAGACATCAACACGATGTGCCTGCAGCTGTCCTCTGAGCCCAGAGAGTACTCGTACTTCAGTCCCAGGACCATGGCCACATGGGCCGGACCTGGATACTGGCAGTTCAAACCTAAACACAAGTGTGAGTGAAACCAATCCTTTAAAACAAGATTACAAAACTATCACTATTCTGCAATTGTTGGTTTTCTTGGGGCATAACAAGTGTACGATGTATATCTTTGTAACAATGACACAAATGTGTAGTAAACAGTCAGATTTCTTTCTTCATTCCTCTTAATCAGCACAAGATTAGAATGAAACTAGTAGAGTCAAACGTCTGTTTTCAGAAGTTTGTGACAGCTGAGTGTTTTCTAATGTGTAGTTTTCTACTTCATGTTCTAGTGGATCATTTGCCTGACAAGGAGACACGGAAAAGGAAGCCCAAGAAGGTGTTTGAAATGGACTTTGATGAAGACGTCAACTTTGATACCTTCTTCCGCTCAACAAGGGTAAAAGAGTTTACTTGTTTTGTCCTGCTGTACCTGTGTCAAAGTCTGCTGTTTGTTGCTCTCCACGTTAATAGGAGCCTCAGTTTGTTATGCACAACATTACAATATATAACACAAATGTCATGGTTTATGAACTTTTAACATAATTCCATCATATCTGTCCCATCTTTATTTTATAAACCCATATCATAGGCGTTGGATGGTAGGGAAAGTGCAGAAACAATTACTTTGATTTTTGTTTTTCTTTTGTCACACACTGTGTAAACCCAAGATATTTGTACAGTAGTCTGTCTTGACAACTGAATTTAATTTGTGTGGCATTGAAATGTTCTTCAGACACTTTTTCATGGATGTATCTTAAAATACATCTCGATTTAAATTCCACTGCGGAACTGAAATATCAGAATCAATACATAATAGGTTAAATTAGCTGTGAGACAAAACATGAAATTTATTGGGTTGCTATTGTCTGCTATAATCTAAGACAAAATGTAAAAGTCACCATTTTTTGAGTTGTGATTAGCTTTTCTCAAAGTGGTGCATCCCATCTCATATCTGACTGACTCCATGTCAGTGAGCTGTCTCATTCACGTCACCAACTGGTCTGATGGATAATCAACAGAATATGAATATATGAATATGAAAAGCTTTAATGTCCCCGAAGGGCAATTTGGTTTGCAACCACAGGACAACATACATATATATCCCACTTCAAACACACAATACAATAAATAAATAAATATAATAAAAACAGTCAACACATCACATTGTTCCCCCTATATGCTGTTTAAAAACTTTACCGCAGATGGGATAAATGACCTGAGGTACCTGTTTGTTTTAACCCTACAAGGAAAAGTGTACCTTCTCTTGGAAGGGAGAAGCTGAAACTCAGCATGAAGAGGATGGTGAGGGTTCGCCAGAATGGCCTTTGCCCTCCGAGTGGCTCTGGCTTGATAAATGTGATCCAGATCATTCAGGCTAATGCCAATTGTTTTCTGGCAGAGTTTGACCACATTCCTCAGCTTGTTTTTATTTAAAATGCTGAGGTTACCAAACCAGCAGATCAAAGCAAAAGTTAAAATAGACTCAATAAAAGATGAATAAAACATTTTAAGAAGCTTCTTATCGACGTTAAAACACCTCAGTTTTCTCAGATAAAACAATCTCTGATTTGCCTTCCTACAGATAGCGTCTGAGTTGATTCCAAAAGACAGTTTGTTGTCCACGATGGTGCCTAAATACTTGTACTGGCTGACGACTTCCACTGCTGTGCCTTTAAGAAAGGTTTGAGTTGTGACAGGCGGATTCTTCCGAAAATCAAGAATCATGTCCTTTGTTTTTGACACATTGAGTTGCAGGTAGGAGTTATCACACCATCTAGCAAAATAATCAAGGACAGGTCCATGGCCCACCTCCTGGTCCTGCAAGAGGCTGACAATCACGGAGTCATCAGCAAATTTGATTATAAACCTTGACTCAAACATGCTCTTACAATCATTGGTGTAGAGCATGAACAGTAGAGGTGACAGGACACACCCCTGGGGCGAGCCTGTGGAACACAGCAGAGAATCAGACAGGGTTTCATTGACACGAGTTCTCTGCGGCCTCATAGTCAGAAAGTCGACTAACCAACATATGGTTCCCAAATTAATGCTGGGTATTTTTGACAGCCTTTGAGCAAGAATATGAGGCTGCATGCAGTTAAAAGCTGATGAAAAATCAGCAAAGCATAGGCGTGCATGTGTTTTCCTACCCTCCAGGTGCCTGACAACAAAATTCAACAGTGTTGCCACAGCATCCTCCACCCCTTTCCTGGGTTGATAGGCAAATTGGAGTGGATCAATAATTGTCTGTGTCACAGAGAGCAAGCTTTTTTTCACCATGCGCTCAAAACTCTTCATCACCACTGAGGTGAGGGCCACAGGACGATAATCATTCAGTGTCTTTGGTGATGATACCTTCGCCACTGGGACAATAATGGACTCTTTCCATAATGAGGGGACTTTGTTCAGTGACAAGGACCACTGAAAGATATATGTGAAGATACCACTTAAGAATGGGGCACAGCATTTAAGTAGTCGACCACTGATACCATCAGGCCCATGACTTTTCTTAGCGTTGGTCTTTTCAAAAGTGCTCCACACAGTGATTTCATCTATCTGAATCTGACTGCTTACTGAAGCAGCCCTGAATACAGACAGTTCATCAGAAAAATCATTTGAGTCGAATCTCAGATAGAACTGATTTAGTTCTTTTGCCAGGGTAAGATCAGATTTATCAGCATAAGACACTCTTTTTTTCTTATCCTGGATTCCCACCATAGACTTGATTCCTTTCCAAGCAGAGCGAGAATCACCACTCCTCAATTCATCTTGTACCTTGTTCTTGTACTTCATTTTGGCAAGCCTAATTTCACTTCTGACCAAAGCTCATTACTATGAGGGATGGTATTTGTCCGAAATGCAGCAAAGATGTCAAGATAGCTGTAAAGACTGTCAACTGTAACTCTTAAATCTCTGTTTTCAAAGGCTATTTGTGTTTTATATCATTGGTAATTTTAGAATTGATTTTCCTATCTTGAGAAGTTCATGATTCTGCAGTTAGTCAAGTCAAAACAGTGACCATGTCTGTGTGAAAATCATCTTATTAACTTTATAGATTTTTTTTTCATGTATTTTTCATCATCTAGTCAGGTTTAAATTTAAAAGAAAAACAACTGTAGCAGGGTATTCACAGGCAGACGTTAGCTCCAAAACCATGACATGAATTTAGAAAAGTATTAATAAATGTATGAATTATTGAATGAATTAAGAAAAATGCATGAGGACAAAAATGAGTGTAGAAAAATGTAATTAGATAGATACCGGTCAGACTGCTGAGAGTCCAGTTACAGGTGCTGCCATGCTAGTGCTAGAATGTTGTTCCCTTCCCACCCAACACAACAGCCCCTTTATACAAGAAAGCCACGTCTTAAAAGACGCCATCATGCGATCATCTTGTCATTAGTGCATGCAGCTTACTCAGGGCTGAGTCCTGCAAAGAGCTGGACAAATCTAACTAATTCTGATGAGCAGAAAAGTTTACTGGCAGCAGAAGTGATCCTTAATGAGCTGAGTCTTTAGCTTGCTCTTAAAAGTGGGTACAGACCCTGCAGATCGGACAGAGTTTGGTAGGTCGTTCCACCATCGGGGAACAATGGAGTAGAAAAGTCTGGCTACTGATTTCACGCCACGTTGTATCTTTTCACTGGCTGAGCGGAGCTGTGGAGAGGGAGTGTAGCTCTGGATGAAGGAGTGAAGGTAGAAGGGTTGTGGCTCTGGATGAAGGAGTGAAGGTAGAGGGAGTGTAACTCTGGATGAAGGAGTGAAGGTAGAGGGAGTGTAGCCCTGGATGAAGGAGTGAAGGTAGAGGGAGTGTAGCTCTGGATGAAGGAGTGAAGGTAGAGGGAGTGTAGCTCTGGATGAAGGAGTGAAGGTAGAGGGAGTGTAGCTCTGGATGAAGGAGTGAAGGTAGAGGGAGTGTAGCCCTGGATGAAGGAGTGAAGGTAGAGGGAGTGTAGCTCTGGATGAAGGACTGAAGGTAGAGGGAGTGTAGCTCTGGATGAAGGAGTGAAGGTAGAGGGAGTGTAGCCCTGGATGAAGGAGTGAAGGTGGAGGGAGTGTAGCTCTGGATGAAGGAGTGAAGGTAGAGGGAGTGTAGCTCTGGATGAAGGAGTGAAGGAAGAGGGAGTGTAGCCCTGGATGAAGGAGTGAAGGTGGAGGGAGTGTAGCCCTGGATGAAGGAGTGAAGGTAGAGGGAGTGTAGCTCTGGATGAAGGAGTGAAGGTGGAGGGAGTGTAGCCCTGGATGAAGGAGTGAAGGTAGAGGGAGTGTAGCTCTGGATGAAGGAGTGAAGGTGGAGGGAGTGTAGCTCTGGATGAAGGAGTGAAGGTGGAGGGAGTGTAGCTCTGGATGAAGGAGTGAAGGTAGAGGGAGTGTAGCTCTGGATGGAGGAGTGAAGGTAGAGGGAGTGTAGCTCTGGATGGAGGAGTGAAGGTAGAGGGAGTGTAGCTCTGGATGAAGGAGTGAAGGTAGAGGGAGTGTAGCTCTGGATGAAGGAGTGAAGGTATTGAGGAGCCGTTTGGGTAATTGTTTGGTAGCCAGAAGCAGAACTTTGAAATTGATGCTGTAACTGGAAGCCAGTGCAGAGAGATGAGCAGCGGAGTGACATGAGCTCTCTCTTGGGCTGGTTGAAGACCAGACGTGCTACTGCAGTCTGGATCATCTGCAGAGGTTTAACCAGAGACGTTCTATAAACGAGACAGCCCACTACGGTTGGGTTTCCTGTATCTGTGTCACGTGGGTTTCCCCACTGCCCCGCCCCTTTAGGAGACTAACAGCAGGTCCTGAGTCTATTGAGTCCTATGGGAAAAGTGAACGTGAGCACAGATTATTACCAATTCCTTCGCCCCATAGTAACCTAGGTAAATATGGGACCCATTTTTCAAAAGCCACAAACCTTCTGAACATTCTGACACCAAAATGGCAATTTTCAGACCGACAGATTAGGAGAAAATGAACTTTGTTTGAGACCTGTCTCTGTCTGAGCAACGCACTCTCGCAAGATTTTGGTCTCATAGCTAATAATATAATATAATATAATAATAATACATAGCTCTGCTCAGTCGTCGGTCACTGCAGAACTGCCAAAGTCGTTTTCCCATCGGATATAGTGAAGTTTAAAACTAAAATAAAACTTGCTTCTTTGCTTAATAATACTGTTATTGTTATTATTGAAGTCTTTTTGGAAGGGAAAAAAAATATTAGACTGATCCGATGATCTTGTACTGGGTGGGCGACCACGCCCACTTAGGAGACAGGAAGTGGATACCATTTCATACCATTGGCACTAACGGTAATGCGCTATCTTCTGTAGAGTATCTTTGGTTTAACTGAGCAGCAGGGAGGCCGACCAACAAGGAGTTACAGTAGTCAATACATGACATGACCAGAGCCTGAACCAAGAGCTGTGTCGTAAGTTCTGTCAGGAAGGGTCTGATTTTCCTGATGTTGTAAAGAGCGAATCAGCAAGACCGGGAAACCGAGGCAACATGCTCCTTAAAGGTCAGCTGGCTGTCTAACATGACACCAAGATTCTTAGCAGAAGATGTGGGCACAAGTGTGGGGAATCCAGCTGCACGCTGAATACATGCAACAACAACAAAAAATCTGTTTTGTGTCTTTTATGTATATATTTATATTTGTGATTTATTGAAACAGTTATCGAGGGCCGAAGAACATAACCTCCTATCTGAAAATTTCACTTTTTTTGGGAAAACGCAAAAAACTGAGTTGTTTTCTTGTAGGATGCTATTTTTTAAGGATACCCCTATCCTATCCTAACCTAACCCTGGTTATGTTCTTCGGCCCTCGTTATGTTTTTCTTAATTTTTCTGTTTTATACATCCATTTTGTGGTTATTTTAGTTTGTTTGTTTCTCCCTGCTTTAAGAAAAAATACATGTTTATTGAAAACCTGTTGAAAACTCTTCTGCTCTGAATGTCCCGTTTTCTTCTTTGCTCTCACAGGCGGCCACCACTAACATCAAGTCAGCCCTCAGTGTCAGCAACAAAAAAAACACTTTACCCACAGATTTCCAGTTTCCCCCAGAGACGCTCTCCCAGCTCAGTCTCAAACCCTCCAGTTCGGTAAGATTGCACTAACCTTGTTTGCTCCCACAGCTCAGGGCATACCAAGCTACAACACCTACAAGCTGTAATACCTGAACCTTTAGAAGTCCTGTTGTTAGTGATGTCAGGGGTGACGGGTCAAGAAAACTTTTAATGGTTAGACTGAATCAGATTACTTTTAAAAGGTTTCAAGGCTATTCTGACAGTAGTTGCTAGTTACTGAAATTATAGGATGAATTTCATATCCAAAATTAGTAACATAACTGGTGTGACTCGGTCCTGATAACCCACTATATATATATATATATATATATATATATATATATATATATATATATATATATATATATATTCATTCATTTATTTTCTGTAATGCAAAAATGTCATACATTCTGGATTCATTACAAATCAGCTGAAATATTGCAAGCCTTTTATTATTTTAATATTGCTGATCATGGCTTACAGCTTAAGAAAACTCAAATATCCTATCTCAAAAAATTTGAATATTCTGGGAATCTTAATCTTAAACTGTAAACCATAATCAGCAATATTAAAATAATAAAAGGCTTGCAATATTTCAGCTGATTTGTAATTTCATTTTTTCATTTCATTTTATTCTTTATTTCATTCCAAAAACAAAACAATTCAATACAAACACAAATACAAATGTTCCTAACTTATGAATGAAAAGGGAGCAGAAAGAAGAAGAATCTTATCTGATCTGCCCCTTTCACAAATAACATAAATTAATAATAATTAAAAAACAAAAAACTAAGTGAATAAAAACAACTAAAATAAAATTAAAATAACATTAAATAAAATATGCTTTTTATAGGATATAATGAATCCAGAATGTATGACATTTTTGTTTTTTTAACTGCATTACAGAAAATAAAGAACTTTATCACAATATTCAAATTTTCTGAGAGTGTGTGTGTGTGTGTGTGTGTGTGTGTGTGTGTGTGTGTGTGTGTGTGTGTGTGTGTGTGTGTGTGTGTGTGTGTGTGTGTGTGTGTGTGTGTGTGTGTGTGTGTGTGTGTGTGTGTGTGTGTGTGTGTGTGTGTGTGTGTGTGTGTGTGTGTGTGTGTGTGTGTGTGTGTGTGTGTGTGTGTGTGTGTGTGTGTGTGTGTGTGTGTGTGTGTGCGCACATATATATTATATAATATGCATACACACATGTATGTATATCAGTCATTGCTATTATATTACCGGTACACACTGTTGCCTTATACCACTTTCAGTCTTTAGCTTCAGTTTCACTCTATAGACACTCTATTGTCACTGTATAGTGTAGCTCAGTTACTGGTGGTAAAGATTGGTTTGTGTTGCACTGAGACAGATACTGCATGTCTTGGTTTGTTCTCTAGTTGACTAAAGAGGCCCAGAAGAGGCTTTCTGGGGAGCTCGGAGAAGGCATTGGTGATTACGACTACGACAACGCTAACGATACAGCCAACTTCTGTCCAGGTCTTCAGGTCTGTGACTCACCCCTCTAATAACTTATGAATTCATATTTAATTTAAATTCTTTTTTTCTATTTTGACAATGTTTCTTTTTTTAAAGATTGAGAATCTAATGTAAAATAGTGTTCCATTAAACACGTTCTCCATTATCTTCTCATTCAGGGTGGTGACAGTGATGACGATGCTGAAGGATTTACTGGTTCAGACGACATGCAGCCTTCGGGTGACAGTGTACCGACGGGATCACAGGATCTCGAGAGCGTGTCCACGTACGGCGAAGCAGATCTGGTACCTGAGCCACACAGGGTGAGTAAGATTTTAGTCCAAGTCACAAAGAATTTCTTTTCAACAAATTTCTGTTCAGTAAATCTGAATGAAACAAGAAAGCCTAAAGCCTTTATACACATTTGAGATTCAAGTTTCCTGTTAACACAAGCTGAAAACATATTTTGTGTTTTTGTTTATATACCAACATACTGTATTGCTTCTTAATAGGTCAACAAAATTGAAATAAACTATGCTAAGATGGCAAAGAAAATGGACATGAAGAAGCTAAAGAACAGCATGTGGACCTTTCTCACTGAAAGCCCAGAAAAACCAAAGCAGGTAACTTCCACCTACTTCGTATCATCGAATGAGTTGTTTTGGTCATTAGATGACAAATGAATCTGTTTTTTTTTATCCTCTTGTGTTCTTGAGTGCTTACAGGCAGCCAGTCGATTGTAGAAGTTTGATTGTGTGTTCAGGACTGTTTTATCGGTTTTACCTTTTACGTTTTCTGCAGGAGACAGCTGTGACAGAAGTGTGTGGAGAGAAAGCCTTCAGTCAGACCACAAAAGCCCTGCTTCAAAGGTACCAGCATACCTCCTGTCTGCAAGAACACTGCACTCATGAGCAATAACAATCTCTTGGCTCCACTCATGTTGCATAAACATTAAGTAATAAAACTACTACCTAAAAAGTTGGGGCACTGTGTCAAAATGTAAATAAAAGCAATGCAATGATTTCCATTGCAAAAGAACATGGGAGACATTTAACGTGTTCAAAGGGATTTAATATGCCATCATAAGATGAAAAAGTATTTTTGAATTTAAGGGCAGCAACGTAAGTTGAAACAGGTGGAGTGTTTACCCCTGTGTAGCATCCCCTCTTCATATAACAGTCCACCGTGTCTGCATTCATCCAGGCCTATTGCTGAAGTTTTGGGAGAGGGATATCGTCCGATGCAGGATTCTAGCTGCTCCTGGGTCTTTGCCTCTGTTCATTTCATGATGCATTAAATGGTGAACTGGTCTGCAAGCAGTCAGGCCAGTTCAGCACCTACTGTACATTCTTCTATAAAGCCCCTTTTCAATGAATGCAGCATGCACTTTAAGACTATGTTGCTGAAAGATTCCCAACCTTTCCTGAATAACGTGTAGATTGGGAGATTATGTTGCTCCAAAGTCTGGATGTGCCTTTCAGCAATGATGTTTCCTTTCCCGATAGTCAAGGTGCCCTTCAGGGATGCAGCTTCATGTCTCATCTTCAGTGTTTTACAGGTGTTTTAGGTTCACTTTGTTTTTGTTTCTAACACAACATCCCAACTTAGTGTTGGATTTCCAGAATCAAAATACAGAAACGCAGTTGTCCATAGTAGCTTCTGATTCTTTCTTGGAATAATGTATACTTTTAGATTTACTTTGCTGTATCATATCTGAACCATGATCTCCCCTTATGTCTTTGATGCTCCAGCTTGCCAAACACGATGGCTCAGAACCTGTCGGTGCCTCTGGCGTTTGTTGCTCTGCTTCATCTTGCCAACGAAAAGGTAAAGGTCATTTAAACACATTGTCTTAAAAAAAAAGTTTTTGAAATAAACACATTGTCTGGATGTTTATGAATCAGTACATTTATCTGTATGTACAAGAGTTTGTTTTTTTGTTTTTTGTTTTTTTTTTTACAAACTCCTGCAGACAAAGGATCAGTACTAAAAGTTAGAGTGAAACATAGCTGCACCATCTAGTGAGAAGCCTACCAATATTAATTCTGGCTTTGACTCTAGAGAAATTAAAAGGAGGGGAGGGTGTATATGCTCCTTCACACACTTCTGCTCTCAGACACAGCGGTAGGGAGATCTGAAGATAGGAGTGTGTGTTCAGTGTACCTGCTGCACGTAGATTTGATGCTAATCGTGCTCTTCAACTCAAGTGCTGCAAGTTTGTTGATGCCTCCAGTGGATTTACATCCTGTACTGGGAAATGGTTTTCTGCTGTTCAACCTGTATTTTATCTTCCCAGAGATAATAAGATTCTTTTAGGAGGATTTCTCATCTTAGTATAGGACCAAGATGACTGGCATAGTACTGGCATGAACTTTATCAATGGAAATTAGATCAACTTTTTCGTCAAATAGATGATTTAATTTTATGTCTGTTTTGATGGATATTAAACCCATTTTACAGACTTTGTATTTTCATATCCCATCTGCTTCTTTATTCATACCTTGAAAAGTATATAGGCCACCAAAACTATCCATCTATGATTGGCTGTCAGGTGTTTCCTAAAGAAATGCCTTTTCCAACTACTTCAACATGCATGTGAATGCATGTGCATGTTGAAGTAGGGTATGTACCCTAAAGACAAAAAATGTAACTCATAATTAAACCTGTCAATACATGGTTTTGTTATTTGATTGTGTGTTACGGGTATCAACAGCCTGGGCATACAAGTTGTATCAGAATTTTGTCCAGTCATGTATGTTCTGCACTAGTGTATACGTTTTTACCGTGCACCTGAGAGTAACTATCAAAATTAACACGTTTTATTCATTGTGGAAGATTCTGAACTTTATTAGTTTGTAATTGAGTGTTTTGTGTTATTTCTTACAGAATTTGGAGCTGGTGAAGGTTGATGACATGTCGGATATCATCATCAAACAGGGCAATTGAGAAGAAGAAGATGATGATGATAGGGGTTGGAAGTAGAGCCCGATTTTATTTTCTCTTTTCTTACTTTTTCCTTCTTTCTTCTTTGTGTATATCTGGTGTTTTTGTCAGTGACTTCCCTGTTTTGTTTTTTTTTTCTTTTTTTTGAGTCTATATCCAATAAGGAACAAACATTATTCCTTTTTAACAGCATAACTTTTTTCCTTTTCATTTTGTGATTTTAATGTATATCTTTTGTGTAGATAACTGATCTGCTCATCAGCCACAGAAAAATGAGCTCTTTGAAAATAATAAAATACTTTTTTTTTTAAATAAATGTTGTGCAGTGGTTCATTCTTAAACATATTTTTCCATATTAGTCATATTTCAATGAGTACAGTCAATTTTTAGATGTTCACTAGGCAAATACTTTTGAGAGATGAATACAATAATGGAAGGTTATATTTATTTATGCCTCATTACTGTCTTCCTGGCAAGAAGTTGAACCGGTTGGTCGGGGCAGAGGAGTGGGAAGTGGTGTGATGTAGATTAGGGCTGAGTGAGCTGAGAAATGCTGAGATCCCAGATCTACAGTCTGCAGGTCTCCTCAATGTTTAGACTTAGTTTTAATTACATAGAAAATTAAAAGGTGTAGGATTCAAGACATTTCTCAAATGAAGCATCTTCCATAAGTCTTAATCATGGTGTCTGATGTGAAACCAGACTGCTATCCACAATCTGTTGAAGAGTTGGGCTTTTTCATATAAATCATTTTTAAATCTTTTAGTATAATTTCTGAAAATGGCGTGCTTAAAAAAGCTAACAACATATGGCATCAGAAATGCCAGAGGTTTCATTTCCTAGTGGCAGGTATACTGATTTCATATAAATGTGTAAATGAACCAAGTAGTAATTGGTTTAAAATAACTAAGGACAGTTTATCCACTGATACTTTTAATAAAATAAAATAAAACATATGAAACAGTCCCCAATACTTTTCCTCTATTAATAACTTGCACAAGTATGGCTATTATGTTTTTTTTTTTTTTAAACTGCTAAATAAAAAAATAGAATAAAGCTGACTTTATTCAGGATTGAACTTGGCTCAGCCACTTGAACACAAAAGAGGACACAGCACACCCCTCAGAGCTTTTATGTCAGTCATAATTAGTGCACATATTTATGACTCAATAAGTGAGCTTGCAGAAAAACACGTGATGGAAACACCTGTAATGAGGCCACTGAATACAATAAGCAAACATCTATGTCAATTGCTCAACAATGAGGGAAGACCAGGGCGGAAATAAAATGTACTTTCAAAATAAACGCATGTAAATGTCGCCCTACTAGTTTAGTTTATTTATTTATTTAGCAATATAAGACAAATATGAACAAAAAATGAAAAACAATGAAATAACATGCAAGGAAAGGAAGAAGCCTGGTGGCTTATATAGAATCCTTTCCATATATGAATAAAAAACACAACAAAAGCTACACAAGGGAGAGTAAAAAAAAAAAAAACAAGAAAATGTAACTCAGATCAAATAATGAACATTACAAAGATGAAACAATAAGAAAGTTTTTTAAATGTTTTTTGAATATTGGCAAGGATGGTGATGATTTAAGAGATTTATTGAGTGAATTCCACAAGTGAGGGCCTCTGTAAGTGATGAAAGATTGATGTTTACATGTTCTACAAAATGGTAAATTAAAATCATCTTTGTGCCTTGTGGCATAAGAATGAATATCGGAATTAACACAAAATAAATTATGAAAAGAAGAAGGAAGATCTTGTATATAATTTTTAAATTTGAACATAAATAAACATGTTTTAAAAATTTTATTGACGGATAATAATGAATAATTAATGAAAATGGGAGCAGATGGCTCATATCTGTTTGCATGTGATATCATTCTGAGAAACCTTTTTTGAATAATCAATCATTTATTAATATATGTTGGATGTGTCGAAGCCCAAACAATGTTGCAGTAATTAAGATGAGGGAAGATTAAACTATAATAGAGAGTTAAATGAGAGGAAGGAAGAACAAAAGGACAAACTTTTCTCAAAATACCAAGCATCTTCATAGATTTCATGCATACCACATACTACACCACTCTGGCTCAAGATGCTTTATTTTAAAAATCCTATACCGGAAACTGCAAATGCCTCTATCATGTTTCACTTGACGTTTGAAGCGAAGGAATTATTTCTAAAGAGGCAAAAAAAGAAAAGACAGAAACCAGGAAGTTGGAGCCAGCAGGAGCCGCAACTTCCTCGGTGGAGTATGAAGTTTTGAGTTTATGTCTTTTAAACGTTTTTAAATCAAAACGTCGGCTCCAAAGCCAGTTTATCCACCGGTTAAAGGTCGGACTACTTCGTTTGCACCAAGATGGACATTGATCCCGTAAGTGATGAAAATGGCTGAAGCTTCTGGGGTGTTCTTTTTTTGTTTTGTTTTTTCATTTTTGGTCTCTCCACCGACTCCATTATTGAGACACGTCAACGGGGATTTGATGATTAGATAAGTTCAGCAGATGGGAAAATTGTAAAAAGTTGCATATGTCAACCTGTTAGGTTTTCCTTGTTGAGGAAGAAAGTTTTGTGGTGTTTCTCACAAGGCCGTCGCTGAGCGCTTTTTTCTTCCTTTTCTTTTCCTCTGCTTTACTTTTCAAGGTTAAACCAATAAGTGGCAGCAGTTTTCTCACAAGTGACATTAATAAGTCTTAATTTATATGTATTTGTTTTAATGTACCTAAAAAACCCTTGCATCTGTATCCAGCTCCATAGACTGACACTGAAGGATGATTTATGGTTCCGCGTTACACCAACGCAGAGACTACGGCGTAGAGGGACGCGGCGACGCGCACCGTACGTTGCGCGTCGCCGCGTTACTTACGCCGTAGGTTCTGCGTCGATTTAACGCAGAACCATAATTCAGTTTTGAGTTATTGCCAACCAGAGGTGTCAAAAGTATTCACATTCATTACTCAGGTAGAAGTATAGATACTAGAGTTTAAACATACTCCTGTAGAAGTTGAAGTATCAACACAAGTTTTTTACTCAAGTAAAAGTATATAAGCACTGGTTTCAAAACTACTTTAAGTGTAAAAGTAATGTAAGGGGGGAAAAAGCCATTAAGGACAAAAGCCATTGAAAATGAATGCATCTTAGTTTAATGCAAATATATTAAAGAACCATATATGTGTACTATTGAGCATTAACATGTGTTTCAGAGAGCAGGAGATATGATGACTAGTTGCCTATAAGTATTGTAATGGTGCAAAAAGTCAAACTTCAGAGGCATGTTATCATTTATCCTAACCTTTATTGGAATGTACATCCAAGTTTAGTTGCCGGAATCTGAGGGAACGGATGTAAGAACAAAACTGGACAAGAACATCTGAAACAACCACAACCAAATTCACTCTATCCAGATGGAGCAATTTAACTGGATAGTTTTTTTTTAAAGGCTGAAATGAAATAGAGTAACGAGGATGTTTTTAAAATGTAAAGAGTAAAAAGTACAGATAATTGCGTGAAAATGTAAGGAGTAAAAGTAAAAAGTCATCTGAAAAATAATTACTCCAGTGAAGTATAGATAACCAAAATTTCTACTTAAGTAAGGTAACAAAGTATTTGTACTTTGTTACTTGACACCTCTGACTAAACCAAACTATAAAGTCCACTTTATGCCCAAAATGTTTCCTGATAAAATATCAGTGTATTTTTGATGCTGCTAAATTGGCTAAAAGTTTCCCGGCTCTGAATTTTTCAGAAAGTAAAATAACAGGATAATTCTATCAGAAGAGAGAGATGAACACTTTTAACTGCATAACAGCTATAAGAGAGACTGTTGCTCACTGGTTGACCTGCTGTTTTTATCCAAAGTGGAAGATATTTGCCACATGTAATGCAGATGTCATGTCTGTTCGTAAGTGTTCGAGGTCCAGGAAGTACCAGCTCCCCAATAAATACAAGGACAATAGTTGGATATGATTTATTTATCACAATTCATCTTGTTACATTTGATAGTACAAGCACTGTGTGCTTATTCCTCTTAGTCTGCTGCTGCTGTTTTTCTTTTTATGTCTACAGAGTAGGAATGGGCGATATTTTACCGTTCATGATATACCGTCAAAAAAATTCCCCACGGTAATAATTTGTCATCTTGCGGTAAAAATGATAAATTCCCGTTGATGACGTTTTTGTGTAAAGCTGAAGGAAGGAAGGAAGGGAGGAAGATGGAGGAAGGAAGGAAATGAGCCAGAAAGAAAGAAAGAAAGAAAGAAAGAAAGAAAGAAAGAAAGAAAGAAAGAAAGAAAGAAAGAAATGTGCCTGAAAGAAAAAAAGAAAGAAAGAAAGAAAGAAAGGAAGGAGCCTGAATGAATGAAAGAAAGAAAGAAATGAGCCTGAAAGAAAGAAAGAAAGAAAGAAAGAAAGAAAGAAAGAAAGAAAGAAAGGAAGGAGCCTGAATGAATGAAAGAAAGAAAGAAATGTGCCTGAAAGAAAGAAATGAGCCTGAAAGAAAGAAAGAAAGAAAGAAAGAAAGAAAGAAAGAAAGAAAGAAAGAGAAAAAACTCCGGTTGATGAGTTTTTTGTGTAAACATGTCGGATCTAATAGATTTATAGTTAAAAAAGTGGAGTTGAATTTATGTCGTTTATCGGGATGAATGCCAGAAATTATCGTGATACATTTTTTAGTCCATACCGCCCATCCCTACTGCAGAGTCTACAGCAGCTTAAGTGTATTTGATAAGTTTATTGCAAATCTGTTGCTGGTATTGACTGGAAAATGTTGCTTTCCCCACTGAGCAGTTAATAAACCAATTGTTTCAACAGCTGTATGTAAGGGAACGTCTGAGTCGACTCCCAGTGTGTCCCTGCACTCTGTAGCATTTCTCTGTATCTTAAAAGACTAAACTTCTCCTGGATTCTCAACTCACAAAATTCTCAGTGTGTGAAATGTCTGCATGTTCTTCCAATCCTGTGTGCATACACACATTATGGAAATGTCACATTTGTCTAGATAACGTGTGAGCTGTGGGGATTTCATACGCTTCACCTAGATAAAGGCAGTTAGTCATTTTGCATTTACAGCAGCAATCAAACAGTTATTTCACCCCATTCCTAATAAAAACTAGAGAAGACTTCCTCCTTTCGTTCCAGTCCTTAGTCGTGAGACATCTCGTCTGTCAAACTTGTGTATTACTGTTCTACTGGAAACCCTGGGTCACTTTTCATGCATTGCGTGAAGACCTAGTGTAGTTGTGAGTGTGCAACTCTCAGGCAGCGACCCATTCTTCTCTCAGCTGCACTCTTTCTGGGAATGTTGTTATTTGAGAGCTGTCAGCCATTCAGTGGGCCTCGCTGGTGCATGGAGACGAAGAACAAGGGACATTCTTGGTTTAGATGGCATTTAAATCAGACCTAAACAGTAGCCAGGCTTTACAGTTTATACCCTCACCGGCCACTATATTAGATACACCAGTTGTCCCTGATAAAGTGGCCGCTGAGTGTAAAACGAAACCGGTAGAAGTAAAAACAATGTAGGGAGGGGAAAAAAAAGAGAAAAATTGTCAAGAGTAAGAAGGGAAGGGTGGGAAATAGAATAGACGTATATAACAGATGACGCAGGAATACCTGCTCTGTTTCCTAGAGACAGTTTTGTTTGCAGGCTGTCATGGACTCACGGGACATGGAAGTCCCTGTATGCACGCACACACACACACACATACACACATACACACACCACACACTGTTTGTAATATTTCTGCTTTTGAATCGCACCTCAAACTGTGACATGACAGCTGCTCCACTTTAAAGCAACCAGTTAAAAAGAAAAAGGTTCCTCCGCAGACGGCTGTCAATTTCAAGGACTCAAGAAAGTTTCCACCAAACGGTCTGAAACTCCACATAAGCTTAAAACCAATAATCTCATATTCAGATGTGTGTCGGCAGGCCATACTTAGAAGGTGTGGATGCTTTGATATGTTCTGAGGAGATGCCTGCAGGAGCCAGGGAGAGCTGACACGGTTTAGCTTTGAATATTAACTGTATTTTTCTAATCGCCCAACGATTGAAGATGACTCTTATCCTCCAAAGCCACACCTCATGTTATTTATCTATTTGCACTGACTAGTAAATAACAGACCTTTTTATTTATGAAGCAGTTTGTTTTGTTTATCCCATGGCGCACAATGTAAAAAAGGAAAATATGCATTAAATTTAAGGGACTCGTATACCAAAAAAGATCAATAAAATACACTATCATGCATGCATTAAAAACAGATTAAGAAAACAAAAGATAAGGGGGGGACATTAATTTAAGTATAAGCGCCTCATTCCTGAGTTTCAATGTTTTGGGAGCAAAATGACTGTTCTCTTCCTGAAACACCCAAGTGCTTATTTACATGTGTGCATATTATTTGAGATGGTACTGATGTGTTTTTTATAAGCAGGTTTCTGAAATAAAATGTCTTTCAATGCTGCAACATCTCCTGCTCCGTTCTGAGCCTCTGCTTTTGCCATTTTGCCGTTGCAGTATTTACTTTCACGGAGTTATTAACCTATAATGAATCTGTTGAGGTTCAGATCCCTTTTAAATGCATCCTGACAAGGGATGCTTTTTCCTTCTGCCAACTTGACTTTCTGAGCTTTTTTTTAGAATACCAATTTAGGCCGATTCTGAGTTTCTTTCTTTGATCTATGATCCGGTGCCTGCACTAATTTGATCAAGAATAAAATAATGCCAAACTGGGGTATGTGTGCTCTATGAGCTTTACTTTTCTTAGCCCGTGCCTTCGGCAGTGTCTGTAGTAGTCATGGTATTTGTTAGTAACTGCCTACCCAGGTAGTCTGTTTCACATCAAGCGTGGATTGGACCAGGACAGATAAGGTGGGCCGAGGTTATGGACGGCGTTGAAAGTGAATCGTAGGAGTTTGTGATTTGGCAGACTGGGTGCCGGTGGAGCCGCTTAAGGATGGGGGAGATGTGATGCAACGATGGGGTTCTTGTTATGATCTGGGCAGCAGAGTTGTGGGTAGGAATGGGCGATATTTTACCGTTCACGATATACCGCCCCAAAAATTCCCCACGGTAAGAATTTGTCATCTCGGGTTAAAAACGATAAATTCCCGTTGATGACGTTTTTGTGTAAAGCTGATTTATGGTGAAAGAAAGAAAGAAAGAAAGAAAGAAAGAAAGAAAGAAAGAAAGAAAGAAAGAAAGAAAGAAAGAAAGAAAGAAAGAAAGAAAGAAAGAAAGAAAGAAAGAAAGAAAGAAAGAAAGAAAGAAAGAAAGAAAGAAAGAAAGAAAGAAAGAAAGAAAGAAAGAAAGAAAGAAAGAAAGAAAGAAAGAAAGAAAGAAAGAAAGAAAGAAAGAAAGAAAGAAAGAAAGAAAGAAAGAAAGAAAGAAAGAAAGAAAGAAAGAAAGAAAGAAAGAAAGAAAGAAAGAAAGAAAGAAAGAAAGAAAGAAAGAAAGAAAGAAAGAAAGAAAGAAAGAAAGAAAGAAAGAAAGAAAGAAAGAAAGAAAGAAAGAAAGAAAGAAAGAAAGAAAGAAAGAAAGAAAGAAAATAAATAAGAAAATTCCCATTGATGAGGTTTTTGTGTAACAAACATGGCGGATCTGAGTCATTCCAGTTTTGCAGTACAGGTGTTACTCATTTAATTGGTTTTTATTAATTCAATTTAATTGGTGTAGTTTAGTAGCATTTAGTATCTTTTAGAGCAGTGATTTGGGGGCTCCAAAGACTGATGTGGTGATAGATTTATAGTTACAAAGGTGGAGTTGAATTGGTTTTTTTTTTTTATCGTTATCGGGATAAATGCCAGAAATTATCGTGATATATTTTTTAGTCCATACCGCCCATCCCTAGTTGTGGGGCAGTTGGAGCTTGTAGAGGGACTTTTGGGGGAGATCAGAGAGGAGAGGGTTGTAGTAATCGATGCAGGATGTGTTGAAGCCGGTGGACAAAGATGGAGACGGTGTGGACAGTGAGGGAGGGGCCGAGTCTGTTTATGTGACGAAGGTGGAAGTCAGCAGACCAGGTGATGGTGTTGATATGGGAATGGGACAACAGTGCTCTGTCGAGGATGGATTGCAGCTGTACATAGCTTAAAAGAGAAATACTAGCAGTAAGATCAACCTGAACCTGAACCTCTTTGTAGTTTGTGCTTTTGAAAAAATCAGACACCTGTCTTTTATAAAAAGCCCTTTTTTTCAGTCCAATGTTTAGATGGATGACTGTGGTCCACTACAGTCCCTGACACGAGTACTGGCTGCACTTTGGCTGCACAACTCCACTAACTGCAGCCTCAAGCTGTTAAAAATGCAGGGTCCTCTACCACTAAAGAAGTCTATAGATACTTAGTTATTACAATCACAGCGGATAAAGATTGCTGTGCCTTATTCTTGGCTGATGAAATGGGAAACATTTGCTCTTTTCCCTGAGACTGCAGGTGTTAAATCAGCCTGAAAATAGATACTTTTGGTCTGCTACATTTAGATGTATTACCAAAATCTTAAGTGGCAGATTTTACACCCTGCTTCTTACATTTAAATAAGGAAGAAAAAAAGTGTATCCAGAAATAAATGTATTTAAATGGCTTCTTTTTTGCCACTTTGTAAAAGGGGAGAAGGTAGGAATGTGTAAAATTTGTTTTGTTAGCTGAGGCATTTGCATGATTACAAAAACGCCAACATCTGCACCGAGCCCACACAACATTAATGGAAGAACATTTTATAATAGTTCTAAGAAAATACGAGAAGTTGAAGTTAAATGGTGATATTGCACAGTTTCTGCGAGAGAACCTTCTTAGACATTTTTTCTCCCAAGCAGAAGACCATGATATTAATAAAAGTAGATAAACTGGTTCTAGGATAAATGTGGGACTCAAAATGAATGTCCTCTGTGAGAGATGCATAGAGAAGAAGGGCAGGACAGATGCACCTGGCAGTATTTTCAGTTAACTTTAGTTCAGTTTTACTGTATTCATGTTTACTGTATTGTCACTCAGCGTTAGTGTGTCACTGTAGAATGTTATCGCTGTAAGAAGTAACGATCGCAGCGAATCTGAGCAAGTCTCCGGCTGAAGACTGAGATCTTGTGACCACATGTAAATAAATGTTTAACATTGACATTTTTTTTTCGCACCAATGAAAACAACAACATGATGTTTAGACATGGACTGCATCTAACCGCGACCTTTCTGCACACCCATGCAGGAGCGGGGAGGAGTGGAGGAAGCACCGGAGGAGAAGGATAAGGTGCAGAACTTGAGAGATCAGGTCGATGGAGTGAAAGACATCATGACGCAGAATGTGGACCGGATCCTGGCCCGAGGAGAGCGGCTGGACGACCTCATGGGCAAGTCAGAGGATCTGCAAGCAGGGGTCAGTGCTTTCACTCACGCTTTAATTTCTGTGAAAACGGGGGAAGATGTGGACTCTGCTCCCGCATGTGGAGGTTTTTAAAGCAATCATTTCCACGATAGCCTTCAGCCGAACCGGTAGAACAAGTCGGTACAGGCTTTCATTAATTGAAACATTGCAGAACGTCGATGACCTGTGGACTTTTCCTCCTGAACCAAATGTCTCAGTGCTTTTTAGTAACGCTTTGTTCCAGCTGCCACCCGTGGACAGAATGAGCTCATTAACTCAACATTTCAGGGTCTCTGGTTCAGATCAATGCACAAGCTGAGTCAATTGGCACTAGCCTGGATTCTTCCTTACTTTTTTTATACAGGACTGTCTCAGAAAATGTGAATATTGTGATAAAGTCCTTTTATTTTCTGTAATGCAAAAATGTCATACATGGATTCATTACAAATCAACTGAAATATTGCAAGCCTTTTATTATTTTAATATTGCTGATCATGGCTTACAGCTTAAGAAAACTCAAATATCCTATCTCAAAAAATTAGAATATTCTGGCAATCTTAAACCTAAACTGTAAGCCATAATCAGCAATATTAAAATAATAAAAAGCTTGCAATATTTCAGTTGATTTGTAATGAATCCAGAATGTATGACATTTTTGTTTTTTTAATTGCATTACAGAAAATAAAGAACTTTATCACAATATTCTAATTTTCTGAGACAGTCCTGTAATGCTGAAGCAGAAAAGGGGGCAGGTGATGCTAACCGGCTCATTTCATTTCAGTCTTTTGGGGAGCCGTGCCGATCAGCCATTACTGTCACAGCCAGAAGTCTTGAACCAGCTAAATCTGAATGAAATTAGAACGTAATGAAAGCTGTCACCTGTAGCCATGATTTCTCTACGGTGATGCATCAACATGACTGCTGTGAAATCACAGAAATAGGAAAAAAATACAACAGATTCAAATCTCGCCAAAAATGTATAAAGGCCTGGTCCCCTTTTTTAGAATTCGTCCTTACGCTGTCTTTCAATGATGCAGCTTAGTATTATTTTGGTCATGTTTACAGTGTTACTCGGATTTGTGGAAACCCTCAACTGGACTAATGTGTAACCCTTAACCATCCATGTGTTATTCATCTATTTATTTATTTTAGCATCATTATTACTAATGTTATTTTATTTTATGTACTTTATTTTATTTTTTCTATTTTTTTTATTTTATTTTATTTATTTATTTTTTCTCTTCCTTGTTTTCATATTATGTTTTACTGCTATTATCTTCTTTGTATGTGGGAACTGGGGAGGGTGGGATATATGTAGGGTTGTTTGTCTTAAAACATTTTGAAAAATCTTATAAATAAAGAAAAAAAAAAAGAAATAGGAAAAAAAAAGGTGCACAACTTCTAATTCTAGATTTGCAGGGTTAGACTTTTCGAGTCTTCAATGAGGCACGCTATGTTGTTCACAAGCCGACTTCCTGGAGTTTCTAATGAAATGTCTGACATGGTTAAAAAAAAAGAGAGCGAGAGAGTCCAGCAGTTCCTTTTTAACACGTTTTCACAACCCTGTTAACCAGAGTTACAGCTGCTTGATTCTTCACTCTGGATCATGCGAATGTTGTATTGGCAGCATTGTGAATACTGGGATGTTGCAGTTATCGTCAGATCTGAACATCTCACTTAACCACATATTTCCCAGATATAAGATAAGACCCGTGCTGCCCTGGTCGAAGTGACAGGGTGGTGTTGTCTTAGATTTTGAACTGATATTACCGTAAGACGAGCAAATGTATCCAATCAAGCACTGCATAGTGAGCAGGCTTCCCCCTCTCTTAAAATGGGAAAGAAATAATGTGATTAAGTATAGGGATTTCTGATTCTATCCTGGTGTGTAAATAAACATGAAAATATTCCCGCTCTTGATTAAAAATTAAGTTCACAGCAGAGACTCAGCTGGTTGCTGTTGTGGTGGAGGTTTTTTTTTTAATGCAAATGGCCATGAAGCTCATGTGTTTATCTGAAAAAGATAGAATAGATATTTTTATATAATGTAATGCAATGACAGTTTCTCTTTTTCTTTTTATATATTTCTTTTCTTATTTGTGTATTATCATCCACCGGATGCCATATTGTGTGAATGATATACACTGCACAGGATAGGCTATAATAAGCCCTTGGCTTCAGCCTACTCCTTTTTCGGATATTTCTATTTACCTTTTATTTCATTTGTGAAATGAACATGTAAATGTCTCAATGTATTCTGTCCGAAATAAACCATTCATTCAATAAACCATTCATTCATTCATAGAAGATTGCAGGATGGGTACATCGTTTCCTGAAATACAACACCCCGTCTGAGGCGTCTGGTATCTAAGGTTCAATTCCCAAATGAATAATTTCCGTAATTTTCTTTTTTTTTTTTTTTGTAATTTGACATCACTCGAGTAAAGGCTAAATGCTACAAAAACTAGCACAACGTCCTACAAGAACTCTCACAGACGCTGCGTTTGGACTTTTCCTAAAATGCCTTGCTTGTGTCTCTTGAGTGAACTCTGCCGCTTCTCTCCGTTCAACAGGCTCAGCACTTCAAGCAGACGTCTCAGAAAGTGGCCCGCTCCTACTGGTGGAAGAACGTCAAGATGATCGTGGTCATCGTGGTGGTGGTCGTCATCATCATTCTCATCATCGTCCTGCTGGCCACCGGAGTCATTCCCGTCAGTTCCCCAGTGCCTGCAATCACTCCCACAAAAACACCCTAGACACGCAAGAACAAATGATGTACAAAGGGCCGCAATGAAATCATAAACAAACACTTCCTGATTGTACAGTTAACAAAATAATATATAGTCTCTAGCAAATTACTGTTTTCTGGTAAAATGTTTAATACTCCTTTTGTTTCCTCTGGTTGCTTTCATGCTTTGATTAAGGCACTTTAATGAGAAATGTTATTGTGAAACCCTTTTAGACACAATTGAAAGCGGAGTCATTTTTGAACAAGATTCTCTGACTCCACTGTCCTAAAAGGAAACTGTCTACTCCTCCATCAACTGCATCATTAATACCTCTGAAATGCAGTCCTTCCATGTTCGACCATGAAAAACATTAATGCGAACTCCTCCAGTGTTTTTTGTATACACCTTATGTGGAATGTCGTCAGTAATGTTCAACTTTATAAAGACCTGCGTGTAAAATTTACACACAAGGGTTAAATGTTACTATTTGTTAGCCCGTTTTATTGAAATACTTCTGGTCTCTTTACATTCAGATTGGCCAGAGAATAACAGTTAATTGAATGTGCACACATAGTAGATGCAGAGTCAGCTCGGGAGCATATGTTACTTATCTGAGGGAAGTGGCGTTTAAGAGGCTGAAGTGTCAGCAGAGAGCGTCGCGTGAACCCAGAGATGTCTGTTATCTGGGTTGTGAAATGTAACCGACACCAAGTACACTTAGAGAACTATTCAGTTGTTTGGCTGTGAAGTGCGAGGGCCTGTGCACGCATTTCCTCACCACACTTTTTTCTTTTTTATACAAACCCACACACGCTCATTAGAAGCCTAGCACTTGGAGGCCAAAACAGAGTTCTCATACTGTGGCTGTAAGGAGACTGTTGGAGCTTCCCTTCACGGCGCCCCCTGCTGGCAGCCCGGCAACCAGTCCCCACCTGGAACTTCAGTTATAGTTCGGAAAAATGTTTCTGTTTTCTTCTTTTTCTTATTAAATTTGGAGAGATGTTTAGTCCCACCTCTTCCTTCTGTTACAGCACCAGTTTGGCTGAAGAAAGGGCTTCAAATGATGAACTGTATATAGTCAAAGTATTCTCACCCATCTGTATATTTGCTTCAGCCATCAACGACTTTCGGTGAAAGCGTCTGTTAATTCGAGACAGTTGATACTTTATTTGAGAATATTAATTTGATGAATTGGATATAATTTCTGTATAAGTGGATTATCCAGACAAAGTAATGATAAAATGATCGCGCTGCACTTTCTGTGCTGGTCGATGTCTCTGTTTTGAAAATGAGTCTGTCAGAACAAACTCTCCATCATGTATGAGTTTGTATTTAGTTTCTCTTCTGTCTCTGGTGGTTCTGGGGTGCAGCAGTGTCTTAACAGCTGTAGGATGGCTCGGTACCTGCAGGCTGCCGTGTTTGTCACTTTGTAAAAGGCTTGTCCTCCAGAATCACCTCCCACTAAATGAAATACCAGATGGCTGTACATCCATTCTGCAATGGAACGGTTTCATTTGCAGGTTCATCAAGGGTTTGTGGTATTTAATGGATTTTAAGGTCTGGTGAAGTAAATATGTAATAAATAGTATTTATGACAGCTCAGTTATGTGTCCTCTTTTTCTTAATTGGCATTAAAATGTGGTTCTGTTGACTTTGCTGCTGGGTTGGAGAGACACAGACTCCCTGACACATGATTAATGAAACATGATGTTAAATGAAGATTTACAAGAAAAAGTATTTGTGCCTCTTGACCAAAGCAGAAGAATTCAGTTTCAGCTTTGTCAAGTCAAGTCACGTTTATTTATAAAGCACTTTGAAAACAGCAACTGACCAAAGTACGGAACAAAATAGGACAACATAAAACATAAATAAAATCATGGTAAGTTATTAAATGCTATTGAATAAAAAGATGAGATTTAAAAACACCCATAGAAGAAGCCCTTTGCTCAAACTCTTATAATATGTAACGCATATCAAATTATTAGTCATATGGGCGTTGCATTTTCCTGTTTAAAGCTCTAATCATTTTTTATCCCAAACTTTTATGACTTGCGTGTTACTGCAAGTAGCTCTACAGAAATGTGCTGTTGTGCAATCTTTTCATCCTATGAGCTTTATGCAGTGATGAAGTCACACTCGTGTCATGTCAAAATAAAATGTCAAGAAAATAAAAGCCAAACTTATTATATATATACATATAAATATGTATACTTGTATTACTACTGACTGTAGTGTTACTTATTAACTTATTACTGTCTTCATATTTGTATCAGTATCTCTTTTTTTCACTTTCATTCTCTTATTTACTACAATCTTTTTTTTGATACTTGAATATATGATTTTGAACTCTTAAAAAATTGAATTTTTTTCACGTTTCAGCTCTGATGGGATGTGCCTTATATAATATTTCTTTTCTTGTAAACCTGCCCAGATGACATCATTGCAGGTGACCTGTTATTCTAGCAGCTCAAGATCCCACGTCAATGCATTACTATGTCTCTGAATACCTTTATGGAGAAGTTTGAAGATGAAGGCAGAAAGACAGTTTTTTATTTAATACATTTTAAATTTAATAATTTTATATTTTTACTCTGATCAGGTGGAAAAGATGTATCACACAAAATAATGACAAATAATGATAAGATCAGAGAAGTAGGACTTTTTTCTTTAAAAAAAATGAATACTCAGCCCTTCAGCTGTTTAATTTTAGTCAAACAATGTTTTAGTTAGGTTACAGAAGGACAAATATTAAGGAAAAACATATAAATCAAGTGAGATATTATAAAGTATTTACAGTCTTGTAGTGATGTAGTGTTTCGACTGCTAAGATGAAGCCAATTCATTTTTTGTGACATGTAATCAAAAACAAGTTTTGGGCTTTATTTACCATCATTAGCAGTTACACCCAAAAAGAATCTCCTATAAACCCCATTAATGAAGTAGATTATATGACTCATAAGGCGTCGCCTTCATTTATGTATTTGTTTATTTTGAATGGCTGTTCTGGCTCTTTCCTAGTTTTCTGTTCCTTCCAGTTTCTGAGAAACTGCTTTCTTCTCACGCCTCCGAGGTCAACGTTTTAGGAGAAAACGTTGAAACTGTCAAGAAACAGATTATTCGGAGGTCACACTACTCTAAAAACCCCACTGTGGGGCCGTCAGCATGTGATATATGTGATATATTTAATGCCAGCCCTTCAGCGCCCTGTCTTTTTAAAATGTTCTTAGAGGAAACAGTATTTTACCGGAAATGTTCATGTACTGGAAAAACCTGCCTGTCTTCTATAGTTTCAGTTACATAACCTCTCCCTCTTTTCATGTAAGCGCCACCTCAGTCTCATTCAGAGTCCAGGTTTGGATAAATGTGGTTTTAAATGACTACCATAATAATGCATACTTTATTTATTTACATGTTTGTGCCACGAGGAAACAAAAAATATATGCTTTACTATATGAACGTAAATGAGGAGGAAATCTAAAACAAACCTTATATTTGCTCAGTAACCACGTGAAAGTCCAGCACAGGCCTGTCCGTCATAGCCAGTACTCGAGTTGAGGGGGGATGAGGGGGGGTGAGGGGGGATGGCATCCCCCCTGAAATAAAAACGGTCAAAATCCTCCCCCCTGTAAAACTGCCATCCCCCCTTTCCATCCCTTATGTCATTTCATCAATGAATGTGGTTTTACTGCTATTTCAACATTTAGAGTCATCACCAGAAAAATAACTTATTTGAGACTTTTCACCTGTTTCAAGTAAATTTTCACTTGAAATAAGTAGGAAAATCTGTCAGTGGGACAAGATGTATCTTCTTATTACAAGCAAAAAAATCTTGTTCCACTGGCAGATTTTTCTACTTATTTTAAGTGAAAATCTACTTGAAACAGGTAAAAATTGTTGTTTTTTCCAGTGATGACTCTTGTTTTAAGTGTATTGAGATTTTTTTTACTAAAATGAGACATTTTAACTAGAAATAAGACAAATATTCTTGTTAAGATTTTGGGTTTTTGCAGTGATCCATTTTACTTATCCTGTGAAGGACAGAGTCATATTGATAAGTTCAGAAAACTGTGGATATTTAAAGCTTACAGAAGGCTGCATTTAACTGCTGCTATGTCATTCCTGCAGTATTTCTGCAGGTGTTTTGGTCAGTGCTATTATTTGTGATATATATTATATTATTTGTAATCAGCACAAATTATCTGTCCCCATATGATAAAATCTACCATCCCCCTGATTTTTTTTTTTACAACTCGAGTACTGGTCATAGCAGTCATTTTCAGCAAATTATTAATGTTTATTAGCAAAATTGTTTTAATGTCCTGTCATGTTGTAAATGAACAAACAGATCCAGCAGAGGGTGGTGGTTCTGTTGCTTTTACAGGATAATATTACTGACCTGATGCAAAAAGTAAATGAAAGATCAGGGGATCAAGCTCACTGTCGTACACAGCTCAACCTCGGTCTAAACCGTTGTGTATTTAGGAGGTGAACAAAGCCACTTCTCTATACTTTAGACTCATGCATGCACCACATTTTTTAATAGAAAAAATAAATATACAAAGTGTCTTTAATTCTAAAGCAGGTTATTTTAGTTTCAATTCACTTGTTTTCCTTTTCCCCTCCACTAGAGGTCCCCGGCGTGTTTGTCTGCTGTCTCCAGCTTGGCCTTCACCTCTCCAGCTCCTTGTTCAAAGTTAACCCACCTGTATCCACTTCCAGCTGTCTCTTAGCAGTGTGGAAACTTTTGTTTTCCCCCAGTCCTTGTAAGATTTTCCTGTTTTCCATCGTGGTCCTGATTCCCAGTGTTTCCTGCTTCTTTAATAGACTGTACAAAGGCAGTCTGGTTTCTAAGTACATGTGTGTCCTTCCATTTCTGATGAAACCGTTTATAGATTTAACCAAGGTGCAAAGAGAAGCAAAAGTTTACAAATGGTAAGTATACAAGTTGTTAAAAGAAAGACAAAGGATCGTACCAACAAAATGCATGAAAGCTAAAAAGAAAATCGGTAATGTTGGCAATAAAACATCAAGAGTTACGGTCAATACGTGGGTAGATAAAGTCATATGGACAAATGTAATATTGTGTATATAAAAGTATCATAAACATGTTGAAATCAGTGTCCAAATCAAGCTTATTTCTGGTTTACATACAAGACTTCTACCTCAGCAGCTTAGGTGGAGCTGTGTTAACTGTACATCATTGTATGTAATGCTGCTGAACTCTAACAACTAATCACACACAACTTGTCTGTTGGCAGGAGCCGCAGGCAGCAGCAGGAGGGCCCGCACCACAGATAGGCCTGTGTTGAAAAAATCGATTTTCTGATTCTAAATCGATTCTCATATTTATTCCTAAAAATCGATTTGTATGTCTAAAGATCGATTTTTTTTAATTCTTTTTTTATTAATTTTTTTTTTTTTTTTTTTCATCATTACATTTTTGCCTGGTGAACTTTAATCCCAGTAGTCCCAGTAGTTTTGAAAACTCCTGAACTAAATTAACTTTTCTTTGGAGAAAATGCTGGACATTTCAGCTTAAATTTCTAAATGTTATATTAGTTCAATGAAGTTAATTTTATCTATATTTACTATAGCTTGTTTGCTTTCTCTGTTATCGGACACGGTTTGTCATGAAATACCGGAAAAATGCCGGGTGCTTCATGGCAAGCTGTGTGTCTGGTGACAGAATAAATCAGACAAGCTAAAATAATTTGTTTACTGCTTGAGCTGTTGCAATTTCTTTCTTTTTTTGCACTTTAAATGGATATATAAATGCCTATTTGAGTTATTTATTTCTTAGTTATTTCACAATAATTATTGTAAAAATATTATTTCAATAGTTATTTTACAGTCATATAATCCAGGCAACACTAACCCAAATCAATATCGAATCGAATCGGATCGAATCAAATGGTGATAATCGATTCTGAATCTTAAGAATCGGAATCGAATCGATTCTTGACATTTGAATCGATACCCAGCTCTAACCACAGACCCAGTTGCAAGAATTAAGAGTTAAGGTCGACAATGTCACAGAAGAGATTAAGAAGAATGTGAAGAGATGAAGAAGAATGTGAATAAAATGATCCAGACGCAGCTAAAGGCGGATGATCTGTGGAGAACGGCGCAGGACCTCGAGGACAAAGTCAGTCCTACTTCAACACCATGGGTGTGCATCACCTGGCTTTCTGCATACACCCGTCTTCCTGATCCACGACAGTAGAGACACCACAGGTGGAAATGTTGGCATTGCCCCGTGAACTACCACAGTAAACGAGCCCCAGTAACTGCAGCTTAGTTTACTGTGGAAAATATCAAAGGGATATCATCATTCCTGTCTGAACAGCTGCAAGGATTAAGTGGAGAAAATTATCACAAATCATCTTTTACCCTTGTCTTTGACAAGATGTTAATGTTAAATATCGAACACATTTACTATTCTGTTTACTGCTGTTTATGCTCTGTAAGAAGCTAAAAACCTGATCATTGCTGCATACTTAATGTCTGTGTTTGGATTCTGCTGAAGTGGACTGGCATGTGAGGAATGCACAACGTCTCTTCTGTTTTCTCTGTCAGGCCAAGTGCTTGAAGGCGAATGGAGAAAAATTGGCCTGGTATCACAGATGCAAGAACATCAAGCTAATCGCTCTGATCGTGGGGATCGCCGGCATCGTTGTGCTGCTCGTCGCGTTCCTGGCCACAGGAGTGATCCCTGTCAGAGCCACTTCCACCTCCCAGCCCTGAAATGTGAATGCACAATGACAATCCACACTAATGACCAATGATGTAAGAGTCTGTTCGTACATAATGATCTGACAACTTACAAAGCTGGAAAGCAAACTACGGGCTTAAGAACAAAACTGACAATGAAAACATGACAGAAGTGAAGAATCAAGAATTAGGAAAAAGATTTTATATCTGAACTATATATTTTTTTCCCATAATACATATGGATCCAAATAAATTACTTTTTTTTTTCAAATATATGTTTCATAAATATGTACAAATTAGAATGAAAGAAACTGTATTCCTGGTGTGACTCAGATGAACATACAGTGGCATAAAAGTACGCCAAATTCTTGATATCCATTACTTTTCTGCATTAATTTTCTATGAAACGGAACTGAATCAGGCCACTGGGTGGCAGAGTGGTTAAAGCAAGCGGCCCATGTACTCAGGCTACAGTCCTCCTGCAGTGGTCGTAGGTTCGATTCCCGGCCTGCAGCCCTCTGCTGCATGTCGTCCCCATCTCTCTCTCTACACCTTGAATAAAGATCACTAGAGCCACAAAAATAATCTTAAAAAATAAATAGAACTGGATCTTCATGTAAGTCAGAAAAGTAGAACAACACAGTTTACTGAAACACACGTACGGCAGTGTCCTCTGCGGAGTTCTATTGTGAGTATATTTTACATGGGAGACTTCTTTCTAGATTCTTCTTTACCTCTGAGGATTCGGC
This sequence comes from Cololabis saira, assembly GCF_033807715.1. Taxonomy (NCBI): domain Eukaryota; kingdom Metazoa; phylum Chordata; class Actinopteri; order Beloniformes; family Belonidae; genus Cololabis; species Cololabis saira. Next base: position 11,668,882 of record NC_084595.1, on the reverse strand, counting down.
ATTGAGACTGCGGCATTGAGACTGCGGCATTGAGACTGTCATGGCTGAGGAACTTCTAGAATTTGATTTGATTTTATTTGGATCCCCATTAGCTGATGTAATTTACATCAACTACTCTTCCTGGGGTCCGATCAATAAAACAATAAAATAATATGATAAAAATAAAAAATAAGAATACAGTTCAGAAATGCACTAACAAACATCACAAAAAGATTTACATAGACAACGTACAGTCTATAAAAGTACCAGCCATTAGCAAATCAGCAAATTTAGCAATTCATTTAGCAAGCAAATAGCAGCAAAGCATAGACTTAACATCCAATCAGATATAGTGACATGTGATTTTATGGGGGATCATCACACATATACAGTGTCAAAAAACACACTCAGATACAGCAAGACACACCGTATAATAAATAATAATAAATAATAATAAATAGTATTTCTTCACTTGTTTTTTGAAACTGACCTTGCTCTGGGTTTTAGAAATGTAACCCGGAAGAGAATTCCATTCAGCAATAGCTCTGTAGAGCACTGTTTGTTGTTTGAAATGTGTTTTTGCTTTTGGAAAGGGCTTTTGTTAAAGTAATTATTGTCAGGGTCCACTTACTTTCTCCTACAGCACTGTATGGCTGTGTTCAATAACGACATGAGAAAAATATGATTTTGTTTGTCCCTTTTTTGTAATTTATATGAAGTCCAGATCATTTTATGGCAAATTGATCCAGAATCCCTGTAGACTGGGAGTCTACAGGGATTCTGGATGTGTCACTGGGGGGGTTGATCAGATACCCTCACTTTTAGTCACTTCTGAATATCCTCAGCCGTAGTTGCAAGTCTTGTGTGTGCTGTCTGTTTTAACTTCAGCTTTGATACTTTGACTCAGTAAACTCGGAGTCAGGTCTTTTATGTCAGGTAATGCCACAACAAGCTGCTACAAGCCCGATGATAGGTCCTCCCAGTCACGTACAAGTAGAAACGTTCTTCTTTTCTGCTGCTGACGTATTTATCTGGCTGTTTTTTTGGATTATTTAAACCTTCCCAATCTTTTGGTCCTCACCTAGTGCCCTGATCTTCCTCTGACATTCTCCCTGACTGTTCTGATTTCATTATTTCAATTCAAAACCTAGATGGCCCATTCTTGGGTTACGTTAGGGTGATGAAGAGATCATGCTCAGCTTTAAAGTGTGAGAATCTTGGCCAAGCATGTAACCGTGATTTACTCCATGAATCACAGAGGAATATTAAAAACTGACATTGAAAAGTCCCGTCTCCTTTGATTTGGGACACCAACGTGTCTGGACACAGCAGAAGAGGATGCTGTGAAGGTGACAATGGACTGTTCCAGATCCTGAGGCGGTACAGAATCAGAATCAGAATCAGAAAGGGGTTATTGCCAAGTTTGTTAAACACGCACAAGGAATTTGTTGTGGTGATTGGTGCAATACAATACAAATACAAATATAAAAGCAAATATATAAAGAGATAAAATGTATGAACAGAAATGTACAATATGAGGTTTTTAAGTGCCGGATATGAGTCTGTACAAAAAGTGACTTAGGATGACTTAGGACAGATACAATGTATAAACAGAAATGTACAATATGAGGTTTTTAAAGTGTTATGAGGTTTTTAAAGTGGTATGAGGTTTTTAAAGTGAGAGACCCAGACCATGATAGTCCCCCCACCGTGCCTTCATAGGCGGGATGTTGCCTTTCTGATGTGTGCAGTGCTTTTTTGCCTGCCAAGAAATGTTATTGTGCATTATTTTCACTTAATGGTTTCATCTATTCTCAGAAAATTCTACCACTGGTGTGTTTGTTTGTTTATATATACATATTTTCCAACGAGTAGCAATAACCTTCCATTAATAAAATATTTTATTGTCTTTTTCTTTTTCTTTTTTTGTGGTCAAATGAGCTTAAATGGGCAAACACTATAGAAATGCTTGCATTGCAAATGGTGCAGTGCTACTATTGCCATTGTTTCCAATAGTTTTACACACATTAGTAAGCATTTATTGCAAATAAAATACATTTTCTGAGCTCTGGGGAACACATTTAGTTGTCATAGATGACTAAAAAAACTCCAGCATCACACAGTCTTCCCTGTTTGTGCAGCCAGCTACTATTTGTAACAGCTACCTGTCATTAGGTGAGCTGTAGTCGGCGTGGATCTGTGACATCACAGACCCACATCTGAGTAGAATTGATCTCCAACCAGTATCACTTTATGCAGGATTTTGTAACACAAATGTGTAACAAAAGACTGGAGAGGAGTCGAACAGCTTGCTGTGAACAGAGATGTACAGATATCATTTAAAAAGGAGCTTTCATAGTTTATCTCTGGTATTTTGACCCAAACAAGGTCTAAAAAGGTCTCAGGAACTTTGTGTCATCTTGTGAAAACTGGGCTGATTATCTGTTTAAAAAAAAATCCTTGCTATGTTGCCCAGGACATAGTTTCATACTACAGATCTTTTTCTTTCCCATCATCTTTGAAATGTTGATGAGCAGCATTCTAAAACCTTAAGTTATGAAATGACTTTAACAGTCAGGTATGTAATACACAACTCTGAAGTTTGATTCCTTTGCTGATAATAATCTACCATGAGATGGAGAGGTGGAGACTAGAGGAAGTCCATCAGAGGGGATTCCCACGCAGCCTCTCTTGTGCTGAAACTGCACATTAGTTCACTCTTCTTTTAATTGTATTATCAATCTATGATGAAATAACTTAAAAACAAAGGTAGGTGATAGAAGTTTGAATACTGGACACTGAAGGACCCAGAGAGCAAACAGGAAAATGCCGGTATACTGCAAGATCAGGGGCCGGATTCACCAACATGTTCTTAAGAACGATCTTAAGAAATGTCTTAAGATCTAAAATTAAGAAGTTCATAAGAAAGTTCTTAAGTGCAATTCCTCAATATTTTCTTAAGAACCGTCTTAAGAACTGTCATTTCTTACGAATTTCTTATTTTTCCTACTTAAGAACTTCTTAAAATCTGGCTGTATCCGAAATGGCATACTAAGTACTACAGTACATGCTACGTACTGTATACTGCATAATAAATGAATGATTCAGTAGCCGCTTCAGCAGACCGTTCACACAGCAGTATGCAGCCAAGTATCCCAGAATTATATTATATTATATTTATTATTATTATTATTATTAGTAGTAGTAGTAGTAGTAGTAGTAGTAGTAGTAGTAGTATTAGTATTAGTATTAGTATTAATTTCATTATATTCAGTGGATGCACCTGAAGCGAGACTTCACTACACCAATGCATCGCTCCACAATATTGCGGGTCTTTGTTTGTGCATGTGCAAATGTGTTGAAAAAGGTGATATTAGAGGCTTACCTTTTCACAGAAGAAATTTTAAGACAGGTCAAGGTTGTCTTAAAGTTAAGAAAAAAGTCAAGAACAAATTTGAGAACTTTTATTTCAAGAATACCATTTATTCTTACGTTTTTTCTTAAGAAGAAACTTAAGAAGAAAGTTGAGAAAATTCTTAAGAACTTTTTTGAAGAATATGACTTCTACTTTTTTTACTTCTTAAAGCTGAACTTAAGAAAAAAATGACACTTAAGAAGATTTTTTTTCTTAAGAATGTTTTGTGAATCCGGCCCCTGCTCCAGCTGATGGGGCTGGATGCCAGAATGCTCCCTGCTTATGCAACAGTTCTCTCATGATTAATGACCTGCTAAATCTCAAGTTTGTCAATCCAAATTTTAAAAGCAAAGAAGCAAGAACGCTACAACTGAGTTGCTGCAATGAATATGAGCTAACCCTTTACCTCATGACGAGTTAAATATCCGGATTAAACTTATCAAACTTTCCAACTTGCATTCAAACCGGAAGAGCAACTGGACAAACAAAACTCAGTCAGAACAGGTTGTGACAGGCTCATCTCTTTTGTTGACTCAACACGAGAGCAGCTCTGCATGTAGTCGTCGTGAATGCGTTGTTTTGTGTGGAAACAGTCACTAGATCTGGAAGGTTTTATCCTCATGACAAAAGGCCTGGGGAGAACAACGGCCTCTGACATAAACACAATACTCGTTTGTTGCTGCTGATGGGAAACAAGTCCAGACTCAGACTGTTGTAGTCATGCGGATGTGAGTCTGCCCACTGTGCATGAGTGTCAGGCCGTAATGACAAGAGAAGGTGCTCACCATGCTGAACCTCACATTTGTTTTTCTTCAGCTTTTTCACAGAAGAAGCCTTTTGTTTGCATCGTCTGTGACTCCAGAATTACTGACCTCACCTGGTATTTAGGTCAGATGTCTGACAGCGGCTGCTCACTCAGTCTGACTCACTGTGCGTTGACATTGAAACAGATACAACAGAAATGGTAAACGTGCAAAGGTTGTATTTGATCGTTCTTACTACAACCAGTTTAAAAGATGTACTTTGGTTTCATCAGCCGTAGAACACAGAACTGCCCCTGGTCTCCATGGCAGAGATCCGACAACATGCTGGTAGGATTCTTCAGAGACACATTGACATGATCTCATCCCCCAGATGTTACGGACTTCTCAGCTGTACATCCATGATGCAAATCTCCCATTCCAACATATCCTACAGTTTATCTATTGGATTAACATCTGGTAACTTTCAAACTCAAACCCAGTTTGCGTTGATTTGAACTTTGTGACATGATGTTCCACCCTGCTCCAATTAGCCCAATGATGAGGACATTGTGGTCATAAAGAGGTGACATGATCAGTGACAATGTGCAGTGAGCTGTAGCATATAAACTATGTTCAGTTGGGGTGTTAAATTTGCCAAGAAAATATCCCACCACCATTATACCCCCATCAACCCCCTGAAGAGTTGATACAAGGCAGTCGATGGTCCCTGAAGTGCACCCTTCGTGTTACTTGTGGCTTAATCTGACCCCACCAATCTGAATGTTGCAAATGAAATCAGACTCGCAAATGTTTGTTGAATCTTTTTTTATGCAAGTTTGACGACCCGGTGTGAACTGCAGCATTGGTTTCCTGTTATCAACTGACAGCTATGGCAGCGCGGTCTTCTGCAGCTGTAGCCCACATGCTTCAGGTTGTGTGATGCGGTCTCCTGCATACCTCAGTTGTAACAACTGCTTTGTTGAGTTCCTGTTGCTAGAGAATCGGTACGTCCGAAATTCCATACTAAAAAGTATATACTAAAAAGTATACTTAAATTCGGCACACTTTTGAGTAAATATCAGTAGTGTGCATTAATTTGCACGTACTATTAAAGGACCTTGAGGCAGGATTTATGAAAAAAAATGCGTATACGTTTTAAGTTTTCTAGTAATAATGTCAGATGAAGCGTTCCAAACCAAAAAGAATGAGCCCTCTAGTGTATCTCTCCGTTGCCTTGAACAGGCTGTGTGCTGCAAAATGTGCTGCAATTCGGACTCCGAATTTCCCGCACTGGGCGGCAGATGTGACGTCACATGATGCTGCATGCACGTTCTCCCCGTTCTCCCGTACCGGCTTCGCTGTTGGCTGCAGTACCCCCGACGGCCGTCGTGGCGAAGGGTGGCGCTAGAGAGTCTCATTTCTTAAAAGGAGCCTCATGCTCCTTTAAGAGCGCAAACGGCACTTCCTGCCGTAGGGGGGGGTCGTTACCATGGTAACCTGTCACAGCAGCGGTAGCAGCGCTCCGCTCCGCTCTTTCCCGTTTATTCTGGCCGAAACAAGATGACATTATATAATATTATTAAATACGAATATTATAATATAAATATTATATAATAATATTATTATACTTAATATTATACTTATGACATATACGTATCACTTAGAAACCAAACGCTGCTGCATTGCATTGTGGGAAGTTTCTGCTCGGCTAGTGTCCATCAATGCACACTGAAAAAATTCTCCGGAATGAGTATGGACAGAGACGTTCAATAAACTGTATAGAGGATCTTTGGTATGGATAGAGCACACTATTGAGTACGTTCTAATGTTTCGGGCGCACTAAAAAATCTTGCATACTCATTTTGCACACTCATTAGGGTGGAAGTATGAGATTTCGGATGCAGCGAATGTCTCCTCGCTGATTTTTGTTCTCATTTTGAACCATTTGCTGTCAACTCTGGAGATGGAGGACAATCCCAGTCGATCAGCACTTCCTGAAATACCCCGACAGGGTCTCCTAAAACACCCTTCTTTCCCATTCTGATACCTGATTTGATCTTCAGCATGTTATCGTGTCTACATGCTTGAAAGTAAAGGAGTTGACAGGTGTGGCTGGTAAGTTGGGGAATTTCTGTTTCCTCCAAACATTCTGAAGCATTTTCCACCTGCATACTGAGTGACTAATTATCAAGATTGCATTGCTATTAGATGCCAAAGTTGCAAAAGTGAAAGTGGCTCAATGGAGCGTCAATAATGCAAAGCTTTTAAAGTGACATGTTTCACTTTCTCACAGTTCCAGTTATGATTTGAAACTTACACACAATGTCTTTGATTTCCCTGCTGTAAACAACTAATCAGCTGTAGTAATATCAGTATTTACTAAAGGTTGGTTTATATTTGTTTTCGTTGGGTTTTTTTTTGTAATATTTGTCTTTCATTTGATTGATTGTGGATACAGTTCCAGTGTAATGTCTCAAAACTGCAAGGGGAAACCCGTAACACGTCGCAGTAACGATTCATCCTCTCTGTTTATTTTCATTTCTACATTCTTATTATCTCAATTCTCCCACCAACGTGACAAAGTTGGACTTTTTCTTATTGTCTTAATGCTACTGGTGTACCACAAACAACATTTCCATTATGCCAACAACGTGAAATTTGGGGAATTTAACTTTTTTAGAAACTTCACAAAAGGAAGTAGTTACCCTCTTAATGTATGAAGAAGAAAGAGGAAATTACCATACTTCCCTCGCAAGATTTTCTTTACTTTCAAGCCTCATTGATCTTTGCAAGCTTGTTATCCTGCATGTATCTCAATTCAATTCAATTCAATTCATATTTATTTCGAGCAATACAACATAACATAAGTGAGCTGCGTGCAACAGAAAATGAAACAAATACCTTTATCAGGTTTATCAGGTGCAGGTTCAAAATACAAATTAACTCGTTAACACTCCCTGTTTCTCATTAACAACTTGACAGATTTTTTTTAAGGCTTCCTCCTGTCTCAACATTTGAATCAAAACAATGAACAAAAGACCTATATCAAATTATAATAAAAATGATTCTACAGTTCACCTCACCTAAATTTACACACATTGTGGTCATGAAATGCAGATGCATTTCATGACCACAATGCGTGCAAATCCAGGAACAATGTATATTGTCACCACGGGTGACATTTAACCGTTAGTTTATATTTATAATATATATAATATCTACATTGTATTCTTGCCTTTGTTGATCCAGATTACAAGGGGTACGTGGCTAGCATCATAGCTTAGCAGGGGCTTATTATGACTGTTATGACTTGTTATGACTGAGTTCATGTCATGTTCTTTCACTTGTCCATTTTTGGATTTAAGTGTGTGATGGGTAAAGAAGGCTCATGAAATAAAACATGTCTGATATTTACAAACGCTGTTTATTTCACTCTTGTATCAAACTTGGGTCTGTAGTCGTACTTCTCGTCTGTGAGGACCTCAGGTACAGATCCCCGCCACACACTCATCCACCTTCTAACCAGGCCTGTGCTTGAGCTTAATCGATATTCCTTGCACCTGGGGTATCTCCTCAGATACCATCGTCCAGTTTAACTGGATTACTCCGTACCGAGTTGTCCCACGGGGCTTGGAGGTGAAGAAGCCGTGTTGGGAGACCAGAGGGACCATATGATAGAACTGAGAGCCCCACTGCTCCCTGCTGTGCTTCATCTGAAGCTGGTGGACTACCCTCTGGTGTGATGCTGCACGGACATGTTGGAGTGGGATATCAGTAGTTCTTGGACTCGTAACTTGGTCAATCAGCTCCCTAGAGGCCATCGGAGCTGAGCGGCGGTAAGGGACATTTTCCCTGTGGAACAAGCTCATCAACTTAGATAACTGGAACTCTTGATCTCTTACTCGTGGGCCTTCAGGAGAGTAAGTTTCCAGCTTCTGTGGAGGGCGGGCTTCTATGCAGGTTTCTGGAGGCCGGTGTGCAGTGAGAGCATCTGAAGTATAAAAAACAAAGCATCAGACAGAAACACGTCTGGATTCTAAACATCATACAAATGTCCTGTCAGACTCGTGAGTTGCTTGTTTTAATTTATGTGAATGATGTTTCCTGCAGATCTTCCAGGAGGACACTGAGGTGTTTCCTGGGCATCTCTCTAATTTGTGCTGGGTCTCCCTTGGGGATTCCTCGTAGTTGGGCATCCCTTCCCATCCAGAGGATGGTAGTCACCTTCACCTAGGGCAGGGGTCGGCAACTTTTTCGAAAATGTTTGACCTTTTTTTCCCTTTTTTTTTCTTTTTTTTCTTCTTTTTTTCCCTTTTCTTCTTTTTTTCCTTTTTTTTCTTCCTTTTTAATCTCGACATTTCGACTTTTTTCTCAACATTTCGACTTTTTTCACGAAATTTTGACTATTTCCTCGACATTTCAACTTTTTTCTCAACATTTCGGCTTTTTTCTAAAAATTTTGACTTTTTTCTCAAGATTTTGACTTTTTTCCTAAACATTTCCACTTTTTTCTTGACATTTCAACTTTTTTCTCAACATTTCGACTTTTTTCTTGAGATTGTACTTCAACATTAATCTCGACATGTCGACTTTTTCCTCAACATTTCGACTTTTTTCTCGACATTTCGACTTTTTTCTCGAAGTGCATAATGAAAAAAAAAATCTTCCCCCAGTTATAACTAGATACGTGCAGCATGTGAACATGCAAATGAAAAGTATTTCATAAACCTTAGAATGAAGATTCTAAAGCTTATAAAAGATTTTTCATTTTTTGCGACTCCAGACATATTTGTTTTTTGCGTTTTTGGTCCAATATGGCTCTTTCAACATTTTGGGTTGCCGACTCCTGACCTAGGCTCACCTCCTCCTGCTGGTGACCATTATTCCCTCGCTGATGAAAAAGACCCTGAGATACTTGAGCTCCTCCACTTGAGGCAGAACCTCACTCTTAGCCCCGACCTGATATTGTATTCACTTCTTTGGGGACGTTGGGCAACTTTCTCTCATTTGGACACTCATAGCAGAAGAGAAGTTAATTCACACGAGTGAACGTTGACATGATCGCTTGCCGCTGCTCACTGGCTACATTAACTCAGAAATCTCCAACATCCACCAACAACTTGCCTCTGAAGGAACTGCTGCTTCCATTGCTTCTCTACCTCCCTCTTTGTCCACCACCTATTCTCAAGTTTGACTCTTCCTTCCACAACTGATATATCCAAACCGGGTCAGATATCCAACCCTTCCACCTGCCAGCTCAACCGTCTCCCTAAGCCTGTCTCCCTTCACTGGCTCTTTGTGTCACTGCCATCATCCACTCTTCCCTCAACACTGGACGTGTTCCCTCAGCCGCCAAAACCGCCGCTGTCACTTGTCTTATCCAAAAACCTGGTGCTGATCCATTCAACCTCAATAACCTTCTTTCAATCTTTAATCTTCCCTTCATCTCCAAAATCCTTGAAAGGGTTGTTGGCTCTCAGCTGCACAAACACCTCAGTAATTACGAACAACTCCGGTCTGGTTTCTGCCTCAACACCACAGAAACCAACCTAGCTGGTGTTCAGTAAACCTCTAGTTAGTGCAAACTCTAGTGTGTTAGAGTCAGTAGTCCTAGCTGCCGCTGCAGGACCAGACTAGAGCAGCTGGTCTGAAACAGAGCTTCATCCTGGATATGCTGCTATAGAGCTACGCTGCTATAGAGCTACGCTGCAGGGAGACTGAAACATGATCCACTGACCTGCAGTCCCCCCGCCCTCCTCTGAACACCTCAGTGTCTGCTGTCTACATCTGTTTATATAGGGGTCTCTGTAGTCCCCCAACTAACCAGGTATCAGTCATATGTACATAGAACTCTTAGTTCTCCAGTTAATGGATCATCAATACTAATATATCTACTCCTTTGGACCTTTGACAAGATATCTGTGTCTCTCCTTTCTCTGTTCTTCATTCTCTCTTTCCTCTCTCTCTCTTCCTGCTCTACCCGGCTGGTCTTCAGCAGCCACTCAAGCATGCCCGCTGCAACCCCCCAGCACAGCGATACCGCCCTCCGTAGCACCGGCAACACCGGCAATCTGCTCCTGTGTTAAAGCAGCACAACGTAACTTTCAGCTTTTGTTGGGTTTGGCGGCTCCTTGGGACAAAATCGGTAGTGCTTTACCAGAAAGAACACTACATTTCCCATGAGCACCAGCGCGTACTGCCGGAAAACCCCCGTCCCCGTCGCTGCATTTGTTTTGATGAGAGAAGACGGGACGGACTTTCAAAACTTATTTTCTGTTTTCAGCGGTCGTTTGCAGGATGGATAGTGAAGAGGTAATGTATCTATTTTTGGCTAAACAATATAATATGACGAAGTTGAAAAACACTAAGTTCAACTTGGTTTTATTAAGTTGTTTCAGCGAGATAATGCGCCCTACAAACTCATACGCTCTGCACCTTTTTCCTATCACGTTTTTTAGAGGGACTTCGTCATAAATTAGTAGTCCAACATACTTACTGACAAAATAAAAAAATACTTTATAACCTGTGAATAACTGAATGCCCATTCCTTATATTTTGCAGATCAGCCCTGCACAATTTTACAGTTCTCAGGAAAAATACTAGAACCCAAGACGAATCCCCAGTATGTGAAAACATTCTAATTCTGATTCTTATTGAACATAGAACTCTACATTTACATTTGTATCATAACAATTCTGTCTCTTGTTTTATCCCCATAAATCCCCATCGGTCGGACATCCCTCCTTGTCTTTCAGCTCACGCCAGTGAGTGAACGCCGAGCCAATGTTTATTCTTGTCCGGGCATTTTTTTTTAGCTTGTTACTCTCCCGCTTTCTTTTTTTTTTCAGCCTCCTCCGATAAAACTTTTATTTTCTTCGTTTTTTTCGCTGCTTCGGCCATGAGCTCAGCTTCTGCTGAGCTCTGCGCTCCACGCCCCGCCCAGCTTTCATCTCGACTACGAATTGGGAAGGAGGGAGAAGTGACGTATGCTGTAAAGCAGTCAAAGCCATAAAAATGTGTAGTTTTTTAGTGTGGCAGGGTTCCTACCATGCACCTCAAAGTTACATTGCCAGTGAAGGCGATACAGACCCCTCAGATCATGACAGAGGTGTCATTAAACCTGTTGGAAGTTGATGTACCATCACAATGACTCTGGAAATATTATATTAAGGTGGAAAAGTTACATAGTGCTGCTTTAAAGGTCACAGAGGTCAAACGTGAGGAATTATTTAAGGGACAGATCTTGGTGTCGGGATACAACACCTCCGACCACCAGGTGGCAGCGCTGGTCCCAATGATGGAGACTGGACGTTTTAATTATAAACATATATTATATATGTACTGTTATAATTTACCATCAGAGTCCATCAAATATATTCTACAGATAACTGGGGATTTTAAACAACATCCAAACCAGTTTCACGTTGTCTCGAAAAGACGCTGGAACCTTGTGAGTACACCAGAACCATCTTTACCTTCAGCTAGCACAGCAGGCCTGTGCTCTCCAGGTCCCTGGTCCCTCGGCTCATGGTCCCTCAGAGGTTCCTGTCCACCGACCTCCCGGGTCGCTCTACAGACGCTGGGAAGAGCAACGGGAAGTCTTAGTTGGGTATCGTGAAACGCTCTGAGGAGCTGGAAGCCAGCCTCGGCTTTAACGCTCACCTGTCTTGCTTCGTCTCAGCTGGAGTTTCCACAAGTTCCTGCAGACGATTTTCTGCCTGGATGCCAGACGTGTGGAGGACAGCCGTCTCTAAGCCGTCTTCCTCTGGTTCCGTCTCGGGCTCTCTTTTTGTTGTCGCCACACTTGTTTTTATCTTCTCATCTTTTGTCCCACCCTTCTTTTTCTTTGTTCCATCAGGTTTCCCTTCTTCTTCTTCTTCCTCTTCTTCCTCTTCACTCATTTCCTCGTCTTCCGTGTCCTCCATGTCCGACCAGTAGAGTGTATAGGCCATGGTGTCGTCCTCCTCACTCAAGTCTTCATCGAAGCGTTCTAGTTGTAAAGGTTTTCGTCTTCTCATCCAGCTCCGGATCACAGAGTTTGCGATGTAGCCGTCGGGGGCGAAGGGCCACTTCGGCCCCCACCAGGCCCACTTCAGAAAGCCCATGTCCACCTCCCGCGTACCAGACATATCTGCAATCACATGGCATGTCAGGGTCAGAGAAGCATGTTTGATGAACATTTGTGTCCTCGTTAGGGTTGTCACCTTTCAGAAATAGAAATAAGGGACGCCCTGATTTCAGCAGCGCAGGAGCCAAAAAAAAGCCACAAAACTTCTAAACTGAATAAAAATGTGTTTATTTTATATGAAAAAACAAAATGCTTTGATTTAAAGTTTAAAGTGCTTTAATAGCATTGAACTTGCATGACTGTACAGACAGACAACCATACTAGCAACTGAAATATCCTCCTATGCTACTGTATGTCCACATCAGCCCAGATGTAATATAGCCTACAGGCGAAGAATATGGTGTAAAAGTTAATTTATTTCAATAATTCAACTAGAATATGGTGTAAAAGTTAATTTATTTCAATAATTCAACTAGAATATGGTGTAAAAGTTAACTTATTTCGATAATTCAACTAGAATATGTTGTAAAAGTTAATTTATTTCAATAATTCAACTAGAATATGGTGTAAAGGTTAATTTATTTCAATAATTCAACTAGAACATGGTGTAAAAGTTAACTTAATTCAATAATTCAACTAGAATATGGTGTAAAAGTTAATTTATTTCAATAATTCAACTAGAATATGGTGTAAAAGTTAACTTAATTCAATAATTCAACTAGAATATGGTGTAAAAGTTAATTTAATTCAATAATTCAACTAGAATATGGTGTAAAAGTTAATTTATTTCAATAATTCAACTAGAATATGGTGTAAAAGTTAATGAAAATACGGTACAAATCGTGTCCCGTATTAGTTCAAAACGGGACGCAACATTTTTTTCTCAAATAAAGGACAATTCCGTATTTTACGGGACGGGTGGCAACCCTAGTCCTCGTTGACATTCAGCCAGCTAACAGCTAACATGCTATCATGTCCATCTCCACCGTCCTTCGTGTCAAAATGTCCAACTTTACAGCAGAAATGAACATTTACAGTCTGATTTGGTCTCCATAGTTACGGTTCACGTCCATGATGTCTGTACGGGGAAAATATGCTTAATTGACTAGTCAGTAAGCCCCGCCCCTTAAACACTGATGAACCAATGGCAGTTGAGTATCAGTTCCCCAGGGACCAGAACTCGGACACTGAGTCTAACACTGAACCCTTTACAGTACCAGGAACCTGACGTGGTACCAGGTAAAAACAATAAAATTAGTATTCTTATATACACGTTTGAAATGTTTACAGCCAGATTAAATAAGAGGTGAATACGAATAAAAGGGTCAGTGAAAAGTACAGTCCATGTAGAACGGTGCTGATGCCCCGTGGTGATCAGGACCCAAGTGGTCGGTAGAGGAAGTAAAGGTCATAATTCATCTTAATCGACATAAAGTTATTTGAATGAAGATCAGAGGAAGAATGAACAGGTACATTACACCTGAAGTGTTTCCGAAGAGGATTTTTTATTTGGTCTAAACTGGTGTTTTGTTACAAATGTAGGAGCTGTAGAGCAGCAGTGACATAACCCACCGTCAGTGGAAAAATACAAAACTATAATAACTCTGGATACCCACCAATCAAAACTAAAGAAATGACAGAAAAACATTACAGATCTGAATCATAACATAAAGGGAGGGGGATGTTCATCATATCATTTTATTTAGCTGAATTATCATCAATTGTTAGATGATATTGGTGAATGAATGGGTCCACACTTGAAAATGGAAATCTTTTTTTTAAAGGCCTTTTAAAAAAAGACAGAAGGGCACTTATACTTATACATATATTAGGGCATCTGAGCAAAGGGGACCCCCCCCCTGCACGTGCATGTTACTGGACATGCAAGGAGTTGTGGTTGTCGGCGTGGTTGGTGCAACAGATTTTTCTGAACATGAACATATGGAACAGTATTATTTTTTAGCAGTATAGACAATATAAAAACAAATACTGTGATTAGCAGTATATGAGTTACCATAAATGTATATACATTGTAAGTGATTCAGTAAGTAGATGAAAGAGCGGTCCAAGAATGTGCAGGTGATCACAGTGCAAGTTTCCAAAGTGAGAGTTGAGCGTTAATGTCATAGAGGGCAGATGAGGGTGTGGGGGGCAGGAAGAGTGTCAGGGTGGGGGCTGGGTAGGGTTGCCAACTCCCTGAAAAATAGATAAGGGACAATTTTTTTAATAAATGAATAAAATAAGTATCTTTCTTAAACAGAAACCTGTCCTGCTTAACTTAAAATTGTATAAATTAATATAAAACAATAGAAAGAAAGCAGAACATCCATTCTGTAATAGTGCACATTTTTAGTGCAATAACAAAGTGCAAACAGAAAGTCTGTAGAAAACTTGTAAACATATTTGTGCCTCAAAGGCCATGACTGTAGACTACAGTTGTGGTAAAACAGAAAAAAATTACTTGTGAACTCAACAGCTCAATGCCATTTTCCATTGGCAGTTTATGACTATTTTTTGACTCTCTCAGTAATACGGGACAAAGTGTGTCCCTTTTCAGGTCAATACGGGACGCGTACTTTGTTTAGTTTATAAATACGGGGGGGGGGGTCTCAAAGAGTTTGTGTGGGAGGGTCGGACACGATCTTTCCTGCATGCTTCAGAGTCATAAAGGTCCTTGAGTCGTACCGGTCCGTGAATCGTAGCTGGCTAAAGCTAATAGATAGATAGTTCACTAAGTAGTGGTTCTCATGTTAAAAAATAACTACCTTTAAAAGAAAACTGCAGAATATCCTTCTGTTGCTATGTTACAGGACCCCTGTAGCTTTGATGATCCTCTTAAATAAACATACGTTGCATCCAAAATGCCATACTAAACAGTATATACTAAAAAGTATACTTAAATTCAGCACACTTTTGAGTAAATATCAGTAGTATGCATTAATTCGGACGTACTATTAAGAGCCACACGTCACTTCCTGCCGTTGGGAGGAAGTAGCAGTAGCAGCACCGCGCCGCTATTTCCCATTTATCCTGGCCCAAACAAGATGACATTATATAATATTATTATATACGAATATTGTAATAATAATATTATATAATAATATTATTATACCTAATATTATACTTATGACATATACGTATCACTTAGCAACTAAACACCGCTGCATTACATTGTGGGAAGTTTCTGCTTAGCTAGTGTCAATCAATCCACATTAATACATTTCAGGTCAATAGCGCATACTATTGAGTACGTACAAATGTTTCGGACGCACTAAAAAATCTTGCACACTCATTTTGCATACTCATTAGGGTGGAAGTATGGGATTTCGGACGCAGCCCTAGTGTCCATCAATCCACACTAAGGCTGTGTCCAAAATTCCGATATTATAACATCTCCTACATCATCCAATATTGTCATGTAAGCTTACTGCCCCCTATCGGTCACCGCCGGTATGACGCGCTCTCCTCGCGTACTACGCGAGCGACGTTGCCGTTGGTGGTGCACGCAAACGGACGCGAACGGACGCGAACGCAGGCACCAACAGCAAGTATATATCAGCTCTGACGACCACGATGCGTACACGTTCTGAACAGCAAGTATATCTGAGCCCTAAGGCAGTGACGTACCTGCAGGAGCGCCTTCAGTCATCTTCTCTGTCTCTGGGCTCCACTGGCTTTCAAATGTAAACACTTACGTTGGCATCGTCGTCAAATGGAACTCAGAAGCAGTCAAGTGTCTAAAAGCATCATATGAAGCTTTAAGAATGCAAGTCACCGACCTCTGATGGCCGTACGGCAGGAACAGGGCGGCCCCTGACCAAATTGGGGCCGTAAGCAAAATGTTATTTAGAGGCCCCCTCCCCTTCAAACCTCCCCCCATCCCAAATGTATCATTGGTACAAAATCACTGTATCACAACATGCAATTTAACTTGACAACCTGCAATAATAACGTCAATAATAACAAATGTAGGTATGTATACTGTACAGGCCAGCTGACAGTCTTGCCTGGGCCCGGGACAAAATAATCTAAGATGGGCCCCCCTGCGCCCGGATCTCTCCTTCTCCCTCTTCCTCTCTGCTCTTATTCTCCTCTCCTCTGCACCTCCTCCCCCTCTCCTGTTCCTCTCCTGTTCTCTTCCTATCCTGTCCCCTTCTCTCCTCTCTCTCTGCAAAAGACCAGTGACAGGCATTGACAATAATGGTTAACATGAACAAACTACACACACTGGTTAGTGCCAAATACACTCTTCATATGTATTGGAATTCTGACACTAGAAGGAAATAAATGAATATTTACCATTGTATTTTAGACTGCTGCTGTTGTGACATGTTTAGATTTCCAAAGGCCATGCGCCGAACTTTCCTTGTGGCAAAATCATCTATGATGTCTTTAAAGTCCAGTTTCTTTCTACCATTTTTGGCATCCCTTCCGTCCATGCTGCGGTTAACGGTGAGAAACATCCTCAAAATCCCTAAGATATTTTAAGATATTTAGATCATTTTAGATATTTTGCGGCGCAGTATAAGGCCAGCAGAGATCATTTTAGATGCTTCCCATGCCCTGAATGCATTAAGTGACGAGAGCATTATTTGATAGGATGTTACTGGACTATCAAATTATGCTACCCCTGAAATATTGATTTAAAATGGATAATATGGGATGTTGAGTATTTGATCCTTCAAAATACACTACCCATGACATGAATTGCATTACACTTGGTGAACATTATACGATAAAGAGAAAAAAAACAAAACAATTCTACCGCTTTATTTGATATTCATTCAGTCATTGGCCTTTATTTAACCAGGCAGGTCATTAAGAACATTCTTATTTACAATAACGGCCTGGCAAGTGACAAGGACCACTTGGGGGGAAAGGGAGTGGTTTAGGGAGTAAAACACAGTAAAATTGTACCTCTACAAAGTTAGAAAACCATTAGGTAGCATTTTTTGGTAGGGTAGCTATCGGTTTATGCAGCGGTAGCATTTTTCGACGGAGCAGCAGAAATCGACAGAACCCCGGCTTGGTCTGCGCATGCGCCCAGAGTGACCGCTTCCCCACCGAGAGACGGACCTGCCGCGGAGTTTGCGCCCGAATTGAACATTTAGACCAGACGATTTTTTTTTGTTTTGTTTTGTTTTTTCAGATCCGGGGCTTTTGGAAAAACATTCGGGGCTTGAGCCCAAGTAGCCACTCCCTAGATCCGCCTCTGCTGCGCTGTTTCTTACCTTGCTCTACACTGACTTTATTAATTCCAGCTTCACCGTCACCACCTTTTTTTAAAATATTTGTGTAGAGAATCTCTGAGGCCTCTATTTTCTTCTTCTTTTCTTCTCTTTTCTGAGCACCGGACTTGTGCTGACCGGACATTTTGAGCGCACTGAACTTCAAATTAAAGGAGCATGAGGCTCCTTTTAAGAAATGAGACTCTCTAGCGCCACCCTTCACCACGACGGCCGTCGGGGGTACTGCAGCCAACAGCGAAGCCGACACGGGAGAACGGCGAGAACGCGCATGCAGCGTCATGTGACGTCACATCCGCAGGACAGCGCGGGAAATTCGGGCCCACAATTGCAGCACATTTTGCAGCACACAGCCTGTTCAAGGCAAAGGAGAGATACGCTAGAGGGCTCATTGTTTTTGGTTTGGAACGCTTCATCTGACATTATTACTAGAAAACTTAAAACGTATACAAATTTTTTTCATAAATCCTGCCTCAATCCTGCCTCATGCTCCTTTAAATGATAACATCAAATTTTTATCAGCGGCCAAACCATTTTTGTGTTGGGGGTGGGGGGGTTCTTGACCACTATTTCAAGGACAATTAGGAAGAAAACAAATAACAAGCTTTTATGTAACTCAAATACTACATATTGTTTCGACAAATAGCCAAATTTTGAAACATTTTGAAAAAGGTTTCCATAATTGAATGAGGGCCCAGTTCTGGGCCCCCCCTACCCTGGGCCCGGGATAACAGACCCGTTTGTCCCCCCCTATCGGCGGGGCGTGGGTACGCCAGTCGGTCTCAGGGTTTCATCTTGTATTTCCCTGATCTGTCTGAGGTTTCCATCTTCCAGCTATGTCTTCATCATTTTCTATAAACGGAAGCAACAGCAACAGGGGTCTGAGAGTAGGTTCGATCTGGCATGCACTGTTATTTTTACTGGATGAATTGAAGCCTGTTGGAAACTATTTTAATTTGTCCATGAGAATGAGGTGGCCACGATACAAAGGAGTACTGTTTTCTGCTTGTCATCAGTAGTTAGTTCACCCACTAATGGGGGAGCGCTCATCGTTAAGAGCCTGAACGGTGAATCCCACTGCATATCGCTGAAGAAAAATAGTGGGACTTTGGTATGAATGTGATCAAGCATGAATCATATCACATTTACATGTATGTCCTCCAGCAGATTTTACAGTAACACAACAGTGTAATTGTGCTCCTTTTACAGACCGAAACGTCACACTACACCTACTGAAATTCACATAATCTGATAGTATCCCACTACAATAAACAAAGAAGTACTGCATTGCATAGTCAACATCCCCGATTATAACCCTGACTAAAGCAAACTCATTGGAAGTCCCACTGGAGATATCATATGATTATTTCACATATTTTTTAAAGGGTGGACCAGTTGTCACCTTTTTTAAAAATAGTATGGCCCATAAGTGGGCAACACCCTTAAAAAAACACCATATAGTGTTCTGCAGTAAGTCTGAAAAGGCGTCCTGAATATTTCACAGAGAAGAGCAAGACCCTGCCAGACTCTCACAAGCAGTTAAAGAGCATATGACTTGGATTATCATGCATCGTCTGGGCAGATCCTCTCCCTTTTCCTTCTGCATGAAAGAGATAAGGCGATGAAGGCAAATACCACTGCAGCATTCAGCTGATTCTTCTGTTTGCAGATCAGGAGAAATAAGTAGAAGTCATCCGTAAGAAAAGTTTTAGGATCACAGTACTAAATGTTTGTTTCATATTCTCAAACAAAAAATTAGAAATAACATAGTAGAAGCATCATAAAGCCTTATCCCGTGTTTTACCTAACCTTATTAGTTATTTAAAGTATAATTTAAAACAAGATCTATTCTAAAGCCAGAAGTATTTTCTTTTTTTTTTGTTACATCGCTGTGAATCATATACCTTTGTAATTCTTAAACATTTCCTGTAAATTGCTATAACCCACAATCAACAAAAATACTGCTAAAGTAAGGAAGGAGGGGAGAGTAAGGAGAGGAAATAATACAGAAATTAGTCCAAATCGGCTCAAATTAAACACATTTTCAATATTCACAACATAACGTATTGTTTTCAGTGTGAATATAAAGTATGTACTTTATCTAACCTATTTATTCATTTATTTATTTATTTTAATTAAGATTCATTTTTTATCCCTGTGGGGAAGGTTGACTTTACAAAAGAAAGATATTACTGAGAAATATTTAAAAAAAAATACAAGACACAACTACAATATGTAAAAAATAAAACCAGATAAACAATAAATATGTCAATGTGGACATTAATCTATTACAATTTAATAATGTATAATTTGGTGTTGAAACTTTGAAAGTAATGAGTTGCTGTCACGTCATTGGTTGATTCAACAAGTAGTTGACAGGTGTGCCTGGTAAGTTGGTGCATTTCTGTTTCCTCCAAACATCCTAAAGCATTTCCACCTGCATACTGAGAGACTAATTATCAAGATTGCATCGTTATTAGATGCCAAAGTTGCAAAAGTGAAAGTGGCTCAATGGAGCGTTAATAATGCAAAGCTTTATTAATTATGCAAAACATGTTTCATTTCCTCACAGTTCCAGTTATGATTTGAAACTTACACACAATGTCTTTGATTTCCCTGCTGTAAACAACTAATCACCCGTAGTAATATCAGTATTACTAAAGGTTGGTTTTTAATTTGGTGTTTTAAAACAATGACTTCTAATCCCCCTAAACTTGTTTTTTGGTTATTTGAATTCATTGGACAGTCATGTCACCACCCGCTCCTATGACGGAGTATTAGGGCCAAACTAGGACAAAAAAAAAAATGGAAATTACGAGAATAAAGTCATAATAATATGAGGATAAAGTCATACAATTACGAGAATAAAGTGGTAATATTATGAGAATAAAGCCGTAATATTACGAGAATAAAGTCGTAATTTATGAGAACTCTAACAGGAAGAGCACATAGGTCTTTTGTGGAAGAGGAGCTGTCTGGTATAGTATAGTATAGTATAGTATACTATACTATAGTATAGTATTATACTAGTATACAAGTACAGTTGTATATAGTATACTAGTATATAGTATAGTATAGTATAGTATACTATACTATAGTATAGTATTATACTAGTATACAAGTACAGTTGTATATAGTATACTAGTATATAGTATAGTATAGTATAGTATAGTATAGTATATTTTACCTTCTTTTCTCATAATTTTATCTCATTTTATTTGTTATTTACTCTTTAATTGTGTCGTGCCGCTTTCAATGTCGATGTAAAGCACTTTGAATTACCTTGTGTTGAATTGTGCTATATAAATAAATTTGCTTTGCATATTCATCGCTGCCAGACGCGCTCATGTGACCGCCTCACGATGAATGGCGACATTTCCGGGAACCCTTGAACGCCCCATGCGGCTGCGGGGCAGCTGCGGGCTGACGGCTGATTTATGGTCCCGCGTTAAACCAACGCAGAGCCCATGCCGTAAGGTGCGCGTCGCCGCGTACCCCTACGGCATAGGCTCTGCGTCGTTGTAACGCGGAACCATAAATCCGCCTTGAGGAAGCGAAACTGACAGTCGCACCCGTGCGCTGGGAGCTACAAGACGGCAGAGAAACGAGGACAAACGGGCGTTGCGCTTTCTAGTCTCATACGTAAAGTCGAACCCGCAGGACGAGTATGCTTGGTTTCCTGTTTATATAAAGTTCCGCCTCAGTCGACTTTTAAGGAGCCAGCTCGGACGCGCAGTGACAGTCGACGCAAGCGCAGCCAAGACGCACAGACATGGTGAGTCCAAATCTGTCTCCGGGGGGGCGATTACTGTTAGAATAAGTTTGAGAACCAAAAACAACAACAAAAGCCAGGGAGAAATATGGGAGGAACTTTTTTTTCGTCCTGTCACCCTTATAAGTTCAAGTTTATTTATGTATTTATTATTTCTTTATTCAAGGGCAAAAGTGGGCATGGTATTAGGAGACGGCTCCTGACAGCTGAACCTTTAAAAAAAAAAACAAGTCTACTTTGTCAAGTTTCGTCAAGAGGCTTAGCCACAATATGAGAAAAAAATACTTTGACTTCATGTCATTTAAGAGGATATTATGCTGCGTTCCATTTACCTCGGAAGTCGGAACTCGGAACTGGGAATAACGTCACAGCAAAGTTATCAGCGTTCCAGTTACAAAGTAGGTAAACAAGTTTGTAGTTCGCATATACCACATGAAAAATGTAAATTACACTATAGGAGCATATATATGCCGAACAATACTTGTATACGACTGATTTAGTGTGACCAAAACTAGAATGAAGTGCTGCGAATTTTTACAGAGCTCTCTTCTACTGTTTACAACCGGGGCAGCCATCTCGGAACGTGATCTCGGGGGTGGTGAAGACTCTCCCACTTTCCCAGTGGGAAATCCCACTTCGCGGGTTCAAAGTTGCTATCGTTCCAGTTGAAAATTCCGACTGGGAACTGGGAAATCCCCACTTCCGAGGACAAATGGAACGCGGCATTAGGTCTGCAAATAATGTTGCTGATTCAGGTATGAAGTGACCTCGTTGCACTTCGGATAAGCACAAACTTTAAGAGTTAGGGAACTAAACTTATGAAATATCAGATTTCAGTAAGTCGTGTATATATTTAAGATGCAATCGTTATAATTAGTCTGCCCTTCTCTGGTGGGTCTTATAGTGAAGTTACTACTGTGTAATATCAACACAGGTCAACACGCCGCCATGTGGGCGTTTCCGGGGTAATAATGTCAGGTAAATGATGCTGGCACGAGGAGGGAGGGAGGGAAGGAGGGAAGGAAGGAAACAAGGAGGGGAAACTGGAGTGGGTAGCAGTTCCTGTGCAAAGACTCCACTGGCTGAATTTTAAAGACAGCCCATTGTTTGGGTACTGTTTGGTATGCCCATGGCGAGATAAGAAAGGACTGGGGGGCATGCAGGAACCGCTTTTAACCAAGGGTGGAGAAGAAACTGCTCAAAATGTGGTGACTGGTGAACCATGATGAACGTAATCTAGATGTAGGTGTTTTCTTCTGGCTTCCTGTTCCTGTCACCTTCTGAAATGCTGACTTCCTGCCGTGGCTCAAAGGGCAAATGTGAAAGGGAAAGCTGTCAGGTTAAGGTCGAGCCACTGAAATATCCTGCTCCGGCGTTCTTGTTTTTTCTATGTTTTTTTAGGAATTCATTCGTCACCTCCCAGAGAGACCTGTCTGGCCTCGTTGTACTGGATCAGGTTTAAAAACCTGTTCCTGTTTTCTCTTTTTCATTTCCTCTTAGAATTGCAGGTTACTTCTAATGTCCTTGAAGAACACGCCGCAGCAGTATGATGCGGTCAGATTAAAACTGTTGCGAAACCTTTGCTGTTTAGGAAGAAACAAGCAACTCTGACCCACAGAAAGTCGATTGTGTTTTCCTGCCAGCTTTTTTCATTTTCACAAGCACTTTAAGCTTCATTTTAGTTCATTTTCAAATTGGTGGGGCAAAAACATGACAAAAATAGCAATATTGTAATAGTAATATTTTTTTGGCCTAAACCTCCAGCATTTAAAGACCCATATTCTTCTATTTTGCCACAAGTTCATACAATTTCCCAAGGTGTCGCTAAAAATGTTTAAAAATGTTTAAAACACGTTATAGTCAAAATAACAGCGGGTTACATCAAGACACATCCATTTTTGAAGGCCTTTTTTATGTTATGCTGGTTTTAGGGGGGAGAATATGCCTCTTTGGTGATCTGTGCGTAACTTTGCGCTGTCAATCAAGCAAAGATTTGGACACAGACAAACCTCAGTAACTTCATGTTACAGTTCAAGAGAGGTCACACAAGTGCACACAGTCCACCATGCACACAGAAATGTGTGATGGCAGTTTTATACTCAAATACTTACATTCCCTCATCTGCGTTTCGCTCACTGACGGCTACTATTGATTTTTCGTTTTCGGTATAATCTCATTGTGAGTTGGGAGCTGAACAGTCCCAGCTTGGTAAAACCAGCACAGATAGACGCACTGAAGCAACGTAACAGCCACCACATGCTGTGATCCTTCCCGCCTTACAAACTCAGGGCCTAACGGACTCCATCTGTCTGTGTTTTTATACAGTTTTTTAGATGCAAACTTTGAGAACTGTGGGAACATTTCGGTGTTTTTTAAAAGCTTGCAGTGCCACACAATGAAAGTTAACTCCTTCAGGAATGTTGTAGAGGTGCTGGCTCATATCATCCTCCTCCAGCCAGAGTTGAAGGTAGTTGAAGGAGTTAAATGTCGAGATTCGGACCATGGTAACTACTAAAGTTACCAAACTCCCAGGGAACCTGCACCCATGCGGCTGATTTGACAACAAAAGATCAGATTATGGAGACAGACTGTGGAGCTAAAGTATCTAATACCATTGCACTGCAGATGCTGTAGTACTATACCATAAGATGCCTCATATAACAGGGCCATAGTTCTGTAAAATATCCCTTCATTATCAGAGGTGTCAAGTAACGAAGTACAAATACTTCGTTACTTTACTTAAGTAGAAATTTTGGTTATCTATACTTCACTGGAGTAATTATTTTTCAGACGACTTTTTACTTTTACTCCTTACATTTTCACGCAATTATCTGTACTTTTTACTCCTTACATTTTAAAAACAGCCTCGTTACTCTATTTCATTTCGGCCTTTAAAAAAAAAAACTATAAAAAAAACAAAAAAAAACTACGGATGTAAGAACAAAACTACCAGTTTTGTTCTTACATCCGTTCCCTCAGATTCCTGCAACTAAACTTGGATGTACATTCCAATAAAGGTTAGGATAAATGATAACATGCCTCTGAAGTTTGACTTTTTGCACCATTACAATACTTATAGGCAACTAGTCATCATATCTCCTGCTCTCTGAAACACATGTTAATGCTCAATAGTACACATATATGCTTCTTTAATATATTTGCATTATATTAAGATGCATTCATTTTCAATGGCTTTTGTCCTTAATGGCTTTTTTCCCCCTTACATTACTTTTACTTTATACTTTAAGTAGTTTTGAAACCAGTACTTTTATACTTTTACTTGTGTAAAAAACTTGAGTTGATACTTCAACTTCTACAGGAGTATTTTTAAACTCTAGTATCTATACTTCTACCTGAGTAATGAATGTGAATACTTTTGACACCTCTGTTCATTATATCAGTGCATGTCGTTAACACATGCCCGGTTGCTTTGCTGCAGGAGAACGGGAAGAGCCGTTTGGCGCAGGCGCAGGAGGACGTGGAGGAGGTGAAGGTCATCATGTTGGAAACCATGAACAAAGCTGATGAGAGGTCCGGCAAACTGGGCGACCTGGATGAGCGCGCTGATGAACTACTGCAAAAGGTAAGCAAACAATCAGAGAGGTTGTCCAGGTGGAACAACATTGTTATCACACCGCACCATTTCCACTAATTGCTCTTTGTTAAAGAGTCTGATAGTCCGTCTTAGGTGAGGCTCACTGGCGCCTCGGGGCTGGAATTAAGAGATGTCATATCGATGTCTATAAATACCCTTTAGGTGGAGCTGGAGAGGAAAACAAATGTACAATTTACATCCTGATTGTGTTTTATGGTGCTATATTTAGAAAGGTATTTCCCATTGTTTCCTAAGATGAATGAAGCAGGCTGGTCTCCCTGGGTATGACAGAGTGAGTCCAGGACATGCCACGAGGCCAATGTCCGTCCGGGGGTCGGCAAGCAGGTCACATCGTTCCCACATTCCCCCTTTTGCCTGTGTTACATGACACTGTCGGTTTTAGCTCCCAAAGACCTCAAAAGCCAGAATGTGAAAATTTAAGATCAGGACTGTATTGGATCTAGTTTCAGAAAGCAGGGATTAGGAGCCGGAGACGAGGATAGCCGATCTGAAGCCAGCGCTGACACCTGCTTCAGGAACGGGGCCTCTGGAACGGTCTTAAATAATCTGACAGCTCACACGTGTGTTATGTAGAAACATCTGGGGCTGCATAAAATAAAACAAACGGGCAGGTGATTTGGTGAATTGTCTACAACCATCTGCCTCACGTAGAAGAGCAATGATCAGTAAAGTCAGTGAGTAGATCGCTCACATTCAAGATGATCGCATGGAAGTCCTAGAACAAAGTGGACTTGTATGAAACTCAGTAATCCTTTAAACCGGGTCGAGGCTGAGACCAATCAGATGGTTCGGCGTGTTGTCACGGGATGATGCGTTTACGTAAAAAGACGTGTCCCTGAAAAATATGAGCAGCGCGGCCTCCCAGAGCACGGCCAGAAGGAATAAAATATGACTTTTTATTTTATTTTGTGGCCCAAGCATCCTTTATTAACAGTGGAGACAGGAAAGGTGGAAGTAGTAGAGTAGGCGGAATATAATAATGAAAATAACATTTATTTATATAGCACCTTTCTTAACAAAGTTACAAAGTGCTTCCCAAGAACAATAAAATACATCCATATAAAAATACAGTGCATAATGGATAAAAACATAAGACAGCAATAACCAAGTCTAAAATTAATAACAATTTTCACACTACAATAACAGCTTTTCTAAAAAGGAATGTTTTTAGTAAAAATTTAAAAGCAGTGGGGGATTTAGCTGACCTAATCTCAGCAGGTAAAGAGTTCCAAAGTTTGGGGGCCCGGACTGCAAAAGCTCGATCCCCTTTGGTCACAAGCCGGGCCCTGGGAACGATCAGCAGGCCCCTACCGGCTGATCTGAGGGAGCCCTGGCAGGTAGGGGGTTAACAGTAGGGATGGGCGGTATGGACTAAAAAATGTATCACGATAATTTCTAGCATTTATCCCGATAACGATAAAAATGACGATAAAAAAATACCAATTCAACTCCACCTTTTTAACTATAAATCTATCACCACATTCAGTCTTTAGAGCCCCCAAATCACTGCTCTAAAATAATACTTAATGCTACTAAACTACACCAATTAAATTGAATTAATAAAAACCAATTATATTAGTACACCTGTACTTCAAAACTGTAATGACTCAAATGAAACAAGTTTGAAATGTAAGAACAGATTCAACATTTATTCAAACTGTATGACTTAAACAGTGCAAACAGCAAAAGTACCATTGTCCTCCAAGTTTTCTTAGCTTATAAAATCACAAAGTAGAAAAAAATAGAACCTGATAAATAAAGAAGACAGACTCTGCATATAATAGATGATGTTTGCTGCTCGTCACTCTTTTTAAATCCAAACCAGTTCCAGAGCTGGAGCTGGAGCCTCGTTTAACAACGAGCTCCTCGCTCTCAGATCCGCCTTCCGCTATGTTTGTTACACAAAAACGTCATCAACGGGAATTTATCGTTTTTACCGCGAGATGACAAATTCTTACAGTGGGGAATTTTTTTGACGGTATATCGTGAACGGTAAAATATCGCCCATTCCTAGTTAACAGTTCTTTAAAATAACTAGGGGCTTGGTTATTTAGGGCCTTGAAAGTCAGCAATAAAATGTTTAAATCAATGCAATATTGAACAGGAAGCCAATGAAGGGACGACAGAATTGGAGTGATAAGTTCAAATTTTCTTGAGGCAGTGAATGTGTAGCAGAGGGTCACGAGCCGGGATGTGAAGCTGGACCTCTATGGACTTAAAGCCATAAATATTTTGTATCTGTAAATAAACTTTGTACTTGTAGAAATATTTTGTGCGTGTGCAAAAAATATTTGTACTTGCAAAAAATATTTGTACTTGTAGAAATATTTTGTGCGCGTGCAAAAAATATTTGTACTTACAAAAAATATTTGTACTTGTAGAAATATTTTGTGCATGTGCAAAAAATATTTGTACTTGCAAAACATATTTGTACTTGTAGAAATATTTTGTGCATCTGTAAAACATTTTTGTACACGCACAAAATATTTCTACAAGTACAACGTTTATTTACAGATACAAAATATTTATGGCTTTAATTTGAGCCCATAGAGGTCCAGCAGGACGACCCAGGCCTGCTTGACGTCAGGGTGGTGTCACATGTGGTCTTGCGTGTTTTACATGTCTAGTGCCCTCTTTCAAAAGCAGACTAAAAACGTACCTTTTTGCACAGGCGTTTGAGTAAACTCTACATGGTTGGCTGGGTGATCGCACTTTTGTTAAAATGGAATTGTGGTTGTTATTGTGGTTTTTTCTTGTCATACTTTTGTCTGTTTCTTTTATTGTAAACCTGTAATTATTTTTTGTTTGTTTATGTATTTGAGCACATTGAGTCCATGCTCATCATGTGAAATGTGCTTTATAAATAAATTTTGCCTGCCTAAATTTGCCTAGTGTTGGTTCACAGTCTTAAGTACTTTGGTTAGTAGAAATGAGTGGCACTGATACTTTAAAGGTCTGACGAACTCTGATGTTTTCTCCGTCGCTAGGCCTGTGTTGAAAAAATCGACTTTCCGATTCTAAATTGATTCTCATACTAATTCCTAAAAATCGATTCTTATCTCTAAAGATCGATTATTTTTTTTTTTTTTTTTAATTAATTTATTTTTTTTTCATCATTTTCGCCAGGTGAACTTTAATCCCTGTAGTCGGACACACAGTTTGTCATGACACTTGAAACTGAAAAATGCCTGGTGCTTCATGGCACTATGTGTGCGTGGTGACAGAATAAATTAGATAAGCGAAAATGATTTGTTTGCTGCATGAACTGTTGCAATTTCTTTCTTTTTTGCACTTTAAATGGATATTGAAAGGCCTGTTTGAGTTATTTATTTCTTAGTTATTTCACAATAATTATTGTGAAATTATTATTTCACTAGTTATTTTACAGTCATATAATTCAGGCAACAGCTCAAAAAACATTTTAAATAAAACTAAGCCAAATCAATATCGAATCGGATCGAATCGAATCATCGATTCTGAATCTTAAGAATCGGAATCAAATCGATTCTTGACATTTGAATCGATACCCAGCCCTATCCGTCACTATGTTGAAAACTGACAAATTAAGAGGACTTGCGTCTGACAGTAATACTGTTAGCATCCAGCGGCGTCCCATCCTGTAGAACTGCTTCTACTTCAGCTTGTTTATCTGCTCCGAACCCTCCTGATGTGAACATGTGTACTTCATGAATGTAAATCTGTACCGTTGGCTGTTTTGATGACTCTGAAAACTGCTCAGCGTCATACACGGCACTACAGGGCACTGAGGGAAGATCACAAAATGAGCTCTGTGATATAAAACCTGGATGAATGTGGAAGTGGGAAATGAGAGTAGGAACACGCCCCAATTGGAGATCGTTTCACAAACACTCGTTTAAACTTTCAAACTTTAAATTCAGTCCGCCATGGGAAGAAAACTCGATTCAGGCTGTCTCAACCTCTGATGTTATCACGAGACAAGTGAAACAAATGAATGATTTTGTGCTTTTTTTTTTCTTACAGAGTAAAGCTTTTGAAAAAACTGCGAACCAGGTGAAGCAAAAGAAAATGTGGCAGAACAAGAAGTGGAAAATCGTGTTCATTGCCATCGGAGTGGTAGCGGGACTCGTCATCTTGGGACTAATAATCTTTGCCATTGCCGGATAACAAAGACAGGAGCTCCGTGAACAATGAAAGGAGAAGCCGTTGTATCTAAAGGACATTAAATGTAGAAAGATCAGAAAAAACAGGAGCTGTCACTGTGGGACTCATTCGAGGGGCTCAGTCTGTGAAAGGGCTGTGTTTGAGGTATTTATGGGAGTATCATTCCCACTCTTCACTAGTTTTAAGTCTTCATTTGACATGGTACCACTGATTGCCCAGCTGCTTCCTTTCTTTTGGTTTTATTCTGTTTTTTAATGGCCTCTTGTGAGCCCACACTGGAAGGACGTAGCAGTTTACAGTCTCAAAAAGTCTTAAAGTGCATGGATGTTCACAAAGAAAACCAGCCCTCTTTATTGAATCTATCATGAAGATTTGTTCAAATTCCAACGAAATAAAAATATGCTCTGGTACCACCCACCTCTTAAAAGTTGGACAATGAATTTGAAATACTTGTAAGCAGATGTCATCAGACCCCTCCTGTTGAATTCATTTCAGCAATGATTCATGGGATGACAGCAGACAGAACGGACGCCAGTCGCCTGTAAATATTTCCCAGCTTCAGATACATTTGAATCAGGAACAATAAAAGGGGCTTTTCTGACCGGGAGCTCAAGCTGCAAACATGGCTACATATTCAAATGTGTTTTTAAAGTTTTATTTTTGAGTGAATTATATTACCTTCAACTGTGGTGATTTTATTTTGTTTGTAAAATCCTATATTAAAGACTGTTTTTAAAACGGTTGTTATATTTTGATGTGAACTTTGCAGACAAACATTTTGACATTTTAAACTGCCACACTCTTTTACCTTCGTTAAATCTGTTACAAAGCAACAGCCAAACTAGTACTACAGACAAAACTTATCCTAACATCATAATTGGCCGTGGACGGGATTGTAGGACAGAGATAATCTAAATAACGAACTGAAAAGTTCATCAGGTGAATTAGTACTTTTTTAATTTTTTTTTATTTTGATTGCAAACAGTTCTACTGCTGTGTGGTGTAAATGTGGATGAACAGTGAACCCTTGTGGACAATCTTGTATCACTAAAAGGAAAAGCACACTAGATAACAAAATGTCTCATGCTTTTATTTCTTTCTTCCTGGTTTACGTTCGTAAACAATAACCACGTGTCATGCCGTCTAATGCGAGCACGCCGGTGATCGTACGGTATTTTGTGAGAGGTCTCTGTCACAGTTCACAAATTCCACCCATAAGTGGAAACGTGCACGGTTATTAAGATGGTGACGTCACTGTCACTGGTAAAGATGTTCTAGGAATTTAACTTGTACTTTATTGTTTCTGTTCTGTAATTAATTAATTGATTTTCAGTTTACAAAATCCAATGTGTTTGTAATAAGTCAAATATTTTACTTTTTCATGTAAAATAAAAGGAACAGCTCATCCATATGACAAAACAAATATAGTATTATCTTTCACATTTGACTTTTCCCTTTTGTTCAATAAAGCTATGCTTATGGCTAAAATGCTTGACGGAAGATTACTGAAATGATTTTATATGAATTATTCCATCAAATCTGAAATCCGACACAACATAAAAGCATCTTAGGCCAGGCAATAGTTTTAGTTTTTTTTTAAAATCATACTAATATAATCATAATAATATTTTGACTCTAAAAAAAGGCTTCAGTACTTTTGAATGTATATGTCACTTCACTATACTTATTTTTTATTATTGTAGAATCCATGACAGATGACATATTTCAGTGTCAACATTCATGTATAAAAAATGGAGGGATGGATGTGGCATATCTGGATATTACTATTTCACTTAATTGTCATCTCAGGACAATACTCTTTTCTTTCTTCTTTATTTGTTTAACAATGCCGTATATACAAACAGGATGCAGATATTCTGCTGAATAGTGGTCTCTTCATATAACAAATTACAAAGAACATCCATTCAAGTTATTGTGAAAAACAAGATCCCCCCGCTGCTGCTGTCTGGCAGCACCTCTGGGTGCTGCCTGTCACCCCTCGACCCCCCAGGCCAACCGAAACCTGAACAGCTGTTAGTGCTGCTGTGACTACAATTAGCAACACAACAAGCCATATTGTCTTTAAAGTTAGGATTGTTCACTCTTAATAGTTACATAACTAAAATGATTACATGATGACATGTTGACTGCATAGATACCAAAGTAGTTGTAACTCAAAACATTCAAAAAAAAAGTAGAACTAAAAACAAGCTGCCACTTATGCATAAATGTATGACTTCAAATAATTTTACCTGATGTGGGTAAAAAAACTGGACCCTAAGTATAGGTTATCTGTATGGGAAATGCAGCTGTGGACACCAGAACATTGTTGTTTCAGGTTGTTAATGTGTGTATTTGTGTGTGTGTATATAGGGAGAGAGAGAGAGAGAGAGAGAGAGAGAGAGAGAGAGAGAGAGAGAGAGAGAGAGAGAGAGAGAGAGAGAGAGAGAGACTTTATCTATCTTTTTTCTTCTTTATTGAACACAATAAAACAACATAGAACAGTAATTAAACATCTTCTCGTTAGGATGATAGTATACTTAGTAGACATAATATGAGATGCTGTCAAATATAGAGCTATATAGAAAAACAATTAACTATATATTGAAATAAAAGACAAACAGGGGTTTTTATAAAGTGCAAACTATAAAAGTATCACAGTATTTAAAATCAGGCAAACAAAAGTGCCAAAAGAGCAAGGACTGAGGCATCAAAAAAACAGAAAACAAGATATATCGTCACAAATCCTTTTAGCCATTTTGTTGGAGTCTATTTTTCTTATGGATAAGAAGAATAATTTAAAATAATTTAAAAACCAATCAAAGGAGGGTTTGCTATTCCTCCACTTATTACAATGAATATGATATTTACCCATGAGAATAACTATATTTATTATGTCAGATACATTCGACTTCAAGTTATCTATATAGAAAAAAAATATGAGAGATATCAAAGACTGGTATGTCCTCTATTCTAAGTAGTAACCAGTTTCTTAATTCTAACCAGAAGTTTCTGGACACAGGACACAGGAAAAACACATGTTCTAAAGTTCTGCTACATTACAGAAAGCACATTGATCAATTTCGAACTTGAATCTTTTTTTAAGGAATTCTGCAACCAGGTACACTTTATACACTATTTTAAAGTGAGTTTCCTTAATCTTGGACTTTATCTATCTTTTTTTTTTTAACTTTATTTAAAAGAATTATCATAGAATAGTATACAGGAACAGTATACAAATAGAATACAGAACATGTGCCATGGGTGATGTTCGTTATTCAAGAAGATTATACATATTACACAAGTCTACGGTTTTAATAGCCTTTTCATTTGTTGATTTAGTGATTAGTTTTAAGTAAAGTTCCATTTCTTTCTGGAAAACATAAAAGCAACGGGTTTTCTTTGAAAATGTACTCTTATGAATATGAAATTTGGCAAGAAATAAAAACAGATTTATCAAAAAGTAACATTTTCCTTCTCTATTAGGGTAACAATGGAAACCAAAAAAACATTTTCCCA
Source organism: Cololabis saira (assembly GCF_033807715.1). Taxonomy (NCBI): domain Eukaryota; kingdom Metazoa; phylum Chordata; class Actinopteri; order Beloniformes; family Belonidae; genus Cololabis; species Cololabis saira. Next base: position 11,636,381 of record NC_084595.1, on the reverse strand, counting down.
ATGTAAATTAAAATCTATAGTGAAAGAGTCAAGACTTTATCTATCCATATGGACTTTTTTTTTCACTTTCTTTATTAACAAAGACACCAATACAAACAATACAACAATACAAACTCTCGTAGAGGAAACACAAGTCTACTTCAAATTCTTCTTTGTAATGCTACATGAAGAACAATAACAAAAACAAAACAACATAAATACACAGAACAAGAAAGAAAAAGGACTAGGGGGCATATAATTGTTTAAATATAAATTAAATGGGCAAGTGCAATGATAATGACATAAGACAAAACCAAAAGAAAATCAGAGGAGCTAAACCACACAATGAGAGTAGCTTAGAGGAGTAGTGATTTAGAAATCATGTAAGAGATCATCCTAGCTGCCTTCCAGTCTTTTATCTTTATGGACTGAAGCCATGGATCTATTATAAAACGACTGAAGCACTGAAACTACAACTAAACTCATACGTCACCAGATGACGTAGCTATTATGACCCGGAAATGAAGGATCGAGTTCTTCCTGCAACAAGACCGGCATCATGGCGGCGGACACGCAGGTTTGTGTGCTTCAATATTTAACTGATTGCCATTCGCTTTGATGAACGAAGATCAAATCCACCAGAAACCAAACGCTTGCTATACCGCGCGTCGCTCTTCTGAACATACTAGCTTGTTTTGTACACCCTTGGAGAAACTCTGGCAGAAGAGATCAGCGGCCAAAGAAGGGCTGATTTATGGTCCCGCGTCACACCGACGCAGAACCTACGGCGTAGGCTCTGCGTCGGTGTGACGCGGAACCATGAATCAGGCTTAACTGGCAGGCTGTTAGCAGAGTGCTACGTAGCCCCAACTGTTGGCGAGCCCGACCCAGCAGAGACGGCTCTGAGATCAGAACCAGGCTATTAAAAACCCACCCTGACCTCCTCTGGGTCTGTGCCACCTCTAGCCAGCTCCTGCTGGTCTCAGGAGCCAAGTTTATACTGCAAAGCATCAGTGATGAGTTAATAAAGTCACGCCCTCCATAGCTGGTTTTAACTTTAACTGATGTGCCTTTAAAGAGGACACGTGGTTATGTTAAATAACTTAACTTGAAAGCAAATACGTGGCAGCAGAGGTGTCAAAAGTATTCACATTCATTACTCAGGTAAAAGTATAGATACCAAAGTTTAAAAATACTCCTGTAGAAGTTGAAGTATCAACTCAAGTTTTTTACTCAAGTGAAAGTATAAAAGTACTGGTTTCAAAACTACTTAAAGTATAAAAGTAATGTAAGGGGGAAAAAAGCCATTAAGGACAAAAGCCATTGAAAATGAATGCATCTTAGTATAATGCAAATATATTAAAGAACTATATATGTGTAATATTGAGCATTAACATGTGTTTCAGAGAGCAGGAGATATGATGACTAGTTGCCTATAAGTATTGTAATGGTGCAAAAAGTCAAACTTCAGAGGCATGTTATCATTTATCCTAACCTTTATTGGAATGTACATCCAAGTTTAGTTGCAGGAATCTGATGTAAGAACAAAACTGGACAAGAACATCTGAAACAACCACAACCAAATTCACTCTATCCGGATGGAGCAATTCAACTGGATAGTTTATTTTAAAGGCCGAAATGAAATGGAGTAACGAGACTGTTTTTAAAATGTAAGGAGTAAAAGGTACAGATAATTGTGTGAAAATGTAAGGATTAAAAGTAAAAAGTTGTCTGAAAAAGAATTACTCCAGTTAGGGCTGTGCGATTAATCGATTTTAAATCTAAATCGGATTTATTAATCACAATCGATGTTAAAAAAAAGGAAAATCCGAACATCGATTTTCCTTTTTTGCAGCTGGCTGCATTACAGACAGAGCTCATCTAGTCATCTTTGTTTGGTCAAGAAAATTGTAAATGTTGTCACTTTACTAAACTCAAGGAGGATTTACAGTATCTTTCAATTGCACTTCATTCCCAATAGGGAAATTTGTTTGCTATTTTTCTTTAAAAATAAAGATAAAATATTTGAAACAATTTATTCCATTGTCTTTTGTAGTTTTACCAAAAAAATCAAAATTGAAAATCGGGTTTTCAGAGAGAAAAAAATCGGGATTTTATTTTTGTCCAAAATCGCCCAGCCCTAACTCCAGTGAAGTATAGATAACCAAAGTTTCTATGTCCTTCAGTTAGCTGTTCACAATCACATGCTTCATAGACTAAAATCAGATTGGGATTATTATTATTATTATTATTATTATTATTATTAGTCCTCATCTCCACCCAACTTCATATCCTTCTTCAATTGCTGTACATCAAAGAGCTTTTATACTACATCTCTGGTTTTTATGTCACAAGCATTTCATTACCTTAGACTTTAAAACAATTGTGTCAACTTTTTTTTTCTTTCTTTTTTTAAAGGCAGAATTAGGGCTGGGCGATATATCGAATATACTCGATGTATCGCAGCTTCTACTCTGTGCGATGTACAGAATGACTATATCGTGAATTAGGGCTGGGCGATATGGACCAAAAGTCATATCTCAATATTTTCTAGCTGAATGGCGATACTCGATATATATCGATATTTTTTCTGTGCCATAATTGGGGTTTCCCCCAAAGCATTATAGCACAGCATCTCTGTTAGCTTCATTTTTTCTGAGGCAAACCCTTAAAAAAACAGTCAGTTTTAATACAAAGCCTCGTGCCAAATGTCACACAGGTTCCTTTATTAACAGAGGTCTGCACAATATCAAAATGTATAAAACAAATGAAATAAAAATAAACTGCCTGCATATATAGAATAAAAATGCTTCTTGAATAAAATAAAACAAATATCCCTTTCCTGCATAACAATTAAATTAAAATACACTGTGCAATTAATACAATGTAGATAGTAACAGGCAGACTTTTCCACTGAGGTTGACAGTTGTGCAAATAACAAAACATTTGTGCAAATCTCAAATAAAACATTCAAGTCAATTTGTCACAAAATAAGCTATATCAAAATCATTAAAAAAATATATATATATTTTTTTTAATAATCGATATAAACAATATTGTCTCGTACCATATCGCGTTTGAAAATATATAGATATATATTAAAATCTCGATATATCGCCCAGCCCTATCGTGAATATTCGAGTATACATTGTCACGTATTTGCTTTTAGCCGCGGGCATTAAATTGCAGGCTTTTCTCACTCTTTCTCGTCTCTCCTTCTCTGAGAGATAAAACAAGCGCACCTACTTACATACGTCAGTCACGTGCGTTTGACTAAGTTGTGATTTCCCCCTTTTTGCATGAAAGTTTATAATTAGCATATATTAATGCATATGAACAAGAATGTTTTAATGTAGACATATAGAATCATCATACTGGTGTGATTGTATGCATCAAAGTGTTAATTCAAGGCTAAGGCAAAATATCGAGATATATATCGTGTATCGTTCGTGACATGGCCTAAAAATATCGAGATATTAATAAAAGGCCATATCGCCCAGCCCTAGGAAGAATCAGTCTCCTTTAAAGGTTCAGAACTTCAGGCCAACAACAGTTACAGTAATAACTCATCACCCAGAGGATTACCGGGTACAAAGCAGTGCCTTTAGTTTGAGCTAAAATTGACTTTTTACCAGTATATTTCCACAAACAAGTTTATAGAAAAAACATGTGATCAGTGTTCATACACATGAATAAAATTGCAAAATACAGTTACTACTTTCTAACATGCATAGGTTGTTGACACTATTTACCTGCCCTCACTGTACATTTGACTCATTTCAGGTTTCAGACACGCTGAAGAAATTTGCTGTAAAAGTGACTACTGGCAGCCTTAAAGAGCGCAAGGAGATATTTGGAGACTTGAAACAGTGCATAAAGGGTAAAGGTGAGGGAATTGTTTAGTGTTTCATAATATAAGATGCTATTTTGTAATGGGTTTCAGCGAGTAATGATGGTTATCCAAATGTCTGTTTGTAGAGTTACCAGAGCCTGCTATCAAAGGACTATGCAAGCTCTTCTGTCTCACTCCACACAGATATCAGTAAGTTCATGCAACCACTTGGAATATCAAATGTAAAAGATGAATTATAATAGTCTATCATTCCTTGTATTTACGTGGATGTGTGTGCCTCCCAGGGATTCTGCATCTCGCAGAGAGCTGCTCTCCGTCATTGGCCAGATCGCTGAGACTCAGCCTGATATCCTGGTAACCAGCCTCCTTCAATGCCTTCCCAACAGTGGAGTCATCAGCAAAAATGGGCAGCCAAGGTACTACTTATCCCTGCGATGCCATGATAAAGATCAAATCATCGTAGAACTGTCAGAGGAAGACATTTGTCTTCCTTTCTTTTTTGCTTTCCATGCCGTATTTTACAGACAAGCTGGGGAAGAATTCTGTAGTGTCTAATGATTTGAGGGCAGCAACTGAACAAGCCAAAATATATAGGACTGTCTCAGAAAATTAGAATATTGTGATAAAGTTCTTTATTTTCTGTAATGCAATTTAAAAAAAAAAAAAAAAAAAAAAAAAAAAAAAAAAAAAAAAATGTCATACATTCTGGATTCATTACAAATCAACTGAAATATTGCAAGCCTTTTATTATTTTAATATAGCTGATTATGGCTTACAGTTTAAGATTAAGATTCCCATAATATTCTAATTGTTTGAGGATATTTGAGTTTTCTTAAGCTGTAAGCCATGATCAGCAATATTAAAATAATAAAAGGCTTGTAATATTTCAGTTGATTTGTAATGAATCCAGAATGTATGACATTTTTGTTTTTGTAATTGCATTACAGAAAATCACAATATTCACATTTTCTGAGACAGTCCTGTACAAATATGTCCAGCAACATGGCTTGGGTATTCATCCTTGCCGCATTTCATTTGCAGTAAAAGCACTGGCTCCGCTGCCTTCGTCGGCCTGTCTTGGACCTGCCTTTTAGTCCCCAGAGTGTTTTCTGCCCCAGAGAAGAGAGAAGGACCAATCTGGAAGAAAATGGTCAGTGAAAATATCAGTTTTTAGTACATTTTTACACTGAAGTTAACTATTGGTTTATCAGTTGGTTACCAGCTGTCTGACCAGGACCTCTGCGTGCTGCGTTTCAGGTGGAGGTTCAGAGCCTTCTTGTGGCTGAGGTTGTGGGTGGAGCCAAGACCATGGCCAAGAAATCCAGCCTGAAGAATCTCAGTCACCTCTGGGAGGATGTAAGTACAGAAGACGTGGCCAGTAACACACATTTAGAAATCCTGCTGTAGGAGTAAACTTTGGTTTTTCTTGCGCTCCATGAGCAGGCCTGGGGGGGATTTCGATGGAATTACATCACAGTTGTGCTCGCCAGTCATTTTATTTTGTTTTATTTTAAATCTATATTATAATTCTGTTTTCTGAAAACTGTTTTATCTTCTGGTCTGAAAACGTTGCTTCCCTGTTGTGTTTATATTGTTTCCTCATCATGTTAGTTCAGTGTGTATTGTGATTTATGTTTTTGTTAACCTGTCAGATCACTTGTTGAAAGTCCTCCGTGAAGGAATAAGTAAAGAGACTTAAGCACAGCATATTGTTGGTGATTCTGTTTTCAGACTCTGCTACTAGGGCTGCAGCTATCGAATATTTTAGTAATCGAGTATTCTACTGAAAATTCCATCGATTAATCAAGTAATCGGATAAAACATATTTTTGTTTAGTTAAAGAGCAATTAAAAATATATATAAGATGTTAGATGTTAATTGATATTAGTAAGACTAAATTATATAATACAGTAGGTTCATGGCTGTGCATTTAAAAACCCTGAACTTACACCAGTTGACCAAATTCACTGTCTTCACTCAAAAAACTAAGGATCTTACCAAGAAATGTTCTTATTTCTAACCTAAAATTGCCCTTACACCTGATAACACACATCACTTAAAAGGTTAGGTGTTTTTCCCACGTGTTTCAATTGAACTTTCATTAGTGTCAAGCAAATTTTAAGTTCTAGTTAAGTTTTAAGTTAAAGTCTTGATAAGATTTTGAGTTTTGGCAGTGTTGAAAATAAAATTATGAGACCTGCTGTATTGGAGCACATTTTCTTTTAGTTAAAACTGTAGCGGGAACAGATGTTTAGAGGAACCTATGTATGTACCGGGTTAGAGGGGGAACATATAGGAGAACGGACCAGAAGAATATACAGTAGAGTGGATTAAAAATAAAAGTTAAGCACTGAGCTACATTTGTCTCCCGTCTGGGCGATTGCAGACTGCCTGAGCACTTTATATATATATCTATGGTCTGAGCATAGCATGTTACTAAAACCAAACATATCTGCCGCATCTTTCTTCTTCCTTTACGTGCGTGGCGTCAGCACGTTGTGCCGCATTAAACGTAGTCCGGGCGAAATACCTGCTTTGAGCTGGAAAAATTAAACGATTCCTCGAGGCAGAGAAAATTCCTCGATCATTTTTGTTATCGAATTACTCGAATTATTCGAGGAATAGTTTCGGCCCTATCGGCTACAATGAACATTTATGCTTTGCAGTTGGCTGTCCTTGTATTAGAGAGCAAGGTACTTGGACAAGGAAAACTGTGAGGTTTTCCACTGTGCTGTCTTTATAGTACGGCCCACTTGAGTAAAATGTTGTCCAGTGGAATCCATGTTATCTGAGAGAAAGGAAAATGGTTTATTGCTCAAAAAATCAATCCACAATCATAGATTTTCATCTTTGCTGTAACATCAGGTGTTATACACTCAGAATGCTGGTTAGGCCTGACGTGTTGCTTGTCTCCACCAGATACCCGGACTGGTCGATCACTACCTCAGCACGCTGCTGACTCTGGACCAGAGCCCTACCACGCTGGCCATCCTGGGGGTCTGCTTAGACTTCTGCGCTGCCCACAAATGCAAAGAGACGATTGATAAGCATAAGGTGAGCTGCTTTAGAAAGGCCAAATGTGTGTGTCCAGATGTGTCCAGTCACATGCTTCAGCGGGTCTCAACCAGTTGTTGCACTGATGTTGTTTTGATCAGTGATGTTTTCACCGTCGGTATTAGTCATGTCTCACTAAAAACAGTTTATTCAGAACTATTTAAAACTGTTTTTTTTAAACTCACCTGATCAAATTTGAATCAGGTGATTTGAACTTTGGCGTTCAGATACGTCCCCACACTCTGTATTGAGGTCAGGCCGTAACTGTGTCAGCCTGCTTTTATGTTGGAACACGATCAAATGTTTTTAACGTTAGTGGAGGGTCTTAATGTACACAATGGATCGCACATTTTTAAGAACTATATACAGGACTGTCTCAGAAAATTAGAATATTGTGATGATGTCCTTTTATTTTCTGTAATGCAAAAATATCATACATTCTGGATTCATTACAAATCAACTGAAATATTGTAAGCCTTTTATTATTTTAATATTGCTGATCATGGTTTACAGCTTAAGAAAACTCAAATATCCTATCTCAAAAAATTTGAATATTCTGGGAATCTTAATCTTAAACTGTAAGCCATAATCAGCAATATTAAAATAATAAAAGGCTTGCAATATTTCAGTTGATTTGTAATGAATCCAGAATGTATGACATTTTTGTTTTTTTAATTGCATTACAGAAAATAAATAACTTTATCACAATATTCTAATTTTCTGAGACAGTCCTGTATTCCTCTCTTTTGATATTTACATTTTCACATGGGCTTTCATGAAAACTGTGTACATGATGATTATTGCGATGATGATAATTGATTATGCTAGAAAGTCCTGGACCTCAGCAAATGGCCAAACTAAGTCAGAAAGTGTCGGCACATCAGATATTTTTTTTGCCTCTTATATATCACAAGCTCTCGTCTGCTGTTCCTCAGAGTGCCCTGCTGGATCTTTACGTGAAAACGGTCCTCATGAGCAAGACAAAACCACAGCAGCACATTCTGGACAAAAGCGGTTCCTTACTGCGTCACGTGAGCCACTCTGAGTTTAAGGAGCTGCTGCTGCCCACCCTGCAGAAGACCATGCTCCGCAGTCCAGAGAACGCTATGCAAAGTGAGCTGCTTTGAGTGTCTGGTCATGTGTTTTATTTCCTTTTCTTTGACTTTTGCAGTCAATTAAGATGCTGTTTCATTCCCTTGCAGCCATCTCCTGCCTGTTGTCTGCTGTAACTCTGGATCTCAGTCAGTATGCAATGGATATCGGAAAGGCCATCGCAAGTAAGACCTGACTACTGATAGTGATGCACCGAAATGAAAATTTGTGGCCGAAACCGAAAATAATAATAAACACTTGGCCGAATACCGAATAACATACCGAACAATGGTTCTTCGCAGTTTTTCCATTTATTTTGCCAATTTTTTCACCATTGCATAAATCAAATAAATGTGCTTTAGGCATGCTTTTCAAAGAAAAAAATCTTTTACAAAATTGAAAGGTAGAAATATTTATTGAACAATGAACAACTGAAAATGTTTTAATTCCCCGCATTTTTGAATATTCCAAATTTAACTTAAAACTGTAACATAGGCCTTGAAAACAAAAAAATGTATTTAGTGCATTAAAGTGCATTGTAAAAAAAAAAGTGCAAAAGAAGTGTATAAAACAAAATAAAGAAAAAGAAAATCAATCCCTTTCCCATACAAGTATTAATATGGGAAAGGGATTGATTTTCTTTTTTTTTTTCTTTTGTTTTATCCACTTCTTTTGCGTCATCTAAACATGCCGTTATTAATTGTTCGGTTTTTTCCCCACTTATTCCACTGAACACCGAAGTGTTTTTTTGCTATTTTCGGCCGAACAATTTCGGTTACCGACCATTCGGTGCATCACTAATTACCGATGCTCTCTTGATTTAGTTATCTCAAGTATATTATGAAAAGATGCTTTGTAGGCGTCATTATAATGGAACTGCCACCTTTTTGTTTCAGGTCAGCTAAAAGCTAATAACGTCCAGCTGATGGAGGAAGCTGTCCAGGCCATGCAGAACCTGGCGAAGCAGTGCAGTGACAGCACTGCCGTGCAGGATATCGTCACACACCTCTTCAAGATCCTGGGAGGTGAACAAGTTCTTCATCCATTTACAGTAGAATGTTGTCTTAATCTTGTTTGGTTTCACTGATGTAAAACTTTATTCCTGTCGCTTCAGGGTCTGAGGGAAAGCTCACAGTTGTTGCCCAGAAAATGAGCGTTTTGTCAGGTGAGAGGCCTTAAAAGACCTTTTCTAACCATGAGACGGACAGAATGAATGATTTAAAGGTGGATTTTTGCATTTTTCTCCCTGAAGGGATTGCCAGCTGTAGCCACCACGCCGTGTCAGGAACCTCCAGTCAGACTCTTAGTTCAGCAGTCACCGTGATGTTCATCCCTTATTTACAACAAGAAGGTATAACTTAATAACCAAGTGTCGGTTGTGCTGCTGGAAGCTCTTTGTGAGGTTTCAGTGTAACGCTTCGGTCCTGAGCCAACTGTCCTCCTTGTTTAGTTCACGAGGGGACCCTGGTGCACGCCGTATCCGTGCTCTCGCAGTGGAGCAGCCGTCTCACGGTGGAGGTTCCCACCGCTCTGCTGGACTGGTTGAAGAAGGCGTTCACTCTCAAGGCGTCCACGTCTCTGGTCCGCCACGCCTACCTGCAGGCCATGCTGGGTGCCTTTAAAGGTAGGCCTGTGTTGAAAAAATCTATTTCCCAATTCTAAATCGATTCTTATATTAATTCCTAAAAATCGATTCATATGTCTAAAGATGTTTTTTTTGGGGGGGGGGGGGTCTTTTATCTATTTATGTAATTTTTTTTTTCATCATTACATTACAAATTTTGGTTATTTTTTTGTTTATCCCAAAAAAAGGAATGTTTTGTTGGACACGAGAATAACTGGTGCCATGTTTTTGCCTTTAAATATGTTTAAAGGTATGAAAACATTAAATTGTTAGGTTATAATTGCATAAATTGTCTATATTTCATTACTTTATATACTGTCTTGGGGTTACATTTGCAAATAAAATGCTAAAAACCAAATGCTCAAAAATTAAAAACCATAATAGACCGAAAATGGAACAAATAAAAATGGAATGTAGGAAAAAATAAAACCGATTTCATCCGTCTCTGTTTCCTCCCTGGATCTGTTTGGTAATTCTGACCCATATGATGTTTCTGAAAGCAGTTCTATCAGCATTCTGGGAGCTGATTGGTCCTTACAGCATCATTAGCTGCCAATACTTGCTGTTGAATCTCAATATAATACTAGTAGTAATATTTTGCATAACTACAGTCATATAATTCATGAAACAGCTCAAAAAACAGTTTTAATAACACTAACCCAAATCAATATCGGAATCAAATCTTGATAATCGATTCTGAATCTTAAGAATCGGAATCGAATCGATTCTTGACATTTGAATCGATCCCCAGCCCTATTTAAAGGTCAGTCCCACTGTGGGAGCCGCGCTCTGACAGACATGCCTCAGCTGAGGTCGGATCTCTCATCACCCCTGTGTTTCAGGTGACACTCTGGCTCAAGCCTCAGACCTCGTCCCCTTGCTCCTCCAGACGGTTGAGAAAGCTGCTGCACAAAACTCCCAGCATGCTCTGCTCGCAGAGGCCGTGGCAGCTTCTGCTCTTCTGAGTCGTCTAGCTCTGCTGGAGACACAAACAGGTGAGGCTTTTGCTTCAGCCGTAACTTGCTTACAGAGTCTCCAAGATAACTCGATGCAAATAAGAGGAGAAATTAATATTTCCTTTCTTTCTGCAGAGGCCAAATTTACCAACTTTTGGAACCTGATTTTGGATGAGAAGAAGCCGCTGTTCACCACAGAGAAGTTCCTCTCCCAGAGCAGTGATGAGAGTAAGGCCATTTCATTTCAGACATGTTGGATTTTAACCGTGCGACTGCTCACCTGACGCATCACGTCCCGTCTCTGCAGCTCTGGTCACCGTGCTGCTGCTCTGTGAGAGGCTGTTCCTGGATCACGCCCCCAGACTGAACACCAGCAAGTCACAGTAAGTCTGTCTTTCTGCCACCCTGTTCCGCTTACAAAGTTGGGTCTCAGAAATGTTGTATAACTTCAACTATGAGATGAAAGCTGATGCTCATTGACCGATAACATTTTATGTCGGGTTACATGTGTGCTGTGGTGCTGAGGGCATTTTAACCAATAAAACAACTATTGAGAGACTCGAGATGACATCATGCTGTCAAGTTGAAATAATATCACACCTATTTATCAATATAGCAACTGATAAAACCTGTTGCCTCTGACTCACTAAAATGGAAAATTGCTGAATATCTATGTATCTTCTTCAATTATTTTGACAATTTGGATTGAAAAATGATTTCATACTCTACATGATATCACATTTTTGCTTCAGGTTTGTTATTTAGCTCTACAGCTCAGCCGCTACAGAACTGCAGAACAGTCTGAACAAAAAGTAAGGACATTTGTTTTTGGTAGATTATTTCTTTGTTGTAGCAATGCTGCTTGGCAATAAATCTTATACCGTTGGAAAGTCGGTTTATTTCCCCTTTAAATGGTAACACATGTGTAAGGAGCATGCATTTGTGGGACGAGCAGCAGAGCTGAGTATGTGGGTTGCACCCATGAAAAATGTTCCACGTCTTCTCTGCCAATGCCAAACAGCTTATTTTGCTGTTGCTGTTGACCCTTGTTTTGGGCTACTGGTACCTCCAGTTGCCAGATTTGCAGTCAAGGTTTGCAGGACGATATGCCCAGACAATCCAGAACAGACTGCGCACAGCCAATCTGTGGTCTTATAGGGCTGCCAGGAGGACTATCATGACTGGTGTTCAGCGTCAGGTCAACATCATACGTCAAAGTGTGGAGAAGACGTGGAGAAATGGAGGCAGTGTGATGGTGTAGGGCAGAATCTCCCTCACTGGAGAAAAAAAAAAGGCTCATCGTCATTGGAGTCAATCTCACAGCAGAGACATCGAGATGAGATTCTGCAACCAGTGGTGATCCCACATCTCCACAGTCTGGGACAGAACTGTATCCTCCAGGATGACAACGCTCGCCCCTACAGAGCGGGTTTATCAGAGACTACCTAGGATGGAAAGGTCTGCGGTCCTGACCTCAACCCCACTGAACACGTGGGATCAGCTCGGACGTGCCGTGCGTGAGCAGCATGAGGAGGAGCTGCCAGCTTGCTGTGGGTGTGTTTGGTTCTTCCACACACTACTGAGGTTCCTGTTTGTTATTGTTAAATTGCAAATACGTGTTGTTTCTTCAAACTTCAATCATCCTACCCACCAAACACCAAAAACGAGTTAAAGTTGTTTGGCACTGGCAGAGAAGATTTGACACATTTTTTATTGGGCAACCCCCAAACTCAGCTCTGCTGCTCATCCCACAAATGCATGTTCCTTACCAATGTGTCACCATTTAAAAGGGAAATAAACAGTAAACATAAACAATGGTATAAAATGTATTGGCAAGAAGCACTGTTACAACCAAGAAATAATCTACCAAACACTCATGTCCTTACTTCTATTTACAAGCACAGGATGTAATGTGCAGGGTTGTTACTGGAGGATGTGCTTCATGCATGATCTTGTTCCCTGTCATTTAAGATCCAGTTTCTTCTGTCAAACCCCACCCATCTCTGTCTCTTTGCTTCTCCTTTTGAGTGTTTTGATTAGCTTTTAATCCAGGTAACAACAGTAGCCCAGGGTTTCTTACCAATGCTTCAATTCAATTTGTGCTTTGTAGGATGTATCACCATGCCACAGTTGCAGCTCTGCTGTCTCGGAGCTGGCGTGTGAGGAAGAGAGCTCAACAGACCGTCAAAAAGCTGCTCTCCTCCCTGGGTGGATCCAGTCTCGCCCGCGGCCTCCTCGGAGAACTCCGCGTGACCATCAATAAACACAAAGTACAAACCAATTACTCGCTGCAGCTACTGAAATTCATGACCAAGTTGAAACTTAGGCTCTTTTTAGATGCACACAAATTACACAATGCTTAAGAAAGAATGGGTTTATTGATTTAATGTTGTAAAAAAAATCAGGTTTTACCCCAGGATGTCCTGGTGTCAGAGTCAGGAGAGCTGACTGAGCTGGGTCGCAGCTACGTTCCTCCCCGAGTCCTGCTGGACGCCCTGTGCACCGTTTGCTGCGCCGCCGGTCAGTGGGGAGACGCCGCCGAGGCAGAGAATGTGGCCATGGAGATCCTCATCATTAGTCACCATCCATCCATAGGTACCGCACGAAGGTGTTGAAGTGGTTTTAAAACCTGCGGTTTGTTGGAATAGTAACCGATTCTGCTCCCATGTTTGATCTCCAGTCAAAGCACGTGCCGGCGTCTGGCCCGTCCTGCTCTCCTCCATGAACATAAAAGCCGAAGAATTCATTGAGAAGAATCTGGACGCCATTCTGCCACATCTGCTGGAGGTCAACGCCGACAGCCAGGTCTGATGATAGCACTTTGCTCCACATGTAAAGTTTTTCCTTGGCAGTGGGGACCCAATACTCCCCCTACTTTCTTTCACTAGCCCTACTTTCTATCACTACACCTAAAAAAGAAGGGACAGATTTTAGGGCACTTGAAATCTTCCCAGGGGCCGGTCCCAATACTCCCACTACTCCTACTTTCAGCACCACCACTAAAATCAGGAAGCTGAGAGCCAAAAGCTGTTTTAATTTCAGCTGTAGCGCTGTTAATATGCTACTTTATTAAGTTTTAATATTTTTTCAGGCGTAAAAGTAACCGTTAAGATCCCCAACCTGGGCTCAGTTTATCCAAATAATAAGAAATTTGAGTACAGACGTGATCGCCAGGTCAACCTGCGCCGTCGTCCCGGGGAGAAACCCGCAGCTCTGTGGAGAATTACCGCTGGCTGAAATAAATCCTTTAGGAAGATAAATGTTGGTTTAATAGATGAAATCTAACAGTTGTAGCTACGCCTGTTAAGAAATTTGCTCCGAAAATTTCGGGATTTCTGCCTGCCGGCTCCGGAGCTGATTTATGGTTCCGCGTTAAATCGACGCAGAGCCTACGGCGTAGGGTACGGAGTACGGCGCGCAGCGCTGGCAACCTACGCCGTAGGCTCTGCGTTGGTGTCACGCAGTTACATAAATCCGCCTTTATTCTGGCGAAGTTGCAACAACGGGAAAACGAGTGATTATGTACATTCACTGAGTGAATATTATGAAAGTAAAATATATATTTCTCGCTAGAAATGTAATCAAAACGCATTTTTATGCAGAAACTAACTCAAAATATTGATTTTATTCACTTAAAAATAAGAAATGTCCGGCATGTTTTTTTTTTTTAATTCAGTCTGCAAATGACGACGAAAAGCATTCTGGGAAATGTTTTTGTCCCTAGATCAGCTAGTCTGCATCGGAAATTCCTCGATCCGTAGGGACAGATTAATAGCCACTACACTACTTTTCTTCACTACCGCTAGGTGAAAAGAGGAATTGGGACACCACTACCCTCACGGGAACGCGCAAAATTTAGGGGTAGGGATGAAAACGAGGGGTAGTGAGAGTATTGGGACAGGGCCTAAAACTCCTTCAGAAATGCAACTTTAGACCAGATCCACATTGGGGCAAGACAAATGACTAAAAATAACTAATGGCCATCTGTTTCTCTAAAAGGCGGTAAAAAATGCAGTGGGCGCCCTCAGCGGCCTCTCCCCCAGCCAGCTGTTGCCGCGGGTGATTGTGCACGTCATCGAAGGGCTCTCCCGACCTGCCCTGCTTCACGTCACCAGAGAGGAGTACGCCATCATGCAGACGCCGGAGGGTCAACTGTACGACAACAGCATCATCCAGAGGTAAAACCCCGAGGTTCTCACGCCACTTTTGGCACCTGAACTCAGCAGCAGCCTCCAGGACTGTGTTTGGTGTTTTATAAAGTCCGGTCTTCTTTGTGTAAACTTGCTGCAGCGCCCAGAAGGAAAACACCAAGAAAGTAAACATGAAGAGGGAGAACAAGGCCTACTCCTACAAGGAGCAGATCATTGAGCTGGAGTTACAGGAGGTAGAGTGACGTCCTCCCTGCACTTTATTGGCTTGAATGTCTGAAGGTATATTTTGAATCCGTCTTCTTCCGTTTAATTTTACAGGAGATGAAAAAGAAAAAAGGCATCAAAGATGAAGTGCAACTAACCAGCAAACAGAAGGAAATGATGCAGTTGCAGCTGGAAAAAGAGTCTGCAATTCGCAAACGACTTCAAGGGGTATAGATCCAATGTCACCAATATCAATGCACAATTTTGTAGGGGGGATATATTTGATTTATTTTTCTTTCCTCGTGAATGCGCTCGGTGCAGATGGATGTGGAGCTGCAGAGTTCGGTGGGTGTGCTGGAGGCCACTCTGAAAGAGAGACCAGCACAGCTCAGGAGGGAGCTCCCGGCCGTGCTGCAGGTCCTGACGCCCCTGCTGCAGTCGCCTCTGGCTGCTCCGCGCATCCAGCTGCTCTTCCTGGACATCGGCGTGTGTCTCATGCCCAAGAACCTTCAGAATCTGGGTACAAGTCCTCTCTGAGTACAAGTCTGCTAAACTCAGCTGTCAGTTTGATATTTGAATGAATGAAGTTTATTCAGTCATGACAACATAAAACACAAAAAAAAAAAAAAAAACATTGTGCACAGCATTAACATTTCATACAAAACCAAAAATGTGTTGAACAATAACTGAAAAGGCATAGGCTGAAGCAAAACGCTTATAAAAGCCTATCCTATAGTACCAACTTTCTTTTTTTGGCTACCGACCTCCAGAAAACCAAAAAGAGAATAGAAAAACAAAGAAACAACAAAAGGCAAAGAAACAATAGAAAAGCAAAGAAACATTTACAGATAGTCAATTGCATATTGCTTCAAAAATAGCTTTACAAACCATTTTCTTAAAAACAAAAAGAGAATGACCTGTTTTTAAATTTATGTTGGCATCATTCCAGAATTTAACTCCAGTAATGGAGACACATCTCCTTTTCATACTTTTCATATTTCAGCTGTGTATTACTAACTCTCCCATCATTATGACCACTTTTTTTTTTTTTTTTTTTCTTTAGCTGAACTTGTGGGTCATGTGACTTTACGTTTGCTGAAGCCTGAGTGCGATTTGGACCCGGCCTGGGAACAGGAGGAGCTGGACACAGCAACCACTCGCACCGTCCTGCTGCTGCATAATCACACCGTTGCACAGAGGGAGAGCAAGACTGCAGGTGAGCTCTCAACGGGTCAAGTTCAGCATCCAGTTCCTGGGAATATTGGTCGTTTTTTTTAGCCGAGTTCCAGTTGAACCACACGAGTCGGCCTAGAAACATGTCTCAGAGCAGGAATACCGACTGCTTCTGTGTTTCCATGTCCCATCAGAAGCAGCTCCGCTGTCGGCTCCCGCCTTCTCCTTCTGCTTCCCTCTCCTCAACGCTACGCTCAGGGATGTGTCGGAGAGCACAGAGGAGGCTGAGGTGATGATGACCAGAGCCCTGCAGGTCATCAATGAGCACTCCCAGCTTCGGGCCAGCCCAGACATCGATGTTGCTATAGACGAGGTAAAAACAAGCAGCTGCTTCTTCTTTTTTTTTTTTTTTTTTTTTTTTTTCTTTCAACATGTTTCTTTATTGGGTAGTCCATGTAATGCATATTACACAATAAACATTGTTTTAAAGGGTTCGACAGAATACCCCGTTTTATATTTTACCACACACGCAAAAAATAAATAAGGACACAAAACTTAACATAACAAACACCTTAAAACACACACACTGCAAAATACGTAATTATAAACAGGTCCCAAAGTAAGTACCAATTACCAATCAAACTGACTGAAGACAATAATAATAATAGGAAAAATAAAGTAATAAAATAAAATACAGGACACACAAAACAACAACAACAACAAAAAAGAAATAAGATAAATAAATAAAATTTTAAAATAAACAGACATAAGAGGAACCCTAAAAAAAATAGACATGGTTAGCATTATCATACTTCCCTATAATTAAATCAGATTAAATTAATCTTCCAAGGATGCCAAAGAATTAACAAAGGAAGAATAGGTTCCCAAATATAAGAAAACTTATCAGAGCAACCCCTAATACTGTATTTAATTCTCTAAATATAAAAAGGACATCAGGTCTTTCAACCAAGAATTGGGAGATGGAGGTTTTTGGTCCTTCCATTGAAGTAGAATACGTCTACGAGCTTTTTTGGTGTACCTGAAGATTTAATAGTTTTACTAAGAAGGAGATTAATATAATTGCTTTTTCCTCTCTTGTAGCTTCTTCTTTTTTTGGTTTGTTAACGACCTTTTAAGTTCCCTGTTTATCGTAGCAAACGCATGTTACGGACCAGTAACTCACGATGGTGACTTTTGTGTTTGTGTTTGAGTAGTAGTTATTAAACAGAGCTGTTTGTGTATTTAGGGGAAAAGAGCATTGGAAATGTAAGACTTTGTGCTATTTTCATGTCAGAATGGTCCTGAACTGCTGCCCCGAGTCAACATGCTGCTGCTGCTCACCAGGGTTATTTCCACAGCCGCGCCCAGACTCCAGGTAAGCATTCATTTCCGATCCAAAGCCTTTGGCTTTCTTTGCTTTCCTCCAGCCTCATCTGCGAACAGAACAATGCACAGGTAGAAGGTCACCTAAAAGAAGTGTTTGTTTCAGGTGTTGGCATCTCAGTGCCTGACGGCGCTGTGTGTGAGTGCCGGAGGAGAAGAGGGCTGCACGGTGGCCGAGCAACCGGAGATAGACGTCCTCCTCAACGCCCTGCTCTCACCCTGCTTCTCAGTCCGGGACGCCGCCCTCAGGGTGAGGGTTCCAGTTCCTGATGCAGATCCTTGTTGATTACTGTATCTGTGACTAGTTATAGAGCCTCCAAGAGAAGTTCAGAAAACCTTAGGTGTGACTTGACCTGTACTTATGATGTATATTAATGCCTAGTTTTTTGCGTGTAGGGCTTGTTGGAAATGGAGTTTGCTCTGCCCACCGATAGTACAGAGGCCAGTGGAATGAGTTTGCTGCGAAGGCTTTGGGTTGCCAGGTTTGATGTTGAGACGGAAGGACGGGCCTTGGCTGAAAGGTATGTAATATGATGACTCGTGTTCCCTCTCCCGCATGTCGTCATAACTCCAAGGAGACGGACCTTTTAATAGTTATTCCATTTCTAAAAATGCTTGTTTTGATATGTCACTAAAAATTATTTGTTTTTGATTGATTGATTTTTTTTTTTTTGATTGAATTGTTTATTTCGAACACATAAGGAAAAAAATATAAAATTTTAAAACAAATTCAAAACATACAGAAAAAAAGCAACAACAACAAAAACGTAATACAAACAGGAAAAAAAAAACGTATTTAACCCTGCCCCTTTGTTACCTCTATCATAAATTAAACATAAATATTAATAATAAATAGCTGCTAATTTACCTATTAGGCTACCGATTTTCCCATTGGTTGTGCCTTTGCACCTAACCAGCTAACAAACACAATATTTCCTTAACATAGCTCCTCCTCAATCAAATAACTTCCCAGAACTTGCTTTTTGTACCGTTTTTTAAATTGATTTATATTTGTACATTGCTTCAACCCATCACCCAACCCATTCCCTAGATCCACTCAAACTTCATTTTGAAAAGTGTAATTGTTGAAATTGATCAGCAATGTGTTTCTTCATCCTCTTCAGGCTCTGGGAGTCTCTGGATCTGGAGTTGGTCTCCGAGCTGTGTGCCCTGCTGATCGGAGACATCACTCACCACGAGGAGGCCATCCGTTCTGCCGCAGCAGAAGCCATGTCCAGCGCCGTGTCCCAGTACACCGACCAGTCCGCCACAGTGCTCGGCCAGCTCACCGAGCTCTACCACCAGAAGCTCTATGTAAGACCTCCTGTCGTACCCTCTCGCATAGATTTTTGGAGAAAATTTTTTTTTTTAACCACATGACCGATTTAACCCCGCATTTTTCCCATCTGAAGAGGCCTCCTCCCATTCTCGATGCCCTGGGCCGAGTGATCTCTGAAGCTCCACCCGACCAGTGGGAGGCCCGGTAAGAGATGAGCGAAAGTTTGGTCTTGATTCAGGTTTTTGTTTCTCCCAACCTGCCGGTGAAAACCCTCTGCAGTGGTCACATTTTCTTCCTCGTGCTGTCTTCAGGTGTGGCATCGCTCTGGCTCTGAACAAGCTGTCTCAGTATCTGGATGAATCTCAGGTCACCCCTCTCTTCCTGTTCTTTGTCCCCGATGCTCTGAATGATCGGCACGCTGAGGTGCGGCGCTGCATGCTGGACGCGGCGCTGTCAGCACTCAACACTCACGGGAAGGTACCGTTCACTCGTGCTTTGTTTTTTTTTTTTTTTTTGAAAGTATTTTTAT
Organism: Cololabis saira; assembly: GCF_033807715.1. Taxonomy (NCBI): domain Eukaryota; kingdom Metazoa; phylum Chordata; class Actinopteri; order Beloniformes; family Belonidae; genus Cololabis; species Cololabis saira. Next base: position 11,617,104 of record NC_084595.1, on the reverse strand, counting down.
TCGTTTTTTTTAAATCGTACAAGATACAATTTGACATGCATTTCAATACATTTCAACATAATCCCACCCCATTGCACCACATTTTAAACAAACAAAACACAAATGAAGTTAACAAAACAAACAAAAACTTACAAAAATAAGAAGAAAAAAGGGAAAGGGGGGAAAAAAGGGGGAGGGGTTATATCTATACATTGGAAATGTATGAGGTATCTATCTTTTCAACCTGATCTAGAACTGGTTGCCATATACAGGACTGTCTCAGAAAATTTGAATATTGTGATAAAGTTCTTTATTTTCTGTAATGCAATTTTTGAGATAGGATATTTGAGTTTTCTTAAGCTGTAAGCCATTATCAGCAATATTAAAATAATAAAAGGCTTGCAATATTTCAGTTGATTTGTAATGAATCCAGAATGTATGACATTTTTGTTGTCGTAATTGCATTACAGAAAATCACAATATTCAAATTTTCTGAGACAGTCCTGTAGAATAGAAGTTGAGGGCACAGCATTTTGTAACATATCAGATATTTTCTAAAGTCAGATGGTGCAGAAGATTCTGATCCATTGACTGAAAGTTGGAGATCTGTCTTTCCACTTAAGCAGTACGAGCCTTCTAGCCAGTAACATTGGTGCTTTTGTTTATGACGCGGTTGCCATTCGTGTGTCTTGTGCTTCATCTGGCATATCTGCTTTCTGTCAGGATAACGTGAGTTCCCTGCTGCCAGTGTTTGAGGAGTTCCTGAAGAATGCCCCACAGGACGCCAGCTACGACTCTGTCCGTCAGAGTGTGGTCATTCTCATGGGATCGCTGGCCAAGCATCTTGACAAAAATGACCCCAAGGTCAAACCCATCGTGGCCAAGCTTATAACTGCACTCTCGACACCTTCACAGCAGGTAAACAACTTCCCCTCATCAACCATCTGGAGATGCTGTATTCTTATATTCACAATATTGTCCTTGCAGCACTTTATACGGTGGCCGAGACCCGCCATTGCTGAAAATAAAAGTAACGATGCAAATATAAATAAACCCCAATGCAAATAAAATGAAAAAACCACGCAAATAAAAAAGCCACAACAGAAGTGAATTACTGGGGACTATTTTTGCCGATGCACCAGTGTTGCACATTAAAGATTACACGTAGCGACGTTGAACAGTGACCTTTTCACTTATTTTCTCGTGCGTTGTTCTTCTTATTCCTCGCTCTTCTTATTTTTTCCTTTTCACTTACGTCCTCTTCGTCTTCTTCTTCTCCTCTCACGTAAAAAATACTGGTGCATCGGCAAAAACAGTCCCCGGTAATTCACTTCAGTTGTTGCTTTTTTATTTGCGTCGTTTTTTTTATTTTATTTGCAGCAGGGTTTCTTTATATTTGCAGTGTTTCTTTTATTTGCAGCCGCGTTTCTTTTTATTTGCAGCGTTACTTTTATTTTCAGCAATGGCGGGTCTCGGCCACCGTAACTTTATTGCCCAGAAATTTAAAAAAAGAAAAGAAGAACTGTAGGCATTATGTTGTACAATTTTGTTTTGCCACCCCAGGTCCAGGAGTCCGTGGCGGGCTGCCTGCCTCCTCTGGTTCCTGCCATCAAGGAGGACGCCGCAGGAATCGTACGCAACCTGCTGCAGCTGCTGCTGGAGAGCGACAAATACGCAGAGAGGAAAGGAGCGGCGTACGGACTGGCCGGACTGGTCAAGGGTCTCGGCATCCTGGCGCTCAAACAGCAGGAGATCATGGCCACGCTAACGGACGCCATCCAGGACAAGAAGAACTTCAGACGAAGGGAAGGTCAGTGTGGAAATGTTCACCTTTTTATTCATCCAGATTTTTGGCTTTAGTGGGTTTATAATAACATTTATTCAAAGGATTACTTTGTCAGTTCGAGAGCCTTACAGTTGGACTTGTATTGATATTTTTGTGCTCAAAAAACTGCTCTGCAGTCAGATTTACTGTTTCACACACACTGGATAGTCTAGGACAAAAGTATTTTGTTAAGTTGCCTTCAGCTTTGATGGCTGCAGCCATTCATCATGGAACTGAATCAATGCATTATTATATAATGTAACAACTGATGATAACATCACGTCATCTCCTGCTCATATCCCCGCGGTGCTCCATCACATAAATGTAGACTCCACTGATCACATGACCTTGACCTCACATTTAACTTTTTAAGATGTGTTCTTTCAAAACTGAATGCTTAATGTATTATTTAACATATTATTTTAGCATTTCTATGATTCATAAATACTGACATCCGGATAAAATTGAGTTGACTTAGGAATTGTACATTATGTATGTTAGTTTATGACCCGCTGTCAACAGGGACGTGACACGTGTAAACCCACGAGAGAGATGTTTTCACTATTTTTGTGGGCATCTTTTCAGGACATTTGCAGGAATCTTTTTGGCAAAATTTACTAATTGGCAGGAATCTGAGTGCAGCATCACATTCCACTGTTTTTGAGGTGCAGCCAAACATATTTGCAAAAAAGCAGTAGTTTTTTTTCAGTGTTAGGGCAGCTTATAGAGTAAAATACAAAAACAAAAGAACATCACCTGAACTTGGAAAAAAAAACAAAAACGCTCCCCACCCAAAAAAAGTAGTTTTTTTTCCAAAAGAAGTTGCTGAACAGCTGTTTGCCTTGCAGGAGCCTTGTTTGCCTTTGAGATGCTGTGCAACATGTTGGGGAAGCTGTTTGAGCCGTACGTGGTGCACGTGTTGCCACATCTCTTGCTCTGCTTCGGAGACGGGAACCAGTATGTCCGAGAGGTGAGTGAACAGCAGATCACATGGTGGCTGTCACCGACGTGGGGGGTTTCGGGACTGGCTGTGTTTGTTGTGGGTTCCAGCTCTGGGGCTTTGCAAACATTAGCCATCGTGAGTCAACAACTTTGATTTTACTGTTTAAAAATGAAGCTCCGTGAGAAATCCACTGGTAGAGAGATTTAAAAAAACAAAAGACACAGTTCTGCACATCTAACCAGTTCAAAAGCACAATGTTACTGCATATACAGGACTGTCTCAGAATTAAATATTAGAATATTGTGATAAAGTTCTTTATTTTATGTAATGAAATAAAAAAAATGTCATACATTCTGGATTCATTACAAATCAACTGAAATATTGCAAGCCTTTTATTATTTTAATATTGCTGATTATGGTTTACAGTTTAAGATTAATATTCCCAGAATATTCTAATTTTTGAGATAGGGTATTTGAGTTTTCTTAAGCTGTAAGCCATGATCAGCAATGTTAAAATAATAAAAGGCTTGGAATATTTCAGTTGATTTGTAATGAATCAAGAATGTATGACAATTTTTGCATTACAGAAAATAAACGACTTTATCACGATATTCAAATTTTCTGAGACAGTCCTGTACACTTCTAGCAGTGTTGGTGTAGCGTTAGTATATTAGGGTATTAAATGCACAGAGACCCTGTCTCTAATGTCCTCCTTGCTTCTCACTCCAGGCTGCAGATGACTGTGCTAAAGCTGTGATGAGGAACCTGAGCGCCCACGGAGTGAAGCTGGTGCTGCCCTCTCTTCTGGTGGCCCTGGAAGAGGAGTCCTGGAGGACTAAAGCAGGTTAGGAACAAACGTTTCCAGCCATGATATTTGACTGGGTTTGTGTGGCTGGACGGACTGAAGGATAGTTTAAAGTTTCATAATAGCTGTGTAGAAAATGTCTATTCTTCTTGTTTTGTTCTTCTTCTATTTAACGTGGACTAGCTGACAGTTTGGTTCCCACCTATAAGATGGATTCCTGTGATTCACTTCTTCCAGGCTCAGTGGAGTTGTTGGGCGCCATGGCTTTCTGTGCCCCCAAGCAGCTGTCGTCCTGCCTGCCCAGCATCGTGCCCAAGCTGACGGAGGTGCTGACAGATTCCCACGTGAAGGTGCAGAAGGCCGGCCAGCAGGCCCTCCGGCAGATCGGCTCCGTCATTCGGAACCCTGAGATCTTGGGTATGTGACTGGGTTTCACGAGTCAGAACTGGGACCGCCACGCGCTGGTTTTCTGTAGACCGTCATCAAATAGTTTAAAATACCCCCATGAAGTCTCATCAATCTCCCGAAGGGATGTTGCATGATATGGAATCACTAATGAAGTTTAAAAGCAGTAAACTTTCCAGACACTCGACTCTCGAGATGAACGTAGACTTTATAAAACAATGGACGAAGCGTTAGGTAACGTGACCCATTTGTTTCTGAAGAGTGGTTCGCGGGGCGCAGCCATGGTGCTTGAGAAGCTTTGCTGCCTGCTCCTGCAGCTGAACCCGTCCGAAATATATGCAAAGCTGCCGTCACATTTACAACAAGATGTAACGTTTAACATGTTCTCTTGATGGCGAGATAAAAAATGACAGTTGCTTTTACCCGAGACTGGGTCAATACAAACGGGTTGTGGCTTCGCTGAGCGTGGTAGCGTGATGGGAGGTGATAACGACAAGCCATTGGCTGAGCCGACAGTCAATCAAGCATATTGAAATGGATTTAATGCGTAAATTCTCCTGCTGTAGTACAATAGAACCCCCGCTTTACATCAGGGTTTGTCAACCGGTGGTCCGTGGCCCTCTGGTGGTCCGTGGCGGTATTGCAGGTGGTCCGTAAAAATATATATTTATTTAGACTCAATTTATTTTCCATTTACTATTCATTTTTGTGAATAATTTACCCATCCAAATGATGTCAAATGAGTGAGAGTGAACTTGTAATATTATAAGCCCTCTTGGCTTCCTGTTGTTCATTTTTCATTGACTGTTTTTTGTTGTTTTTTTTATAGCAAAGGGTGCAAATAAAAATATACACTGATGCTAATAAATAGCCTATATAAGCCCATACTTTTATTTAAAATCAAGGTGAAAAATAAAACAAACATCCCCAAAAGCAGTGGTCCCAAGTTGCTTCTTGGTTATAATTGTGGTCCCTGGGACAAAACCAGTTGAAAATTTCTGCTTTACATCACAAACATTTGTTGGAACCAGGATGTAAATATGTTTATTTCTACTGAGCCTCAATCCAGAAGTTAGATGGTTGGTGCTTGAGAATGAAACCACACTTGAACTGAATTGTGGGAGATTTAGGCTCCGGTTGTAGATGAGGAAAATGTTTTTATCCACGATTCGGTTCCGTTGGGTTTCACACAGAGTGTACGTTTCGTTTTGAACTGGACCATTGTTCTTCTCCCAGCCATCACTCCCATCCTGTTGGACGCCCTCACGGACCCGTCTAAGAGGACCCAGACGTGCCTGCAGACTTTGCTCGACACCAAGTTTGTGCACTTCATCGACGCCCCGTCTCTGGCCCTCATCATGCCCATCGTGCAGCGAGCGTTCCAGGACCGTTCTACTGACACCCGCAAGATGGCCGCCCAGATCATCGGCAACATGTACTCTCTGACCGACCAGAAGGTAAGCCCAGGTCACTCCACACCCCACCCGGCTTACTCAGTGCCCCCAAAGGCGAGCAGAGTAGGCACGTTGGTCCATCTCGTCCTCCACTGCTTTTCTTACCCGAGTACTCTGGATTCACCTTTCCATCGCTCTATGCTTTATGTCCTTGACTTTGAGTCTTGATTCTTCGAGTTCTCTTTGCATTGTGTCTCCAAGTGCTGCTCCTCTTAACAGTAATGTTTGATCTTCTTTGGTTAAATTTCACCAAACGTTTACATCGTCTCAATAACTCGTATTATGCCAGAACAGATTTTCATGCCCTGACAAGTGTCTTCTGACATGTTCGCTCAGTGAATGACGAGTTCCTCGCAGCAGCAGTTGGGGTTAAATCTAGTGATGCACCGATTGTTCGGTAACCGAAATTGTTCGGCCGAAAATGGCAAAAAAACACTTTCGGTGTTCGGTGGAATAAGTGGGAAAAAAAACCGAACAATTAATAACGGCATTGTAATATAAGGAAATGGAGTGGCCGCTCCCGTAACGTTTGCGCACCAGAAACATAAATCGTTGGCCAACCAAAAAGTAACCACATAAGAATTTTACCTAACATTCACCAGGAGGTGGAACCAAAACAACATAATGCTGTGAAATTAAAAAATGTTCAGTTTTTTTATGTTCAATAAATATTTTCTACCTTGTACTTTTGCAAAAGATTTTTTTTTTTGAAAAGCATGACTAAATCAAATTTATTTGATTTATGCAATGGTGAAAAAATTGGCAAAATAAATGAAAAACTGCACAAGAACCATGTTCTGTATTGTTCGGTATTCGACCAAGTGTTTATTATTAGTTTCGGTTTCGGCCACAAATTTTCATTTCGGTGCATCACTAGTTAAATCAATTGTGGAAGCTGGAAAATATTAATTTCTGCAGTAACTATTCCTAATGGAGTCTTGCCAATATGCTGTAATATGTTAAATCCACGACCCATCTTCTCTTGTTCTGGAAGCACATCATTTAAAATCCCAATGTCTAAATATTTTGACTTTCATTTGTCTTATTGTTTGCAGGATTTGTCACCGTACCTGCCGAGTGTTATTCCTGGACTCAAGACCTCCCTGCTGGACCCAGTGCCTGAAGTGTGTTAAGTGATGATTTAGAGCCCCACAGTCTTGATACGTGCTGTTTGTGTGTGTTTTTTTTAAAGACTGAAGCTACACAACCCTCTCTCTTCTCCAGGTACGAACAGTGTCAGCCAAAGCCCTGGGGGCCATGGTGAAGGGGATGGGTGAATCCTGCTTTGACGACTTACTGCCGTGGCTCATGGAGACGTTGGCATCGGAGCAGAGCTCTGTGGACCGTTCTGGAGCCGCTCAAGGTCAGTTCCTCTCCGCTCTGGCCGTTGTGTGCTACAGCAGTCAGCAGCTGAGGCGCTGAGCAGAGGTGTCAAAAGTATTCACATTCATTACTCAGGTAGAAGTATAGATACTAGAGTTTAAAAATACTCCTGTAGAAGTTGAAGTATCAACTCAAGTTTTTTACTCAAGTAAAAGTATAAAAGTACTGGTTTCAAAACTACTTAAAGTGTAAAAGTAATGTAAGGGGGAAAAAAGCCATTAAGGACAAAAGCCATTGAAAATGAATGCATCTTAGTATAATGCAAATATATTAAAGAACCATATATGTGTACTATTGAGCATTAACATGTGTTTCAGAGAGCAGGAGGTATGATGACTAGTTGCCTATAAGTATTGTAATGGTGCAAAAAGTCAAACTTCAGAGGCGTGTTATCATTTATCCTAACCTTTATTGGAATGTACATCAAAGTTTAGTTGCAGGAATCTGAGGGAACGGATGTAAGAACAAAACTGGACAAGAACATCTGAAACAACCACAACCAAATTCACTCCATCCGGATGGAGCAATTTAACTGGATAGTTTTTTTTTTTAAAGGCTGAAATGAAATAGTTTAACGAGGCTGTTTTTAAAATGTAAGGAGTAAAAAGTACAGATAATTGCGTGAAAATGTAAGGAGTAAAAGTAAAAGGTCGTCTGAAAAATAATTACTCCAGTGAAGTATAGATAACCAAAATTTCTACTTAAGGTAACAAAGTATTTGTACTTTGTTACTTGACACCTCTGGCGCTGAGTGACTGTTGTTCTTCTCAGGTCTGGCTGAGGTGATGGCTGGGCTGGGGGTGGAGAAGCTGGACAAACTCATGCCGGACGTCGTGCATACCGCCAGCAAGGTGGACATCGCTTCCCATGTCAGAGACGGCTACATCATGATGTTCATCTACCTCCCTCTCACCTTTGGAGATAGATTTACTCCCTACGTTGGGCCCATCATCCCCTGCATCCTCAAGGTGCTGGCAACGCCAACATTTCTTTGCCATAATATTTCTGCTGACTTTCAGAATGGTATTAAAATACCACGTAACCCTTCTCTCCGTGGTGCTCCAGGCTCTGGCTGATGAGAATGAGTACGTGAGAGACACGGCGCTGCGAGCCGGCCAGCGGATCATCAGCATGTACGCCGAGACCGCCATCGCATTGCTGCTTCCCGAGCTGGAGCAAGGCCTGTTCGATGACCTGTGGAGAATCAGGTCAGAGCTCGACGCCGAGTTGGGTCGTAGTTAAATCGGTCTTCCTCTAAAACTAATCAGCGGTGTGTTTGTTTGGTTCGTAGGTTCAGCTCGGTACAGCTGCTGGGAGATCTGCTCTTCCACATCTCCGGAGTAACAGGGAAGATGACCACGGAGACGGCCTCGGAGGATGACAACTTTGGGACTGCTGCGTCCAACAAAGTATGAATGCGTGTCTTCACCATATTCCCTGTAATTGTTTAAGCCAGGGGTGTCAAATTTGCGGCCCACGGCCCGCATGCGGCCCGAGAGAGATTTTCATGCGGCCCGCGAGAAGTTTCCAACGCAAAAAAACAAAATGTTAATTTACTAAAAAGGAAGGAATAAATAATTGCCATGAATCGCAGCATATCCGATAATATATTTCTTCTACAAATCCATCGTTATTCCACAAAGAGAGCAGTTTGTCATTTTTTTAGTTTTCTAGAATGCATTTGCCGATTTTATTTCTTCGTAGACGGTCGTTTATTTTTATTAACTGACTACTATTATATATTTTCGCAGGAAAAATATCACTGCTAAAAAAGATGATAGAAGAATTTCAGTTTTGAATACGAGGATAGTGACAAAGTAAAGCAGTTAAAAAAGAAGTGCTGATTTTTCAGCAGTGTGCCGATAATATATGTGCCAATTTTTAAAAATAAATACACTTAATTGTTCTGGAAAAATCTGTAAATCACAAAGAAACACTCTCGAATGCAATAAGAAAGATTTTGCTTTTAATTAAATTTCCTAAAAAAAAAAGCGAAATATAAAAAAATACATACTTGTTTCTGTTTATCTTTGTAAAATGATATTAAAAGTATCTTACATAATTTGAAAAAAAACGAGAAATTTCAAGAAAAGATCCTGAAGAAATATATTTTACATAATTAGTGTAGAGTGTAAACAAAGTGCATATTTCCTTTAAAATTAACTAAACTCATATTGGATAAGATAACAATAGTAAAAAAAGAATTAGAAAAAAAAAATTTCGCACCGTTTTTGTTATTTTGAGCATGCGGCCCGCGAGAAAAAAATTGGTCAAATCCGGCCCGCCAAGCAGAATGAGTTTGACACCCCTGGTTTAAGCTGTTAAACTGCCATGGCAGAAGTGGTGCTGGTTTTGTGAGTGCTGAGGTTTGACCCTCCTCTTCCACAGGCGATCATCTCCGCCCTGGGAGGCGACCGGCGTAACCGCGTCCTCTCCGGCCTCTACATGGGCCGCTCGGACACCCAGCTGGTGGTCCGCCAGGCCTCTCTGCACGTGTGGAAGATCGTGGTGTCCAACACCCCCAGGACGCTGAGGGAGATCCTGCCAACCCTCTTTACTCTGCTGCTGGGCTTCCTGGCCTCCACCTGCCCAGACAAGAGAACGGTAAGAGAACATTTCCCCATCAGAAGATTCCTCGCGTGCGGCCATCAATGTTTGCGGGTGTGAAAAGGCCTTTCTTCTCCGTCTGTGCCGTTTCAGATCGCCGCTCGGACGCTGGGCGACCTGGTGAGGAAGCTGGGAGAGAAAATCCTCCCGGAGATCATCCCTATCCTGGAGGAGGGGCTGCGCTCGGACAAGAGCGATGAGAGGCAGGGCGTGTGCATCGGCCTCAGCGAGATCATGAAGTCCACCAGCAAGGATGCGGTGAGTGGGGATGTGAACCAGGAGCCGGTATATTTTGGTACCGGTTTCTAAATGTTCGGTACCAGAGTACCAATAAGAATTCTGGACAAACGATACTGTTATCAGTGTTTTTTTTAAAAGTCTACCCAGAGCAACATAACCGTCACGTACGTCGGCAAATCCCAAATATATTCCAACCAAAAGCAGTATATTTTATTCCTTACCATTTTGTTGTCATTTTCAGTCTATCCACACCATCTTTGACCAGAATTCACGGTTTAATCCTTCATACTAGTGAAACCGCTTCATCCACCGTCATTTCATATCCTCCCTTTCTGTCAACTCCTTGTGGCTTTTGGGAATTTGCGTAAAGTTTGACATTCTACCTCTCGGGAGCTTTCAAACAAGATGTTACACTTGAACTTCATCCATCAGACAGTCTCTACCGCTGAGCGTAAACTCTGGAGCGCGGCAGCCATCTTGGATCTGTGACGCACACAGAGCGCAGTGATTTCTGGATGGAGATTTTACTTTTACGAAATCATGTAGCCATATTCCGTTCAAAAAGGGGGAAAAACACATTTGGCACAGTATAGGTATCCAAGTGCCCAGATAGAGTCCGCCTGGTACTATCCACACTAAAACCTTTATAAAATCTATGTGCTTTAAGCTATTCTCATGTAACTTGGTACAGTTGTAGTCAAGGAGTTGCTGAATCCAGGCAGTGGTGTCTTTATAATTATATGCATTGCTATCATGGTGTTTTCCACTGTGCAAACTAAAGAAGAATTAGACAAGGATAAAAATCAGTTTTTTTCTTTGGTTTATCACAATTTGCTCAGGCATTTGAACATTCAAAATTTTTCTGACACTGGTAATGTATGCTGTGACGTCTTAGCTATCCATTGTGACCAAGATTATACATATTGTCCTTTATAATTGTGGAGATATTGTTGATTTAATTTGAATAGGCCTGTTCAGGTGAAATTCACCTCCAAAATCCCTAGGGGTGAACAGGTTAAATTAATTTACTCAGGAGAAGGCATTATCAATTTTAGCACCGCTGATATATGTTGCGTTTTATACACTAAATTACATGTCGTGGTATCGATAAGAGTATCAGCACCGTATCGGTATCGATAAATTCCTAATGATACACATCCCTAGCGGTGAGTGGAGCAGACACTTCTCTTTCGCCACTCCTTTACGATGAGGTCATAGTTGCCACAGCAGGAGATGCAACAAGCGAGTTTTCTGTTTTATCGTCAGTCACAAGGAGTCACGTTTTTCCAGTTTTTCCTGTCAAAGATCTGACAGTTGTGATAAGAAGCTTAAACACCATTAACCTTGACGTCCCTCTGCGCTGCAGGTGCTCGTCTTCTCCGAGTCGCTGCTCCCCACGGTGAGGAAGGCTCTCTGTGATCCTCTGGAGGAAGTCCGGGAGGCTGCGGCCAAAACCTTTGAGCAGCTCCACGCAACCATCGGTCACCAGGCGCTGGACGACATCCTGCCCACCCTGCTGAAGCAGCTGGTGAGCAACACGACACAAGTGTAACGCTGAAACAAGAAATTATCTGAAAACGGTCCAGTTCGGCCTAAAACACGATGAATGCTCTTCCCAGGACGACGAGGAAACGGCGGCGTTCGCTCTGGACGGGCTGAAGCAGGTCATGGCGGTGAAGAGCCGCTCTGTGCTGCCGTACTTGGTTCCAAAGGTAAAACACCAGCAGGCTTTTCCTGTTGCACCTGGAAGTGATTTGGGCTGTGTGATTAAAGTGAATCCCCTCTGATTGGACGCAGCTCACGGCTCCTCCTGTGAACACCCGCGTCTTGGCCTTCCTGTCCGCCGTGGCCGGAGACGCTCTGACCCGCCACCTGGGAGTCATCCTGCCCGCCCTCCTCTCCTCACTTAAGGGAAAACTTGGAACAGAAGAAGAACCGCAGGTAATGAACCCGCTGAGACGTGCTGTTTCGTTCCCTCCAGCTGCTCATTAAGAATGATCGATGAGCAGCTGGAACTGCGACCGAGCCGTTGGCCGAGGCACACTTGGTCCGCAGCTGCTGAGATCAGGCTGCTAATGTTTGATAAGCCGTGTTTCTGGGTACTTAACTCTCATTTCCTCTGCAAAAGCAGCACTTTTAAAGCAGAGGATCAGCAGCGGCAAGTCTTTGAATGCTCCAGACGCTCGTGTCTGCTGAGTTCACGGCTAGTTTACTGTCCTGTATTAAACCCCCCCCCTCCCATAGACACGGCTCCAGTTCATCTAAAGCCCATCGCTCAACTAGAGTCCTTCTCTTCTCTCAGCTGCTTCTAGTAATCAGGATTCACTTTTTTAAAAATGTTATATTTTAAGTTCTGTCTTAAATATACGGAAGAGTATTAGGGCCAGGAAGGAGAAAAATAAAAATAATATTTTAGAGGAAGATTTTTTTTTCATTGTGCACTTCGAGAAAATGTCGAGAAAAAAGTCGAAATGTTGAAAAAAGTCGAAATGTTGAGGAAAAAGTCGAAATGTCGGGATTAATGTTGAAGTACAATTTCGAGAAAAAAGTCGAAATGTTGGAAAAAAGTCGAAATGTTGAGAAAAAAAGTCGAAATGTCGGGATTAATGTTGAAGTACAATTTCGAGAAAAAAGTCGAAATGTTGAGAAAAAAGTCAAAATGTCGAGAATAAAGTTGAAGTACAATTTTGAGGAAAAAAGTCGAAATGTCGAGAAAAAAGTCGAAATGTCGAGAATAAAGTTGAAGTACAATTTCGAGAAAAAAGTCGAAGTGTTGAAAAAAGTCGAAATGTTGAGAAAAAAAGTCGAAATGTCGGGATTAAAGTTGAAGTACAATTTTGAGAAAAAAGTCGAAATGTCGAGAAAAAAGTCGAAATCTTGAGAAAAAAAGTCAATGTCGAGAATAAAGTTGAAGTACAATTTTGAGAAAAAAGTCGAAATGTCGAAATGTCGAGAATAAAGTTGAAGTACAATTTCGAGAAAAAGTCGAAATGTTGAAAAAAGTCGAAATGTTGAGAAAAAAGTTGAAGTACAATTTCGAGAAAAAAGTCGAAATGTCGAGAATAAAGTTGAAGTACAATTTCGAGAAAAAAGTCGAAATGTTCTTGACTTTATTCTTGGAATTGTATTTCAACATTAATCTCGACATTTCGACTTTTTTCCTCAAAGTGCACAATAAAAAAAATCTTAAATATTTTTTCTACTCCATGGCCCTAATACTCTTCCGTATAAATATTCACATAAATTAGCTTTATTTTTCTTCTCACGTTGCCGGTTTTGAATGTGACAGATATGACTGAAGAGTTTGTGGTTTTTCCTGCGATCTTTGACTAAATCTTGCGTCTGACTCAGGAGCTGTGCAACTGTCAGACGGTGATCCTCTCCGTGGAGGATGAGGTGGGCCAGCGGATCATCATTGAAGATCTGCTGGAGGCCTCTCGAGGATCTGACCCGGGCCTCAGGCAGGCCGCCGTCACCATCCTCAATGCGTATTTCGCTCGCACTCGCCTGGACTACAGCGCGCACACACGCAACCTGCTGTCAGGCCTCATTCGTCTCCTGAATGATACCAACCCCGATGTGCTGGTTCAGAGCTGGGACACCATCAACTCCATCACCAAGGTGGGCCGACACCGCCATCCACGCCAGTTATACCTGGCTCTGATGTGGAGCCAGATAGAAATGTCAAACACAGAGTCAAATTTGTTTTTCTTTAATGTTTTGTAGAAACTGGATGCGAGCAGCCAGCTGGCTCTGATTGACGACCTCCATCGAGACGTTAGATCAGTGGCAGGAGACGTGAAGGGTCAGCACCTCCCCGGGTTCTGCCTGCCCAAGAAGGTAAGCGGGACATTATTGCAGCACGAGGATTCAAGCGTCTGTTCCTTCACAACATCTTTGTCCTCCTGAGCTGCTGCTCAGTCAGATGACCAGAACAAAAAATACAGAACCCGCTCTCACAAACAGTTTGTTCAGCTTCTTCAGTACCTAAATTAATATTTAAGACACAAAGTAAATGCTGGTAACAGCTGAAACTTTTAGCTTGGCAAAATATACCAAACTCATATGAAGTTGTTTTTTTTTTATTAAGTAGAGGAAATAATCTTGGGTGAAATCATTAAGCACAAAAAAGGAATTAGTTCATGGTTTTATTCTCTGGCTTTCATGGTATATGAAGTCCAAACTTTACTCTTGAAAAAATATTCCATCACGTTTCATTTTCCACACTTTCCCACAGCTTTTGTGGGGTTTCAGGATGAAGCCTCATTACGGACCATTTTTGATTCATTTTTTTTCCTGCAGTAGGCAAAGCAAGTTCATTTTTATAGCACATTTCAGCAACAAGGCAATGCAACACGTTTAACATATTCAAAACACGTAAGCAAAAGTAATGAGAAAAAAGATTGAGTTAGGCAGACCTGTGAAGACACTGTTGTCTGAAGATAAACGCATGGATGAGTTTCCTGAGGTCCTGACCGCCTGCTGAGGCTGCTGTAGTCTCTCCTAACCCTAACCCAGCTGACTGTTTTCAGTATTTAGACGTGTGCATGTTTTTCTTGTTAGAATTTAGATTACAATAGGACTTTTTGGTTTACAAAAGGACAATAGGTTTTTCCTGTGAATTGAAACTGAAATGAATTAAGAGTAGTGTTTCCATATTCTTTAGCCGGAAGTTCCTGAAAGTCTACATTTCTAGAAACTTCCTCTTCACAAGTGACCCCTTTCAGTTTGTCTGTTCAACAAAGTAACGTCATTTCAGAGATGCTATTCTGTCAGTGATCATGTGGACAGCTCAGATTTATTCATGGACCAGAGTTGAAAATAGTTATAGTATGAATCCAAATTAAAGAGCTTTAAACTATCATTATGTGCAGATATTGTTCAGTGAAAACAAAGCCATACCTGACAGTGTTTGACGTGTTGGAAGATAAAGAACCTATTTTACGATGATGTCTTGACACATGGATATGATCGTTAAGGAGCTTAAAAGAAAAGCTTGACAGTGAAATGTTTGTGACCGGCACGTTGTCTGTTCTCTTTTATGACCTGTTGTCCAGGACTAGCGGCACTTTTTACAAGAATGTTAGGTGGGGGAAAAAGCGAGAGCACGTGAGTGTAAATGACTGATAGCAGATGCAAATACAGTGGTGGTTAAACAAGAAAAGCATTAAAGGAAAAAAGGCAGGTCCCAAACACGGACCTGAGCACAGTTACCTCCCGCCAGGCACAGAGTCCTGCAGCTCTTTGCTAAACCAAAGACAAAATGGAAAAGTAAACTAGAACTCCCTGAAACCAATATAAACAAACACACATCACACATGTGTGTGCAGGTATAGTCTCCTCTAGGGCTGGGGATCGATTCAAATTTCAAGAATCGATTCGATTCCGATTCTTAAGAGTCAGAATCGATTATCAAGAGTTGATTCGATTCGGATATTGATTTGGGTTAGTGTTATTAAAACTGTTTTTTGAGCTGTTGCATGAATTATATGACTGTAGTTATGTAAAATATTACTACTAGTGTTATATTGAGATTCAACAGCAAGTATTGGCAGCTAATGATGCTGTAAGGACCAATCAGCTCCCAGAATGCTGATAGAACTGCTTTCAGAAACATCATGTGGGTCAGAATTACCAAACAGATCCAGGGCAGCAAACAGAGACGGATGAAATCGGTTTTATTTTTTCCCCATATTCTGTTTTTATTTGTTCCATTTTCGGTCTATTTTGGTTTTTCATTTTTGAGAATTTGGTTTTTAGCATTTTTTGCAAATGTAACCCCAAGACAGTATATAAAGTAATGAAATATAGACAATTTATGCAATTATAACTGAATACTTTAATGTTTTCATACCTTTAAACATATTTAAAGGCAAAAACATGGCACCAGTTATTCTCGTGTCCAACAAAACATTCCTTTTTTGGGGATAAACAAAAAAATAACCAAAAGTTGCAATGTAATGATGAAAAAAAAAAATACATAAATAAATAAAAGAAAATTAAAAAAAAATCCCCCCTCCCAAAAAATTTAAAAAAAAAATCGATCTTTAGACATATGAATCGATTTTTTAGGAATTAATATGAGAATCGATTTAGAATTGGGAAATCGATTTTTTTTCAACAAAGGCCTAGTCTCCTCTCCCCCTGTACCTGTATGACGGTCCTTATTTTATCATCACATAACTGGTGAAGAAAAATGAAGACCAGACAAACAAAATGTCACTGCTTTTGTATCTAAACAAAAGGTAAACATAAAGTCACAGACGTGCTTACTGACGGTACATTTTCTGTGTTTTTTCTTCGGTAAAGGGTGTGACCTGCATCCTACCAGTCCTGAGGGAAGGCGTCCTCACTGGCAGCCCCGAGCAGAAAGAAGAGGCGGCTAAAGCGTTGGGAGCCGTCATCAAACTCACCTCGCCCGAGGCTCTACGGCCTTCTGTCGTGAACATCACTGGACCTCTTATCCGTATCCTAGGAGACCGCTTTGCCTGGACGGTGAAGACGGCTCTGCTGGAGACTCTCACAGTGCTGCTGGCGAAGGTCTGTAGCTGCAGCAGAACAGCAGACCAGACGAGCTGTTGGAGAATCCATCACACGATCAGGGCTCTAACATCTGGACTGTATTACTGCTCTAGGTGGGAATCGCCCTGAAGCCTTTCCTGCCACAGCTGCAGACCACGTTCCTGAAGGCCCTGCAGGATTCCAGCCGCGGCGTGAGGCTGAGGGCCGCCGAGGCTCTGGGTCAGCTGGTCTCCATCCACGCCAAGGTTGATCCGCTCTTCACCGAGCAGCTCGCTGCTATCCGCAACGCCGAGGACTCCGGAGTCAGGTGTCCATTCACTCCACTTTTATTCCAAAATCAGCTACCGTCATTAGTGCTATTTTGTATATTACTTTACAACAGTCTTTCAATTCAATTCAATTTTATTTATATACCATCTATTGCAATACAAATTGTCTCTCTCTGCTTTCCAGAGACACAGCATGACCCTCAAACAATTATTAAAGACAAAGCTCTTTTGTTCCAACTCTTAATCAAGCAATACTTTAAATATCACAAGCAAAAACCACAGTTATTAAATCAGGAGTAAGTCGGAACATACTAAACTCGGATGCTTCTACAGGACTGTCTCAGAAAATTAGAATATTGTGGTAAAGTTCTTTATTTTCTGTAATGCAATTTAAAAAAAAAAAAAAAAAAAAAAAAAAAAAGTCATACATTCTGGATTCATTACAAATCAACTGCAAGCCTTTTATTATTTTAATATTACTGATTATGGCTTACAGTTTAAGATTAAGATTCCCAGAATATTCTAATTTTTTTAGATAGGATATTTGAGGTTTCTTAAGCTGTAAGCCATGATCAGCAATATTAAAATAATAAAAGGCTTGCAATATTTCAGTTGATTTGTAATGAATCCAGAATGTATGACATTTTTGTTTTTGTAATTGCTTTACAGAAAATCACAATATTCTAATTTTCTGAGACAGTCCTGTATATTTTTTCACAATATACAATAATTGAAGTTGAAATTATTAGGGTTTCCGTTTTGTCCCCTTCTGATTGCCTGTGAGAGTCATCCAGGAACTCACAAAACCATATTCCTTACTTAAACTTACTTAAACTTACTCAAACTTACTCAAACTTCCGTTGCTAAAAGGTTTTGTCAAAAATACTGTTTTCACTACGTCCCTCGTCCACCAGAGGGCGCTGACATATAAATGCTCTAACTATAAAGGTCGTACTAATGTCATTCAGCAAACTTTGTTTCTCTCTGGTGATTGACTTTTGGTTTGGTTTTTGACACAAATACAATAACAACTTTAAAGATATGCAACCAGGTAAAGAAAGTCAATTATATTGCACCTTCCAAGATAAGAAAAATTGCAAAGTGCTTCAAAATAAAACTGGACAAAACATAAAATATAAAAGCAAATAAATACTGAGCAAAAATAAGTTTAAAAAGATGTGTTTTTAGCTGATTTTTAAGAGATGGCAGAGTGCAGATCTCAGGCTGAGAGCAAGGGAGCTCCAGAGGGAAGGGCCTGCAAAGGCTCTGTGAGCTTTAGGGCTTCGTGACGAGCAGACCCCGGTCCCGACATCTCAGGGCCCTACTGGGGACATAAGGGGCAGAAGGTCTCTAATATAAGCCGGCCCCGATCATTTAAAGCTCTATATGTTAAAAACCAGAATTTTAAAATGCGCTCCGTCGTGCAGCTGAATTAGTAAGGGGGTGACACGTGATAACTTGGGAGATTTTGTTATTAGCCTTGCAGCCGCATAGAGTAAAAGTACTGGAAAAATGAACAATCGAGTCTTATTCTTTGTTTTTCGATTTTGTGTTGACAGAGAGACGATGCTTCAAGCCCTGAGGTTCGTCATTCAGGGGGCCGGATCAAAGGTGGATCCGGCGATTCGCAAGAACATCACCAATGCATTACTCGGCATGCTGGGACACGATGAGGTATGATCAGAGGAGCAGATGCCTCAGCTGAAAACACCAAATCTGTAGCAACACACTCATCATTCAGTTAGTTACTGTAAGTAGTAGTTGCTCAGTATCCACAAAGTATTAGCTAATGAGACAAAGGGAGCACACTTAAGCACTAAGAGAGTTCAGAGGTGCAGTTTTGTCTGTGATCACAGTAGAAAACGGAAGTCACACAGAGGATGTGGTTTTCTGAAAAGGTGGTTTAGAGACTTCATGCCACTTCTTGACACAGAACCTCTCAAACTTTGTCTGTCGGATTGGTGTGTGTAAATACTTTATATATATGTGTGTGTGTGTTGTGCACTCAGGATGCGACTCGATTGGCTTCAGCCGGCTGTGTTGGTGAGCTGTGTGCCTTCCTGTCAGAAGAGGAGCTGAAGAGTGTGTTAACTCAGCATGTCCTAGGTTTGTATCCACGTGCAGTGACAACATTCTCCTTTCTGGAGAGTATCTGTTTAATATTATTGTATGTATGTATGTATACACACATATATATATATATATATATATATATATATATATATATATATATATATATATATATATATATGTATATGTATATGTATATATATATATATATATATATATATATATATATATATATATATATATATGTGTGTGTGTGTGTACAGGACTGTCACAGAAAATTAGGATATTGTGATAAAGTTCTTTATTTTCTGTAATGCAATTAAAAAAGCAAAAATGTCATACATTCTGGATTCATTACAAATCAACTGAAATACTGCAAGCCTTTTATTATTTTAATATTGCTGATTATGGTTTACAGTTTAAGATTAAGATTCCCAGAATATTCTAATTTTTTGAGATAGGATATTTGAGTTTTCTTAAGCTGTAAGCCATGATCAGCAATATTAAAATAATAAAAGGCTTGCAATATTTCAGTTGATTTGTAATGAATCCAGAATGTATGACATTTTTGCATTACAGAAAATAAAGGACTTTATCACAATATTCACATTTTCTGAGACAGTCCTGTATTTCTTAAAAATATGCGATCCATTGTGTACATTAAAGACCTGTATCTGTCTCTGACTGCATGTTTGTGTTATCCAGCATCAGCACAAATGTGAGTGTGAGCTGATATTTCTTCGTTTCCCCTCAGCTGACATGTCTGGTGTGGACTGGATGGTCCGCCACGGCCGCAGCTTGGCTCTGGCCATCGCCGTCAAGTGTGCTCCTGAGCGGCTGTGTGAGAAAGAATACTGTGACACTGTGACGGAGACCATTTTGGCCAATGCCACTGCTGACAGGGTGAGTGTCAGAAGCAGACGCACAGCTGCCCCATAAACTGGCCCATAAACAAATAGAGGAAAAGCACTGTGGTTTTCAGAGAATTACATGCTTTAACAGTTTCCTGACTGGAAGGAGTTGACTTTGTGGGGTTTCTGCCGGTGTCATGGCAACTCTGGAGCCAACGCAAGCTTCCAGAAAGTCGCTGCTCCTTACTGAGAAATTGTCCAACCGAGAGTTTAACCACTTCACTTTCAATTCATGTCATTTCTTTTTTTTCTTTATTGATTTTATATCAACAATAATAATAATAATAATAAATTTCATTTGTTAGGTGCCTTTCATGTCACCGTACAACAATCAAAATACAATTTAAACAATAGAGAACAGCAAAGTTTGCAGCAGAACACAAAAGACCATGTAAGTTGTAGGTGTACTTAGTTGATTAAAATCTCATTTCTGAAACAAACTTTACCGGTAAAGTCAAACATGACATAGACATGTAATGACAACCAGAAATAGCTTGTCTCCTCCCATTTAAAGTCTTTATTCAAAACTAAAATAACATCTAAGTGTTAACTTTAATGTTACATTTCTTCAGTATACAGTAAGTGATTGTATTTACAGATTATTTTACTCATTTTTACTCCTACTAGCTAAGATTCTATAGATGATTTAAAATGTGCATGTAAAATCAGTCTATGAGCATGTCACCATCAGTGACTCCTCTTCCAGATCCCCATCGCTACCAGTGGGATCAGAGGAATGGGATACCTGACGAGGCACCATCTCAAAACAGCGGGAAGCGGTGGTGTTTCACAGCGCATCATCACACAGTTCGTTAAGGTAAGAATAAAATAATAACCTTCAGCTGGTGATCACATTCTATCCGCTTCCTCTTTCCTCATACAGGTGAGGAAGTTGGTGCCAAGCGGTCGCTAAAGGGATTTTCACAAGTCGTAAAAGTGATCTGTGACTTTGTGCAAATTATGCATTGTTGGAAAATGATTTTGACTTTTTTTTTTTTTTATCAGTTTGGGAGAACTTTGAACTATATTCCTCTGAGATCATTTTAATCTCCTTTTAGCTCATACGGTTTTTGAACCAGACAGCAATATTCCAATATTGAGAAATTAAGAGTGACCTCACTCTGAAAGACCAAATTTCCACTTAAACAGCTTTTTAACCAAAATAATATAATTTTGGAGTCAGCACTAACTGAAATCAGCTGTGTTGGTGTCCGTCCAGAGTCTGTTGGGATGCACTGCTAAGTCTAGACAATGTTCTCTGTTTTGAGGGATGTTGATGATAATGAAGGCGTTGGATGAGCACAGCTGCTGCTTATGGAGACATAACATGCTCTGTAACTGAGATGCTTGATGACTTTTCTTATATGCAACTCGGGTTAACACTAAGCTTAATATTGTCCATTTTACTCTAAGCTCGATAAATGAGTATTGCAGGTGAACGTTGGCTCAGTTCATTCTTCAAGCTCTTGTGAATCTTCTGTTTGACTTGTAGCCCTGATAAAGTTTTGTTCAGTGGTATCCGTTGAATTCACAGTGTGAACACTATACTTTTCTGCATTTTGCAATAACATATTACTGTATATCATGAAAGGTACCTTTGCCCTCGTGTCCTTTCTGTCCAGGAAAAAAACGGGGGAAAAAAGGACATTTCTCTTCTGGGTTTGGGGACGCAGTCAAAGATTAAAAAAAAAAAACCATGACAAATCTAATTGTGAACTTGTTCTGTTTTAACTGTGACACTGCTGTCCTTGTCAGTATCAATAGCATGAAGAACATTTTAGAGACTAGGGAAGAGTTGTACATTAGCGATCCATACTATTGGTCTCTTGGAAAGTCAAATGTTATAACTATCAACAAAATGGTTCTACAATAAAATCCTTTTTTAATAAGGACTGTGCGGTCTGCCAATAGCTTCTCCATTTTAAAACAGTCTTAAAACCCATTAGTTCACCTTGCCGTTTGGCTGAGCTGCCACCCCTATTGGATTTTATCTCTTATTTTAATATTGTTTTTATTGATGATTTTTTTACTGTAAAGCACTTTGGTTGGCCATAGGCTTTATATGTGCTATATAAATAAAGCTGACATTGACATATTAGATGTACAGGACTGTCTCAGAAAATTAGAATATTGTGATAAAGTTCTTTATTTTCTGTAATGTAATTTAAAAAATAAAAATAAATAAATAAAAAAAAATAAAAAAATGTCCTACATTCTGGATTCATTACAAATCAACTGAAATATTTCAAGCCTTTTATTATTTTAATATTGCTGATTATGGCTTAAAGATTAAGATTAAGATTCCCAGAATATTCTAATTTTTTGAGATAGGATATTTGAGTTTTCCTAAGCTGTAAGCCATGATCAGCAATATTAAAATAATAAAAGGCTTGCAATATTTCAGTTGATTTGTAATGAATCCAGAATGTATGACATTTTTGTTTTTTTTAATTGCACTACAGAAAATCACAATATTCAAATTTTCTGAGACAGTCCTGTAGATGCATGTACAGTATTAAGTCATAGCTGATGGCAAAATAAAAAAGATAATGCTTCTGTGTATTCCTTTTTATAATGTATGTATTCTGTGTGCCTCGGCAGTGTCTTCAGAATCAGTCCAGTGACATCAGACTGGTAGCAGAGCGTGTGATATGGTGGGTTTTCAGAGACCCGTCACCGCCCATGGACACCAGCCTCATCAAACCTCTGCTGAAGAGCCTGTTGGACAACACCAAGGATAAGAACACCACCGTAAGAGCCCAGAGCGAACACACCATCGTCAACCTGCTGCGACTCCGACAGGGAGAGGAAACCATGCAGGTGAGTCTTCACATTCTCCGTTTACAGACGACACATCCATACTTAAAGAAAGTTGTTTTTTTTATAACATTGACATCTATGTCCTTGTCAGAGTATGACCGCCATTCTGGACTCTGCAAGTAACGACCTGCTGTCAGAGTGTCATCGCCGGTCACTGAAGAAAATCGCCAGCCTTCCAGACTCCAATGAAGAGGTGGATGACACCATCTTAACATGATGAAGCAGGACTTGACAACAAAATAAAACCTGCAAAGATCAAGAGAAGCTCGACTCATAGAAACAAATCTTCAATGTATGAGAACCCCAGACACTCTCAGCGCGCATGTTCATAAAGCCCTGCACAGACGGAGGCAGAGATGGGTTTTGTTTCGACTGTATCTCCCGACAAAAATGTTTCAATCTCTCACTTAACATCGTTTTAGCGGCTTTTAAGCCCATTTTTTTTATTAGTTTATTTTATCGTGTGATGTGCAGGTTAGTTCCCTGTACTGAACTTCATAAGGAAGACACAATGCCAAACCTGTTTTTGATATTTCAGTGTGTTGCTATCTATTTTACTAAAACGATTTCAAGCATTTAGGATGCCTCTGTGACGAAACAGCAGCCCCCGTCTTTCATTTTTATTTGGACCTTGTGTGTAAGAGATGTTTGGGGGAAAGCAACTTCTTATGAAAAGACAAATCATTCTCATCAGTGATACTGTTGTAAAAAGGCAATGCAAAATAAAAAAATAAAAAAAGATGATGAGATTTTTGAAGTTTCTTCAAGTGGTCATTTATTTATTTATTTTCTCTTTTTACTTTGCATATTAATGTTAATACCATGTTGGTAAAAACCTGAGGCATATATATATATATATATATATATATATATATATATATATATATGCATTTTTAATATATCATATTTTTATTTCTATATGTAAATATAACGCGAAAAACACAGGGAAATGCACAACGAGCACAACACAATTGCTCATTTAGATTAATACTGTTATTACTGCACTATGAAAATGTTTTTTTGTGTGGGGTTATATCTGTGCAAGTCGAATATATGAAAGCTAGTTGGTATCTAGATTTGCGTAAAGCACCATCATAACTAAAGTTGGTAATTGCATCGTATTGCTAAAACAGCTCACCTGACTCCAGGTGCTGTGTAAGGACGCAGCGGACTGGTAAACAGACTGACAGTTTCTTCCCCCAAGCTGTTGCTCAAGGCAAGGCAAATTTATTTATATAGCACAATTCAACACAAGGTAATTCAAAGTGCTTTACATTGACATTAAAAGTGGTAAGAAATAATCAGACAGCAAATAAGATTGAAAAAATTTGGAATAAGATGATAAGAAAAGAAGTAAAATAATAAAAAGCACAAGCTGCTCGGATGAACTCTCATCACTCAGAGTAATCAATCACTGTGAAATAATAACCACAATCATATGCTGTAACAATGCACCTTTCAATAACCATGACTACCTCATCAGAATCAGGTTTATTGGCCAAGTCAGGTCAAACAAGACAGGGAATTTGACTTGGTTATTTTTGCTCACTGTACAGTAAATACACAAGTGACAGCTCTTATTAACATATATACAATGTTTTTTTTAAAGTGAAAGGTGCAGCAGTATGAGGTAGACGTGGATATTGAAAGGTGCATTGTTCAGCATATGATTGTGGTTATTATTGCACAGTGATTGATTTCTCTGAGACTCTGAGTGATGGGCCTCCTGGCTGGCAGTTCAAAACTCAGCATCCTTCTACCAATATATTCACTATCTCTCCTCTGGACATGAACCATCTCAGTCTGGCCTCCCTGACTTTATCTCCAAAGCCTCTAACATGTGCTGTCCCTCTGATGTCCTCATTCCTGATCCTATCCAGTCTGGTCTCTCCCATAGAGAACCTCAGCATCTTTGCTCTGCTACCTCCAGCTCTGCCTCCTGTCGTTTCCTCAGTGACACTCTCTGTAGACCAAACAACGTCCATGGTCTCACCACAGTTTTGTACACCTTTCCTTTCATGTTAACTGAAAATGTTTTATCACACATCACACCTGACACTTTTCTCCACCTGTTCCATCCTGCCTGCACACGTTTCTTCGCCTCTTTTCCACACTCTCCATTGCTCTGAACTGTTGACCGCAAGTACTTAAAATCCTCTTTTCTCTATTGTATTGTATTCTACTGTATTGTAGTGGATTGTATTGTATTGTATTGTATTGTATTCTGTTCTGTTCTGTTCTATTCTATTCTATTCTGTTCTATTCTATTCTATTCTATTCTATCGTATTCTGTTGTATTCTATTCTATTGCACTCTAATCTTTTCTATCCTATCCTATTGTATTCTATTATACTGTATTCTATTGTATTGTATGCTATAATATTCTATCCTATCCTATCGTATTATATCATATTCTATTGTATTCTATTGTATTCTGTTCTGTTCTGTTCTATTCTATTCTATTCTATTCTATTATGTTGTATTCTATTGTATTCTATTCTGTTCTATTGTATTGTATTCTATTATATTCTATCATATCCTATTGTATTGTATTGTATTATATTCTGTTCTATTGTATTTTATTCTAATCTATTTTATTCAATTCAATTCTATTCTATTGTATTCTATTCTACTGTATTCTATTGTATTCTATCCTATTCTATTGCATTCTATTCTATTCTATTCTATTATGTTGTATTCTATTCAGATTCAGAAAAACTTTATTTATCCCCGAGGGGCAATTGCAAAAACAACTAAGCAGCATGACGTTGAAAGTACCGAATAAAATAATAAAATAAAATGAATGCAGATAAATAAGGCATGTATCGTATGTACAAACAAAGAATATATAAAATATAAAAATATCAATTGTATTCTATTGTATTATATTCTGTTCTATTATATTGTATTCTAATCTATTTTATTTTATTGTATTTTATTCTACCGTATTATATTGTATTATATTCTATCCTATTCTATTGTATTGTATTCTATTATATTCTATCATATCCTATTGTATTGTATTGTATTATATTCTGTTCTATTGTATTTTATTCTAATCTATTTTATTTTATTATATTCTATTCTACTGTATTATATTGTATTATATCATATTGTATTGTATTGTATTATATCGTATTGTATTGTATTGTATTGTATTGTAGGGGCCAGGGCTGCGGACGGAGCATGCGCAGTGGTCCGCGGCTGGGCGGCTCCAGCACACCGGAGTAGGAAGCTCAGTTTCCGGCTGCTCGCATCGGAGGGAGAGAGGACTGCTGACGCCGCGAAACCCCGAGGAAAAACACCCAAAACGCCGCCGGCTTTGGGGGGGGGGTTCACGGTTCCAAGAGGCAGTAGTGGTCGTTTCCTTCCACACCGGGGGATCGGGGGGCTGGTGCTTCTTTTCTTTTTCCTGCACGGAGAGTGAAGCACCAAACCCGGGGAAGCAGCGGCCGGAGCGGGGAGCTAGCAGCTACCGGCATGGCCAGGGACTACGATTACCTCTTCAAGCTGCTCATCATCGGCGACAGCGGTAAGGCGAGGCCGGGGATGCGCGACGGGAAGTGGGCCTTGTTTTTATTTTTTCCAGTATTATCTAACAAAGTGGGACACAACCACGGCGAAAACGTCTTGTATATTGGCCCCACTTGTTCCCCTTGTGGTGTTTTATAGAGTATATATAAAAGTAATTGCTGAAACATCCGCCATATTCCTGCGGCGGTGAAGGGCGGAGGTTGAGCCGGGCTGGGCTCAGGCCGGATGCCCCTGCAGCTTCAAGGCTTTCTCTGCTTTCTTCTGGGTCCTTTCAGGCATGCATTTTAGTTGTATAACTAAATCCCACTCTGTGATGTAGATCTATTTACTGAGGCGTAAATTCTGTTTCTTTTCAGCCTCTTGTTTATATTCACAAGTGGCTGTTTCTAAATCTTTCTTTATCGTCTGTTTGGCTCTGAAGTTTGTATGATGAGAAGATGAATGGTGTCAGATATGAGTGTTTGAGTTCAAGAACGGCAGGTTAAGTTACTATTACTTTGGGTTTTGTTGTTTATTAGCTTGTTAGCTCCCTGGTAAGTGGAGGACTGCTGCACAGAGAGTTAAATTAAACTAGTGAGACTGGTAAAGTGCTCAGTTTCAGCTCCACACTGCAAAAACTCAAAATCTTAACAAGAATATTGTCTAATTTCTAGTTAAAATGTCTCATTTTTAGTAAAAAAATCTCATTACATTTAAAACAAGAGTCATTACCAGAAAGATAACTTGTTATTTGACAATTTTCACCGGTTTCAAGTACATTTTCACTTAATTTCACAATAAGTAGAAAAATCTGCCAGTGGGACAAGATTTATCTTCTCATTACAAGCAAAAAAGTCTTGTTCCACTGGCAGATTTTTCTACTTATTTTAAGTGAAAATCTACTTGAAACAGGTAAGAAAAAAAATCTCATTACACTTAAAACAAGACTCATCACTGGAAAAAACAACAATTTTCACCTGTTTTGAGTTTAGTTTAGTTTAGTTTTAGTTTATTGTTTTGCACAGTTTGTTTTAAAAAATATACAGGAAATATCAATGATAAACACTATAGGTGCAGGAAGAGGCAAAAAACCCAATGGGCTTATTTGAAGCCTCCACCAAAGATATTAAAATCTCATGTCAAGATTAACATACAAAAAACAGAAAGTAAAACTACACAATAGTGATGGCAAACTAATAATGCAATATATAAGTAATAAAGAATAAAGACAAAAAATAAGTGTGTGTGAGTGTGCATGGGGTATTGTTTTTACAACTTATATTATATTGACTCCTGAGCAAATAAGATGGTACATGTCACTATGAGTGAAACACAAAAAAAACGTGGATACATGAACAACAATACATTGGGAAAACAGTTACAAAACAGCAGTCAAGTGGTCCTTCAAACGTCTTTTGTAATATTTCAGAGAGGACGAGCTCTTTGCCAAGTGGGAAAAATCATTCCACAATTTAGTGCCCCTAAATCTCACAGAAAATTGACCTCTGCAAGTGAGAAATTTAGGAGTTTTTGCAGTGCAGTGTCAAACAATGAAGTCATGTCAAATACAGCTGGGTTTGTGTTGTCACTAATCTAACTTTAACCCCATAGATATGTTGAGATCCATGATAAACTTATCTGTCAGCCACAGGTGGATGCATATTGGATTTTGTTTCAAATGCAGTTAGAGCTACTGGGTGGAGGTCTCATCCTTCTCAACCCTCTTCAGTAGTGGAGCCATGTCCTGTTGGATGTCTTTGTGACCAGTGATCTTTGCTTTCATTGACAGACCCAACACTGGCACTACTACAGTCCCCATCTGCTGGCTAGGCACAGCAAGCCCCTTTAGTGCAGGAAACACACAAGACCTACTGTCCCCTCAGCTGCAGCATGGCAGCTCTGCACAGAGGTTATTTGGAAACGATGTACTGACCCTCTGCATTTATACACTATGTAAGGAAGTAAGAATTTTAAGGCACATGATAATCTCTACCCCTGTGAGGTTGTATCACGTCTGCTCATAATGCATTGGTTTGACTTAAGCTAACTCATAAAACATGAACTTCTGTCATGCATTCCATTATGTGCATTAGATGTCAGCTGTGTCACGTGTAAAAGTTGAGGGGCAATCTTTCAGAATTCCTGAAAACACAAACCTTACAGTCAGCAAAAGTTAAACTTGAAAGTGCAAACATTGTATTGACAATTGAAGTGTTTATCAGGGACTCAGAGCCAAAAGGCATCGCATATTAAGCCCCATGATGAGTCTTTCTGCTTTCAGTTTTGCTATTGTTTGTTCAAACAAAACTGTGGCCTGAGAGTTTTCTATATCAGTACCTATCAAAGATCAAGGGGCAATAACACAAAGGGTAGGATCAGTAAACTGTAGGGAAGTATAGACATAACTTTCAGCTGCTAAAGACAAAGTACTGATCCCTCTCATCTCTGTTCTTTGTTCTCTTTTTTTCATCAGTGGAATCACAGATATATTTTTCTGTTTGCTGTCTTCTCTTGCTGTTTTGACCAGTATCCTGTCACCTGATTTTGTTTTCTGCTGCTGCTGCAGTGATTAAGTCTCTGCAGGTGTATTCATCATCATATTACACGTGTAGGGCGTAGCCTTACTTACTTTGACCCCTCCACCCCGTGTACTGTGCAACGCGTATAATGTTGGCTGTATTTCATGAAGAGTTAAATCTTTAGTTACACAAAGATTAGCCCAGTTGTTGGCTCTTCTTATGCAGTGTTCAGTCATTGTATGATGTTGCTGTGATAAAACCTGTGAAACCAAAACCTGGCTCATCATTAGTTGGGTCAGTGAGGTTGATAAAGCCCCCGAGATTAAAGCAGTGTTTTTGTTGCAAGGTTTATAATCCAGTGCTGTGGGGAATATACGTGTATTATCATCTCTGTATATGTATTAGTTCTCTCTTTGGCAACATCTAGTACACAAAACCTCATTCTGTGTTTGTGCTTCCTCCTCAGGAGTGGGGAAGAGCAGTCTCCTCCTGCGATTTGCAGACAACACATTTTCAGGTGTGTGGTTTTACTTTGGCTGTCACATGAATTCAAGACTTTTTTTCCATTGCCTTTCAGCAATCCCCTTTTCGTAAAATTTCTTCTTTACACCCTATATTTTGTCATATTTGTACGCACGTTTACAGGTAGCTATATCACCACTATCGGCGTGGACTTCAAAATCCGGACGGTGGAGATCAACGGGGAGAAAGTGAAGCTTCAGATCTGGGATACTGCAGGGCAAGAGCGCTTTCGCACCATCACCTCCACGTAAGTAGATCCATGCATTCACGTTTACACTTTGACATGGACTTTTTGTTTCACTCATTAGAACTGAAACCAATAAAAAGGCTCTTTGCGGTGCCTTAGATTAGAGGTCGCATGAGGAAGCAGTTTGCAGACAACTAGCGTAAGTTAGCGCTGCAATGTGAAACTTGGTGGAATTCCCCATGAATCCTAATTACAGATCTGAGAAGGTAGCTCCGAGCCGTATGGCCTCGGTGATGCACGATGGCAGCAGCTGGGTGTCTTTGCCTGCTTATACTGTTAGTATACAGGACTGTTTCAGAAAATTAGAATATTGTGATAAAGTTCTTTATTTTCTGTAATGCAATTTATAAAAAAAAAATAAATAAATAATGTCATACATTCTGGATTAATTACAAATCAACTGAAATATTGCAAGCCTTTTATTATTTTAATATTGCTGATTATGGTTTACAGTTTAAGATTAAGATTCCCAGAATATTCTAATTTTGAGATAGGATATTTTTCTTAAGATGTAAGCCATGGACAGCAATAATAAAATAATAAAAGGCTTGCAATATTTCAGTTGATTTGTAATTAATCCAGAATGTATGACATATTTGTTTTTGTAATTGCATTACAGAAAATCACAATATTCTAATTTTCTGAGACAGTCCTGTACTTCTTTGGTCACATAGCTTGAAAAGAGATTTACTTTTACCCATGCCTCCTGCAGGGGAATGCTCAATAATAAAATTCATGATGATTTCACGATGATGTATTTAAGCTTGGTGGATAAAGCCAAAATTAGTCCCCAGGTGTTTTTCTGTTGCTGGCAGATAACTGACATCTCTGATGTGCATGTCTTGACCATATGGATGTTGGATACGAGTTACATATTTTTGCAGATAACTGATCACTTCAATAGTTTGTTTCATGGTCTCCACCACCTCCAGAAGTTACTATCTGACTCTTTTTGCTGCTGCATGTTCCACTGTGTTTAAGAACCACTCCTGCTCCTGAGCTGCACTGTTCAGTGGTCGTTTGCTGTCACTCTGAGAAGCTATTGTTATACAGTTTTGCAATTTTTTAAACCAATACAAAGTCGTTTTTTTTTAATGTGTATTAAAATATCACTTTCAATTTTATTCAAAGGAATAGGAATAATTTGATTATTTTTAGGAAGCTTTTGCAGTCTCCTGTCACTACAAACGAAAAACCAGGGTAACTTCAAGCTTTTGTCCCGGTCAGCTCTCGTAACAGTTGCCTCAGTTTTATGGCACTAGGTTTTATATCTGTGATAAAGGCTATAAGATGATAAGATTTCTAATAAAGCTAGAGTGCTGACCTGAGTCCTAACAAAAGTGACTAAGGGGACTCGAGAGTAATGACGGAAGAGAAAATGAGAGGTCGACCAAAGAGACCAAGCTAGGGTTAATCTTAGTGCCATAAAAATGACGAAATCTTCAAATCTACAGGGGGAGCCTCAGGGGTCAAAATTGTGTTGCTTCAAAGCTGTCTCTACATTTACTCAGCCCCAGTGACTCCATAGCTGCAGGATTGTACTGACTGGCTGCACAAAATAGGCTGAGGAAGACAAAGCATCCAAAACATGTTCAGTAAACAGCGTGCAGTCAGTAGCGATGGTAACAATTGACCCGTTTGCTTCATCATGAGGATTCATTCATTGTGTTGCTCAGCTGTTGTGTGTGTTCCTGTTGCTGTACCAGTACATGTTCAACGCCAGCAACAAACTGAGTTATTTGCCCCACAATGTTGTCAACTGAAGTGTCATTAACAAACACAGCTAACAGACATACTTGACATTAAGCGGCTTTGAAAGTGGTTAATAAAACCAGATTGCGCATAAATGTGTGGCCGCTGTGAGTGGGACTGATGGAAACAGCATTGATGTGACCTACACTTGAAACTGCCAGCATCTTTACTGCTCCCCTGTGCTCCGCGTTAACTGCAGCAGGCAGATGATGTCAGTCGCCGAAGCCTTCACTGGAACGGCTTGAACAAGACGAAGAGGCCGTCTCTAACAGTTGTTATTACCGTATTTTCCGCACTATAAAGCACACCTTCAATGAACGACGTATTTTAAAACTTTTTCGACATATAAGGCGCAACGCATTATAAGGCGCACTACATATATGGTAAAATACCGTACTATAGTGGCTGGGGTTGAGTTATACGACGGAGTATTAGGGCCAAACTAAGACAAAAAAAAAATAAAGTCATAATAATATGAGAATAAAGTCATAATATTACGAGACTAAAGTCGTAATATTTTGAGAATAAAGTCGTAATATTACGAGAATAAAGTCGTAATATTAAATATATTATAAATATATAAATAGAACTTCACAAGATGCTCAATATTCCTCATTTTAACACAGGGAGAAGACGGCTCTTCCTGTTAGAGTTCTCATAAATTATATTCTCATAATATTACAACTTTATTCTCGTAATGTTACGACTTTATTCTCGTAATGTTACGACTTTATTGTCGTAATGTTACGACTTTATTCTCGTAATGTTACGACTTTATTCTTGCAAAACTATGACTTTATTCTCGTAATGTTAAGACTTTATTCTCGTAATGTTACGACTTTATTGTCGTAATGTTACGACTTTATTCTCGTAATGTTACGACTTTATTCTTGCAAAACTATGACTTTATTCTCATAATATTATGACTTTATTCTCGTAATTTCCAATTTTTCTTTTGTCTTAGTTTGGCCCTAATACTCCGTCGTAGAGTTACGTATCTACGTGATGGAGCTGCGCTACAGGAAATGCTACAAAATCCTACAGCAAATGCAAAAAAAAAGAACAAGAAAAGTACTGTATGTCAAACTTTATTAACAAAATAAAAACCAGCTTTGCTCCGTCTCGTCAAAGTCGCCATTATGCGAGTCGGCGTCGCTGCTGTTGTCTTGAACGTCTGTTACGATTCCTGACGTTTTTAGCGCTGTTACTTCGGCGACACCAACTACATTACCCACAATCCCCCTGACTACAGTAACAGAAATTACCGTAATGATCATATATATGGCGCACTGCATTATAAGGCGCACTGCCGGTTTTTGAGAAAATTAAAGGCTTTTAGGTGCACCTTTATAGTGCGGAAAATACGGTAGTACTAATGCAGCAACGATGAACAGGAATCAAAATCTTCCAGAAAGCATAAAATTGTTGGCAGTGCTGATGGTTCAGCCCCGGAGGAGTAAGAGCGTCCTAGTTCAGAAGCTGCTGCCAGTTGTGCAGGAATCCCTCCACTAAACAGGCAGCATATTTAGGCAGATTGTTCACCGCGCTCAAGTGGAGTGGCGTGGTGACTTATTAGGTTCTAAATTAATTTTGCTGTGCAGATGGATCGTGGGCACTGATCTACTCGACCCGCTCACTTAAGGTGGTAACCATATGTCAGACTTTGCTGTTGACGTACCTGCTCTGTGAAACAATATTAAACATATTTTTTTAACAAGGGACAAGCAAGAAATAGAACAGGTGACTGAAGGAATTTAGCTGTGCATGATAGTCAATAGTAATATTGCAGGGCTAAATAAACACCCTCATTACACCCAGATTAACACCCCCTCATATCTGTGAAGAAGTGTGTTGACAAACACACTTTACAAGCCAAATGGTCTTTATAGGAGTGACTGGTAAAAATAGTTATTGTACACTGCCTGTCATATCTGGTTCTCATAATTTACAACCGTATGCACTGATGTCATCAGCATGATCTCTTCGTAAGTTTTAATTATAAATGTAAACATTTATGGGGTTTTCCCACTCTTACCTGTTCCGCTCGACTCTACTTTGTTTTAAGGGTTTTCCAGTCCGCATTAGTTTTGCTTTGCTGTTGTCACTAATAGAATAGAATAGACTTCATTGATCTCCCAGAGGAGAAATTCAATCGTGCAGCAGCCAAACACACACACACTCAACGGTTTATACAAAAAAATTAAAATAGAAATAACCAATAAATAGCTAAATAATATTTAAAAAAAAAGAGCAATATAAAATGTAGAAAAATGAGCAATGTACAAGAGAAAAAATAGTAAACCCAAAAAAACGGATAATATTTACATGTGCAAAAATACGTGAGGTATTTAGCGGGCAAAGGTTATTGCACTTTCAAAGAGACAGCACCTTTTGTCTGCGTTTGCACAAGACGCTCCTGCAGCGCATGTCCCCCTTCTGTCATACAGCATTCTCCAGAAATTCTCCAGTACCAAAAACAGAATCAATGACTTCTGAGCTTCTCACAACTATGGCTTTAAATCATTTAGTCCTGGAGCCAGTTCAGAGTTTCAGTACTTTTGTCTGTTGAAGATACAGCTTGAAGTTTGCTAAAGTTTTATTTCCAAAGTACCTAAACATTTTTCTCCAAAGGCAACATTTCATATTTAACTATTTAAATTCAGTGGGGTTCTCCAGAGAAGAAGTAAAACCTTGCTATTTTCCTAGAAGTCAAAATGTAGCCTGATTGGCTCAAAGAGCAATGATATGATTCATGTTTCTATTTCCCTTCAACGATGCTGCACTGCCCACAGATGCACCTGCCCTATAACTGGTTAATTGGGGGGTAAAATTGGGCCACGTACCCCCCCATTCCTTGCCATTTTCCTCGAAGTCTTTCTTCCAAATTTTAGTCAGTGCCAACTTAACACGATTCATGTTTCTATTCATCCCAACAATTTACCTTTCCACCAATTAAACCTGATCTCTGCTAGAGAGAAGTTAAACGTTTAAATATTGTGTTCAGGGTTTTTGTGCAAAAATGGTGCATCAAATACGGGCCCTAGTTGCCTGCTTTGTGTGTGGAAGTTTGAAGTTGTGTATTGGTCTTCACTGAGCGGGGACACACTGATACACACTGCTGTCTGCTGGCCCGTTACTGTTGGACATTGGGGACATGCCCAGACAACACTGTCCCTCCTCCCTGCAACACGACCACACACAAAACGCTCTTTGTTTGTTTGCTGCAGCGCGGCTCCTCTGGCCGTGCTGCCTCAGGGTTCTGACCGCCGCGCCGGGGCAGGTTTGGTTGAGTCTGTGCGGCAGATGCTGCTGTCAGCTTTGTGGCCTTTCTTCTTTTCACTCTCCCTTGTTTAAAAAATGTATGTACATAAGTGGAGCAGTACTTTATATGGAAGGAGATTTCTTGATCAAGGCAAGGCGAGTTTATTTGTGTAGCACAATTCAACACAAGGTAATTCAAAGTGCTTTACATCAACATTGAAAGCGGCAAGACATAATTAAACAGTAAATGACAAATAAAATGATAAGAAAAGAGGTAAAATAATAAGAAGCACAAGTTGTTGAAAAGTAAGGGCAGTAGAGTACAGCAGGTACATCTCATTCTTAAAATGGCAAGAATTACGTTTCTATACGGTCAAAACGTACAAAGACTGGGTCAAATACAGTATTACAAAAGTAATCTGTGAATCAAACCAATTTGACAATTCTGCGTCACAATGCCTGCATTCAGGGCGTATCCATAACTTTGCGCGGTTTTCAAAAAGTATTTAATTTAAGAGAATAGAATAGAATGTCTTTATTGTCATTTGTACAGGTACAACGAAGTTGGATGCAATCTTCTTTAAGGTGCATGGTTTAAAAAATAGATATATTAAAACAACAACTATAAAAATAAATAATCTCTAAAAGGACACAAACAGGAAGACAACATACAGTATTCACATTTGGCAGGTATTGCACGATTCTATGGCAGGTAGTAGGCCAGGAGTACGCTTAAAAAAACAAATAAAATGAAATAAAAATTAAATTAAAGTATGTTATATCTGCGAAAAACAAAAAAAAAGATTATTATAACCAGTATTATTATTAGTAGTAATAGTATTATTATTATTTCTTCCAAACTTGAGTTAATTGAGCTGTATCACATACAAACTGAGATCTGTCTCCCCCCGCTGGACACCAGCTTTACTTAGCTATTGTCAAAATCGAGATTATCCAATAATTGATGGTGTAAAGTAACAAAAGTAAAGTAAATCTAATATGTTAGATATATTATGCCTCCTTACCGGAAATGTTAATTGTTAATATTTGAGCTGTTAAGTCCGTCTCTCTCCTGCATCTCCAGATACTACAGGGGAACGCATGGGGTCATAGTGGTATACGACGTCACAAGTGCCGAGTCCTTCGTCAACGTTAAACGATGGTTACATGAAATCAACCAGAACTGTGACGACGTGTGCCGAATATTGGGTGAGTTCCAGCACCGTGGACCCCCCCCCACCTTCATTTCCTTCACTTCAGTGTTCATCTCCTCGTCTGCGGGCTCTCTGAAGGGCGGCTCTTTGCTCCGTACTGACCACAAGGAAGCCCAGTTTCACCGCCATGACCATATTCTCTTTTTTCAGTGGGAAACAAGAACGACGACCCCAACTCCAAGGTGGTTGAGACGACTGACGCGCAAAAGTTTGCAGAGCAGATGGGAATCAGCTTGTTTGAGACGAGTGCAAAAGAGAATATCAACGTTGAAGAGGTAACTGGAGGCCTCTGGCCTCAGATGGCTTCTAACGAGTGCTGTGTCGGAAATAGTTAACAAAACATGTGAGGGCAGGAATTTACTTGCAGTTTGTCCTAACTTTGTGAACACTTCTTGTTGAAGTGCTACGTGGCCTGAATGCCAGCCATAAAATACACAACAAGGAAACTGTTGGATGGAGGAGTTATTGTTTTTTAATTGAAACGTGTTGGGCAAATAAAAACTCTTAAAAAGTCGAAGTACGGAGTAGGAAATTAACTACACTCAACAGAAAGAACACAAAAATGTTTTCTATATATGTATATTGCAACTAACATGCATCACATATTTTTTTGGGGGGGCGTGCACGATTGACGTGCTACATCAACATGTGGCAGCTATGTGTACCCTGGCACATACGTGCTGTTAACTACTAGTATATTCCGGCCATAAGACTATCTGAATGTCGGTTTTTAATCGCTCTACAATTTCTTAAAAACCTACTTGCGGCAGACCAGAATCAGGGCAATGTTGGAGACGATGCAACAACTCTATGGCTGACCATTTTCACATATTTTGGAATTGCCCGGCAATCCAATCTTATTGGCGAGAAAAAACATCAGAAATAAATTCCATACTTGGCTATAAAATTTAACATACCAAACTAAATATACCATCTAAACTAAATACCTCAGACAAATACCTGATGTAGGAGATGTTTGTCATGGAAAGGCTGACATTTTCTCTCAGACTCTGCGCAGATAAATTTGACAAGTATTTGTACAAACGGGTGATGCACATGAATGTTGTAAAAGAAGACCTTTTATGTTGACATATTATGAACATTTTCTTTCTTTCCTTTAACAATTACTAAAACATGCACCTCATTATTATTATTATTTCTTTGTCACCTATTTATCAGATATCAAGGTAAACTCTATGTGCTCAAGAGTAATATGGACTAAGGATGATATGGACTGAATTCAAATCACACTCGGGACCCGATTGAAGCCTCCTGTCACCTTTACTATCGTTGGAAACGTTGGAAAAGTAACCTAGAAAACAAGAAATGAATTTAGAAAAGACAAACTGTATTTTGCCGACCCTGGTATCCTGTCTGTTCATATGTTCATCAGCAGGTACATCTGTGTTATATTTGTGTTACTATAAAAACTAAAATACAAAAAATTAAGTTTAAAAAAACAAAAAAAAAACCTACTCGCAGTTTGCTCGACTTAAGCTCTCCCTAATGAACGCTGGGTAGCCGGTGAAGACCCAGGGATTCTTTCAGGTTCTTTTAAACGCACAGAGCAACACACCAAATTAATCAGAAAAATTTCAGCTCTGCCAATAAAGAACATTTCTGAATAATCGAAACACAATTCCAACACCAAGGGGCCAAGTAAACACATCTCAAAATGGTGAGGATAAATTTAAATTATTTTTAATTAAAAATAAGTTCTTATTTTTCCCCTTTTTAAAAAAAGAAAAAAGATTCCTTTGAACCACAACTTATCTGATTTTCTTTGGTGATTTTTTTTTTTTTTTTTTTGTTTAATTATTATTGTTTTTGTCAGGCATCAGTTATTTCAGTGACCATTATGGATCATTCTTTTTTTGATCCAAAGGCAGATTTTTGTTCTCCACGTGTGTTAATCTGTGATGATGATGATCTGCAACGGTAACCACCTCCTGTTGAATTGTGCTCCTCCTACAGATGTTTAACTGCATCACGGAGCTAGTGCTACGGGCCAAGAAGGAAGTGCTCGCCAAACAGCAGCAGCAGCAACAGAACGACGTGGTCAAACTCACCCGGAACAGTAAACGAAAGAAAAAGTGCTGCTAGCAACCTCCAAGCCATCCACAAAAGTCCGGAGGCGGCTTTTCTTCATACATGCATACACACACGATGGGACTCTGAGCATCTAAATTAAAGAGCAGATAGAGATTTAATAAACATACAGTGAAAAATGAAAAATAAAATAAAATAAATGGAAAAAAAAAATGTCCCCTTTGGACAAATTAATCATGAAGACTTAAAAAAAATAAAATAAAATTGTACAGATTTTTATTAGACGTCAGATCAAGTTTTATTTGGAGTTCAGCAGGTGGGCGCCGATGACCTGACGTCCTCCTTTGGTTTAAGGATCTGCAAGCTGACAACTGACCCGCCAAAATGCTCACATTTATATCCACATATTCCCCATATTCTTCATCAGTGTGTCATCTCTCCTTCTCATTCCACTGCACACGGGACATTCAGAGTTGGAGCGACTCTGCGCCCCAGGAGGAGGAGGGCTCACCGTTCCTGGATTTATTTGCTTTTGGTTTTTTTAATTCTTATTTTTTTGTGGGAGGGGTGGGAGTAGGGGGACTGTTTCTGCAGTAGGGGGTGTGTTTTTTTTTGGGATAGGTGGTTGAAAAAGAGTGGAGGTGTCGGCACCTCTAGCGTTTCAACATTTCCACCCGTTATCACAGCCCACGCCAAGAGATCACAAACTGCAAGACTTTGGTTTTATTTCACGTGATGGGGGAACCCCAGGGGTGTTGATCATGTTGATTAGTAGATAACCTTTAGCAACTAATCCAATGGACAGAGCTGGTAACTTCTCGTGTAATGTTTTTCTTTTTCTGTATTTTTGCCAAGCTTCCCACCCCTGCCCTCTAACTTCCAGTCGTGCTGAGCCAACAACAATTGATTACGATTGATTTATTCTATTTTATTTTTTTTCCATTTGCAGCAGAGCAGTGTGAACCAGTCTTGCAGTTCTGCGGCTCTGACTGCAACTCTCACTGCAGTCTTACTATGCTTTCACTGTTTGCTTTTAAACCTCTTTTTCCCTCTTTCTTTCTTTCTTTTCCAAAGATGATACTGCCAATATTATATGAAAAAAAAAAAAAAAGAAGAGCTCAAGACAGGCTCTCGTTGGACTGTTGCCATAGTGGCCCGCAGGTGGCCTACAAGCAAGGTGAATCAGTGTCTGATGGGACCTTGTGGCGTCCTCAGGAAGTGCTCGCTCCCTCCCTCTCTTTCTCCTCTCCCGTGTTCCTGCAGACACCGGTCTCCCCTCGACACCTCCATGTCAGCATCTCTCAAAGCCTGCAATCCAGGAGAACACGCTGGCTCCATCTGTGGAAAGTGGCTTCTCATTAGTTGTCTGTGCGACCATTCGATCTTTTTTTTTTTTTTTTTTTTTTTTTTCTTTCCCCCCCCATTTTTTTGAATGCCTTTCTGAGCATGTAACACTTTGGTTAAAGCAGTCTGTAAAAGTCAAATGTCATGTGTTTAGACTGCCACAAATTCATGAATTTACTGCACGTTCTCATCTTGCAGAACCTTCTTAACAGTTAACTAATGTTTAAAGTCTTAAGTCATGTTTTTGTCATGTCTGTCACGACTCCCGCCACCTTCGCAGACTGAAGTGTTAACTGTCAGGTGTTTTTTAGCATCCGAGATGAGAGCGTGTCTGACGGTGCGACTGTTATCGTAAGAACAAATGGGGATGAACTTGTGCACTGAATCCAGTGTGTTTGGACCCGAGCCTCTCTCCGTTGCCATGTGTGCCCCCAGGGTTCATCAGAGGCCGAAGCAGCACACATCTATAATATACTCCTTATTTTTTTTTCTTTTTCTTGTTCCTTTTGAATTGGGAGAATTGTAAATGGAGAGAGAGCTGTAAATGTTGCGTTAGCTTTTGGTGGAAACATTTAGTTTTCATCCGCCTGGGTGGACTCTGGCAGAAGTCCCGCTGACGTGAAGGGCCTAAAAAAAAAAAAAAAAGAAAAGAAAAAAGGTATCAAATCTCACACTCTATATAGTTTTCTCTTTATGTGTATGTATATATAAATATATTTGTGTGTTTATATTCAATATAGAACATGCACACCTAAGTGCGCATGTGTTGAACATGCCCCGTGTGCCCCGTGGGTTGAAACACACTCGTCAGCTGTGGTTTGCTGTACACTGGAGAAACACAAAATAAAAAAAAGATGTACTATTCAATTTTCCCGACATGAATTTAATCGATAATTCAAATTTTAAAGGAATAAATATTTGACACATAATGACTGATGTCATCTGTCAGTAATTGGAGATTTGGTGCAACGTTCAAGTTAAACGTGTGTCTTTATTTTTGGATTTACCTGTAAATAAAATCATGGGAGGAAGTGTCTTTGGGAAACCTTTAGTAATGTTAGAGAGGAGGGAGGGGGTCTATTAAAGGTCTTTAATTTAATAGAAACACATTTAAAAAGACTTTAATAAAGTGGAGCACAACCTTTAACAAGTCTGGAGTTACTTGAAGCTTTTTCCTGGTTGGGTTTGCATGAGTGTGGAGAATCCACTGAGCCGTCCTCATGGATGTCAGAAATACTTAAAGCATAGTTTGGAGAGTGTTTTTTATTGATGTAAGTGGCCTTCATGTATCTAACTGACAGTCATTTAAATTATTTTCAACTTGAGCTTTTTAGGAGGGAAGGAGAGAGCTCCTTAATCTCTGATATCTGCAAAGATGCACAATTATTTTAATACAATTTTATATGAATGAGCACAAGAGAGTGATTCACTATAAAATTAAGCAGTGTTGGGGTCATTACCAGTACTCGAGTTGTAAAAGAAATCAGGGGGGTGGTGGATTTTATCATATGGGGACAGATAATTTGTACTGATTACAAATAATATAATATATTACAAATAATAGCACTGACCAAAACACTGTTTTTTTCACTTGAAATAAGTAGAAAAATCTGCCAGTGGAACTATTTTTTTCCTACTTATTTCAAGTGAAAATTTACTTGAAACAGGTGAAAATTGTCATATAAGTAATTTTTCTGGTGATGACTATAAATGTTGAAATAGCAGTAAAACCACATTCATTGATGAAGTTACATAAGGGATGGAAAGGGGGGGGTGGCAGTTTTACAGGGGGGATGATTTTGACCGTTTTTATTTCAGGGGGGATGCCATCCCCCCTCATCCCCCCTCAACTCGAGTACTGGTCATTACTCAAGAAAGAAGTAATGCATTACTCAACTGTAATGAAAATAAATGTAATCCATTACTACTGTAGTCTGTATGGAAAGGAGCTCCTTACAAAAACCGGCTTACGTGTACACAGGTCAGGCGTTAGCAAAGACTCAACACAAGCCTTTGTGTTCTTTAATAAAACATGGTGCCACCAAGCTGGCTGAAAATTTGGTTAAAAATAAAGAGAGCACTGCAAAGGACAAGAAAAGAATGAATTGGATAAGAATACATTGTTTATATGAAAATGTTTTATTGCACATTGGCATGTATAACTTTATTTCTCTCAGATGTTGATGTGCAGGGTTAGTTCAGGTAGACGACACTCGACTCCTGTCACGGCCAGAAGTTGCATTTTCCAAACACTTTCCATTGGAACTGAAAAGAAATCTATTTGGGACACTTTGGTGTCCTCCTGGTGGTTTAATTACTAAAACCTTTGTGAAGACGGGCAACAATAGGCATTTCAGACACAGGGAGTCTCTGATGTCCCGGGGTGTCCTCAGACACCAAGAACATGCATATGAACCTTAGTACCGTGGACCAATTCTTCATTTACTTTGGAAACGTCCTTTTAGGCATTTTTCTGCCTAATCTTTTAGGCTACCGCTCAAAAGATAACTGTCACACCATGCTGCATTTGCTGAGCCATATGAGTGTGAAACTGTGATTCTGATTTCAAAAGCGGCAACATCCTCAGAAGAGAGGTCAAAAATGCCCCAGACGTCTCACAAAGACCTGAGGCCTGTCTTCGCTTATTAAAAAAAAATAATAAAAATTGGTATAATATTTCACCTTTGATAAGTCTAAAATTCATGCCACTAAAGTAAAAGTTAGATCCAGAAGCATTTCTTATGATTTTGTCAAAATTTTAAACAATTAAGATGTGACTACTGAACTTAGAGCTTTAAGAAGTTTTGCAAAAAGAAAAAATATCTTGAATTAATGAATTACAGACATTTTAATTAAACTTACTTCAGGTATTTGTATAAAATTAGATCTGTAAATATTTTTTAATATTCATATTTGTGAATAAAAATTTAATTTTCAATACTCGACTGACTGTCTTAAGTCTACGATCTATGGACGTTTCTAAAGGAGGACTTTCTTTCATGAATGTCCCTCAGACCTGCACTCACCTGCAGCTGCTTGTTTGTGGGCCTTCAGGTTGGTCGTTAGTTACTGAAAAGCTGTTGGGTTGTGATCAGCCACTAAACCTGAGCAGATTATAATCCTTAACACCTCAGAATTAATATCACTACTTCTTTCAGCAGTCACATAATTAGATAGCAGTGAATGTGTTTCGTTAGCCACACCACGACACTGACCCACCCAGGCTTGACACATGATGTCAGGAGCCAGTTCCTTCTCCATACTTTTCCTTTCATTTTGGCACAAGTTCCTCTTGGTTTGATCCGTCAAAAGAATCTGATTCCATAACACGGGACCCTTTTCTCTTCTATGTTGTCTTTCAAAGTCTAGTCTGGCTTTCTTGATGGTTAGTGGTTTGCACCTTGTTGTAAACGCTCTGCATTTATGATTCATGATTTTAACAAGGACCGGCCTTACCTGCTCAGGAGGATTCTTGATCTCTGTTGATGTTGTGAAGGCTTCTTTTCTTTCACCACACGAAGGATTATCTGATCATCCATATATCATCATATATACAGGACTGTCTCAGAAAATTTGAATATTGTGATTTTCTGTAATGCAATTCCAAAAACAAAAATGTCATACATTCTGGATTCATTACAAATCAACTGAAATATTGCAAGCCTTTTATTATTTTAATATTGCTGATCATGGTTTACAGCTTAAGAAAACTCAAATATCCTATCTCAAAAAATTTGAATATTCTGGGAATCTTAATCTTAAACTGCAAGCCATAATCATCAATATTAAAATAATAAAAGGCTTGCAATATTTCAGTTGATTTGTAATGAATCCAGAATGTATTACATTTTTTAAATTGCATTACAGAAAATAAAGAACTTTATCACAATATTCTAATTTTCTGAGACAGTCCTGTATATGGTAAGTGGCAAGATTGGCAAAAAATGTATCATTTATTTATAGATTAATGTTGTATTTTCATTTTAGTGATGGCCTTCTTCTCTTGCAATGACGTCTTGACATTTTGGTCAAACAGCTGCAAAATGGGGAATTTCACTAGGGTAGAGCAGGTGGAATCATGTTTCTGTAAACAAAGCTGGGAGGCTTTCTGATGTGCATTAAAGTACAACTAAAATTTATGGTGCTGATATGAATGTTTTTCAGTCCTTCCAATAGCTGAGGAAATATATCACTGGTCATAAAAGCCGCCAAGGGCAAGTCGGGTCTCCACAAGTCGTGAGCATCCATCACTTGGAGGTTGTACATATAATTCAAAATTGACCTGAGTCCATCCTGCAAGCGCTGAAGTTGGTTGCTTCCTGGAATCAGGGTTACATTATTATTACTTTTGCAAAAAGGTTTTCATTTTGAAAAAATATTTATGAAATAATTTTTGAGAAGACAATATTAAAAAAATGACCTTTGGAGTAATTGACCCGCTTAGATGACAAGAGGAAAGTAGAGATAACATTTGTGTTGTAGTTCTCAGAAAAAAGCTTCAGGCATCAGGTTTATTTGTCCTGACTGTGAGAATCTCAGCCAGAAAGCATTTGTGAATTCAGTCCAAGTCACAAGAGACAAGAGGATTGTAAAGTGTTTATTCGTACAAAAAAAACAAAAAACTAAGAAAATTGCATGGTAAATATTTTGAATCATCTGAAGCCTCTCGCAACTGAAACAGTGCTGTTAGTCAGTGGTGAATGGAAGCACTCACAAGGAGCACAAGGAGCCCACCCAAAACCACCAAATTCCCGAACAATGTCCGACCGAGGCGGACAAGCAACAGAAAACACACAATGGCACGACTGTGACTGCTACTGCGATGCACAGACGACCTGCTGCGGCAGCATCGGGATGTTCAAGCACAGAAAGACACAACGCACGCTCTCAGTGGGGAAACAAATGATTCAGATCAGCTTCAAGTGTAAAGTGTCAGAGCCAGAGACAGAGATAACACTGACTTAACGCTAACAAAACCAAACATGAGAAGAGTATTGCCAAACAAATTGGATATGAAGAGACATATTTGCAGTCTGGTCCTGGCAGAAGTGGCAGGTTCTCATTCAGACAGGTGAGGTTTTCTCACCGGTCGGTCAGTTTAGCAACAGAGAAGTCCTCAGCACACGAATGCACCAATGTGGCTTTTCCAAGGGCACGAACCGTTTTTACTTTGCTTTCTGCTGCATCCTTTGTCAGGGAAGTAGCTTCGTAGTGTGGCAATCCTCATGCAGAGAATGTTTTTAAAATGTGCATTTTAATGTTTAATGAAGCGTTAACCGATTCTGTTTGTGAAAACAAATCACTGGAGAGGAATTGGACCTTCTCAGTTTTGGCTGCTGGTGTTTTAATACATTCTTTTTTTTTTTTTTTTTTTTTTTTTATTTTTATCCCGGTTTTTTTCCCATTTTTACCACCCCGTGCTCCTACCTACTGACAGTCCTGGGCATTGCCATCCTCTACCAACCCCGGGAGGGCCCTGCACTGAGCTCAGGTCTCCTCCTTAACCTGAGGAGTGAGCAGGCCGCATCTTTTCACCAGACAGGGTGGGGCTTCTCCGGCCGAACGTAGCGCGTGGAAGGATCACGTTATTCCGTCCGGATCCTCCCCACCCCATCTGGCGCCCCGGTTGGCCAGAGGGGGCATGTATAGCCCAGGACTGTGTGCATGTTTTTGTGAGGGTAGCTCACACTAGCTACCCAGGGGAACACGGGGAGAACATACAAACTCCACACAGAAAGATCCTTTCGCCAACCCCACCCATGGTGTGGGCACTGAAGTCATGGGGGAACTAACACGCACTTCAGCACCCACAG
The DNA here is from genome assembly GCF_033807715.1 of Cololabis saira. Taxonomy (NCBI): domain Eukaryota; kingdom Metazoa; phylum Chordata; class Actinopteri; order Beloniformes; family Belonidae; genus Cololabis; species Cololabis saira. The sequence goes on along the minus strand of NC_084595.1, from coordinate 11,572,637 downwards.
CGTCCCCCGGCGGGAATCGAACCCAGGATCTTCTTGCTGTGAGACCGCTGCACTACCAGCTGCGCCACCGTGCCCCTTAATACATTCTTTTGAATTTATTTTTTTGTTTTGAGTTTGGTATTTGATTTGTTTTCCGTTCTTTTTTGACACATTCGTTTTTGGGTTGCATTAATTAATATGCCATTTAAGCTGACTTTACAGAGATATTTGGCATATTTCTCATGGACCTTTTATAATATAGTGGTGCACTGAAGCATCAGTCGAGGTGTGGTGTGATTATTGGGATGAAATGGTAATAACTGGGATTTGTGAGGCTTCTGGAAGATCTCCAGAAAACTCTGTTAAATTGTTGAATAATTTGACTGGAACAACAATAGTGCTCAAGAGGATCTCCCACTGGCTGTAATCCACACCAGACCAGACCGCAAAAAAAGCATTCATCCCTACGTACAGGTGATAACGTCCAACCCACCAGTGGATTTTCTGCTCGCTGTCAGGACATACATGAAAACAGAGCCTAAAAATAACATAGTATCGGTATATTCCTTTCTACAAAAAAGATCTTCATTCAAAAAGTATGCATTTTTCTTACAAATATATCAATTTCATCCAAACCTATTTGTCTTTTTATATATATATATATAGATATATATAAAAAAATCATTCTTTGGGTTGATCCTTCCCAACAACCAGCTGAAATGACATGAAGACATCTGCATAGGTTTGCACAGCTGCTTCACACAAGAGTTCAAACACAGGCAGACATGAAACATCACTGTGCCACATCGAAAATCATTCATGCTCAAAGATTTGAAGCAACACATACAGTTTTCATCGATGGAGTCACAAATATGTCCCCGGAAATGGAAGCCCGATAGCTAACAAATCAAAGTGCCCATGAAATATTGAAGCATGAGAATGGAGGTAGACCTTTCCGGAGTGAATGCAAAGCATCATAACAGATGTCGATCACTGCAGAAGAAGTTTAGTGGAGTTTTTCATACACTATGATCCATTTTGAGGGTATGAAATTCGACTGGTGATTCTTGAATTGATGAGCATTCTGCTTAGTTCTGCCTCCTTCTCAAGCTCATGTAAACCTTTTTGAACATTTGGTCAACTAGGAAGATGACTGACATCACAGGGACAACGTTGAAGGGTGTCGTTTTTGTTCAAAAATGACTATAATGTAAACTGTAGAACAACAATTACACCTGGACTTGCAGCCTCAATAAGGTCAGCCACCGAGTTGAGGTTTATTCAGCTGTCAGAGACGAACATTCGCTCTCATACGGCACAATACTGAATCCTAGAGTTCATGGTTTCTTGCAATCTCCTCGCTCTACCTGAGCACCCGTATTACATGAGTATCGTTACCCAGATTATGACAGCAGATGTCATCAGAGTTATAAAAAGAGAGTTATAGAATGATCAGAAATACACATGTTGCCGTTTTGGAGCTGCTTGTGAAATAAACCCTTTAAAAGCTCGGCCAGATGTTACTTTCTGCTTGGTAGAAGCGAATTTAACCAGGTGTAAATAGATTAAGTGAATGTTGGCACACAGTTACATATTCATATGTTCTAGCAAGCTCGTTAATTTAGAGCCGGATGTCGGGCTGAGACGGTCGGCCAGTATCGGCATGCGAGGTCATGTTCACAGTAATCAATAAGACGACTAGTGATGAAGGCTAAATTGCTCTTAAGGGATCATTTTCATGGGGTGTTTTTCCTCCAGAAAAACAATTTTTCACATTGGATCCATTATTTATATAAGTGAACCTTTAAAGTGTCTATTGCATTGACCATGATCTTTTATGAAAGTGTGATGCTGAAGTATTAGCATTTTTCCCGTTTGTAATTTTCATTACATCATTCACATTGGTCGGACAGAAGTACAACAAGTTCCTGATATATTAAAGTCTTGCCAATCATGTTCCCCTGAACAACTGAATAAACCTGAGAGATCACAGCATTCTTAACCATCCTCCTCTTTATCCCCCGTCATATTCTCTCTCCCAGCCCCCCTTTACTGATCTCACCTTCGTCCAGTATCCTGCAGTGTCCCTTATGTGTCTGTCCGTCTCTGCCCACACTGATAACTGGGATGCATATCGTAACTGTACATCAAACTTCCACCACTACGGCTTTGGCAGTGGGTTCGTAGAGATGGTTGTAGGCACTACAAGGAAACCCTCCTCTACAGAGGTAAACGTTTGTGACCCTGTCATGTCCTTTAACACTCTATGAGAGGGGCAGAAGCTGAAGCCTCTGAGGAAGTTCTGCATCTGTTCAACCACTTGTTGCAAGCATCCACTAATTAATCAGTAAGGAGAATAATAATGGGACAGATAAAGTGCAAAATGACCCACGCCCCCCTAACCTCAGCATGTGTTTTTGCCTGTCTTTGGCTGTGTTGTTGTCGTTCCCCCCCCGTACCTCGATGCCCCTCACCTCGCCTGCCTGTCTCTACGTGTCTGCTGTGCTTAGGGCCAGTCTCACGGGGCTCAGTTCTTTTTGAAGAAAGAGAAAAGCCTCCTGTCCCGGTCGGAGATGCGGTGAGCCCGTCTGGAGGACTGACTCCTCGACGACCCTGACAGGCTGGTGTGGGCCGAGCGCCACTCGTCCTGGTGCTTGTCCATCAGCTGCTGGTCAATCACTCTGTGCATATCGTCCTGGACCGGGGAGAGCAGAGAGAATGTGAGGAAGACGGAAGAGAAAGGGCACACAGAGAGGGCGGGGGGTGAGGTGTGAAACATCTAGGGAGACTCGACCAGCTGATCAAATTACCTGAAAGATCCCACAGAGATCTCTGATCTATTTTTATTTAGTATCTCTTAAGAAATAGAAAGTAATTCATCCCAGTATTTCCCTGGAGTTCTGAGTTCTGAGGGAGCCTTAAAACAATGCAATTTCTTAATTTCAACATCCATTGTTCTCTTTACCCTGTCTATATACAGGACTGTCTCAGAAAATTTGAATATTGTGATAAAGTCCTTTATTTTCTGTAATGCAATTAAAAAAACAAATATGTCATACATTCTGGATTCATTACAAATCAACTGAAATATTGCAAGCCTTTTATTATTTTAATTTAGCTGATTATGGCTTACAGTTTAAGATTAAGATTCCCAGAATATTCTAACTTTTTGAGATAGGATATTGGAGTTTTCTTAAACTATAAGCCATGATCAGCAACATTAAAATAATAAAAGACTTGCAATATTTAAGTTGATTTGTAATGAATCCAGAATGTATGACATTTTTGCATTACAGAAAATAAAGGACTTTATCACAATATTCTAATTTTCTGAGACAGTCCTGTAAATATAGAGGCAATGATTTGTAAATCCATAATGAGCAGTGGCTTACTCATCTGTACATTTCCTTTAAATTGTGAGGACTTTCAATAGCTCATCATCTACATTATATAACGCCATCAAAAGATACTGAAGAAGTCCCTGTGTGCACAGGACAAGACCGAAATAAGCAATATCGAATGCCTATGATTTTGGGGTCATGGGGCAGCATTAATATGATGAAAATCACTAAATGGACTCAGGATTACTTTCGGAAATCATTGTCTAAGAAAACTGCTTTGGTTGCCATCCACAAATGCAGGTTAAGCTCTAACAAGTAACAAAAAAGAATCAGAACTGCTGCCATCTTTGCTCGGTTCATTTACTATGGCTTGAGAGAAAGTGTGAAATATTTATCTGGTCAGATTTAGTGAAATCGGTGAGGATGGTAGCCATCTGCCTTGTTGTCTGGTGTGCTACTGTCCAGTAGAAAGAGCCTGCATCGCTGATGGTATGGGGGTGTGTAACATAACTGGGATGGCCACCTTTGGCTTCCTGCCTGGTTTTCTACGAGCTGGAGACTAAGGCCCTGTCACAATACTCCCCCTACCCCTACTTTTCAGCCCTACCCCTAAATTTTGCACGTTCCCATGAGGGTAGTTGTGTCCCAATTCCTCTTTCCACCTAGGGGTAGTGGGGAAAACGAGTGTAGTGGCTATGAATCTTTCCCTACGGATCGAGGGTTTTCGGATGCACCCTAGGTGAAGTAGGGCCAGAAAAATTTCTCTCCCGGGGCGACGCAGCAGCTTGACCCGGCGGACACGTCTCTTCTCGGGCTCTGAGCTGCTGCTGCTCCCCGGGGGCGGCGGCTCTTCTCATCTCCGAAAACATCGGGTCAAATTTCTTAACAGGCGTTATTTGGATAAACTGAGCCCAGGTTGCGGATCTTAAGGTTACCTTTATGCCTGAAAAAATATTAAAACTTAATAAAGTGCCATATTAACAGCGCTACAGCTGAAATTAAAACAGCTTTTGGCTCTCAGCTTCCTGTTCAGGTCAGGGATGTAAACAAGGGGGAGTAGGAGAAATGGGACAGGCACCTGGGCCAAGTGCCCTAGATCTCAAGTGCCCTAAAATCTCCCCTTTCTTTTTTAGGGGTTAGGGAAGAAAAGAAGGGCGAGTGGAGAAAAGAAGGGCGAGTGAAGTAAAGTAGGGGGAGTATTGAGATTGGGCCTTAGGGCCAATCCCAATGTTCACCCTACTTTCTACCACTAGCCCTCACTCAATACCACTTCACCTTAAAAATGAAGCCACAAACCGTAGGGCCCTTGTAATCTTCCCTAGGGATTGGGACACCACTTGCTACGTCAATGCGTGGTTTACGTTCGGATACGTAAGCGACTGCGTAGTTACGTTTGCACATACGTCACTCCATATCAGGAAGCCGAGAGCTAGAAGCTGTTTTAATTCACGCTGTAGCGCTGTTAATATGCCACTTTGTTAAGTTTTAATATTTTTTCAGGCGTAAAAGTAACCGTTAAGATCCCCAACCTGGGCTCAGTTTATCCAAATAACGCCTGTTAAGAAATTTGCTCCGAAAATTTCGGGGATGAGAAGAGCCGCCGGCGATTTATGGTTCCGCATTAACTAGCAGAACTAGCAGAAACTAACTCAAAATATTGATTTTATTCACTAAAAATTAGAAATGTCCACCATAGTTTTTTGTTTGATTCAGTCTGCAAATGATGACGTAAAGCATTCTGAGAAATTTCTCTAGCCCTCGGTCAGCGAGTCAGCATCTGAAATCCCTCGCTGTGAAGGGGTAGATTCATACACACTAGCCCTCGTTATGCCCACTACCCCTACATGCAAAGAGGAATTGGGACACCACTACCCTCACGGGAACGCGCAAAATTTAGGGGTAGGGATGAAAAGTAGGGGTAGGGAATGGCCCTAAGTGGGTTATCTGTGAGTTTTCCCACTTCTTGGATGTGAGAGAGGTTATTGCTGCAAAAGGCGAACAGGGCTTGGGAGACAGTTTGGTGTCTGCAACACTGCTTCCATGTGTCCAAATACCTTTTCCAAGCATCCAGTCACAGTAAAACATGTTCACATCCTACTTAAGCCTCTTTATACATGTAAATAAAAAGATCAACTTATAATATTTCTGTGTAGATTGTTTTTGTTGCTAACGAGAGCGAAGTTGGTAACGCGGCTTATGGAACGGGCAGCTTTTCACATTTGAAGAGGAAATAGCAATGCTGAAAGTACATACATGATTAGAGAACCCAAACGCTGTCTCTTACAAGGAAAGTATTGGATCTTTCAGCAAGACTATGTCAGTGGTTGACATTTCCCCCAGTTTGTGTTTCTGTTCTGCCCCGCCTGTCTTCCATCTGCCCTGATTGTTCACACCTGTGTCTCGTTACCCCCTTGTGTATATCTGGTCTTGTCTTTCCCTTGGTCCTTGTGGTTCCGTCCTGTTTCTTTCCTCCATGTGTCCTGCCAAGTTTTCGCTCCAGTTTTTTGAATCCCTGTTTTGTGTGACTTTTGATCCTGCCAAGCAGCGCTTTTGGTTTTTGTAAAATAAACCCCTTTTGTTGAACTCCTGCCTCTCGCTCTCCTGCATCTGGGTCCTCACCACACCAGCCCTGACAGACAATGCTAATCCAGTACAAAAGCGTGCCTTTACAGTAGATGAGTGCAAGTGTTGAACTGACCTGCCCACACCCCAAACTCTTTTCCAGTGGAAACATCTGGTGCATCATTAAATGAAAAAATCAACTGATATGGGGGTATATTACTGTCTTTAATCAAGAGTATACATCGTAGATTTAAGAGCATTATTACTAGTCTATGTTTCCACTTTCAGATTCCTGCTCTCTTTTAAAACTCAGTTCTCAAGCTGAAAAAGTCCCTATTTGCTTGCAGAAATGTTATTTTTGTCCTCAGAACTGCCATTCTGCTCTCAAATCTGGAGCTGCTCACACAAGCCTCCCTCTCTGCAGTCCCAGCCAGCCATACACCCCCCCACCCTCTCTGCTCTCAGGTTTTTTCCGAGCCATCGCGAAACTCGTCCTTGCGGATTTTTCTCTGCGGTCTTGGATTGTTGTGGAATAACACTGACAAAACTCCCCCAACCAATAGAAAAGCACCTTTGATGCTGACCAATGAGAGCGCCGCATGATTTTGCTAAACTGTCGTGTTCAGAGTAATTTACATATTACACAGAATACCAACTTCTTTGGAACTAAACTTGAATTGTAAAAAACTGACTCATTGTTGTTGTCGGTAACTGTTGAGGAGTGAAGCCACCAGAGGGCTCTGACAAACCACTTTTTCATGCTGGAAACAATTGTAATGCCTGATTAAAAATAAGCCAGGGAAGCCACCTAATAACTGTTATAGTCAGTACTCGAGTTGAGGGGAGTTGAGGGGGGATGAGGGGGGATGGCATCCCCCCCTGAAATAAAAACGGTCCAAATCATCCCCCCTGTAAAACTGCCATCCTGCCTTTCCATCCCTTATGTCATTTCATCAATGAATGTGGTTTTACTGCTATTTCAACATTTAGAGTCATCACCAGAAAAATAACACCAGAAAAATAACTTATTTGACAATTTTCACCTGTTTCAAGTACATTTTCACTTGAAATAAGTAGAAAAATCTGCCAGTGGGACAAGATTTATCTTCTTATTACAAGCAAAAAAATCTTGTTCCACTGGCAGATTTTTCTACTTATTTCAAGTGAAAATCTACTTGAAACAGGTGAAAATTGTTGTTTTTTCCAGTGATGAGTCTTGTTTTGAGTGTAATGAGATTTTTTTTTACTAAATTGAGACATTTTAACTGGAAATAAGACAAATATTCTTGTTAAGATTTTGAGTTTTTGCAGTGATCCATGTTACTTATCCTGTGAAGGACAGAGTCATATTGATAAGTTCAGAAAACTGTTTTTTATTGTTGTGTTTTGATGTATTTGATGTAATCCCAGTGGATATTTAAAGCTTACAGAAGGCTGCATTTAACTGCTGCTATGTCATTCCTGCAGTATTTCTGCAGGTGTTTTGGTCAGTGCTATTATTTGTAATAAATTATCTTATTTGTAATCAGCACAAATTATCTGTCCCCATATGATAAAATCCACCATCCCCCCTGATTTTCTTTTACAACTCGAGTACTGGTTATAGTAGAAGTAATAACTTCGTGCCACCCAAGCACTGGGATGTACAGTCTGGTTATTCTCAGCTGTCAACAGGTAAGCTGACCAGCGGACCAGTCTCCTAATAAGAGAAGTACAGGTGCGTGTAAAGAAAGACGGCAGGTGGAGAGACGGGGCGGCAGGGCTGGATGGTTTTCCGGGTTGGTAAATGGCACAGAGACACAGAGGGAGCTGGGATGGGCATTTCTCCACGAGTCAGTTAACTGTGGCATGGAATGACTCAGCGTGATATGGCTCGTTTAGTCAAGGGTGAAGTGACAGGATGGCGAAGCCCAGGGCTCACCTCTAAGGCAGGAGGGGAGGGGGGGTACCACGGGGGAAAAGGGTGGTACTGAAGCTGAGAAAGGCCACTAGATCAGAAACCACAAGAGCCAAACAGTAAAGAGCCCTGAGGAGGCAAACTGTGGGTGGGGAGAAGAGAGAGGAAAGAGCTGCTTGTTACAGATGAGGGAGGGGATGGAGGGGACATCACAGACAGTATCCTCAAGCACATATTATGTTATAGTAGGGCTGGGCGATATATCGAGATTTTAATATATATCGATATATTTTCAAACGCGATATGGTATGAGACAATATCGTTTATATCGATTTAAAAAAAATTAAAATAAAAAAAATAAATATATTTTTTTTTATGATTCTGATATAGCTCATTTTGTGATAAATTGACTTGAATGTTTTATTTGAGATTTGCACAAATGTTTTGTTATTTGCACAACTGTCAACCTCAGTGGAAAAGTCTGCCTGTTACTGTCTACATTGTATTAATTGCACAGTGTATTTTAATTTAATTGTTATGCAGGAAAGGGATATTTGTTTTATTTTATTCAAGAAGCATTTTTATTCTATATATGCAGGCAGTTTATTTTTATTTCATTTGTTTTATACATTTTGATATTGTGCAGACCTCTGTTAATAAAGGTCTGTGTGACATTTGGCATGAGGCTTTGTATTAAAACTGACTGTTTTTTTAAGGGTTTGCCTCAGAAAAAAATGAAGCTAACAGAGATGCTATGCTATAATGCTTTGGGGGAAACCCCAATTATGTCACAGAAAAAATATCGATATATATCGAGTATCGCCATCCAGCTAAAAAATATCGAGATATGACTTTTGGTCCATATCGCCCAGCCCTAAGTTATAGATTTCCTTAGTTTCACCATTTACCCAAAAGCAAGTGAACCGTAGCAGTTAAGAGTTGATTAGTGTGTTTGCATAGGTTGTGTTGAATTAATCTGACATTAAAAACAGGTTACAGAACGGAAAACACAGAGCATTCCAGAGGTTAGTGTTGTCACAGTCATATGATGATAATGTTCACTGCATCTGCAGCTATCTGAACCAGATACATTCAGACTTCATATAAAGCCCAGAAAAGTTCACGTAACAAATACCTAAAAAAGCCCTTATAAAATACAGCGGACAGACTTTTGTACCGCTTTGACTCACCTGCCAAGCCTCCAGCTGCTGTGACAGGTTGAGCTTCTGCTGGATGGCGTCCAGCAGCTGGCTGTTCAGAGACATGATGTCTATCTTACATTTGGCCAGTTCCATTTCCACGGCTTTTTTCCTGTGGAAACACAGAAACAGGAAAAAAAACAGTTATGAAGACCTAAGCTTCGCTTCAGGACATTTATATGATGAATACAGAAGCATGTTATAGAAGCTGACTAGTAAAAAATAACAGGGTTTGGTATGAAAAGGTTCCCCAGAGAGATATTAAAACTAAATAGATTCTTAAGGAAAGCTATTAAAAGTGGAAGAAAAATGTTTCTCAACATTCAATTGCAAATATTTTGAAGATAATAATCAGATAATCCAGAAAAGTCTTATATTACGGAAGAGTATTAGGGCCAGGCAGGAGAAAAATAAAAATAATATTTTAGAGGAGGAAGATCATTATGCACTTCAAGAAAAAAGTCGAAATGTCGAGAAAAAAGTCGAAATGTCGAGAATATTGTTGAAGTATAATTTCGAGAAAAAAGTCGAAATGTTGAGAAAAAAGTCAAAATTTCGTGAATAAAGTCGAAATGTTGAGAAAAAAGTCGAAATGTTGAGAAAAAAGTCGAAATTTCGTGAATAAAGTCGAAATGTTGAGAAAAAAGTCGAAATGTGGAGAATATTGTTGAAGTATAATTTCGAGAAAAAAGTCGAAATGTCAAAAAAAAAGTCGAAATGTTGAGAAAAAAGGCAAAATTTCGACTTTTTTCTCGACATTTCGTATTTTTTCTCGAAGTGCACAATAAAAAAAAATCTTCCACTCTCAAATTTTTTTTCTCTTGCCTTGCCCTAATACTCTTCCGCATTATATTAATCTATGAATGTTTTGTTAACAGTAAAAGTATTTGCTCACATCTATAAAGCCGTAAATCTGTATGATCCCATGACTTTTTTATGTTTCATGTTATTTAGGGATGTCACTGCAGCCTTGATGCCTGCAAAAACTGTATTATTTCAAAAAATAAAAAATAAGAGTATATGGAGTTTATACTATTATTTAATATGTACTTATGTGTTTTTATCATGGAACCTGTTTCATAATTCTTCTACTGCATCCAATAACAGATGAAAATGAATCAGTATTCATTATTATCATCTCCTCAACACCGAGCGGGTCAGTGTGGTTCTCATATGTGCCACAGGGAAAACTCTTCATGCGATCCTACTTTGCGATGGCGTCATCTCTGTCTCTGATGGCGCTCTGGAGCTGCTCGCTGGGTTCGTGCACTTCAGCCATCGCCCGCGCTTGTTCGTTCTCCTCCCGGAGAGAGCACATCTCCACCGAGAGCAGCGCCATCTGCAGTTCACATCGGAGAAGGAAATACATGCGTTGACCCCGGGGTCAAAGGGCAAAGGTGAAGATAGGAGTGCTCACAGTCAGAACTATTTGGCTCATTTAAACTGAAGATGACATGAAGCTCTGGGTTTTCAGCAGAGGTGGATAGAGTATCCAAAAATTGTACTCAAGTAAAAGTACTGTTACTTCAGAATAATATGACTCAAGTAGAAGTAAAAAGTAGTCATCCAAATAATTACTTGAGTAAAAGTAAAAAAGTACTTGGTGAAAAAACTACTTAAGTAATGAGTAACTGTTGAGTAACGTCTGATTTATTTTTTTAACATAACCATTCAAACAGACAAAAGTTCAAAATATCATCTTCAGGCAAATTAAATCAATACAATAATAAAATAAATTAAAGTAAATTCAAGTACTTTAATAAATAAAATAAATAAAATAATAACAGAATAAAATAAATAAATTAAGCACAAGTAGCACAACATTTCAAGCCTTTGTACTTTTCTTTTTTAACCAGGCAGAACTAGAACAAGCCCATGAACTCATAGAAACTCTGTGTGTGTGTTTGAGTCTGTATATATGTGACAAAACATGCAAAAACAAAATTTCTTCCCAAAGAATCACCCAGTGATGTCATGAGATTGACGCGTACGCGGATAAAAGGGATAAAAGAAAAGTAACAGCTCAACATTGCCTAATGTAGCAGAGTAAGAGTAACAGTTTCTTCTTCACAAATCTACTCAAGTAAAAGTAAAAAGTATAGTGATTCAAAACTACTCCTAAAAGTACAACATTTCCCAAAACCTACTTAAGTAAATGTAACGGAGTAAATGTAACTCGTTACTACCCACCTCTGGTTTTCAGGGCCTGTTTTGTGCAAATCGTGTGAGATGGCATTGTGTGGGCTTTCCCAGCAAAATAAAGACAATGCTCAAGAAATGCCGTAGTTTCCTGCAGTGAAGAACCAGTGAACCTGGTTGTGCTGCAGAAGTCAGTACCTGGTTGTGCAGCTGCAGCAGCTCCTCCTCATTGCCGTGTCTTTTGTCCAGCTCAGCTTCATACAGCTCCCTGACCTCATGCAGTTCTTCTCCAAGCTTCCTCACCTGCTCCTCCAGAGCCTCCTCATCGCTGCGCCGGGAACCCTGTCAGCACAGAACAAACAAATCACACCAAGTTGATGCAGCCACAGCTCGCATTTTATTACTGCACTTCTCACCTAACGTTCCAGAGACATTATTATGAATTCAAAATAAACTTTGAACTTTGTTTCATTTAATTCCTTATTTTGTTAAAATACTGTAAATTCATTTTTTTATTTTATGCCTGCGACACATTTGGCAGTAAATATTTTACCACTTTGTCACTTTACTTCATGAAGCCTTTCATTTGTTATCTTGTCCCTTTCTTTCTTTACCATTTCAACAGCATGTTGTCATTTTGGTCACGTTTTTTTTTTTTTTTTTTTTTTGTTTCAAAACTCTTTTTCATTACCTACAAATCAGAACCGTTGGCATGCCAGTCCAGTATCTGTATCTTCTTTTGAATGTGGTTTTGCAAGATGTGGTTTTGTATTGTCTTGCTGAAAATTACATGGACATCCCCGGAAATGTTGTGGTCTTAAAAGCAAAAACATATGTTGCTCTGAAATGTCCATGTGCTGCTGTGTGTTAATGCTGCCATCACACAAGTGCAAATGAAGCCAGTGATACAAGTCCACGCCTTCTGATATATCTGATCCTAATACACGTTTCTTCTGTGCGAGAGTACCAGAGCCCAGAGACACTAATGCCAGAATTAAGTTCACATAAGGCTTCATTTTTGCACAGAAAGGTTTCAATGGGCATTTGTGACTACCTCCATACAGTGGTAATTCCCAGAGATTCCCCAAACTAATCCATTTTTCATGGCGTAATATCAATCTCGATCAATGGAGGTTCTTGATGCCATCAAAGGAAGCACAGGGCCTTGCAGACTTGCCTCATACAGATTGAAATTCCTTCAGGTTTGTTGAACCGTTTCATGACATTTCAATCATTTTCTTGCACAAACGGAAGGAGATCCTCTGCCCTTCATGGCTCTTAAAAGACTGAAAGTTTCATGAATTTCATATTTAATATCGAGGGTCCAACTGAAAAAAATAGTAGTTAAAGTAAATAATAGTTCAAGGAGTTCATATGTTTTTTACTTCTTCCTACTCCTTTTTCGAACATTTGCTATTATAATTATCAATTCAGTGTTTAAATGTAGTTATGTTTTAATTGTAAGGATTGTATTTTATTGTTTTATGTGTGCAATGTTGGACCCCAGGAAGAATAGTCTTCACTGCAGTGAGGACTAATGGGGATCCGTAATAAATAAAATAAATACATAATTTAATTCTTGTCTACTTCGTTTACGGTGGAACATTTTTATCTGATTGATTTATTGTTCTGCTGTTTTATTTATTTCTTTTTTTTTGTGCTTATGTTCGAAATAAAAGATATCAATCAAAACAATACTGCTCTTACACAAAATCCTCATTGCAATTACCTGTGTTTAAGATGTCTTTCTTTTTTTTTTTTTACCTCTTTACGAGCATAAAAAGGACCCCCACACAAACTGTTTTGGGGATGTGTTGAAATGAAAGTTGGACATACAGGACTGTCTCAGAAAATTAGAATATTGTGATAAAGTCCTTTATTTTCTGTAATGCAAAAATATCATACATTCTGGATTCATTACAAATCAACTGAAATATTGCAAGCCTTTTATTATTTTAATATAGCTGATCATGGCTTACAGTTTAAGAAAACTCAAATATCCTGTCTCAAAAAATTTGAATATTCTGGGAATCTTAATCTTAACCTGTAAACCATAATCAGCAATATTAAAATAATAAAAGGCTTGCAATATTTCAGTTGATTTGTAATGAATCCAGAATGTATGACATTTTTGTTTTTTTTAATTGCATTACAGAAAATAAAGAACTTTATCACAATATTCTAATTTTCTGAGACAGTCCTGTATAGTAAGAAATTAAATGGGACTGATAAGAAAGAAAACGGAGACACTGCATCTGTGTTCCTCTCAAGCATTTTTCATAATATCCTAAGTTTTCCTGATTTGCAGTTCTAGTTTTACCAAGCAAAACTGCTCACAAGTGAATGGACCCTTTTAATGAGCCACATGTTATTGTTGCCTGATTATAGCGTAAAGAGCAGCGTGGCCGGCCGGCTGTAAGCGCCCCTTACCGTAGACTCGTTGCCGTCCAGCAGATTCTGAGTCAGCCTCCGGAGCTCGAGCAGGCTGGTGTGGAGACTCCCCGTAGGCACATCCTTAACTGACGATGTCTCTGAGGACTCGTCCATGGAAGAGTCGGTGGACAGCGCTGAATCCGTGATGTCATTTCCCCGAAGGTGAGAGCACAGCGAGCGGACTTCACAGTAGGCCTCCCACAGCTGAAGACGCAGCTACACGTTTGGGTAGTGGGAGAAGTTTTAGTTAGTCATCTGCCCACCTGAAGGTCTTTACCGAACCGAGTCTGGACTAGGCAGTACAGCTGGGTATCGTTTCAAATGTCAAGAATCGATCCGATTCCGATTCTTAAGATTCAGAATTGATTATCACCATTTGATTCGATCCGATTCGATTCGATATTGATTGACTGTAAAATAACTATTGAAATAATAATGTCACAATAATTATTGTGAAATAACTAAGAAATAATTAACTCAAATAGGCATTTCAATATCCATTTAAAGTGCAAAAAAAGAAAGAAATTGCAACAGCTCAAGCAGTAAACAAATTATTTTAGCTTGTCTGATTTATTCTGTCACCAGACACACAGCTTGCCATGAAGCACCCGGCATTTTTCAGGTATTTCATGACAAACCGTGTCCGATAACAGAGAAACCAAACAAGCTATAGTAAATATAGATACTATGAACTTCATTGAACTAATATAACATTTAGAAATTTAAGCTGAAATGTCCAGCATTTTCTCTAAAGAAAAGTTCATTTAGTTTAGGAGTTTTCAAAACTACTGGGATTAAAGTACACCAGGCAAAAATGTAATGATGGGAAAAAAAATAAAAAAAATAAAAAAAAATAATCAAAGAAAAAAAAAATCGATCTTTAGACATACAAAACGATTTTTAGGAATTAATATGAGAATCGATTTAGAATCAGAAAATCGATTTTTTTCCAACACAGGCCTACTAGGCAGCACTACCTGCTCCCGCTCCTGCTCCTGCTCCTCTTGCTCCATGCTCTGCTCGATCTCACACATCAGGCTGGACGGATGGGGGGTGAGAGTGTGGAGACTGTGCTCGTCCGTCAGCTCCACCAGCCTCGCAGTCAGCTGTCTGTGGGAAACCTGGACCTCGTGGAGCTCCAACTGGCTCTGTCGCAACTACACTCAACGGAAAGGATAAAGCAAGGTTAATCAGTAAAATAATCTGTTTAGTTCTGAAAGAGTTGCTCTCTACTTTCAGAAAAAAACATGAAAAAAGCAGCTTTGCAGAAGGTGCTGCACTTAAAACAGGTAACAGCCAACTCTGAGAGTCCTCTCTACCTGAAGGTCCTTCTCGTGGCACTGTTTCTCCAGCACCATCGTCCTCTCTCGGAGGTTGTCCACTGTGTTCTGCATCAGCTCGTTGTCTTCGAGCACAGCGTGCACCCGGCGCTCCAACTCCATCTTCCTCTCTGACAGCATCTTAATCTAGCGGGTCACACGGCGAGGGTTAGACACTGTGCTGCAGTATTAAGTTGTTGACGATGTTTGACGGCTCAAGTTTTCAGCTCGATGGCAATCATACTGTCACCCGCAGGCTTAATTAAAGGCTAAATTTGGTTGCTTTCTTGCCTCTGAAGCAAGTTGCGCTCTCACACGAGATTAAAAAGCACTCCCCCTGGTCTGAGGAATGTTTGTTGCCTAGCACGACCGTAGGCGTAAGTTGCCACCCTCGTCTTCAGGAATGCTTCAGGGATGTTTATGTTTCATATCAGCTTACTCCTCGCCCGGCGTGTACGACGGCCTTCAACGCAAGGCTAGCATTGCAAAAACCCAACCGATTGTTTCCCGCTGTGTCTGCTTGAGCAGGTTTCCCATTAGACAAACATCACTTTCTGCTCATTTTTATCCCTGACCTACATCTGGTAACCCACTTGACAGCACGGGAGCTTACACACGGATCACTTGTGTTTCGCTACCATTTGAGCATGCACACCGCCCCGTCTTGGGGTACTTTGAGGCTATGTCTGTGTTTTCACACAAACAGACCACAAAAAGCCATTAGTCATCAGCACATGTCCCATGAAGGCAAAGCACTGGAAAAGTGGGAACACCCAGACATTGCAGTATCTGAGGTAAATATAGACCAGTAGCCTTTTTTTTTTTTCTTCCTCCCAATTATAGCGCAGGCTCTGCAGTCTTGGTGTTTTCTCCCGGCTTTGAAGAGAGGCAACGGGGAAATCTGAGCTCCAGTCCTGCAGTGATCATGTTCAGAACACATCCGGCTACTCAGTCCCGAACCAGATCGCTGCATCACAACAATGTTTTTCATGCGTGACGTCAGGAAACAGGGATTGCAATATGCATTTGAAATGACAAAATGGAAATTTTACTCAATCTTATAAATTCATCAACAGTGTTTTGTTAGAAAATGAATGTAAAATGCTATGTGAGTATCTTAGTATGAGATCGCCCCTGTCACTAGAGAGCAATCCCCGTTCCTGTTGTTTAACAAACATGCAGCATGCAATCTGGCCAATACGGTTTAGGGAAGAAGCACTCACTTCTAGCCCTTGCTGCTCCGAGAGGGAGGGAAGAGGAGGTGGCGGGAAATTGGTGAGTATAGGCATAAAAATTAAGATAAATGGAGAAAACATAAAGTTTCACAGACACCTTACGGCTGTTGTGACAGTACTTGATCAAATCGATGCTGAGGGTCCTCTAAGAAAAAAATGTATGTGTTGAAAGAAGGATTTCTTTACTTTTGATCACCTGAACTTCAAAGTGTTGTATTGATCACTAACCCTTGTGGGTACAAGCAAATAATGGCAGATGTTTTTTTCCTAAGGATAACAATGTTTGGAGAATACCTGCGCAAAAAATAAGTAGTGAGTCCTAAATTCACTGAACTGAGCTGAGAATGTCAAGAAAAACATCTATCTAATGTTTTCACACAAAAGCTCCTGATGACACGAGACTAAGTAAAATTGGGATGTCTGAACGTTATTGATCGGTGCATTTTACCGCTTATGAATTCAAGATCACATTAACAAACAAGAATCTTATTTCTGTAAAGATGCAGCCTCTTGCGTTATTGTCTCTTTTAAGATATAGCACTATCATCTGCATCAAACAGGCGTCACCATTCTGCACACATGATTGTATGTTCACTGGGCAGCTAAAGCTGTGCACAGTCTTGAGAGAACAGTTCATTTACCTATGCCTTGTATTGAATAATGCAAAAAGCAGGAAAAAGGAACAGACGGCAGCTGACCTCTGCCTGTAGAGTCTCGAGTCGTGTCATGTGCTGGCTTGTAGACATGCTCTTCTCCCTGAAGTCGTCCCGTAGTGAATGGACCTGAGTGGACAGCTGCCTCTCCACCTCTGCAGCCTGTACACGGACACAAAGGCAGCACTTAACAGATGTTCAATTCTGCTTTAAGAGAACTTCCACCAGTTAATTATAACAACATCGGTGATGTTTTATCTTCAGAATTTTTGCAAATACATGGATAAACTTTTGCATTTTCTAGTAGGTAAGAAAAAAAAATGCACTGCAGCAATCCTGGCATGTCTTTGGCAGTCTGATTTCACATGTAACACGCACATCCATGGAGACACATGTTTGCTGTTAATAGAGTCACGGCCTTCCCAGTCTGTTTGCGTACAGGACTGTCTCAGAAAATTAGAACATTGTGATAAAGTTCTTTATTTTCTGTAATGCAATTAAAAAAACAAAAATGTCATACATTCTGGATTCATTACAAATCAACTGAAACATTACAAGCCTTTTATTATTTTATATATTGCTGATTATGGCTTACAGTTTAAGATTAAGATTCCCAGAATATTAAAATTTTTTGAGATAGGATATTTGAGTTTTCTTAAGCTGTAAGCCATGATCAGCAATATTAAAATAATAAAAGGCTTGCAATATTTCAGTTGATTTGTAATGAATCCAGAATGTATGACATTTTTGTTTTTGTAATTGCATTACAGAAAATCACAATATTCTAATTTTCTGAGACAGTCCTGTAAGTGGCATATTTTCTAAGCAACTCTCTAAAAGCCTAATTTTACCTAAATGCCATGGCTCTTGTTCAGCACCTCTGACAGAAATGATGAACTCAGTATTTGTGCAGTCCAGGGCCAGCAGCAGACTAAGTGCTGCAATAGATCTTATTGGACGATGGGATCAGGCCACAGAGAACCTGGCTGAGCATCACTACAATGACGCTGCACTCAGGAAGTTACGGTTCCTCTTATCACCACTGCCATGGCAACAGCCATCCTTAAAAGAACTCGTGTCCTGCAGCTCTCGGGATAATCTTGACATTGAGTAAATATGACAACAGCATGTACAACGATAAAGCACGGTCTTCAAATTGTCATTTTCTCATTACTTGTATTTTATCCACTGAGAGATGAATGAAAGCCAGGATGACTTCTTGTGAATTACACCCTCTAGGTGGCACTAAATGCTGCTGCAGCTTCTTAAGAAGCTCAGAGCTTTGAGAGGGCTCAACAGCTGGCCACATGGATGCATTCGCCTACTTCATTTCTGTATTGAAGTAACACTGCTTCTAGTCTGAGTTTGTATTTTTCGGGGATTCACTGGGAACAACAGGCTTCGAGCAAGCACTCTGCCAGCTTTGATGTAACGATAAACGTGAAAGAATCAACTGCAAAAGACTCACTTTTACACATCTTGCATTACTGAAGTACATAGAGGACACTGAGAAAACAACAATGTAGGGGTAACAATGTTCATCCATTCTCAAAATCAGCTTGTTTGGGGGGTTTAGGGACGTTAAAGCTGTCACTGGGCCGGAGACGGTCCATAGCACTCCCCAGCATGCAGAGGTGTCAAAAGTATTCACATTCATTACTCAGGTAGAAGTATAGATACTAGAGTTTAAAAATACTCCTGTAAAGTTTTTTACTCAAGTAAAAGTATAAAAGCACTGGTTTCAAAACTACTAACTAAGTATAAAAGTAAAAGTAATGTAAGGGGGAAAAAAGCCATTAAGGATAAAAGCCATTGAAAATGAATGCATCTTAGTATAATGCAAATATATTAAAGAACCATGTGTGTGTACTATTGAGCATTAACATGTGTTTCAGAGAGCAGAAGATATGATGACTAGTTGCCTATAAGTATTGTAATGGTGCAAAAAGTCAAACTTCAGAGGCATGTTATCATTTATCCTAACCTTTATTGGAATGTACATCCAAGTTTAGTTGCAGGAATCTGAGGGCAACGGATGTAAGAACAAAATTGGACAAGAACATCTGAAACAACCACAACCAAATTCACTCTATCCGGATGGAGCAATTTAACTGGATAGTTTTTTTTTAAAGGCCGAAATGAAATTCGAGTAACGAGGCTGTTTTTAAAATGTAAAGAGTAAAAAGTACAGATAATTGCGTGAAAATGTAAGGAGTAAAAGTAAAAAGTCGTCTGAAAAATAATTACTCCAGTGAAGTATAGATAACCAAAATTTCTACTTAAGTAAGGTAACGAAGTATTTGTACTTTGTTACTTGACACCTCTGCCAGCATGCAACTCTTTGGTAGGAAAACAGAGCAAACCTCACAGAATCAAGAGGAACTCCAAAATGAAAAAGGCTCCAGTCAAAGTTTGAAGCAAGGATCTTGCCGCTTACAGGCTGTAGTGCTAACCACTGTCCCTCCGAATGACAACAATAAAACAACCAAATCCCTTATTTTGTTGAAGTACAATTATGATAAAGGGGTTACACTATTTTCCATCTCAGCGGAAACTTTAATCTCTGCTTCACATGGACAGCAAATCAATGGAGTTTACAGGAGCAGAGTAATGAGTCAGTAGGAAGTGAATTAGTCCAAGTGAGGCGGTCAGTCAAAAACACAATGATATTAGCGGATATTAGCTGACAGTGGAGTCAGCCACTTGATATTAGCATCCATTGAGCAGCTAATGGAGCGTGTGATTAATTAACCTGGCTAAAAGACAAAAATATGACTCGTTACATTTATTATCTGCATGGGAACCGTAGACCTGCCACATTAAGAGACATTTTTCCCTGCGAATATGACAGAAGCAAAAGAAATATAGATTAATACAGCAAAGCAAAAGCAAGACAGACATGTGGCTGCACATTGAAAATAATGGGAACCAGATTAACAATGAAAAAGAAAAAAAAAGAAAACTGTTAGGAGAGCGGATAAAAACAATATGCTGCCACAAAATTACAGTAAAGTGACCATGCAGCGTGGCAAACAACGGTCAGCAACCATCCTGTGAACATTACAGCACAAGCAGATACAGATACTGAATACTGGCAAGAAAAAAATGGTATTGACTTGAACATCCAGGAGAGGAACTGCTATTAAAACCTTATTAAAAATATATTTATTGGCAAAGTGAAAGAACTATCTTGGGTTTCTGTCTGCCCTTAATTCACTGTGTCGTTTTTTTTTTTCGGTCAATGTCTCTAAGCCACTTTGCATTCAGTGAGAGGACCAGATTTTCATTTCAGTTTGACGACTGCAGTTCTGCTGTTTTCACTCTGAAAGCAGGTGTGCATGTAGCGGAGAACCGTGCAGCAGCAGGTCCGGCCCGCTGGTAACGTGACGGCTGACCCACTGACCCAACGAGCAGACGGAAACCCGCAGAGCTCGGTGCAGGCGTGTAAACAGTCACTTAATCTCCACATACA
Source organism: Cololabis saira (assembly GCF_033807715.1). Taxonomy (NCBI): domain Eukaryota; kingdom Metazoa; phylum Chordata; class Actinopteri; order Beloniformes; family Belonidae; genus Cololabis; species Cololabis saira. The sequence goes on along the minus strand of NC_084595.1, from coordinate 11,552,408 downwards.
TTCCTCAGATCCCAGATTATCAGCGGGACGGGACGAACTGGGAAAAAAATCCAACCGCTTTGATTCAATCCGAGGATCAGGGCTGATCTAAACGTTGTCACAAGCGAAATACTTTTGAGTCACTCTGCAGATGCCAGAGCTGATGGACAGATCAGGGGTCTTAGGTGGCACAACCTCGCATCACACTCCGTCCCCTAATACTGTAGAGCACATTCCCATGGTAACAACACACAAAGTTTCAATTTGCATGTCCCTCTCTGGTTGTCATAGCAACCAGGGCGAAGTGGGATTGGTGGAGCAGTGAATTGTTGTCTCCCTGCTTCTGGTATTTTCCTTGGTTGATTTCAGAGAGGCCTGCCTGCCTGCGTGAGGCTTGTGGAGGATGGGTTACCCTGCCATCAAGCAGTTGCATAACAAGTCCTGCATGTGACAGTGACGAAGCTGATCCTCAAAGCAACACCTTGCACTGATGCGACACAAACGTTGTGTGATGACGGCTGCACAAACGCCCAGGGAGTGAGTTCAACACTGGCGCTTAGCTCTTTTACAGCAAGGCAAGGCAAGGCAAGGCAAATTTATTTATTTAGCACAATTCAACACAAGGTAATTCAAAGTGCTTTACATTGACATTAAAAGCGGCAAGACATAATTAGACAGTAAATAACAAATAAGATTGAAATAATTAAGAATAAGATAAGAAAAGAAGTAAAATAATAAAAAGCACAAGCTGTTAAACATAAGGGCAGTAGAATACAGCAGGTAAGTTTAATTTAGGAGTACGCTTGAGTTAACAGTAATGTTTTTAACCCTGATTTAAAGGAGCTGACAGTTGGAGCAGACCTAAAGCAAGCTGTAAAATAATAAGTGTGTCCTAGGTGTCGTGTGAGCCTACGGTGAATAAAGCACGCAGACAAGGCAAAAGATGCAAGATTTCTCCTTTCACAATCCAATAATATTCATATCAAACCTGGTTATTCGGTCGTTATGCACAGCACTGGCAAAATGGAAATTACTCTTTTTTTTTATTGTCTCAAATAAACAGGTTGATGAGGAACTGGAAGCTCCTGTCATGTTTTCCTTTGCTCAGGGCACGACAGCTGACCGTGGTCATAAAGCACGTACACACCTGCTGCTGGAGCCGGTACATCTCCAGCCTCCTCCGAGCACGTGCGGTAATGTAATTAGAGAAAGGTCCCCTTCCTGCTGGTTCACGCTGATCAGATTAGGCCTGACCCAGAGACCGGCACGCACACACAAACCTCCCAGATCAATTACTATGTATATTTGCTGTGTTTAAAACTAAATTTATCTTCATTGCCCAGAACTGGAACATTCACTTAGACATACTTTTCAAACACACACACAAACAGAGTACAATTACAAGAAAAACCTCAGGGGAAGGTTTTGTCAGCTCAGAAAAACAAAGTAAAATCAAACTTTGAAACTTTTTTACATGTCAAAATATCCAAGTTCCCGCTGTTATTAATTAAGTTGAGTGTGGCTTGTAGTTGCTATGGTACCTGAAAGCATGAATACAGCAAGGGGATTATGGATAATCCCCTGAGTGTTGTACCTTACCTCATACGTTACATCACTTCATGTAAAGGGCTCTTTTCTGGACCAAGGTCATCCCACTGCAGCCAATTGATTTCTGTTTAAAATTGATCCATGAGCACTGAATCTTTGTGAGGGGTTCACTTTCAAATAAATACCCTGAAAAGTTACTTGGAAAAAGAAAAAGTGAACTAATTCATCAAGAATTAATTTCGTAAATGTAATCGACTTAGTAAAATCTTAAATCAGTTAATACATTGGAATTAGAAGTTCAATTAGTATTTGATGTGAATGAAATAATTTATTTAATAATTTATCATTTTTGTTTTTTTACCACATGAAATTTCACTTATAAATGCTAAAACAAACATGTAAATAACAAAGCTGAACTTTGAAATTATACCTTAGTACACAAATCTCTTTGTTGTGATAACTGCTAACCTTTATTAGTTCTTCTTTGTGGCTTTGATAATTTAATTCTACGATCATTTCAGCCGACACACTGCATAAAGCGGGAACAACTTTGCTTTCAGAAACATTCCACTTTTTTATTCCTCTTTTTTTTTTACATACAATCAATTCAACGGAGGTTTGATTCGAACAGTGTATTTAAAAATGTGTGGTCCATCTTACAATAATAGATCTGCCAAAGTGGTGTTAAGTGTGTAATCACTACGTTTGACCAAGTCTGGCACATTTTTAAGAAAATAATCAGATTTTTAAAGTGCTCTGTGGGAGGTGGTGAGTGTGTAAAACTGGTAAATTTGTTGTAAACACACATCTATCAAAAACAAAAAGATTTAATTGATGAAGCAGCAATGGTGGACATCACATCCTTCTAGTCTCCTGGTTTTAAATGCTAATGTACACGGAAAGGCTGTAGATGTCACAGAGCAAACAGCACGGCCCTCTGTCTTCCAGCCACAACTCTCTCAAATCTGATTTATTTATTTATTTATTTTTTCTTTTAGAAGGTATGCTAGAAACGACAATGATAACACTGACATTGTTCAGGCACCATATACTGTATGTACGATCACATGACAAGCTTTCTTTGATCATAATAAGATTGTTCCACTGCAAGAATGAACTGTGATGAGAGGCAGCGAGGGCAGATGGAAATAGCAGCAGGTCTCTGGAGTCTCACCACTGCAGGGTCTCTTCATGATAGTGTCACATTTGCTCCACTCAGTCAGAGCTAGAAACAGTTAATATTTCCAACACATTACTTAGTAATGAGTTCAGACACGGGGAAAGGAGAGAAGGAAGACACAACAAAGTAAGGAATAAACCGGGAGGAAAGTATGAGCACTGCGCCTGACCTGATTTATTTTATTAGCTTTCCCCTCATCTGCCCAAAGCACTGAATCACAAGATCTGGATCAATGCGTTCAATTAGGTCTCATGAATTTTACCGTGTTACAATGAGCACAGAATGTGCTGACCTCAGATTCTCAGCAGATTATTTTCATGTTTTTAGGGCTTGTCCGAATGTGATGGGATTCTGGAGGGGAGGTAGAGCAGCTGGGTTCGGAGGTCTTGGATATAAACGTGGGCTGCGCCTTTGTCACCACACATGTTGCACAACTCCCTTAAGGCTTCAGTAAAAGAAACATGTATCTGCTCAGGATATTCATGGCGGCAAGCAAAAAAAAAATCCATTACCAAGAGCTGGCTTTAACTGAACCCTCCTGCCTTCAAACTTTTGTAAACCATAAACTCAGTTCAGAACATTGACTTTTACTCTGTGGCTGCAGATAAAAAAGGAAAGGAATACTGAAAGAAATGTGGCCGCTATAAACACAAGCATTCCTGACACTCTTAATTGTCAAACATAGGCTGCGTCCGAAATTGCATACTTCCACCCTAATGAGTATGCAAAATAAGTGTGCGAGATTTTTTAGTGTGTCCGAAACATTAGAACGTACTCAATTGTAGCTCTATCCATACTCATTCTGGAGAATTTTTTGAGTGTGGATTGTGTGCATTGATCACAATGCAATGCAGCGGCGTTTGGTTGCTAAGTGATACGTATATGTCATAAGTATAATATTAAGTATAATAATATTATTATCATAACATTAATATTATAATATTCGTATATAATAATATTATATAATGTCATCTTGTTTCGGCCAGAATAAACGGGAAATAGCGGCGTTGCTGCTGCTGCTGTGACACGTCACTTCCTCCCTACGGCAGGAAGTGACGTGCGCCCAATAGTACGTCCGAATTAATGCACACTACTGATATTTACTCAAAAGTGTGCCGAATTTAAGTATACTTTTTAGTATATACTTTTTAGTACGGGATTTCGGACGCACCGATAGGTGGCCTTACCTCATCCGCTACATCACTTCCTGTAAAGGGCTCTTTTTATTTATTTTTGGATGTATGAGCATGAAAAGGTATATGCTGCACAGACTGCTTTGTGAATGTAAGTGTCTTGACCCACACTTGTTCTATGTTGAGATAAAACAAATAAAAATAAAGGTAACAAAAAAGAATGTTCTGTCCCTGAAAACACAACACTTGCTGGGAATATCTTTCGACACTCTCACAAACCACATTTCAGTCCATTTCAAGCAGTTTAATTATGCTAAGTGTCTGCTTTGAAACAGTCACTACTGAACAATCCGTCACAGTCTTTGATGGCAATGGGATGGTGCTGTTGTGGCAAGACCAGTCAAAGTGATTTAACCTGGTCACGGCATGAGGGGAAGCTGCTCTGCCTATCAGTGAACTTCAGGTTAAAGATGCATCTCACATCTTCTCCCAGGGAGGGAACAAACACACACACATACACACACATAAGCGTCATCAAAGACTGCACTGCTGATGTGGTTATCAAAGCACCTGCACACACTTGTCGAGCTTTTTGTGTGCAGCCCTGGGGCAGCCTGGATCCTCATTTTACGCACTGCAAAACTGCATGGCGGTAAGGATGCAAGGCCTCTGTGCACCAGTTTAAAAGCATCCTTAACCATATCTGGCCATAGTGTTCAGTTTTAGACAGTGGAGTCAGCCACTTGATGTCACTCCAGCCACTTCTTCCACAGGACGAGTCTCTTTTAAAAATGGTTTTGCAGCTTTGTGATATCCACTTCAGAGTTACAGCAAATGCAGCATGAATCATGTCTGGATCTGCGTGATTCTGAACCACCCGCTTCAGTGAGACCAGCGCTGCCCTAAACAAAGTAAGATTGCGGAGGTTTTTAATCAAACAGACACATTAATGCTACCATGCTCAGACAATGATTTTCTGTCATATTATGTCCCCTTTAAACCGTGCAACACAACTCCCAAAAATGTTGCTTCATGGATGTGGGCACATTTTCAGCAATATCATTTAGTGAGTTTAGTTTGATGTATGCAGCACAGTGCCAAAGTTTTGGCACTCTCACTGTTGATTTTTATTAAATCTTTAATGATCATCCATATTTATTTTTGGCTACTTATTAAGATAAAAAAAAAGCTGTGAGCTTACAATGATAATATTAGAGATAGACCCATAAATCAATTGACTGATTACTGTCTGTTTTCAGTCATTTGTGTCGGCCACAGAAAAACCGATATCAGTCAACCTCCAGATAACATCTACGCTAAATAAAACCACTTGATATTCAGCATAAAATTACTGTGCAAGCAAAAATCTGCACTCCGTGTGACCTCCCTCTGAACCAAGCACAGGTTCAATTCCTGTTACGGCCACTTAATTTATGTTTAAGAGACCTAAGTACTAAGTTCCTGTGTTTCCTGTTTGCATCTTTCAAGAGTCTTATTATAAATGTTCATTATAACACAACAAGACAAAGGGTATCTAAGACATTTGCACAGCACTGCATGTCCCTGGTTTGGTGTCACTCAAACAGATTGAGAAGTTGCACTGAGCTCCTTAGAAAGGATTAATCAGTTGCTACAGACGGTAGCACCCTGAGTTCCATCAATCTCCCGCTGCAGACATCTTCCGTTCACACAGATGTGTCTATGTCAAGTATTTCTAAAAGACAGAGCTCAAACGTCTCACATCAACTTTAAACACTGCTAAATCTTTGCATCTGTCTGTCTATCTCAAAATCTCCTGTGGGTCCTTTGCTTGTCAATTAGTTATAATACCTGCACTCAAATCAGCTGTCAATATGCAGAGTGTTATTGCACAAGTGTGCAGTCCAGACATCTGTAAATTATTCAATATGAGAACCAGGAAGCTTTTTTATTGATGAGGTAGCATAATTCAGCTGAACTGAGGCACACAGACATATGCAGATGGAGGGTGGGGTGAGCAGTGGGGTGATGAATCCTGACTTGGCTGAGCACATTTGTCGGGCCAAACTTGAACTGGATTTAGCAAGGCCCAAGACACACAAGCTGGCGTTTCCAAGGTGTGTCTTGGTTGAGAGGATGGGCATTTAAAGCAGCATTCAGACCACGTGACACAAACTGAAAACCGAGACTATTTAAAGCAGCACATCAGAAGAAGCCAGGGCTGGGCGATATATCGAGATTTTAATATATATCGATATATTTTCAAACGCGATATGGTACGAGACAATATCGTTTATATCGATATAGCTTATTTTGCAAAAAATTGACTGTACATCAACGCTGACCCCTTGCGCTGGCAAAAAAGTACATTTGTGTGCTGAAACCTGACAGTGTTGACAGGTTAGTTTTCCTGGCACAAAATCTGTAAAATGTGTTAACTTGTTGTAATTATTTGAGATTTGCTCAAAGAGATGCAATATCTGTTTACATGTTTTATTTGAGATTTGCACAAATGTTTTGTTATTTGCACAACTGTCAACCTCAGTGGAAAAGTCTGCCTGTTACTGTCTACATTGTATTAATTGCACAGTGTATTTTAATGTAATTGTTATGCAGGAAAGGAATATTTGTTTTATTTTATTCAGGAAGCATATTTATTCTATATATGCAAGCAGTTTATTTTTATTTCATTTGTTTTATACATTTTGATATTGTGCAGACCTCTGTTAATAAAGGTACCTGTGTGACATTTGGCACGTGGCTTTGTATTAAAACTGACTGTTTTTTTAAGGGTTTGCCTCAGAAAAAAATGAAGCTAACAGAGATGCTATGCTATAATCTTTTGGAGGAAACCCATATTATGTCACAGAAAAAATATCTATATCGAGTATCGCCATTCAGCTAGAAAATATCGAGATATGACTTTTGGTCCATATCGCCACATGCATGCACACAATAATACATGGATGCTGTTGCTCACCCTGCTGAGTTCCTCAAGGAGTCTATGGTTCTGTTCGGACAGCTCGCTGATGGCCTTGGTCTTGTCCCTGTCAGCCTCTCTGAGCTGGACCTGCTGGAGCTCCAGCTCACCCTGCAGCTGCTGGACATCCGTCTCCAGCTCCGCCACACGTCCTTCCCACTCGCCCTCTCGACTTTCAAGACGTCGTCGTAACTCGTGTTTCTCTTGCTCCAAGTGCTGGATTTGGATGGGAAGAAAGTTCAAATATAAAAAAGCTGTGAGCATAAGTACTAATAAAAACAAATTAGGGTGTAGGGAAGCTGCACTATTTCCTCTGAAAATTATAATTCTACTGATGTTAAACAAAACCCAACATTAACATGAAACTGTATCATGTAAAACATGAAATATTGTTACGTGTTTTCACTCTAATAAAGTAATAATTGCTTAATTACAGAGCAAAACACAGACAGCAAGAAAATAGTATCTTATTGCGTAATGTGGAAAAACACCAGTTGAATCTGTTGCAGGCATAAAAGAAAGACATTTTGACGTGAATTTATTGGCTCTGTAGTTGTGGATACTTCAGATAAAAGGACACTTCTTTTGTTTTCTCTGAGTGGCTTTTAATACTGATGGTAAGCACTGCATCACTGATGACGGCTAGCGCTTGGATGAAAGACTGTGGTTATGGTTAAGTCCCAGGCTAAACCAACAGGTGTCTGTGTGGCCATCTTTTACCTCTTTGGATATACAAACAAGGATCAAAGAGAATAGAAACATGAGAAAAAAGTGTGCTGTCAAGTGCAGTTCAATGGGACATCAAGAAATGTGACTGCATCCCTGACGATGAGAATGTGCAGCAGCTTATTTCTCTTAGCTCCAACTTAAGGATGAGTATGGATCAAAAGGCTGAACAGATGTCCAGCAGATACAGTAGGCCCTGGACAAACACAGGATTAGTCTCGGTGGCTTTTCCGAGGCAGCAGTATTGGCTTGAGCAAGGCTTTAAAATAAATAAATAGATACAATCAAAATAAAACAACATGGACAAAAGCTTAGCCTTGATTGTAAACAAGACGCGTGAAATAACTCCCTGACTAAGCAATGGGGTTTTAGCATGAGTATTTGTCAGTGTAATAGGTTTAACAGGGAACATAACAGTTCACAATAACCCACAATACTATACTAACATAATACACTGCAAAAACTCAAAATCTTAACAAGAATATTTGTCTTATTTCTAGTTAAAATGTCTAATTTTTAGTCAAAAAAAATCTCATTACACTTAAAACAAGACTTATCTCTGGAAAAAATAACAATTTTCACCTGTTTCAAATAGATTTTCACTTAAAATAAGTAGAAACATCTGCCAGTGGAATGATGAAGATAAATATTGTCCCACTGGCAGATTTTTCTACTTATTTCAAGTGAAAATTTACTTGAAACAGGTGCGAATTGTCAAATAACAATTTATTTTTCTGGTAATGACTCTTGTTTTAAGTGTAATGAGTTTTGTTTTTGATTAAAAATGAGACATTTTAACTAGAAATAAGACAAATATTCCTGGTAAGATTTTGAGTTTTTGCAGTGTACCAGGTATTATTTGTTACAACCTGCCAGGGTTTGTTTAAATTAGGCCCAAACATCACTGAGAGGTGGATATTTTGAGGGAAACCAGACATTATGAAAAGGTTTAATGACATTTAATGACTTTCTTTCTGTTTTTACCTCTAGTTTCTCGTTGAGATCTTTGTGCATTTTCTCATATTGCTTGGTCAAGTCCTGGTTCCTCTCGAGCAACGCTTTTCCAAGTTTAGCAGCTAAAACCAAGTCCTTCTCCTTCTGTCGGAAGAGCAGCAGCAGGTCGGTGTTGTGCCCCGCCGCCGCCGCCGCCTCGAGCTCCGGCGGGCCCTCGTCGTGTCCCCGCTGCTCCCCGGCCATGGCGGCCAGCTCTTCCTCCAGGGCCATGCCGAGGCCCCCGGAGCCGGAGCCGCGCTGCGGGGGCCCCGGCGGCCCCGGCGGCCCCGGGCCGCAGCCGCAGCAGCGCGGCTCCATGCGGTCGCTGTCCAGCTCCGCCGGTGCTGAAACCGCGTTGCGCGTCTGCAGGTCCAGGAACAGGGCGGACATCACCGGCCGCTCAGATGATCGCAGAGTGACTTTACTCCGGATGAGCCCACCCTGCTCCGACTGGGATGGGCAATTCATCCATTTTTTTCCCCTTTCAGTCCAAAACCGGCTCCAGTTTTGACGGTAAAACTGTATAGTTCCTAGTTTTCTCCCATCACCTATGCAAACAGCACCGGCTCTGATTGAATCCCTGCAAACACCTCCTCTAACAGCTCCCTCGCTGGCTTTTACTTGCTTAAAACACACTATTTTTTCCCTTTTTTTCCCTTTCTGTCCTCTTTATCCCGATATAAACCACCTGGATGGGCTCGTCGCAGCTGTCAGTCGGCCAGAGTCCGGCCCGTCTCGGGGTCCTGGATCCCCCATAATAATGGTGAGCCTCGTAAACCGGAGGCACTTGCCAGCCAAACACGGTGAGCGCGCTCCCGAGGCGCGTTCCCGACACTCAGTGACGGCAGCTGAAACCTGTCACAAGACGGCTCGTGATTGGTGGAAAAGGATAGCGCCATATTTTGGTACTTCTCTCTCACACATCTGTGGCATCCAGCTTACGAGCACGTGAAGAGGTGAAATAATGTTAGGATGTGACCTCAAGTGATGCGCCAAGAAATGACCAGGCAAGAAAAATCTAAACACTTGATTTGATTTGGTTTGATTTATTGTATTTTTGTACATGTAAAAAAACAACACTTCAAGAGAAGTTTAAGAAAACAAAATAACAAAACAAAGAATTTCATCCTTTAACACTTGATATCTTAATATACTTGTGCAAAAAAGGAGTAGGAAGAGGTGTAAACTTATTTAATCCTACCCTAATTCACTAATCATTTAACCCGTATTTATAAATACTCACACACTCTACTCACACTGCTAAATAACATTATTATTATTATTATGATGATTATTATTATTATTATTATATACTGTAATTATACTCACACACATACCTATACGTACATACATACATACATACATACATACATACATACATACATACATACATACATACATACATACATACATACACATAGTTGAATATTTCTATATATTTGTACACATGCCAATATAAATATTTATATAAATATACTTATTTACACTATACTGTCTCTATTAACTGCATCTGCTCTATATCTATGTATATATCTACTTACATCTACAAACATAATTATATATATATATATATGTGTGTATATGTATATATATATATATATATATATATATATACCCATACATACGCATACACCCATACATACCTACATATATATATATATATATAATGTCAGGGTTTTGACATTTCCCCCAGTTTGTGTTTCAGTTCTGTCCCTCCTGTTTCCCATCTGCCCTGATTGTTCGCACCTGTGTCTCGTTATCCCCTGTGTATCTAGTCTTGTCTTTCCCTGCTCCCTGCTGGTCTGTACTGTTTCCTCCCTCCATGTCTCCTCATCTAGTTTTTTGGATCCCTGTTTTTGTTCAGTCTTGGATCCTGCTCAGCAGCGTTTTTGGTTTTGTCTTTGGTTAATAAATCCTGCCTTTTTGCCAACTCCTGCCTCCTGCTCTCCTGCTCTCCTGCGTTTGGGCCCTCAACAACCACACCTTGACATATATTAAAGGCAAGCTAAAAACTGTAAAAGCATTATCAGCTGAAGATACATTTTATTTTCTTAGAAATTAGCTGTTAAACAAGGTCCAGGTCAACACCACAATACTGAGACCGCTCAGGACTGCAATGATGTTTTAGATTGGAAGACATGTAGAAAACAGAATTATGAAGACTATGAGAATTGTAAATTACGAAACCTCTATTGTTTATTGGATTTGTGTAATGATATAATGGGGATGTTTACTCTTTGCTTTTTTAGACTACTTTCAACCAGATCCAGTTAGGGAACCAACATACTTAGACCACTGAAACCTGGATTAATGTATTGTTTTTTTGGGAACATAACGAATGTTTAACACCATTTGGGATTTTTGAAACTTTTATTCTGTATTTGAAAATTTAAAACAAGTTTATGTTTCTGCTTAAAGAAAAACGGATACACAGAAAGATCTTATCTATATCAGTCAAACCTGATAATAATCATTCAATAATCATTCATTATAATCCATTTTTTTTATACCTGCTTAATCCTATACTCTATACAGGGTCACAGGTCATCACTGGACCGCATATCATAATAATAATAATACTAATAATATATATATATATATATATATATATATATATATATATATATATATATATATATATATGTATGTATGTATGTATGTGGGTGTGTGTGCATGGATGCATGGATGCATGGGTGGGAATGAGTTTAACATCGGGGGGCTGGGCCTGGTGATGAATGACTGCAAACAAAGCCTCTTGAACTGATAAACTGAAGGCACAAAAGAAGTAGGTCACAGCCTGCTGGTCCAGTGTAGCTTTGCTTTGGGGCTTGAGGGGGGTCACACAGTGGATTATGGATGACTTCCTCAGAGCACATCAAAATCTCCCAGCTTTGATAAAACTACTAAACTGAATCCATTTAGTCACCTACATTATCCTGATTAGTGTGGAGGCATTTGCTGTTTCAGGAAAAACAACAACAGTCTAAAAAGAAAAGGAAAATCACAACAGATTGATTAGTCTGATCTGGTCCTTGCAGTATTTGTTTTCAACATCAGAAAATATTAAGTAGTTATATATACAGTACTACCTAGATTTATTTAACTTCTTTCTTTTAAACTTTGGGTTGAAAGATAAAAATGTGTTGTTAGTTTGAAGCTTGCTGGGATTATTATTATTATGTCTAACCAATTGACAAATTAACCAGACAGACAATTCATGACTGCTCATTACAGTAATATATTTATTATTATAATAGGATATGGCGCCCTCTCTCGGAAATAATTATTATTACACGCCCTAAAATGATTACTAAAGAAGTATCAACCACTGGAAAAACAAAAACAAAACAATGAACAGATCAGATGCGATAATAATTTGGGATTTTTTTTCTTTCATGATAAATGCTTTAAGAAAAGTGATTCATTTTTAGTCGCAAACTCCCATCTCCACATTTGGCGGTAGTGTGATTTACAAAATAAATGATGCGTTTCAGATTCCTTCAAACAAAGCTCATGTAAGAGTGACAGCTTAGAGGAAATAACATGGGCAGCATCTTCAACAACACAGTGTTTACTGCTTATGTAACACCATTCCTCAGTCATGCCTCACTCTGCCTTTTTTCTCTAATTAATACAAGGTTTGCCTTCGTGTTATGTAACAAATCGGGCTATTCAAACCTCTAGATTTCAGTATTTCTTTCTGATAGAATTACTCTTACATCAGCATGGCAGAGTACCCAGTTATTTAGAGACGAGGCTGGTTCGGTGTCTTACCATTGGATGGCAGTGTTCATGTACTGATACTTTTACAATAAACAGGAAACCTTGTGGCACTTGCTGGTGAAGTATTTACCTGTCTGATCGCTTGAGTTTTCCTCTGTTATCAGTGTGTGTCTTTGCTGTCGCTGTGAGTACTTAGCATATTAAGCATTTACTGTAATTTTGTGGGAAAGATATTTCTCCTGCAACTAATGAAAACCTGGCCTATCAGCTGCAGAAAGATTCAATAGTAAATATTTAAAGAACCCAGCTCTGAATCTGAGATTATTATAGTACCTTCAATTGCAGTAAAAGCGTCTTGTGAAAGGTTTTGTCATTTTCTTTCTTTAAGTTGAAATAAAGCTGTTATTGGTATGTGGGAGACTACCTTGTTGCTAGGTAACATCAGGATTAAGCCTGTGCTTCTCCCCAGTTCTGAAAATCATATTGAAAATGCAGTTCTTTTTAGTGCCGAAGTTGTAAATCCTAGTCACTGAAATGTTAGATTTTGATTAACTAGTATACTGCCCCCACTTGGGATTTGTCACAGTTAAGTATTATTAGTTGAAGACAATGTAACCTACTTTTTGTAGACAGATAGACATGGTGGCTAGTACAACAGGTTGCACAGAAGCTGTGAGGTTTTGCAAACCCTGAACAGGCTGTTATGTAATAGTAAACTGGTATTAGTCAAAAGTAGATCTATTTATTAACCATTGCACAATTCTTTTCTCTCTTTGTTTCTCTCCTCGACAGATAATAGCTTTTATAGCTCCTTAAAATGCTTGTTCTCTTGTTTTCTAATATGCTCTTCCTGTAGCAGGTGTTGACCTCATCTTGGATTATCAGGCAACTCTCTAATTAAAGGCATCCTTCCTGGAAGTGTGTGTGTCTAAGAACAGATTGTCTCTACAAAACTCAGCAGTGGACCTGCTTCTCTGAATCAAAGGCATCTTCAGCAACCGAGCTCAAAAATGTTATCCATTATTAAGCAAAGAGACAAATTCAATCTATTCCCTGATGTAAAAACGCTGTGTAGAAAAAAAAACTACTGGAACAGATTGGAGGTGTGATGTGCTTCCAGGTCGGCATGTGGGATTATGCTCAGGCTTAAGATACAAAAAGACACGCTTGTTCTACACAATTAGATCAATGATTCCATAATGCTCGATCAGTGCTGCAAAATCTAATTAGGAGGCAGTTGGAAGTACAGGTGAGCTGTAATTTTGATCCTCTGTCTGAAAGAGATTAGTGTAACAGTCACTGATTGTACAGTTTTGATTATACACCTTCTGCACTGATGTACGCGTTGCTTTCCAGGTTAGGGTGTGTGTGTGTGTGTGTGTGTGTGTGTGTGTGTGTGTGTGTGTGTGCACGTGTAGATTTAAAGTCAGAATCACAGTGACGTGTCACTGGGTTTACAGGACTGTCTCAGAAAATTAGAATATTGTGATAAAGTCCTTTATTTTCTGTACTGCAATTAAAAAAACAAAAATGTCATACATTCTGGATTCATTACAAATCAACTGAAATATTGCAAGCCTTTTATTATTTTAATATTGCTGATTACGGTTTACAGTTTAAGATTAAGATTCCCAGAATATTCTAATTTTTTGAGATAGGATATTTTGAGTTTTCTTAAGCTGTAAGCCATGATCAGCAATATTAAAATAATAAAAGGCTTGCAATATTTCAGTTGATTTGTAATGAATCCAGAATGTATGACATTTTTGCATGACATAAAATAAAGGACTTTATCACAATATTCTAATTTTCTGAGACAGTCCTGTATGTTTGCATCAAGACAGTCTCAGTTAAAGTGACAGACATTGGGGACCTTGTTAGGTTCAAGAACTTTCTCTGTAATAGCCCTGAGATCATGAATTGGTGTCAGAGAAGTGAAGTTAAATGTAAATAAGTTAATATTAGGCATGAGACAAACTCAATTGTTCTTCCATATCTATAACATTTAATGGAAGAAATGTTTTTGTAACCTATTTTTTCAATGTTTTATGAGTTCAAAGATTCTACATGTATATCAGTGTGTTACATCAGACCAACAGTTGTTTTAATTCTTGCAGTAAACTGAAAATACGTCTCTAAATAATGTTCATCTTTTTCTCCACTTCCAAACAGAAGTAAAAGTTTTCTGTACTATAATCCTTTCCCTTCCAGTCATTTAAGTGGGACTCTGCTATTATTTCAGAAGCAACTTATATTGCTGCCACTGGGTTTGAGGGGTCTGGAGAAACTGGATTAAATATACAGTGCATGTGGCTTAAACTTCATACATTACTGTGATTAATGACAGCTGCTCCAGTTCTGGTAAGAAGAAGGATTTTGAGGGTGGAGGGACAAGAGAGTAAACGCTTACAGTATGTGATCACTGATCTGCTGCATTACTCCACAATGCAATTTCTTTGTATTCCTCCTCTCCCTCCCTCATTCCCCTCTGTAAGCAGTAATCTCCGCTCACTCTCACTGCCTCGCAGCTCTCTGCCCTGCCACAGTGCTTCTCTCTCTCTTATCGGCTCTGTTTTCTTCCCCAGCAAGGATGACATCCCCGGATTTGATGAACCAGCGAGGCTCTCATTCTGGCTGGAGGCTTCTGAGGGAGACCCCACATGAACAGGCTTACTGGACGACGAGGTGCTGTATCTAAGCAGCTCCGCTGACAACCTGACAGCTCTCACGGTTTCTGGGTAAGTGCCGTACTCTTCTACTTAACGTCCTATCACACATCAGCAACGGGGGGAAAACAATGCATGTAGGATCCTCATTTTTACAGCTACAGTGGTTGTTGTTTTCTTCATTTCTTCATTTTAGTACGTTCAAACTATCCCTTCATATCCTGACTGACACTACCGCAAAATGTGAAGAACGACGAGCTACAGCAGAAAGAGTAGCACTGATCTCATGCAGCAGCAGCTGTATCTCATCTGGCAGGGCTGAGCGCTACTCTTGGTCACGACGCTGAAATGCTGTGTCTCCGTTTGCCCATCTCTCCTCGTTGCCGAGCTCACTGAAGCACACACTCATACAGATGGCTATCACTCCCTCGGCTGATACTCACAAACTCAATTTTTTTGCCGATGGTCACAAAAAGACCACACTAAGCCTCTCTTTTTCAATCTCAGAAATCTGATTAAAATATATAGGACTGAGGAAGTTTTGGTAGCAAACTTTATCTTTTTCTAGGTGTGCATCACCTACGGTATAGACCCTTCAGATGATCTCACCTTAAGCCTCCACTTACTGAGGGGCTGAAGAACTTGAGGACAAGATTGGCTGCGGAAAGACGGCTGAAATCTCAAAGTCAGGAGGAAAAAGTATAGCACGATGAGGAATGTGGTTGGAGGAAAGTATCTCTATGGTAACAGCAGGTTTTTCCAAGGGTAGAGGAGAGGTGAAGGAAGCTTACTGCTTCTTGCTGGCATCTATTCAGCTGGATCTGGAATTACAGCACTGACAGGACTTTTACAGCCAGAGCAAAGCAGAATATTAATAAAGAGAGAGAAAAAAATGTGATGTGACTATAAAGGTGCTAAGACTACTTACACAAATTGGAAAATATTAATATGGTGCATGCTTCATAGGTTTTCTATGATATATGTACTTTTTTTAAATGTAAAAGTTTTCCAAAAGGTCTATGCAGTCACATCTGCTTGGTTTAACTGATAGCTAATGTTGGTGGAGGCAGAGAAAACTGCTGGTAGATGGTGAAGTATTACGCAACTATATCTGTGCATAATGTAAAAGCAAGTGACTCTAGAACAGAGCTGCCAGTGCTAGTGCGAGGAGCGGAAAGAGAGCTCCACAGCTCCATATCCACAAGTGTCATTTCCCCAAAAGGCTTCTCCAGAAGCCCACGTCAGTCCTACTTGTCATCGACGTATGTGATATAATGATAGGCTGGAGTTTTCAAGTCCTTTTCCAAGTGCTCAGCACAAGTTCCATAGATTCACTTATCTCAACCACTGCATATGAATAATACTTGAGTGGCGGAGTATTCAAGAGTCAGTCTGTAGAGCTGATATGGCTCAGTGAGAAGTGACAGTGAGCACAGCGCCACCTTGCTATGGGGGACAGTCACTGTGCAACAACTATGCCATATGAGAGCTCAGGAAGGATACAGTACATGCCAATTAGCAAATAGAGAGTAATTAGGCCTTTATTTGAATCGATTTAAGCCTGTATTGCAATACTGGATTCTTGGAAGTTATTTTACCATGACAACGTATCTGTCCATAAATAGTTGTGTGGAAAGTGCAGGTGCGAATATTGCTTACAAACTGTTTCAGACTGGATTTTGATTTGAAACACAGATTCATGGAGCTGCAGATTCTTATTTCAATCAGGGAACCGTTTGTGGAAGTAGCCTGAGCCGCCGCAAGGGGTGTGCGAACTGTGCGACCGCACGGGGCCTCGCGCCCCAGGGGGCCTCGCGCTATGGGCCGTTTTTTTTTTTTTTTTTTTTTCAAAAATTTTTTTTTTTTCGTTTTTTCCCTTATAAATATCAACAGTCACGTTCCATTACAGAACTAAATGTGTACTAGTCTGTGCATATCAATAAATATATGTGCAATGATGCGCGTGTCTGTTGTTCAATACAACTGCATCTGACCAAGCGCAGACACAAGGTGCTCTGATCCAGACGGTGGAGTTGGAACAAACTGTCACACAATGTCGAGAGAACGATTCAGGAAATTTCCATCAGGGGATGAAAAAAGAAAAAAACTAAAGCAAATGGAAGAGTTTAATGCCTCTCTGAAAGGCTTGTTTGATAAATTTGTTACAAAAATCACCGATCCGACGTCGAGGCAAGCCCAGATGACGATGAGGCAGGGGAAGGTATCCAGTATTTTGCTAATTGGAGAGTTAAAATTGCGCATATAGACACCCGATCCGACCCGAAAAACCCAAAAATCTTGCAGCCCCCCCAGCCATTTCGCACAGCGCCTCGCAAATCTCCCAGGCGGCTCTGCCTGAGGCATAATCTATCTATCCTGACTCTGTATTGCAAATGTGTTGTTGTCATGACAATAGGCATAACATGTCTCTTAGTATACAAAAAAAAGGATGATCTGAAAGATCAATGCAGAAGGGAGTAGATGGAAGGACAGTGAGCTTGTTCTTTTGAGAGGAATCTATGCCACTACAGAGTTTCAACAGGTTTGTGACTCACGGCTGCCTACAGTCCATACAGTATCTCTGGCCTCTGGTCAGCCAGACTGAATGTAGAGCAACAACACGACTAGGATGCAACCTCTCTCCACTCTCCTCCTCTTCAACAACTCTGACTCACAGCCCAGCACACATTATTCAACCCACGAAAAAGAGCTCCTCGACTGAGTTGGAAGCCAGTGTTCTGCTCTGTTGTTGATGAGCTCTCATAAACAGCTACTGTTAGTCACGTGTTTCGCGTGGATCCAGAACTGTGTGGCTTTTTACGGATGAACAACCAACATATTCATCGCGGAGTTTTTAACTAATCCAGACCAGCCAGATCAGCGGTGAGACTGTCATTTCAGTCGCTGTAATGAGGTGTTAAAAGAATAGTTATTGCCTGCAGGAAGTTAATTATTGCAGAGGAGGAGCCCAGCTATACACTCCGTTGGCTCATGTCATTATGGACATTCAGCAAGCGCTTGAGGAAGACAGCCAGCTCTGCTTCCCATCTGGTGCCTCATGCTAGGATGGTAACCGCCACCTGAACCCCTGGCTGGCTGCTGTGGAAATTTAGTTTTGAAGTAAATAACTCTAAGTAATGCAGTAATGTTGGCGTTTGAACACACAAAAAGATGCGTGGGATTCATTAGCAGTAGACACAAAGCATGGTCTAAATAAAATAGCTTGTCACATGACCACCAGCAGGGAGAATTTGACCAGAAAACAGCAATATGTGCTGGTGATGACACCTTCCTTACAGGCTGGAGATCAGCAGGGGCACGACAAAGCTAGCACTTTGCTCATGCATCATCACTCAGTACAAGCCGCCTGCTCCGCCATCATGTCATGCTACTCAAAGTAGCGCTCCACCCTGAGTTGGGATGCAGCTCGGGTACATGCTGTGTGCCCTGCTGAGTTACTGAACAGCTTCACCCAGCAACCCCCCCCACCCAAACGACCCTTGAAAATGACATCAGTCAAAAGTTTCACAATGTAATCTCCTGCACACTTGCTCCTTCCCATGATCTTTTATCAAGCATTTCGTCACATTGTTAGAAAATACTTTCTCTAGTTAAACCCATTATATAAAGTACAGCAAAAGACAGTTTGCATCTCTTATGTCTGTTTATTTTTAATTTTTATTTATTTATCTTATTTCATTTTTTTATTTTTATTTCTTTTATTTTTATTTTTTTTATCTATTTATTTATTTATTTATTTTTTGTTGTTTTGTGTGTCCTGTATTTTATTTTATCACTTTATTTTTCCTATTATTATTGTCTTCAGTCAGAGTTTGATTGGTAATTGGTACTTACTTTGGCACCTGTTTATAATTACGTATTTTGCAGTGTGTGTATTTTGGGGTGTTTGTTATGTTAAGTTTTGTGTCCTTATTTATTTTACTTGTTTTTTTTTTGTGTGTGTGGTAAAATATAAAACGGGGTATTCTGTCAAATCCTTTAAAAATATGTTTATTGTGTTATATGCATTACATGGACTACCCAATAAAGAAGCATGTTAAAAAAAAAAAAGGACAGTTTGCATGTTTTGTTTTTTGTGGTACCATCATGCAACAGTAAAAACACATAGCCAAGCCTGAATTGAGCCTGTAACTGTAGGGAGGAGTGGGAGGTGAGCCTGTGCTTTTAATAGACATTCCCTCTGTCGTTCATTCTTCTGCTTGTACTTGATCACAAAAAGTTGCCAAATATATCCAGTGGTGGTAAAAGGGCCTGTTGTGGGAGCTATTCTATTCATAGCCTTTGCTGACATACAAAACGCTCACTTTTGGCCATAACAGTAATGAATCTCAGTCGTCTACTATCTGCTGTCGTATCTGCTGCATGTTCACATCTGATCACATCCACCCCCTGGAGGACCTCGTATATACGTTATGAGTGCGTTATGAGAGTCTCAGGGCTTGTTTGTGACATTTTTGCTGTCACAGCTGATATTAACATACGTGGTCTTTGTTTACTTGCACTTAAAAGAATGATTTTGAGGAATCTGTACTTTAAAATGTGTTTATGTTGAGTGTTTTAACGTAAGAGCGCCGCGTCAGCCTTTCCGCTGTCAGGAGAGGCTCAACACTGTTTCTTGTCATAGTCTCTATCAACCATTTCCTCTCTTCACAGATTAGTGATTACGTCCATCAACTCTCAAGATAAGACAATCTCCGTAGGAAAAAACCTACGGTAATTACTTTTAAAAGACAAAACAGGAATTCCCGGACAAATGTCACAGGTATTACTCCTCTAATGGTAAGAGTTTATTTTTAGAGCGAGCCTAATCAGCTCTGTTTGTCAGTTTGAGTTTACCTTGTTTTCTTGTATTTATGTATTTTTGTACAGCACTTGCTGTTTGTGAGGATAGGATTTAACATGATTACAGAGGAAGTGATCTTAAAATCTCATTTTAAGCTTGTGATTAAGTGCAGTACGTATGTATGAGGTAACAACCTTGCAAAAAGTAAAATAGCAATGCCATATTTATCATTTTTAACACAGGAAATAAGAATTTTTTACATTCATTATACATCTCATCATGTATTTATGAAGTCTGATTTCTTTTTTTTTTTTTCAAAAATACATATGGTTGCAAGTATAAGTTGTCATGCACTGGATTTCAAGAAATCTCACAGGAAAGCACTTTAGCAGTTGGTGACTGGAGTAAGGAGGAAAAAAAATATTGTGAAGTTGCTTGTGCCATCTCTCATCGTTAAAGCATCCTGACCTTGTAATAATAATAATAATAATACCCTTTTTTCAGGTTGAGCAAGAGATCTCACTGGTACAGAGGAAGATGTCCGACCTCGAGTCCGTGCTCCAGCAGAAGGACATAGAGCTAAAGGCATCGGAGACTCAGAGGACAATCCTGGAGCAGAACCTGGCAACGTACATCACAGAATGCAGTGTAAGTGGTTCTGTGGAGGCAAACACAATCGCCACATGGAGAATCCCACTAGTTTACAATATACTTTTTTATGTAATGTGTTATATATTTACAGATAAGAGTAAGAAGCACCTCTCAATGGAGCTTCATAAAAATGAACCCAATAAGTCTTGGTTTGGAGTCAGTTCTTAACACAGTACCATTTCAATTCAATATATATACATTTGTTATATATATATATATATATATATATATATATATATATATATATATATACAGAAGAAAAAAAATTAAAAATAGGAGTGACTGGAAACAAAAATTTAAAGCTTTTAAGGTTTTAAAATTGGCAATCAGTTTGAACTTTGTCTATTGCTCTGACTGTTTTTATCTTCATAAATCTTCATTAGTATTAGAAAATACAAGTTGTAAGACCAAGTAGAGCTTTCTACAGGCTT
This sequence comes from Cololabis saira, assembly GCF_033807715.1. NCBI lineage: Eukaryota > Metazoa > Chordata > Actinopteri > Beloniformes > Belonidae > Cololabis > Cololabis saira. Next base: position 11,531,615 of record NC_084595.1, on the reverse strand, counting down.
TCATAATGCAGATTGGCAATATTAAGAAATGTATGACACACTAAAGGAGGGTCTAACCATATTGGACGAGACATATTGACATAATAAGGCAATAATGTCGGGTCTGTAATGTGTAAATGGAACCAGTTCGTAAAACTTCCAGAGTTGGAGTTAGTAAGAGCCAAGCATCATCCCCTGGTGCACGTAGCGCACAACAAACATCAGCTTCAGGCACTTTGAGAATACAATTCGACTTGAGCCAATTTAAACTAATCAGTAATAATTGCCTGGCTATGGAAAACAACAGATTGAACCAAGACTTTTCCTTTATACTATTCCCCATCTTGAAGTACAAGGTGAATGTAGAAAGAAAAAAACTCCCCACAGGTTTCAGGACATTAACATTACAGTTTATTATCCTTAGCTGGTCACCTGACTGAAATATATATATGATATATATATGCCTTGGTTTCAGAGTCTGAAGCGCAGTTTGGAACAAGCACGCATGGAGGTGTCACAGGAGGATGACAAAGCGCTGACGCTTCTCCACGACATCCGGGAGCAAAGCAACAAGCTTCAAGAGATCAAAGAACAGGTAGGACGGCGCCTCAGCTGGGGCACAGCTGGATCTTTTGTTAAAGGTATTGTGACATGAAAAACACATTTTTCTTGATTTTTTGTGTTTTGTTGGGTGTCTTGACATCAATTACACCCAAAAAACAACAAACTTTTAACATTCAGTGTATTGTGTGCTTTCTGGGATTTTCCGCATAACTATGCAAAAACGGCGCACCTGGTTTGCTGGCGGATCGTTACGTAACGATCCGCTAAATCACCGCCCCCTCCACCCAGCTCCCTGCCTCCTCTCCTCTCCAGCGCACCATAAAGGCTGATTTATGGTTCCGCGTTACACCGTATGCTGAACCCTACGGCGTAGGCTCTGCGTCGATTTAACGCGGAACCATAAATCAGGAGCTGTTTAGAGCCTCTTCTGTTCTAATCACCGGAGGAAAACTACTAAGAAGACCCGCGGCCACTGACTGGACTTAAGATAAGGAGACACTGCTGCTTGCATGCCTTTATTTTTATGATTGTTTGCTGTGGACTGTCTGCTTCGCCCTGCTGCTTTTCCGTGCCTGCTTCGCCTGTCGCTCCCGGCTTAACTCTCCGACGCCGCTGTGAGCGTATTGCTCGCGGGGAGCTGCGGTCCCGGTCCTCTGGTCCCGGTTGGACTTCATCCCCCCTGTAGTCGCCCTGTCTGGGCTGTGTGTGTGGGTGTTTGTGGTCGGTGTGCGCGCGTGTGTGTGAAGACGGCAGAAGTGTGTGGCGGTTGGTTGGAGGAGGTTTGGAGGAGGAGCGGAGCAATGATTGACAGGAAAGGGGAAAAAGGACCCGTTTTTCACGGCGCAAAAAAACACTGTAACAAAAAGCCAGGAATGGAGTACTACAGTGAAGTTTTTCTTGTTACACTCTTTTAGACACATTTGAGGGATGTTGGCCAAGACTTTTAATAGTGTTAAAAGCATGTTAAAAATGATGTCACAATACCTTTAAGATATTCAACACAATCCCAATGATGCAGACTCCAAACTAAATCGACCAATCAGAAAAGCTGAGGTCCAATTAGGCAAATAAGTAAATACCAGTTAAAGCATTGCCTTGCAAGAAAACAGCGGAAGTAAATCTCATGGCAGCTTGTTTCTCAACTGTAAGTCTGCAGCCATTCATATCATGGACGGATGTTTTCAGTGACAGGGAAAACTGTGATGCACGGGACCCAGGTAATATCTTTACAAGCAGCAGTAGATCAAGAATATCACTTGATGGCATGATGGAGCAGGCCAAGTCACCAAGGCAGAGTGTGTGGGTTGTGGGTGCTAATTTTTGACGAGCACATGATGTAGGCGTCCCATCAGTCGGGGTGCAGTCAGGATAATATTAAAGGCCTAAAGCAAGTGCAGAAATGCCTTTTGTTCTAAAGCATGTTTATGTCATTATCATCATCACTGTTATTTTTGTTTGTTGTTATCCTTGAACATCATCAATTTTGATAAGCTGTCCTACGTGTATAAAGAGTTTATGAGAACTAAAAACTCAGAGTCAAGTCAGAGTGTTATTACTCTGGAATTAATTCATTTCTGCCGGTTACTGAAATCACATATGAGGGATTCTGTGCGCGTGTGGCTGCGCATGAAGACGTTTTGCCAGTTGTGAGAACTCTGCTGTCACAGGATTGATAGTTTTATAGAAAAAGAAAGTGAAACACCTTCTTGCTGTCATTATCCACCGTGTTTTTCTCATAAAGGTAATAGAATAGCAACCTGTTTTTTCTCAGCCTACACTAGTGCTGGTTACCAAGCGCTGAATATATTGTGCAACGGTTGCCATGGAGACGAGAGCCATATACCTAGAGTGAGGAGAGAACTGATGCAGTGGGCAGGCGTCTATAATGAGCTGCTTGGGCCTTAGCTCACACTGTTTGAGGAACACTGACCATCACTTCATTTACCGCCCATATAAAAATACATATTTGTAAAAGAGGATTGCGTCTTGTGGACTATAGGCTGTTCTTACTGTTACATATGTTTAGAAAGTCAAAAATCCTAATGCTTAACAATTGTTTTAGGTCAGAGTTTATATACTCAGTGGAATATTACTTTATTGTTAAATGACCTTTGTATTTCTGAGAATGAGCTAACGCCTTTTAAACAGTCTTTTTCTGCCTGCAGCCAGACACTGTAAAGGCAGCTACATGTCTTAACATTGGTATGCTGATAAAAATACAGATGTTGTACCTTTGGAACATCAAAATGTTATATCAGTGTTTATGAGACGAGGGAATTACAGCTGAATCTCAACAAAAAGAAACATCATGTTTCCCCCAGTCTCACCACTGTCCTATTATACGTACACGTACCCAGTGTTTTAGCTCAAAGTTACATCACAGGAAAGTTAGTCTATTAAAAATGTATTTGTAGCAGGGCGAGTGCTACGGGGGCCCGACCGACAGGATAGAGAGGACACGGAGTTTTGTGCAGAACCCTTTTATTCCCTGGAACCTCACACCCAGGACACACGTGCACAAGCGCAGCATCAGCCGACATCAGCAGCTTCCCAGTCCTCCCTTGCAGCTTCTCTGTCTCTCCCATATAAGGCTGGCAGGGTGGAGAGGTTGACGGGCCACACCTGTGTCCCGTCAGCCTGAGTGGCTGCAGCTCCTCCACCCTGCCACAGTATTCAAATGCCAGTCTGTTACTTTCACTTTAGAAAGAGATCCAAGCTGCAAATTTTCTCGTAGTTCTGACAACTAAAGCACACGATCATGCAGGACTCTATTGTACGTCTGCGTCTGCATGGAGCTCAAACACACTTCTCAGGTCAACAGACCAAGGGCTTCAGGTTGTTCTGCACTCAGAGTTTAGAGGGAGTCGTGACCTGGTTTTTGCTATCTCGGTTACAACTGAAGTATTCTTAAAATTGATGCTACTATCAAGAAAAATGGTATCTTAAAACCATTTTATTGCTGCTTCAAAGTGGTTCTTTGCTTTTTTTTCCTAAAATGCTTTTCGTCAGTTTAGGATTATAATTATTACCCTGTAAAACGATTTCTAAACCAAGCTGTAAAATTAAAAAGGAAAATGTTGAGTGCTTGACTTAAAGCTATAACATATATATATATATATATATATATATATATATATATATATCTATATCCTTAGATTCAAATTTATAAGGACAGTTTATTGCTCATACCTCTTAAATTCAAATTTATTAGAAGAGTTTATTGCTCGTGCCTATTATTTTTCATTGTTTCCACCAGTGCCTCTGCAGGGTATTCAGAGCAGCTAAATCCAGCATTTCATCTTGAAAAGCATCTGTCTCCCACGCTCTGTCATATGAATGCAGGGTATATCATTTTCGTGCAAAAGTCATGCAGTGTTGGATCAACAAGGACTGGAGCTTGAGGAAAGAATCATTTTTAGAGACAATTAAGGAATCTGTATAAGATTTGCAAACATTTACACAGTGACAATTTCACTGAAGAAACCCCCACTGGCACTGATTGGGTTGTCGTACCGCAAACGGCTGGAAGCCACAAGACCAAATGAATAAAGCTTGCCAACTACCAACAAGATGAATGAAAAAAATCTGGGGTTTGGTGTTAACTTTCATTGTTGGCGATGAGCATAACCAAGAAAAATATAATAAAGCATTGTAAAATTACACATAGATTACACATAGAGTAAAAATGATCCAAACACTATTTTCTCACGCTCCTTTTGATTGTTATATTAAGGGGAAGAAGATGAGCAACAAGAGCCAAATCATCCTGAAAAAGAACTTGGTCTCTTTTTTACATGATTTTACATGATGATGAAGTTTAAAAAAACAAAAAAACAACTGAGGCTTTGAAGTCATAAAAATACTCCTTATGCTGAAAATGAAAGCAGGTGCAAAATAGTTAACAGTAGAATAATAAGTGGTAAGAGGGTCCCTCTTTAGATGCCAAGTCTTTAAAAGCTGTTTGAGAAGTGGAGTGACGGTTTTGCACCTGACCAATGGTTTTTCAATACACTGAATCGTCATGACTGTATTCTAATACTCTATGTTCGCTGTAAAACTGCTTCTTCATGCAGGGAATGAAGAACAATGAAAGAAAATTCAGACTGAGCACACAAGGTCGTAGATGTGTAACTCCAGGTTAAATCAACACTCGCTCAATTGCTAGATGGAAATGAAAGGAAACTTTTGGTAGAGAGGGAAACAGCGTGAATCAAAGCAGTTTTGAGTTAGAATGGAAAATACAATTAATGTTAGTCCAGAGGGCAGGTAACCAACATCTGAAAAAATGACTACATATACATATACAAAGGTCATTTTTAACTTTGTGACTGTACAGAAAGTACACAAAGGTGACTGTTTTTACCTTCATCTCAAATCCATATCAAATACTACCAAATACAGTGAATAGGCACAAATAGAAGAGGGGTTTTTTACTCGGTTTAAACAATCTGATGAAAAGCATTTTAAGTGATACAAAGTCCAGCTCTGACTTCATGGAGCCAAAGTGATCAGAAGCAAAGCCGCAGGTTGGTGTTGTGTTTAACACAATTACGACACAGACTCACGAGAGTGAATCACTGAACAACTAAACATGTCTACCGGTCATTTTGAACTGAAGAAGCCTTTTGGATGAGAGTGGAAACATCTCCCAGAAGCAAAGAAAAGAAGTCCACTTTTTCGGGATATTATGTATCAGTTTCCAACCACATTGCACTATGATAGGATTCATATTATCTGTCATAGTTAACCCTTGTGCTGTCTTTGGGTCAAAATGACCCAATTCTTCTATCCTTCTTTCCTCCTGCCATGCTCTCTCCTTCCTTCTTCCTTTCCTCCTTTCCTCCTTTTTTACCCTCTTTACTCCTTTTTCTTCCTACATCCCTTTCGTCATTCGTTCCTTTATTACCTTCTTTGCTTTTCCTTCCTTCTTTCCTTTTCTCCATTCCTTCCTCCCTCCCTTCTTTCCTTTTCTCCCTTCTTTCCTTCCTTACTCCCTTTCCTACTTCCTTCCTTCTTTCCTTATTTTCTCCTTTCTTCCTTACTTCCTTCTTTCCTTCCATCCATCTTTTCTCCCTTCCTTCTTTCCTTCTTTTCTCCCTTCTCCCTTCCTTCCATCTTTTCTCCCTTCTTTCCTCCCTTCATCTTTTCTCCCTTCCTTACTCCCTTTCCTACTTGCTTCCTTCTTTCCTTCTTTTCTCCTTTCTTCCTTACTTCCTTCTTTCCTTCCATCCATCTTTTCTCCCTTCCTTCCTTCCATCTTTTCTCCCTTCTTTCTTCCCTTCCATCTTTTCTCCCTTCTTTCCTCCCTTCCATCTTTTCTCCCTTCTTTCCTCCCTTCATCTTTTCTCCCTTCCTTACTCCCTTTCCTACTTGCTTCCTTCATTCCTTCTTTTCTCCCTTCACCCTCCCTTGACCCAAAGACAGCACAAGGGTTAAGGGTTTTTTATGTCAGGGTTTTGATTTCTCCTGCTGTTTGTCTTGGATGCCCTCATATTGTACTTTACTTCCTGTTTTTATTTTGAAAGTCCATGTCATGGGTCCATAAGCCCCAGTCTGACTTCCCTTGTTCCCAGTGGTTAAAGTGGGATCTGACAGGGGTGAGCCCTAGAATCTGGCTTTGCGCCGCAGTAGGGAAAAGGATGTAAATGATTGCAAAAATACTGTATCGGCGATGACCTTGGCTTTTTCAATCCCCCTATCAGAGTAGAAATATGTAATTTATCAAGTAATAGTGTTGGGGATTCACCGAAGGAGAAAAGAGCAGTGGATGGAGAAACATGTCTGCTATTGTGAATGCTCTGATGAGCCTCATCAGAGCATTCACACGAGGAACACACTCCTCAGTGTCTCCTCTGGTAACTGCTGTTGAAGCTTTGCGGCACCCTGTTTCGCCCCCTGAGGCTGCACTTGACTCGTGTGTTGGCAGTTTTGTATTGATCGTGGCAATCAGGGAGGAAAAAGCTGCTGTGTGGTTCCTCATCCCTGATGGGTTAAATTCAAGGGTCTCTTACTCCACCTTCACACTGGGACCTGAAGACATCTGCTTCAATTGCAGAATGCACTGGTAGTTGAGTTTGTAATGGATTATTGTACCTTGTCTTTTACTTGTTGTAGCCATTTAAACTTAGAAAGTGTGTATAATAAACTTGTTAACGTGCACCACTTGTTTATTTTAGGCCTTTACTCTCTGCAGCGTTTGTGTTGTGCGGTTACATGTTTTTGATTAGGCTTTTGTTTTTTGGTGCTTTGTGTGTCATTTTAAGACCGGCTCAATCCTCTCTTGTATCTTCTACTTTTGTCATTTCATTTCATTTTATTTATTTGATGAGGAGGGACAGTGCACATCATTATGCGTTTAAAAATAAAGGCAGATGCACCCAACTGTAGCCTATTGGCTAATTCCCATTGGCAGTCCCCCCCGGCTAGGATATAAAAACAGGCAAGTTAAGAGCAATACAGTGTTCAGTTATGAAATACAATAATATAACCTATACAACAATAATACAACCAACCACATAACACATTTCACAGTATTTTACATTCATAAGTTATAGTCGTAGCAGCAGATTAAAGTAAAGTGCAAGTGTCTAATGTAAAGTGCTGGTGTCACGGTTATAAGGTGCAGAGTAGAGGTATAAAGTGCGTGGTGTATGGGACTGCGGACTTGAGAAAAAAAAAAAAGATGGGGGGATGTAGGTGGAATGAGGTTGCAGCAATGCACGACCGGGTCACTTTATTGATTTAGATGTGGTGTTGAAGGATTGATGTTACTTTTAAGCAGGGGTGGAAAGTAACTAATTGCATTTACTCACGTTACTATAATTGAGTACTTTTTATGAGTAATTTGTAATTTTCTAAGTAGTTTTTGAAATATGTAATTTTTACTTTTACTCGAGTACATTTTGACCCAAGTATTTTACTTCGCTACATTTGAACCCCCTCACGTTACTGAGTACAAAATTTATGGTGAAAATCTTGTGAGCATTTTATTTTGCTTTATTGTGAATAGCAGGATCCTGCGGGCATTGGGCACTTTATTTTGTGTTTGAATACTTTGATTCTGGTTTTAGTGTTGTCGGTTGGACAATATGACAGAAAATAGTTTGCACTTTACAGTACAGGTTGTGACTGTCCTTTTTGTCCTGTTCTGCGGAAGTAAAAGTTCTGTTCTGTTTTAGGACTAGGTGAAACAATCCCTTGCATGAACGGGATTGTTTCACCTAGTCCTAAAACAGATTATGTTACTGAGCTCAGCTGAGCTTTTACAAGTGTGGATGTGTACTTTAATATGCCTCGAAGTTAATTAAAACAACTTGTGCTGGATTTGAGTCGTGACTCATCCTTTTTTTGCATTAAATAACTAAAAGTAACTTTTACTCAAATTACATTTTAAATGAAGTACTTTTGTACTTTTACTCAAGTACATTTTTAGATGAGTACTTTTACTTTTACTTTGAGTAGGATTTAAGCAAAGTAAAGATACTTTTACTCAATTACAATTTTTCAGTACTTTTTCCACCTCTGCTTTTAAGTCATTGAACTGTGGGAATGGGGCAAAAAAAAAAAAAATAGTATAGTAATCTGAAAATGTTTATTTACTGATTACATCTGGTTTATAGTCCCCCTTATACCCATCAAGCCGGGGCCCAACATATCCGTTTTGAGAAATGCAGCAGGATATGAAGTTGATGGAAATAAAGATGGTGAAGATGGGTCTTCAGATCAGGGCTTGTCATGCAACGGTATCCTCCTTATCATAATATCTCACTTATTGACACATTTCCAGACTTTGGCCATGCCAGAAGAGAGTGACAAGGTTGTGATATGTTGGAGTTTTCTGTTATGCTATTTTGAAGTAATGTCCGAATATGTAGAGGGAAGAGCGTACTCAATGTATCCCACAATGCATCATCAGTAGTGTAGAACTAATGGTGCCTGCATTGGCCAGGCAGCTATCAGTTACGTGTTATCTGTGTGACAGCAATGATACAATGAATGATGACAACAAAAATGACACTAAAAGTGTCAAAAGGTTCATTCTGCATATTCGTTCAATTCTTAATTGCTACACAGAACTTCCCTACGTATTGACCATGTGAGTATTGCACCGTATAATAAGTAGTGAGATGTCAGTTATTTGAATCATGTGCACATCACTGCATTTCGTTTTGGGTGTGCAGATCAGCACCGTGACCAATGCTGATTTACTTGTTGTAAATCTGATTCTGGTGATTATCAGTCCCTCTGCATGCAGACAAGATGATGAGTACTGGTCTTGGTGAGGTAGTTAAAATTAGTCCAGTCATGCAGGAAACAATTACTGTCCATCAGACATTGAAGTGACTTTGGCAGATCTAGCCATGCTTTTTTGTGTGTTGCAAGTGATGGACAGGTTTCTAACAAGCATTGTCCGACGTCCCAGTGAGACAACACCAAGGCTGCCAGTGATCGCCTCTTCACTAAATACAGGGAAGGGAAAGCTTAAATATCCACTGATTAAATACACCAATAATCCACAACATTACAAACACAATGAGTGTTGCAGTGAGTAACACAGCTTGATACAACACAATCTTCTTCTAGAACAGGGGTCAGCAACCCGCGGGCTCTAGAGCCACATGCGGCTCTTTAGCGCCGCCCTAGTGGCTCCTGGAGCTTTTTCAAAAATGTTTGACCTTTTTTTTTCCTTTTTTTTCTTCTTTTTTTTCCCTTTTTTATTTTTTTTTCTCTTTTTTATTTTTCTTCATTTTTTCCTTTTTTCTTCCTTTTTCCTTTCTTTTTTAATCTCGATCTTTTGACATTTTTCTCGTAATTTTGACTTTTTTTCTCGAAATGTTGACATTTTTTCTCGAAATTTTGACTTTTTTTCTCGAAATTTTGACTTTTTCTCTCCAAATTTTGACTTTTTTCTCGACATTTTGACTTTTTTCTCGACATTTTGACTTTTTTTCTCAACATTTCGACTTTTCTCGAGATTGTACTTCAGCATTAGACTTTTCTTTTTTTGCGGCTCCAGACATATTTGTTTTTATGTGTTTTTGGTCCAATATGGCTCTTTCAACATTTTGGGTTGCCGACCCCTGTTCTAGAACAAATCCTGGGACTTGTGCGGTTGTCATATTGAAGCTTGCCCCCTCTCTGAACATGATTTGTGCATTTTGCTCATACAAACCCCTCATATGGCAAAAGCACTCTGCTGCAGTAGGAGCCTTCTCCAGCTGGACAGCAGCTCAGATCTGACGGCATCTGATGACGTCTGTGGGAAGCAAGTGAAACCCACAGACCTAACCCTACAATCAGGTCCCGAGGACCTAATGATAAGGTCCCGGCATCAAACACTCAGAGGACCAGAGGATCTTTGTTCAGGTGCTGACTGATTAAAGCTCTTTTGGAATGACGTGGACATCAGCAGATGGTCTTAATGATAGGATGATCGGTGTAAAATCATGTTGTTTGTATTAAATCATTACAATTTAAGAGATTAAGAATGAATTCCCCGCTCTTCCACTTGTGTTTTGTCGTTCAGGGATGGACAATAATTGCTTTTATTTTGAAAAATGTTTTCTGTTCGGAACAGTTGGTCAACTTAATTAGATTTTTTTTTGTCCTCTTTGTTCAGGAATTTCATGCCCAGCTTGAGGAAATGCGAGTTTCCATTAGACAGCTGGAAGAAGATCTGTCCGCTGCCCGTCGCCGTAGCGACCTGTATGAGGCAGAGCTAAAAGAGTCTCGACAGGCCAATGACGACCTGAAGAGGAAGGCAGGGGAATACCAGCACAGGATTCACAAGGTCTTCACCTCCACCAAAGTTGTCAATAATTCATGTGTGGAAAGAAGAAGTTATGGTTTTTCTTTTTACACATAATCTATGTTGAAATCCCCCTGGAGTAGAGCTCACAGTTACAAAGTCATTTAAGTTGTAGTAATTATTAAGATTCTGTTTCAAATCATAGCAGACTAAAGAAGCTCCTGCTACGATCTTTTCTGTGAAGAATTTCAGCATTTCTCGTATCTTCACAGGCCAAAGAGCAAGGCAAAGCAGAGGTAGATGAGATGAGCACCAAATTGGAGAAGGTAGCTTATGATGTTGGATTCATTGTTATTAAGTTGCCTGACTCTTGGTATTTAAAAACACTTTACAACTTTTAAAGGTTTAGAATATGTTTCCACAAAGAATGTAGGACTGCCTTTGTTTTTCTCCGTAGGCCATTGCTGAGCAGCAGATGAAGATACAGGACCTACAGGAGAAGCTTGGCAAGGTAGAATGAGAAGTGAATTCATTTTCAGATTGTGCAAGATGTGTAACAGTATTTTACAACTTTCACATGTTGTAGTTCTCCATCAACTACTTTATTAATTAACAGGCACGTAGCTAATCATTCGTCATTTTACTTCAAGGCAATACGGGTCGGTGCTGAGTCCACAGACCAACTTCAGGGTATGAAAGTGACCAAAGAGCGGTTAGAGCGGGATATGGAGAGGCTACAGAATAAGGAAGACTCCAATGACAGCCTGCGCAGACGCCTCCGTGAAACTGAGGTACGTGCACGTCTGCAGCTCATAGAAATCCACAACGCCAAACGTTGGGTTGTTTTCATCTTCTGCAAGTTTCTTCAGATCATTCATTGTATTGTGTCATTTATTAGGTGGTTGTTTCCAATTAAAGGATGATTTATCTCCCAACGCATGTTTAAGCGTCTGTAGGCAGGACATTAAAGTCTTGGATGCTTATCAATGTGTGATTGTAGAGACAGATATAAAGTTAAGGGGATGTGTTGAAGAGTTGACCATTTGATTTGCAGCAACTCTGTGGAAGGTGTTGTGTAAATAAATCTGGTTAAACACAACACAAAGATCCCATATGGCCTCTTGAAGACATGTTTTTGCACCTCATGACAAACACTTGTGCTGTGAGTGCATGACAGCATGTCAGATAGGATTTCTTGGTCAGTGCTATCTTGCTATCCCATTTATGGTCTCTTTTAAAATGAATAAAAGAAAACTCTTTTCAACTGCAGACAAGTTAACTTAAAGACCTTTAATACATACACACACATATATATTTATATATTGGTGCTCCAACTGATACTGATAGTCGATAAGTCATCGACTATTGAAGAAATTAGTTAACTTTTCAGATTTTGAGTCCCATAATTATTAAAAGGATGCTATTTAGCTCTTGGCTTTCATATTTTGCATGTGGTTGCTGTGATGTACAAATTAAAAAATAAAACACAAAAGAATGGACACCTCATTCAAAAATACGTCTTTTAATGAACTTTGCTGCCAGTTCCAGTGGCGTTTACCTAGCGTTATTTACCTGTGCATCGTACTTGCGTGCATGGGAGATTCTGCCCTCTGTTGAAAGGAGTGGATGAACACTACTGAGCATGTGCAATTCTCAGCAGAGATAGGAAGAAAGAAGGTGCCTCACTCAGTTTGCCAACAATAGTCAACAATTAAAGTCGTTGTAGACTATTTTTATTATTATTTTTGTCGACATCGCCGACTAATCGTTGCCATGTATCATTACTTGTAAGCAAAGTGGGTGGTATTGCTGCTCCTTACTTAAAGTGGAAGTCTCCAGGTTAATGTCCTTTTATTTCTTGTTGTGATATCCAAATTATAAAAAAAGAGCTGTACAAGGATTTTGTTTTAGTGGATGATGGGATACACAACTACAATAACTACTTTTCCTGCTCATGTACAGGATGGAAGGAAGACCCTTGAGAACCAGGTGAAAAGGCTGGAGATCGTTGAGCGTCGGGAGGCTAAACTGAAGGATGAGCTCCAGAGCAAGGCCCAGCAGATCCAGCAGATGGCAGATAAGATTCTGGTAGCTCACCTTTCAACTCGTGTTAAGTTAAATAATCAGAGGTGTGAGGTCTTTGTCAGCATGGAAGGGAAGTGCAAGATTTTCTTAATCATCTTGGAAAAATACTCACTTTTATCAGTTCCTGTTTTTTTCTGATTGTAAGCTTCTGTTTTTATATACAAGATAAAAAATGAAATAATTGACTTAACAATATTTCTTCGGTTTAAAAACCCTGGAAGGCTATGATACAAGCCTGTAGGTACGTTGCATGAGCTGTTCGTATGAATGTGGGCGTAACAGAATGTGTTCAGCTGACATTTCCTGTTGCTCTTTGACCGACTACTGTGTTTGTCACTGCAATGTCTACATGACGGTGAAAAAGACCCCCATTTATTGAAATCAAGACCACAAGCCTCTGTAGAATTGTTTATTGGATGAACCTGCGTTCCTCCTGTTGCAATAAATCCACCAGTGCTGTGCATCAGGCTATTAAAGCGTGTCTCTAACAATGAGGTGGAAGTCATTGCTGTGATTGAAATTTGGTTAAATGAGCTTGCTGTTTTTTCTAGTATTACTCTTAGATAAAAGTCTTTTATCTATTCTATTATACCCATACCTCCTGAACAAAGCCTTTCCTCTTCATTTTGAATAACTCTGCCCCCTGAACGACTCAGCTGAGCTGTAACAAGGCTCAGTCGTCACTCCTTGGTCTGTCTGTTTACAGACTTCCTCTTGGCTGTCTTATTAAAATCAGTGATTGCTGTTTTGATTCAGCATGTGCACATAGGTGCACATGCTGAAAATAACCTTACACTCAGATAATATTACAGGTTCTCTTTATTAAATCCTTGAATTCTGTGTTGATGGTTCTGATGTCATTCTGGGCATTTTTAATCTATTAAATAACACAATGTACATGAGTGAAATCCGATTCTGCTTCAGTTTTGATGTTCAAGCCAAACCTTTTTTTCAGTCTTGTTTTTTCTAACTTAAGGCAATCTCTAAAAGCAAAGCAAACGAAAGAGTTAACTACTGTATGCACTGTCCTCATGTCTCAGTCACATCTCACCCTGTCATCTAGCTGTGGCTCAAAAGGTCTGCCGCTTGACTCATTACCAGAGCAAAAAAGTAAGAACATATCGCCCTCGTCACTTGCTTCCCTGCACTTTATCCCTGTTCAATTTCATGTTGCTTTTAAGATATCACTGCTCAACTTCCAGAGCCTTAAACAGCCCCGTCCCTAAATACACTTGATATTTTCCTTCTCGGCCGTTAAGAGCAGCAGCAGATGCTGTACCCTGCTCACAGATATTCTTTGGTCACATTTTGTGATAAAAGCATATCTATCCAAAATCCTTCTTTCCTCTAAAAACACTGCCCGGAAATTTTTTAAGAAAAGTGAAAAAAATATATTTTATTATGTTATTTGCTCAGATGGCAAGCAAAAATGCTTGATAGGCTTTCAAGTCATGTGTGATGTTTCAAATATGATCTCCTACAGACTTCACTAGATCTTAAATGCACTAAAACCTGTTGATTAAACTGACATGAATCATCACTGATTGTAATGAATAGTTTGATGCTATTTCATGTATGGAAATGTTTTTGGCTTCCCAAAATGTGGTCAGGAAGTGTTTTTGGCTATGTAGAGCATTTGGTAGGTCATCTTATGTTTTTTGTGCAGGAACTGGAGGAGAAGATGCGAGAGACCCAAGCCACCGCCCAGCGGCTGGAGACTATCCTGAAACAGAAGGAAAAGCTCTATGAGGATAAGATAAAGGTTCACTTATCAAGGCCTTTTGCATTTGCATTAAACAGCAGTTCCTGTATGAACGTAGGCCTTGTCCCAATACTCCCCCTACCCCTAGTTTTCAGCTCTACCCCTAAATTCTGCACGTTCCTGTGAGGGTAGTGGTGTCCCAATTCCTCTTTCCACCTAGGGGTAGTGAAGAAAACGAGTGTAGTGGCTATGAATCTGTCCCTACGGATCGAGGGTTTTCGGATGCACCCTAGGTGAACTAGGGCCAGAAAAATTTCCCAGAATGCTTTTCGTCGTCATTTGCGGACTGAATAAAAAAAAAAAACATGGCGGACATTTCTTATTTTTTAGTGAATAAAATCAATATTTTGAGTTAGTTTCTGCATAAAAATGCATTTTGATTACATTTCTAGCGAGAAATATATATTTTACTTTCATAATATTCACTCAGTGAATGTACATAATCACTCGTTTGCCCGTTGTTGCGAAGTCTTTTTCAAACCTTGCCAGAATAAAGGCTGATTTATGGTTCCGCGTTACACCAAAACAGAGCCTATGGCGTAGGTTACGCGGCGACGCGCGCCGTACGCCGTACCCTATAATAAAGTGGCATATTAACAGCGCTACAGCTGAAATTAAAACAGTTTTTGGCTCTCAGCTTCCTGATTTTAGGGATGGCGCTGAAAGTAGGAGTAGGGGGAGTATTGGGACAGGGCCCTGGGAAGATTTCAAGTGCCCTAAAATCTGTGGCTTCTTTTTTAGGGGTAGTGGTAGTGAGGGAGGGCTAGTGGTAGAAAGTAGGGGGTGTATTGGGATTGGCACTTACTCTATAGCCTCAGCAGCTTTGGCTCAAGCGTTAGCGTGGTCCTCCGACTGTCCTTGAACACCAAACACCAAACTTCCCATACGCATTCATTGTGTGAGCATATATACAACAGAACAAAGGGTTTGCATAGGCTAAAAAATGCTTTAGAAGTGTGAATGTGTGTGTAAGTGTGAATATGGCTGGCAGTGTAAAGACCACAACAAAACTGGGGAAGCGCTGGTGGAAATGCTTTGGCTTGTATCCAGTGTGTGTGTTAAATGTGTCCTCAATTCTTGGTAGATATAAAGTATGTCATCTTCACATTATCCTCTGCCCAGCTAAGTGATATCCTGGTTATGGTATGGTAACAGGTGCTGGAGGCTCAGATGAAGGCGGACATGGCAGATAAGGAGATGCTGGAGTCCAGTCAGAGCAAATATGAGGAGGAGGTGCGGGAGAAGTGCAGCATCATCAGTGAACAGAAGGCGGTAAGAACTGACCAGCTTGGAAGCAACGCTATTTCAGGCGTATATTATCACTAATCATTATACTGACACAGATTTCATATTTGGGCGATTGAACATGTAGCATAAAAAATCTGCTGTATCCTGGTTCGGTTTAAATCTACCGTGTCACTAAAAGTGTACCGTAAAACCCAAGTTCTAGTGTCCAGAATTTCTGCTTAGACCATAAATGCAATGGACTCAAAGATGAACAGCCTGGAGCAGAGGATTGTTGAGCTATCGGAGGCCAACAAAGTGGCGGCCAACAGCAGCATCTACACCCAGAAAAACATGTGAGTACCTTCACAGAAAACATGGCACTCTTCTCGACAGTACAAATGAAACTGCTACTCAAGCCTTTGTTTTTTTTGTCAAAGTTTCTTCAAATGACAAGAAAATAGTTTAACGGATGCAGCTTAAAGGAGCATGAGGCTCCTTTTAAGAAATGAGACTCTCTAGCGCGACCCTTCACCACGACGGCCGTTGGGGGTACTGCAGCCAACAGCGAAGCCGGCACGGGAGAACGGGGAGAACGCGCATGCAGGGTCATGTGACGTCACATCCGCAGCCCAGCGCGGGAAATTCGGAGGCCGAATTGCAGCACATTTTGCAGCACACAGCCTGTTCAAGGCAACGGAGAGATACACATTCTTAAATGTGTATCTTCTTCTTACACATGCTCATTCGTTTTGGTTTGGAATGCTTCATCTGACATTATTACTAGAAAACTTAAAACGTATACAAATTTTTTTCATAAATCCTGCCTCAATCCTGCCTCAAGCTCCTTTAAGCAGAATATTTTACAAACATGATACTGTACCTGGAGGGTCCTTAATACTATTAAATTATCTTGAACAGTTGCACGTCCTGCTGTTTGGTGTTTTGCTCAATCACTGTGGGATCTTGTCAGGAAAGCCCAGGAGGAGATGATCTCGGAGCTTCGGCAGCAGAAGTTCTACCTGGAGTCTCAGGCCGGGAAGTTGGAGGCCCAGAATGCCAAGCTGGAGGAGCATCTGGAGAAAATGAGTCAGCAAGAGCAGAGCAACAAGAGCCGCGTGTTAGAGCTGGAAACTCGGCTCAGAGAGGTGAGAAGACACCACAGAGCAAGCAGAGTGGGAGCTGATGTTGACGTGTTGAGAAGTGGATACAGGCTTCAGCTCTCTCTTCATTTCTTTATCTTGTTTTATCCCAGTATATATTTTTCTGTTCCTTATCATGTTTAATAAAACAAGTTATTTCAAGTCAATATTGTAGAGTATATACAGTATTTTTGCACGTTAAAGTTGAGCAGTAGACTTCTTCTTTCTTCTGTGCTGATTGAACTCTACATTGAAACACAGTAATGATTTTAATCCCTGAATATGTATTGAGGAAATGAGTAGTGGATAGTGACACGGCTGTGGAAACAGGTACAGCATATCCATGAAAACTCAGATAGCAAAATAGTCCTGGGCAAAAGGTATTACTTCTTCTTTTACCCCTTTTTTGATGTGTGTGTATATTTAATAGTTTTGGGTGTTCAGACAAGAATACAAGAATACACCCAAATATCTCACTTTTTGTCACAATACCATTATTATTATTTATTCTTAATAAAAATTAAGTCAAAAAGAACAAAAACAATCACGTGTAGAAGTACTTCTAAGATTCATATCTTTTGGACTCACCATTAGGAGCAATAACTTGACTTGTATGAGCTCATCAGCCTTTTGAGCAGCTGAATTAGGCGCTTCTTTGAGGTTCTTGGTTGTTCAGTTACACATGTCCCTCTTGAGCATATTTACGTGGGTTGAGGTCTGGAGCTGTTTTCTGTGATGTAGATTTGCATCAATCTGCGGTTGCATGACCAAGCTTTAGCTATTATCAAATAGATCAAACAGCCTCACATTTGCCTGTAATAGACTGATATCCAGACTGCAAGATAACCCCAGATCATCATTTATCCACTGCTTTTCCTGTCAGTATGAGTTATTTCTGCTGAAATGCTGTTTGTTTTTCTCCAAACATGGTGCTGGGCATTAAGCCCAAACCGCTCTGCTGTGGTGTCATGGGTGCTTCAGAAGCCTTGTTTTTGCCTCGGATGAATTTCTGTGAACCTCAGTCATGCTTTACTGCCCTTTTTTACGAGAAAGAGGCTTTCTCCCTTCCACAAAAACAGTACTTGTTCAGTCTTCTTTAATTAAGTTGTCATGGAGTTCAACATGCTCACTGATGCCTGTTTGAAAATTGTTTTACGAGACTTTCCAGATGGATGTGTTGCAACCATCACTCCTTTCAGTCCACTGTGCATGTCTTTTCCTCTTGACATTGTGCTCACACACCTGAATGCTCCATACCAGTCAGACCGCCTATAGAGGTCTCCACGCCTGCATCCAGGGTCCATGATTAACAGCACCTGCCTGGAACGTAACCATTGTAAGTCCTATGGCAGCAGTAAGAGTCAAATAAATAATGGCGAGATGACAAAAGTTAAATGTTATTGGTTATCTCAGGTTGTTTTTGCCTAATATCAACTATGATCAGGGGATTTTTTAAATGCTTTTTAAAAAAAAAAGCAAAAATAAAAGAAACAAAACATCAGATTGAGTGAGGGGGATACTAACTTTCGCCAATGACTGTCTCGGGGGAGGATGGATGGCTGGATAGATGATGGATGGATGGATGGATGGATGGATGGATGTTATGTTATGTTATGAATCTTTATTTCGGCTTGTACAAAACAAGATGAAAAGGAAGAAAAAAAAAAAACATTTCTTTTGCCGAAAAGGTGTAGGCTGAAGCTGTAGCTTATAGTGCCTATACCCTTTTTTTTTATGATCAGCAAAAATATGAGACATTAGCTTTTACTCAGTGAAAACAAACAATACATAAAGAAGAAAAAAATAAGTAAGACAAAATATAAAATTGACGTTTCACATCCTAGAATGTTTTTGATAGTATACTTTATAATTATAGTGTTTTATATTTATTTACAATATTTTCTTTAAACAATTTCTTAAACTTGACGATAGAGCAACACATTTTTAGGTTGTTATTACAACTATTCAAAATTTCTCTTGCCTTAACTGATGTACATCTCTTTTTAATATTAGTTCTTGCTGTCGTCATCTCAAACATGAGTTTCCCCCTCAGGTCATAGCGGTTTCTTTTATCTGGAACAGGTCCTGAATGCAGTTTGGAAGCAGTTTCTGCTGGGCTTTAAAGGCAAATAAAACAGTTTTCTGCTCTACTATATCATGGAATTTTAAGGTATTATATTTAATAAAAAGATTATTTGTTGGTTCATAATAGTCGGTTTTATTAATTATCCTTATGGATGGATGGATGGATGTGCATAAAGATGACAAACACCTGATGTTCAATACACTTATGCACCTGATACCATTGGGATGTGGCCAGTTGTATAATAATCTAGAACAGTGGTCCTCAACCTTTTTTCAGTGATGTCCCCTGTGAAATGTTTTTTCAGCCAATTACCCCCTAACCAGCACAAAGCACTTTTGGTTGTAAAAAAAAAAGACCTAAAACAGAGCACTGTGCCATCAGTAACTGATTTATTAAACATAAAATATTGCTGCTACGCTTCAACCACCTCTCCATCGTTGGTCCAAGTGATTGACAGGTGAAGCCAGGTGGCATTTGACAGGTTAGGTGGAACCATCCTGGTGTGGGGGATACTCTGCGGTTTTAGGATAATAAGTTGAATAGCCTACTCCTGAAAATAAAATTCATTTTTATGAATTTAGACTTATATTTTCCTCAATTATTTATGAAATATTTATTTTTTAAAGGATTTTTGCATGGATGCTACTTTTTAAATATATGTATATTTTAAAATCTCACGTACCCCCTGTAGTGCCTTCACGTACCCCCAGGGGTACACGTACCCCCATTTGAGAACCACTGATCTAGAAAGTGGATTTTATAAGCAAGAAATCATTTGTAGGATTTCCAGTATTTCAGCTGAGGCTGACAAGTCACTGTACCTTTACAGCTGTTTTAGGAAGCAGGTGAGGTGAAGTGTCAGCTGTGGACAGCTGTGTCAGCATGCCGCCGACTGCACCACCACCTTCTCTCTTGATCCCATTTGGCCCCTTTCTGTCTGGCTCTGTAGATCGGACTGGAGAACGAAGAGCAAAAGCTGGAGATAAAGCGTCAGGTGACAGACTTGACCCTGTCTCTGCAAGACCGCGAATCTCAGATTAGCAACCTGCAGGCAGCCCGTCATGCTCTGGAAAACCAGCTCCAGCAGGCCAAGACGGAACTGGAGGACACCACGGCAGAAGCAGAGGAGGAGATCACCGTTCTCAGAGTGAGAAAGAGAGAGAAAGAGAGAGAGAGAGTGAAGAAATATGCCTCTTTGATATTATGCAATGTTGGTGGTGATATCTGTCTCTGCCTCTCTTGTCATGTCTCCTAGGCACACAGAGATGAGATACAGCGCAAGTACGATGCCTTGAGAGACAGCTGTGCAGTAAGCCTCTCACTGTTTTTCTTTTTTCATTCTTTCACTCTTTCAAGGGATAGATAGCTCCGTTATCACTGAACCCCAGCTGCATCATCACACATCACACTTAACCCGGAGCAGCCTTGTTTCAGACCATATGTAGCCCTGTCCTTCTGGGGTGTCTCTTAGAAACATTTAACTCCTAAACGTCGTGATTTGATCGCACTTCTCTGTGGAATCAAGGTTCTCGCTTTATAAACAGAAATCAGACATTTTGTAGGTTCATATGCTTTCTTCTGTGTGTTATCAGAGATATTTATCTCATTCTTAAACGCCATGGGACATTAAATAATCTACTAACTTTGGGAAAGGATAGTGGCACGTTTGAGCTATTTGAGTTCCTTCAGATTGTATACAGGACTGTCTCCGAAAATTAGAATATTGTGATAAAGTTCTTTATTTTCTGTAATGCAATTTAAAAAAAACTAAAATGTCATACATTCTGGATTCATTACAAATCAACTGAAATATTGCAAGTCTTTTATTATTTTAATATTGCTGATTATGGCTTACAGCTTAAGAAAACTCAAATATCCTATCTCAAAAAAATTTAATATTCTGGGAATCTTAATCTTAAACTGTAAGCCATAATCAGCAATATTAAAATAATAAAAGACTTGCAATATTTCAGTTGATTTGTAATTAATCCAGAATGTATGACATTTTTTCATTACAGAAAATAAAGGACTTTATCACAATATTCTAATTTTCTGAGACAGTCCTGTATACTATGAAATAATAGAGCAGCATTACTGTTGGCTTTTCATCTATTGCCCTACTTTTGAGATCCTCCCATTTACAAACTTTTCAGAAAGCAAATAGCCCATAGATTGAGCTGGTGATCATCCAAACATGGACAACTTCTAAAACAAGCACAAACTGATTGAGATTGATTCATTAAACTCATTACTGTTGGGCACGAGCTGGACGTTTTCACTCTTGTTATCCTACAAGTTCAGTTTTCAGATTTTCAGATGACAATAAACCTGGCTGTACATGTTAAAACGCATATATTACATTACGTATTACTTATTATATTACTTACATAGTTGTTATATTAGAGCATCGTAGCCTGGGCATTCCATGTCTCAAAAAACACTTTATAGGTTAATGTTTTTTTTAACTATACTAACTTTCAGTACATCAGTCAACACGGGGGAACTGAGTATTATTCAAACATGTAAACTTACTAATGCAGTGATTTAAGACAAAAGCTTGTAGTTATTATCATTTTCTGTACTTTATTTAGCAATCCTACAATGTAGATTGTGACAGAGATTCAGCTTTCTGGGATGCATCAGCAAGCGGTGAAAGTATTTTTTTCAGTTTATTTATTTATTTTACATATTAAGTAAGAAAATATCTGCTTTGAAGTGAGAAAATGTTTAATGATATTTTCTGTCTTTATTTTACTTTACTTGTATATAGCAATTGTGTTGTGTTGTGTCACTAACATAGTTATGTATATTTCTGAAGGAATAGGATATTAGTTGGGGGAAAATAGAAGATCTAGTATTGTATGCCATCAGTTCAGAGTAAATGTTTATTATGAATCTAGGAAACTGTGACACCCACAGCTTCCACAAAAAGAACTGAGTGGTTTGTTTACAGTAGTGTTGAGAAAGCAAAGCTCCGGATGTGATTTACCTTGAGGTCTTTAAGTTGGTCTGCAGTTGAGATTGACAGATGTGTACAGTGAATTGAGAAGCGTGCCAGATCACCAATGCATCCATTCCACCGCTGATTTCCTCTCCCCTTAAGTATTTAGTTGAAGCTGTCATTCCACCGCCTCAAGGGAGCAGACGCACTGAGTCAGTGCAGAGCAGACAGCTAATTTATGTACTTAAAAGCTTTGCTTCTTTCCCTTGCCTCCTTGAAGTTCTGCGTGGTATACATGTTCCCATTAGAGCTGAGAACGAGGCGCTTGAGCAGGCAGCCTCATCAGCCTCCTCTCCGACGATGTGCCCAGTAGTCACAGCTGATGAAGGCAACCAAATGATTGTGGTAAAATAATTAGCCTGCTCCTAGCGCTGAATACTGCCTGGGGTGAACAAGTTGCCTAGATATCATGCCAAAATGATTACTGCATTATATCACTAACCCAGATATCTGCATCATGTAATAATGCGGCAGCACAGTTTTAACTGTGTGGGGTTTAAGGTCAAGCTTGAAATGAACAGCACATGTCTGATGTTCAAGGCGGTTTTGTGTATAGATGGGGAAAAATATTGATTTATCACGCTCACTAAATATATTTTATGGTAAAATAAGAGCTGCTTTTTTGAGTTCCTTAAATGTTAGAAAAAGGTGACTTTATGTGGATAACTGATGAAGATTGCAGGTTTTAACGGCGATGAGTGACTCTAAGCTACAACATCTATATCTTTGCCGTTAGAAGGGAGACTCGTTGATTTATCCAGCCGTTTGACAGACTTTAACTCAGACTGTCATGGACAGACGGCAGTAATCATTATGGGATGACGTTGTTGCTACAGCAGCTGCAGCTGAACTATGACTACACTAGGCTTTCGTTGCAGTGATTGTCTGCAGTGCAGTAAGTCGAAGTGACTGCGCTGGCTGATAATTGAATTAAAGCCAATGCATTTGACTATTCCTGTTTTGTATTAATGACCCAGCTCTCATAACTGATATACAACAGAAGTTGTGGGTGTAACTGGACCTGTGCCTGATGATTTACACTTATGCCACCGTGGTGGTCAATTCGAACGGCCTGATGTAAACAAAGCTATGCCCATGACTTTAATAGATTCTTTTCTCCAAAAAAACAAGACAAAAATAAAGCTTCAAAGGCAGTGAAAGTCATCTATTGCTCTCAGTGATATGTAGTTACAGTCATAGCTTTCATTTGGTTTTGATCTCTCTTTAATTGTCACCACAGTCTAAATAATTTATTCATACCAAGAGAGTTGTGAGGAATGGAAGCCTTGAAAGTCAGAATTATGCTGAGCAGAGCAGCTGTGCTTACTGATGTTTAGGTTTTCATATCCACCAGAAATTGTAAAATTACCTCACAAAGGATCATTCTGGAGTGCAGCCCGTCTGGGGTCGTATCCCCAGGGAACAGGACACCCTTAATAAGCATGGGAAAAGGCCTGTCATGGTCTATAGGTTTGCATTTTCGTTGGTACTTTGGTTTTGGTGCTGTATTTTTTAATTTTTTTGGCTATTTGTTTCCTGTTCTTTGTTAGCTCTTCTGCATTCTCTCATCTGAAAACGTATTCCTATAAATATTGCCCTTGATTGTCATGGTTTCCATCAGATCGTTTTGAATCCAGAAATAAATAATTAAGGACCTTTGCAAAAACATTCAGGAAAAAGGTAAATGGGCATCAGTAACCAAGAGAGTAAACAATGTTAAAACTCATTCAGCTAAACAGAAATATAAAAGAAAGGAAGGAAGGAATATTTTTCAATTCCCTGAAATAACTGAGGTACTATCCTTAATTTTTCTGGCTGTCTTGCATTTGTTCACTGGACATTATTGGAAGGGGAGATCACAAGGCCCTGAAAAAGCTCAAAGGTCAACATCTGTGTCTAAATACCCATCCTAGGAGATTCTCCTCCTTTTACAGAAAAACAGAGTGACTGAGTGCCCAGTGAAGCAGGTCTGGAGGCCACAACTGAGTAATGATGGGATGTAAAGAAAGCCTGTGGATTCCCCATGGTCAGGTTAGACAAGGACCATTTAACCAACTTTCCAGAAAATGGGAGACAGCAAGTGTCCTTGTCAAAACTTGGGATTTTTTTTTTCACGATACACTGTGATAAATATAGTCTGATGGATTGTCTCCATGGATGGATCCCCCAGATTGTTTCCTTCAAGAAAGAAGACCCTGTCCTTTAAAGGTTACAAGGCTTGCACTCAGCACTTGTGTCACAAGCGGCTTCAACCTCCTGTCTTGTTTCAGGTTGAAGTTGGAGGTAAATTATTGTGGGCAGATGTGTCCTCAGCAGGTCAATGGACCTTGTAAGCAGCCACAGTCTTACTTTGTTAGAGATGCTTTTTCTAAAGTTTAATCAATGTCGGGGGAGAGATGTGTTTTAATTGACAAAGAATTTCAGAGTAAAACATGAAAGTCTACCTGCTGATGAGGGCTCCTTGAACCCATTAAGTACAAAAGCCCACACGTCGTCCCCATAAGATTGCCTGAGACAGTTGAATATGACAATCAAAGTCAACCTTTCGAAAACTTTTATATTCTTCTGTCCTCTGCTAGAAACACAGTCAAAGACGCTTCTCACGGCCTTCTGTGCCCTCCGCAGAGGTGTCAAGTAACGAAGTACAAATACTTTGTTACCTTACTTAAGTAGAAATTGTGGTTATCTATACTTCACTGGAGTAATTATTTTTCAGACGACTTTTTACTTTTACTCCTTACATTTTCACGCAATTATCTGTACTTTTTACTCCTTACATTTTAAAAACAGCCTCGTTACTCTATTTCATTTCGGCCTTTAAAAAAAACTATCCAGTTAAATTGCTCCATCCGGATAGAGTGAATTTGGTTGTGGTTGTTTCAGATGTTCTTGTCCAGTTTTGTTCTTACATCCGTTCCCTCAGATTCCTGCAACTAAACTTGGATGTACATTCCAATAAAAGTTAGGATAAATGATAACATGCCTCTGAAGTTTGACTTTTTGCACCATTACAATACTTATAGGCAACTAGTCATCATATCTCCTGCTCTCTGAAACACATGTTAATGCTCAATAGTACACATATATGGTTCTTTAATATATTTGCATTATACTAAGATGCATTCTTTTTCAATGGCTTTTGTCCTTAATGGCTTTTCCCCCTTACATTACATTTACTTTTTTTAGTTTTGAAACCAGTACTTTTATACTTTTACTTGAGTAAAAAACTTGAGTTGATACTTCAACTTCTACAGGAGTATTTTTAAACTCTAGTATCTATACTTCTACCTGAGTAATGAATACTTTTGACACCTCTGGCCCTCCGATACACCTACCACGGGGGCCGGGGCAGATAAGGGGCTCTGCAGATCAACAGCCGTTGCTTTGTTCAGTCTTCTTGTAATAAGCATATTTGCAAAGAACTGCCCAATCTCTGTTCACTCGTCATCCACCGTAGCAGAAACTGAATGAGTATTCTTCTAATCTATCAAACGGCATCCTTTTCAGCAAAAGCCTGTGGCATCGGCAAAAGAACAGTTTTCTGGCCAGATGTTAGTGATGATGATAAGGAAGAATAAGTAGTATCAGATTATCCATTACAAATTTGTGAGCCACCTCAGGACTTATACGGGGACATTGTCAACATGCACAATCATTCACGCGATTGGGAAGTGTTTACATAATGGTCCATCTGCCTCTCTCTCTCTCCTACAATTGGCTGCAAACTACGAGGCAGATTTGCTCTTCAGCAGCCAGACCATAACAGGTATCATCCTATTCCACTCTCAGACAGCAATCACGCAGAAATCCATTGCTTGCAGGGATAATTGGTTGCATTTTGAAGTCATGATGCCCCTGACAAGCAACACAGTCTGACTGGGTACAAAGAGCAGTAAAGGGCAAACCAAGGCTGTACTACGTGAGCGGCCTGCACTGGCAGCAAAACACACACAACTCCACGAAGTGACGGCATCATAGGAAACAGCAACTGTAATGCAGTCTATTTCATGTTTTGGTTTGTGGCATGAAAGAAACCATATGCATTTTGACATCCACTGTCAGTGAGCAGTGAGATTTATAGACATACTCGGGAAACTAAACAACCTACTTTCTACCTCCTCAGTTCAGTGGTTTTGCTCTTCTGGCATGGCGAGGAACACAGCTCAAAGCATTTTTTGAGAAAAGACAAATTCTTACTTTCACAAGTCTACAAAAATGGAAACATGCTTATGCATACGTTCTACTTCAAATCAGTTGAATTCCCTGAATGTTCTAACAGCACGTTGCAAGAGGAGGTTGAAAAGCCAGTATTTAAGTGCAGACCTGCACCCCCCAGATAATGGATGGTGCATAAACAAAAGTAAATCAGGTTCCTGTTGTCTTGTCTCAGTGGGAGAAGGGCAAAGAGGAGGCGCTGGAACTTAATCCTGCTTTATGGAGAGGGAACTTCCGCCCTGGGGGTCATGAGCACCACTTTGTTTACAAAAGATCTCCAGAGTTGGCAGAAGAATCTATATTCCTCTAGAAGATAGATAGATAGATAGATAGATAGATAGATAGATAGATAGATAGATAGATTCACATATAGATAGACAAGTATGTACTACCATAAACATCTCTACAGATTATATAACATGAAATAAACAAAAAGTTTAACAATAGTAAAGAATGTAATGATTATGAACACAGACTTAAAAATACAATAGATTAAATAAAAATATTTTTATATAGCATCTATTACATCACAAGTTCTAGGTGCTTTCCAGTGACCCAGAACATGATAGATTATTATTATTATTATTATTATTATTATTATCATAATAATAATAAGAATTATTATTATTATTATTATTATTATTATTATTATTATCCATCCATCCATCCATCCATTTTCTATACCTGCTTTATCCTTTGCAAGGTTACAGGTATTATTATTATTAATATTATTATTATTATTATTATTATATATAATATTATTATTATTATTATATATAATATTATATTAAACTATCAGATGTCCTGGCTAAGAAATGAACACACAGTGCTACATATTGTGATGTCCTGAGAGGTAGGGTCATAGAGGGGAGATATATTCCCTCCCGGTGGCGGCAACAAGGACTACAACCTTAAACAGGAGATGAGCTGACTGCTGTGAGTGCAGAGAGCAGAGAGGGTTTGGGGAGTCGAGAAAGAAGTCAGCCGACGGGAGATATGTAGTTTTGTGGACACCTGTTTTTTGTTTTACTTTTGCTGGAGAAAAGTCTACGTTGACTTCGTTTTTGTAAAGACTGAATACAATTTAAGTTGAAGAATGCAAACTCTGTCTTGGTCTTCTTACCCTGCACCCACACCTCCAACCAACCAGCGGAAAAGCTCCCAACCTCTCAAGACATCACAATATAAATCTATAAATGAGGTATCTGGCACGTCGTATCAGAGTGCAGAGTGCGTATCAGATCTGTTTACAGTTGTATCGGTGAGGATATTACTTTGTTGTAGATTTTTGTCGTTATTGTCTCATTCTCTTCATACGGTCATTTTCAGCAGGGAACAGATCTTAACTGCAGGCTGACCGGTCAAACACTCACACGCTCGGCCTCTGAAGCCCAGCAAATCACTCACAATAAGATCTGACAATCTGCTGCTGAAATAACCCGGGAACTCCTGGGAAGAGACTCTGCCTTGATGGTCGCATGTCTCTCCCAGTTTCCAACATGCACCTCTGCATCCGTGGTACATTCAGACATTAGCAGTGAGGTTGCATTTCTTTCAACACAATCTGCTTCAATTCCAAGCTACTCCTCATTCAGTGGCTACTGAGGGCTCAAATGTCACGAGGACATTTCCCAAAAAGCCCTTGATCCTGTCACAATATCATGCACTGTAAATCAAGAAACATCTATGTTCTTTGCCATTTTGCAATGATGTTTTATTTTATTTTATTTTATTCAAATGCACAATGATAAAACAGTAATTATATTAACAATACAAGGACAAATAATTGTGCAGGTGAGGAAAAGAAGCCCGAAGGGCTAATAAAAAATCCTCCCCCTCAATACAAAATCACAAAAACAAATAAATCAACAGAAAAAGAAAAGAAAGGAAAAAAGAAAAGGTAAAAGAAACAAAGAAAAACAGAATAAACACACAAACAAAAATATCCATAAAATGGCAATTTCATTTCAATTAGAATAGCCTATTAATTTTGCCTAGATAAAAGATACCCCACCAAGCTGGTCCTAAACATTTTTAAGGATGATGCAAACTTAAGAGACCTATCTAAAGAGTTCCAGAGTTGAGGGTCATGGAATTTGATAAAGGATTTTTGACTGGAGGTAAAAGACAAAGAGGTAAATGAGGTTTTGGACTTACATTTGATTTCGAAGATATTTCCAATATTTTAGAAAACTTCCCAAACTGTAGTGACTGTCAGATTTGGATGTTTTACCCTGCACTGCAGAGTATAGCGTCAGATAGGATGCTGTCATGTCTTTCAGCTCTGTTTCTGTAATTGCTCTGCAGGTGATTACAGATCTGGAAGAGCAGCTGACTACGCTGACTCAGGAGAACGCTGAGCTGAACCGCCAGAACTTCTACCTGTCCAAGCAGCTGGATGAGGCCTCCGATGAGAGGGAGGATCGGTTGCAGCTCAGCCAGGACGTGGACAGGCTGCGCCGGGAGGTGGCTGACCGGGAAATGCACCTCAACAACCAGAAACAGGCAAGTTGCTGCTGGCAACCACAACCCGGTCATGAGGATACACAACATGTCACGGTACACATACAACGTTTCCTTCTATGTGGAAAAAGTTTGAGGGAATCATTCCACTGAAAAGGTTTTTGAGCCGTGAGGACGGCATGGCTCATTTGGAGACTCGAGTGCACTCATGGACTTATCATTAATATTATTATTTTTATGAAGCAAATCCAACAGTAGATCTTTAGATGATACCAACTGCATCCGATTCATCAGACATCTGAATAGCACAGGGGTCGGCAACCCAAAATGTTGAAAGAGCCATATTGGACCAAAAACACAATAAACAAATGTGTCTGGAGCTGCAAAAAATGAAAAGTCTTGTATCAGCCTTAGAATGAAGGTAAATGGCGAAAGGCGAAATGTCGAGAAAAAAGTCCAAATGTCGAGAAAAAAGTCAAAATTTCGAGAAAAAAGTCAAAATGTCGAGAAAAAAGTCGAAATGTTGAGAAAAAAGTTGAAATGTCGATATCAATGTTGAAGTACAATCTCGAGAAAAAAGTGAAAATGTTGAGAAAAAAGGAAAAAAAAGAGAAAAACGCAAAGAAAAAAAAAAGAAGAAACAAAAACAGAGAAAAAAAAGGTCAAACATTTTTGAAAAAGCTCTAGGAGCCACTAGGACGGCGCTAAAGAGCCGCATGCGGCTCTAGAGCCGTGGGTTGCCGACCCCTGGAATAGCAGCATTGTGATTTTATCATCTTTTTATCTTTATTAAAATGAGATTGATTTATGTTTGAAATACGTCTCTGATTTTCTGAAACCTTGCTGACATAGAAGTTTGGGCTCAAAAGAAACACAGGCCATGACTGGAATCCTCTTTCCTAAGATAACAAACAGGTTGAGGTCTGATGGGCACAATCAGGGCTGATATGCAGACGTTACATCTCCTGTCATTAGACTCACACTAAACAAGTGAGTCTAATGGCAGGAGATGTGACGTCAAGATGGGGGAGGAAGGAAAACAGTAACTAGGCTGAAGTCCCAACTGTGACAGCCTGAGCTCTGACATGACACAGAACTAAACGCTGCAACTTACTCTGCTTTCACTTTCTTTACAATAAACTTGCAAACACGCCAGTTTTTAGCAGTCACATAATTTAACATTCAGCCTGCGCACCACAGCTGTAATCTGCTGTAAGAGTTTGACATATTCTTACTTTTAAAACTGTTCTAGTTATATAAAACAGTTTTCTCTTTTCTAAGAAAGCTGTTTTCCTTCATCTAGGGTTTCCTGCCCTCTCCTCTCTCACAGCCAGACGCTGGGTTTTCTCTTCATGTTGTAAATTCACAATACCTATGACAGGTGACCTCAGCATCTCGCTGTTCTGACAGCGTTAAGAGTAAATCAGGGAGCTGAAGCGCTGGGATCATCGCAGCGCCGTGGCGTGTTGTATCGTGGCTGCAGCAAGCAAGAGACAGAGGAGGCTGCGGTGTGTGTGTGTGTGTGTGTGTGTGTGCTGGGCCTGTGGGAGGATCCGCGTGTGGGCGTCCAGGAGCGCTTCAGCCCTGCTGGTTGTGTAACCAGCGATGGAAGTCATAGATGAGGGATGGGGTGGTGTGTGGGAGGGATGTGTCATCCCCATCACTCCCAGGTCGTGTCGGCTGTGGAAGCGTTGGACTTCACAGGGCTGTGCTGCTGCTGCCGCTCCGGCACCGGCTATATTTGTCTCCAAGTGCTTTGTCTAAAGCGTTGTGTAGGCATTATGAAAAACATATTCCGTCCAAAAATACACAGGAGATGCTGGCAAGTTTTCAGTTGCAGAACATTTAGAAGTTGAACATAATTCCCGAGGGGTTAATGAAACGTGTGCGACATGCTCTTGTCAAAATAACACAAAGACAGAGCAACAGCTGCCCTCTTTTGGGTGTAAAGGGGCCTACTCTGTTCCCTCCACCCTCTTCTTGAGAGTTAGATTACTCAAAGCAACATCTTTGTGCCTCAAAAACTTTCTTTAAGTATGTTATTAACACATGCAAGCAGAGGTGTCAAGTAACGAAGTACAAATACTTCGTTACCTACTTAAGTAGAAATTTTGGTTATCTATACTTCACTGGAGTAATTATTTTTCAGATGACTTTTTACTTTTACTCCTTACATTTTCACGCAATTATCTGTACTTTTTACTCCTTACATTTTAAAAACAGCCTTGTTACTCTATTTCATTTCGGCCTTTAAAAAAAAACTATCCAGTTAAATTGCGTGAGTGAATTTGGTTGTGGTTGTTTCAGATGTTCTTGTCCAGTTTTGTTCTTACATCCGTTCCCTCAGATTCCTGCAACTAAACTTGGATGTACATTCCAATAAAGGTTAAGATAAATGATAACATGCCTCGGAAGTTTGACTTTTTGCACCATTACAATACTTATAGGCAACTAGTCATGCTCTCTGAAACACATGTTAATGCTCAATAGTACACATATATGGTTCTTTAATATGTTTGGATTATACTAAGATGCATTCATTTTCAATGGCTTTTGTCCTTAATGGCTTTTTTCCCCCTTACATTACTTTTACTTTTATACTTTAAGTAGTTTTGAAACCAGTACTTTTATACTTTTACTTGAGTAAAAAACTTGAGTTGATACTTCTACAGGAGTATTTTTAAACTCTAGTATCTATACTTCTACCTGAGTAATGAATGTGAATACTGAAGACACCTCTGCATGCAAGTATAGGCAGTACTCAACCTGGGAGATCACACTCCAAAGTGATGGAAAAATACTCCACTGGTAGTTTTATTTTTTAATCCATAGCTGAGAACGGGTTCTGTCTTAGACTTAATCTAAAATCATGAGTCAAGTGTTGAACTGGGCCGAGTTGTTAAAGCCCTGCACCAGTCACAGCAGGAAATGTCATCATTCCTCCATCACATACAGTACAGCCCTGGTAAACCCTCAGCTTCAGCGTCACCTCCCTTTTCTTTGCGTTTTAAGCTTGTAGAGGTTCAGACAGAGCACTGTGGCTTATTGGGAACAACTGTTTACAGGCTACTTTCTGTAGATTCATTCAAAATAAAAAAAACTGTTTCACTATGAACTGACTAATTGAAAGTGATTCATTAATTCCCCTTTGCATTAATTCCCCTTTGTGAATAAATAAAGTATTTTTGAATTTGAATTTTGAAGTAATTATATGATTATTTCTTGTCTAATTAGAACCTGGAGACACTGAAGACCACATGCACTATGCTGGAGGAACAGGTCCTGGAGCTGGAGACCATGAACGATGAGCTGCTGGAGAAGGAGAGACAGTGGGACGCCTGGAGGGGAACGTTGGAGGAGGAGAAGAACCAAGCTGAGCGGCGGAGCAGGGACGTCCAGAGGCTGCTCGACACTGAGAAACAGAACAGGTGACATCACACACTGAAACTGGGAGGACATTGATTTACTCATGAGCAAATGTGACATTTACTAGGCATTTCAAGGCCCATTGTGTTTGTAGTTTTTCTTCTGACTATAACTAACTGAGCCAACATGATAACAGCACATTAACATTGAACCCCCTCTTTTAGTCCGATCCAAATCATCTCATCATAGCAGGTCTTAGTAGTAGGGTATTACAATTTCCAACAAACAAGTGCATACCATACTTTTCACATTTTCTTTCTTTATCTAACAAAAATGAAGCCAAAAAGAGACAAAAATCGATGGAAATCTTAGGGAAACGAAGTACCGCCTTACTGGTTCCATTAAGTTTGTTGGGTAAGTTGCAGACATGTGATGTTGATCATCAGCTCTTGATGAAATGATCATGAGCAGGTGCACAGACCTCTGTAAGGGTAGACGTGTCCAGTGGGGTAAGAACGGGACTTGGTGAAGGCTATTAACAGAACACTTACTGGGCTGCACAGTTATGATGTACAAAGACTCACCCTGCGCTCCTGTTGAGGAAGGAATCCTGTTTAAAATAAGTTAAATAAATAAGTTAAATCAAATCCATCATATCCGGTTCTTATATTACATTGAACAATTCTCTTTGCATGGTTCTCCCTCCAACAAACTGCTGCAGCAGCCAGACACCAAATTTCACAGTGGGCATGTGGCTTTTGGCTTATTCTATTTGCAACCGGGCCGAGTCGGGCTGAAAATGCAACGTCACCAGGCTGCAAGCCACTGATGGCCAAAGACTAATGCCATATTTAAAACCCAGCAACAGAAACCGCAATATTTACTTTACAACTAAACTTTGGTACAGCGAGAAATGGTAAGCAAACCTCCCCCGTGGTGCAACGAGGAGGTCCTTG
This sequence comes from Cololabis saira, assembly GCF_033807715.1. Lineage (NCBI taxonomy): Eukaryota > Metazoa > Chordata > Actinopteri > Beloniformes > Belonidae > Cololabis > Cololabis saira. Next base: position 11,499,024 of record NC_084595.1, on the reverse strand, counting down.
CGTTTCTGTTCCTCATGGCTAAAGAACGCGTCCAGAGGGAGCTCGATGGGGCAACGCGAGGTCATGCTGAACTGTATTGGGAAAGGACTGAGAACGAGGCGAGTCAAGTCAAAAGCTGTATAATGGAAAAAAGGCACTTGTTAATTTGCATTCAAATACTGTTTCAGGGAAGAAACTTTCGCCGAGTAGTACTGGTAAAAAAATCCCAAGTTTTGTTTTATATCCCCCTGGTCTTTTTTCTCCTACTGTTTAAATGGCACGGCTATTTCACTGGTGACTTGTTTGTCAGATTTGCAACATCCAACCTGGCTACCTGAGTCACATGATCAAATAGATACTTCATACTGGGCAATAACATACACTCATTACCCAGCAGTCATTAAGGTATTATGTAACCTTAATGGCTTATAACAAATAAGACAAGATTAGTCATTCTGTAGACAATGTGTGGTGGTTTCTGCAAAGTATTTATAATACTAATATAATGTATGCTTTTGTTTGCTACTGACTTTTTTTCATCCAGTTTGCCTGCAGGAATTGATAGGTGACAATGGTCCATAGCAAACAAAAGTGTATATGTGAACGTGTCAGCTATGCAGCTGCACTACTTGGACTATCTCTAGTTAAGTCACTGGGTGTGTGGAGGGTAAAATGTATCATAGTCTTAGATAAGGAATTGTTACTGCACATTCAAGTTTAATATATTATATTTTCTCTTTAAAATGTAAGAGTTCAAGATTGCACTTTGAAAAGCTTATTCCCGACTGAAAAGCATTGAAGACAGTTGCCAATATTCCCAGGAGTGGATGCTCCAGCAAATTTCCCTCAAAGTCAGTGCTGAAAGAAATAGAACTGAAAACCCAGAGCCACATCTCAAACCCCACATCCTTCACCGAGCGTGTTAAAGCACAGCTAGTCGAAGACTGAAGGTTTACTTGAAAAGGCGGCCCACAGATCGCCTCTTCCGACTGAGGAACATAGAAGCACACCTGGGGTTCACAAACCTGTATCTGAACAAAGCACAACATGTCTGGAACAATACCCAATGGACAGATCAGACCAAAAAGGTGTTGGTTGTTGTAAATATACCGGCAACTTGTTTGAGTTGGGCTTGTTTTGCATCGCCAGGACCTGGGCACATCAAGCTCACCAGAACATTTAAATTCAGGGTCACCTGATCATGCAACTGGACAATGATCTGAAACAAATCAGCAAATGTGCTTAATAACAACACAACTATAAACTCTACTTGAACATACATTTTGTTGTTATTTTTTATTACATATCACTACATATACTACATATACATGTAGCATATTTTACATAAACATATTTTAATTTTTTCAAGTAACAAAATAACATATTTGAACCATTTTTCAGATTTTTTTCAGTTATTATATAGAGATATTGACAGATATTGTCTGAAAAATTGTTCAAATATGTTATTTTGTTATTTGAAAAATTTAAAATTTGTTTTGTTGATGAGAGAATATGTTTCTCTATTTTCTTATTTTTGTGAGGGGGGATATATATTGTTTTTCGGCACTACCTTGTTCTCTATAGCTGATATAACATGAATTACTCCTATGTGGGATCAATAAAGTTCTTATTTTTGCCATCTGAGAAAATTAAATATATTATATTTGGTGCCTAACTGTTTCCCAAGTATATTAGTGCGTGTGTGAATGAATAAATGAGACGTAAAACGTAAATTTCTTTGTAGAAAGGCGCTTTATGAAAAAAAAGGTGTTGGTTGTTGTAAATATACCGGCAACTTGTTTGAGTTGGGCTTGTTTTGCATCGCCAGGACCTGGGCACATCAAGCTCACCAGAACATTTAAATTCAGGGTCACCTGATCATGGAACTGGACAATGATCTGAAACAAAGCAGCAAATGTGCTTAATAATAGCTAAAAAAAATAAAAAGAATTAAAGTTTTGAAAACCCAGTCAAAGTCCAGGTTTCAACCAAATGAAATACTGGGGCTGGAGCTCAAGAGAGCTGTGCCCGAGCGAATGATAAAAGACTTCAAGGACCTGAATCAATGCTCTAAAGAATGATGCAATGCTCCGCTGCAACGTGAGAGACGGTTAAAGTCATCCAGAAAACAACTACTTTAGGTAATCGCCACTAAAGCATCTATGAGCTGAATTATGGGCGTATTTAGTATTGCACACATTATATTTTTCATATTATTGGTACAGTGAAAAAACAACTTTTATGTGGCCGTTAGGCTAAACCTGTATTTGTCTAATATTGCCACCCACTACGATCACATTGCTTTTATTGTTTTTAGATAAAATGAGATGAACTTAAATTCTTATGACTGAACATTTTATGCACACGTAAATAAGAGCAAGCAACTTTAAATGGGTTTTAGTTTCTGTCTACGTAATGTTCCAGTGGTGATATTTTAGTCATGAGGCATCGTACATTTTAAGAAACGTTTTTTGGGAAAAAGAAAAAAAGAAAAGTGGACAATAAAAAGCATTTCTTTAAATGTCTGTTAGTTCCCACTCCCTCTGCCCGCCTACACACACCGAAAGCAACAAGTTTGGGCGTACTCTCTTGGGTTTGTGGAAAGATATTCTTGGCGATAAATGAAATTATTTTCTGAGTTAATAAAGGCAGGGCAGGCCAATGGAAACTGGGTGCACCAAAGTTTAACACCAAACTCCAAGAGAATATCAGCAAGCTTGAAAAAAATAATGGAGTCAAAAAGGTCTGCTTAAATAAGTTGTGTAAACGAAAGTTTCCTGTGCTCAAGGCTTCGTTCAGAGCAGCGCAGCTCTGAGTCTCGCCAAGCTGTGGAACAAGCAGTTAAGGAGCACAAGGCTGAGATCCTGGCCCTGCAGCAGGCCCTCCAAGACCAGAAACTCAAAGCTGAGAGCCTCGCAGACACTGTAAGAATTCCCGCATTAAATCAAAGTTTTACCTATGTTTGGTTTGGCAGTGATACAGTCGGTGCTTTCTGCTCTCATTTCTTAGTTGAATGATCTGGAGAAGAAGCACGCCATGCTGGAAATGAACACCCGGAGTCTGCAGCAGAAACTGGAGAGTGAAAGGGACGTGAAGCAGAGACTGCTGGAAGAAGTATTGTTCATCTCTCATATTTACTGTTTCATTTTAAATTCATGATATGCAATATTTTATGGGTCTTTTTTTTCTCTGCAGCAAGCCAATTGTTAACAGTTATAAAAATAAATGTTGAGCCGTGTTAAGAGGCTCAGTTGCTGTTTTCGCTGAAAGCATGTCAAAAGAAGTGCAAAGGGCACAGTCACGGGCTTGAGGCAGTGATGTAACAGCTGCCTTTTCTCCACAGCAAGAGAAACTGCAGCAGCAGATGGATGCCCAGAAGACGCACATCTTCCGTCTGACCCAGGGGCTGCAGGATGCTTTGGACCAGACCGATTTGCTCAAAACTGAGAGGACAGACCTGGAGTACCAGCTGGAGAACATCCAGGTGCTTCTACACTTAAAGATAACCCCGTACTCCTGCTACTGGGGAAAAACTAAATGCATAGAGATAATGAGAGCTTGTGAGGTGGCTGAGATCCCAGTCGACACTTTCAGGACGGTTATACTCCCAGTGTGTATGTCGGTGTCAGTATCAGTCCTGGTTTTCTCCCCGCTGTCCTGAGCCGTGAAATGACGTGAACGCACCCACACTCACGTTGTTCTGCCCCACAGCATACAACCCTTTCTCCCCCCACCCATCTTTCTGTCTCTGTGTCACCCTCTCTGTGTGAAGTGAAGTACTTGAGGAGAAATTCATGGCAGTAGTGATGTTCACTTAGCTCCACCTGCAGGCTGTGTACTCTCATGAGAAGGTGAAAATGGAGGGAACCATCACCCAGCAGACCAAGCTTATAGACTTCCTGCAGGCTCAGGCCCATGGCGGCTCCAAGAAAAAAAAGGTAATATGTATATAAAGCTGGAATATACAGGACTGTCTCAGAAAATTAGAATATTGTGATAAAGTCCTTTATTTTCTGTAATGCAAAAATGTCATACATTCTGGATTCATTACAAATCAACTGAATATTGCAAGCCTTTTATTATTTTAATATTGCTGATTATGGCTTACAGTTTAAGAAAACTCAAATATCCTATCTCCAAAAAATTTGAATATTCTGGGAATATATATATATGTGTATATATATATATATATATATATATATATATATATATATATATATATATATATATAGTGCTGGCCAACGATAACATTTTTTAATCTTAATTAATCCATGATTTCTGTAATTAACTGCGATTAATCGCATATTAATTGCATATTTATTGCATATTTATTCACACATTTTGTGCTGTTCTGAATTACCTCAAGGTATTTTTTTATGTTTTTAGTACTGTTAACATGAAAAAAGGGCCAATATGCTGCTTTATGCCAATGTTTATTCAACTTTCCACAAAAAAAAGCTTTTGACCTGAATGTAACATTCCTTCATAAATACAAACACAATGTTTTTGTTTTTTTTGTAAGAGGTGTAAGATGGTAGGAATGTCAGTCACGGTCTGGCGGTTTACTGCAAAGATAACCGTCTAATTTGTACACTGTTCAAGGAAGATTTAGTCTGTCCTTCAAGCAATACTCGAAACTGAAGAGTCAAATAAGAGTGGAACCTAGAGGGGGATTTTTTTTTATTTTTTTTTTTTAATTGTGCGTTAAAAAAATCGTCGGCGTTAAGAGAACGTTAAGTTAACGCGTCGTTAACGCGCCAACTTGGACAGCCCTAATATATATATATATATATATATATATATTTTTTATTTTTTTTTTTCTTTTTTATATTATTTATATTATTTTTCCTTATTTGTTTATCTATTTATTTTATTTATTTGTCCTTGTGTGCCTCTCAGGGTCTGTTTGGGCGTCGTCGGGAGGACCTGCTGGCTGCCATGGCTGCTCAGAGTCAGAGTCAGGGCCAGGGTTCCCCCGTTCCCCCCATCCAGCCCGTGCCTCTGCAGTACAGTGACATGAAGGCAGCTCTGGATAAAGAGCGTGGTCGCAGCTCTGAGCTGGAAGATGCTCTACAAAAAATGAGAGCAGAGCTGCGATCTTTGAGGGAGGAAGGTGAGAGTGCCCTACAACAATCCTGCTTCCTGGATTTGACAACATTCTGTTGAGTGGAGATATATTTCCCACCGCATGTACAGCACTCATACACAAAGTGTGTAGCATTTTCGGTTTTGTAGATTCATCTTACATTGGACTAAGTTTGTGCTTTAGTTCACAGCCGTTATACAGCACTCCTGGAAAAGTAAAAGGACGTTTTTGACATGAGCCTTTGCAGAGTAGTTTTGGTGTCTGCCTTTTCTATTAGTGGTCTTTGTAATACTTGTACAACTTGACTTGAGTCCACTTGAGTCTAACTGAATTCATGGGACATGTCTAAAGGAGTTTAAACAACTCTATTATTAGATGATAAGGAGTGTGAACTTTTGTTAGGGATCAAAACGACATGAATGGAAGCAGTTTTGAATCACAACAGTGAGAATATGTGCGTGTAGAAAAATCTCCATCAATGTAAGCACTTGGGGAAAATGACGTACATCAATACATGCCTCTGACAAGTCTTATCTAATAATAGACCTAGGATTGTTTAGCTTTTCAGTGCTCCTTTAAGATGTGCTGTAAGGAAAAGTGCACGTCTAAGGCCTAAGTCAACATTGTGTCAAGACGTGGACGTAGGGAAGAATAACAGAAAGGTCTTGTATAATTTGAAGTGGCTGGAGGCACAGCAGTTTCCATCATTCTCAAAGTGGATTAAATGAAGATGTCCCAATGGTCAACATTGATCAAACTAAACTGAGTCATCAGGGGAGGAAGAACATTGTTCAATCTGACATGATACTGTTCAGTTGTGATAAACCTGACAAAAGGACAACCATTAGTAAACCACTGCAATGATCAGGCCCTATGTCAGGCTGGCCAAGCAGAAGCCGGTTCTCTGTAAAGGGATCATAAAATCTTGCTGGGACATTTCCTCCCCCAAAAAATCTAACAAAACGAAGAAAAGAAGAAGGAAAAAAATGTGGGCAAAACTCACTATTCAGGCTTATTAGTGACTACGTTTACATGCAGTCAAAATTCGGGTTATTGCTAATATTCCGTTACTGAAACATTCGGAATATTCCGTTTCCATGCGTGAGCAAACAGGGTTATCCCTGTATACGGTACATGGTAATTAATCATTTGGGATATCTGGATCAAAACAGCGACGGGCAGAGAACGTCATGACACAATTCCCCTCATTTCTGCTTCTTCTTCCTGTATCCAAATTCAAAATAAATGCTGCTTCGTGCAACTTTTCACTCTCCTTGTTAATCTCGCTATCCCTGTACTTTTTACCGTCTACAAATGCCAAAATGTTCATATCCTTCATTACATTTATGAAGTGATTAGTCTCCTCCTCACTCCAAAGTGTGGCGTGGTCTTGCGTTTCTCTGTGTTTATAAGAACTTCCTGGACTCAAAAGACCAGGATTCCTTGTGAACAGAGCATGCGCAGAAAACAAATTCATGTTCCGTTTGACCGGGTTATCCCGTTTAGCGTTTACATGACCGAATATTCAGGTTTTAATAATGCATTAACTAATGTTAATTAAGGGACCCTTATTGTAAAGTGTTACCAAAAGGGGTAACCCAGAGGTCATATTCGGGTTTTTTAGAAACCCGAATATGAGCAAATTCAGGTTATTTAAAGGGGTTATTGGTGTTTACATGGCTGTGCAAATTCGGGTTATTGCTAATATTCGGGTTTTAAAAGGGTTATTGATGCATGTAAACGTAGTCCATGATAAGGAGTGTGAACTCTTGTTAGGGATCACCACCAAGATAGGACGTCGAGGGTTGGTTCAGTCAGAGTCTGCACCAAATCTAATAAAGCGAAGGCTGTGCAGCAGTTCTGCCAAGGAAACACAACAGGAATACTGTCTAGAAGTGCAGAGGCAGTCCTGCTGCCAGAGGTATTTCAGCCAGGGCTGGAAGTGGGCTGGAGCAGCCTGGAAGTGTTTAGTTAAAGGTCCCCAGACTGAATGCTGCCCAGGTGAGAGAGGACAGACCAGTCAGAGTAGAAAACAAGAAAATACACCTGCTGACACTAGCCATCATTTTAAACAACACGTTTTCTGTTTATTACTGTTTTAAATCAGTTGTAATTTGTATCTGAATTGTCGGTGTGCGTCTATTAATCTTTTATCATATGTATTTAACATAAGAACCAGCTTCTCTGGCTTCTGGTTCTGTGGGACTTTTCAGGCATATTTTTTTCACATTAACTTCCAAACATTGTTTCTAATGAGCACAATGAGTTACAGGAGTTTGTTCGCACTCTCTGGACCTCGATAGACGACTGGGTCAAAAATGTGTTAAACCATCATAAGAGCAACAACAGTTTTCAGCCAACTCGACCGCAACTTGGACCGCAAATTTTGATGAACACAAAATAGTACTATAATAAAAATAGTGTAAGCGTAAGTGTAAGTGTAAGCTCTTCATTTATTATTGCCTTAAAGTTATATGAACATCAAATGCAAGCATTGATATGTTAATGTGCCCTCATGCATATATTCTATAGATGTCAGCATTATCAAAGCCTATTGGCCAGACTTTAAATGGCTTTCTTTGACCATTTCTTGGATATATCTGAAACATATTGTTGCTGTTACTGGCATTTGATTTTAAAAGACAAGAAAAAGTTATCTAGTTTCCTATGCTAGGAATCATCATGTCTGTCTTAAGCGTTCAAACATCGATGATCCATCAGACCAACAAATATGATCTTGATTTACTATTTCTTCAAATTTTTCCCAGACTCTACTTTTTCGATCTGTGTATTTTTTGGTTTTAAATCTCCCCGTCTTCAACTTTTCCCTGACCGTCTCCATCACCTGCCTTGCGTCACGCACGCCCACGCCCCTGTGGAAAGCTCGTGCTGCATCCCTGTGCTGATCAGCCAATGATGTCTTAGTATTTATGACTTTATATGCTATAAAATTGTATTGTTTTTTTAAATATTAATTTTAAATGCAATATCTATATTAACCAGCCCGACTTGGATATCACTATGCATATTTTCGTCTGAAAGTGTCTGAAACACAAACATAACAGTACAATTTGTTTGAGTATTAAAAAAAATTAATGACAAGAACAGATTATAGATTATAAATAATCCAAAACTCATAAACAAGTACACCGTTTAGGCTGTCCCGGAAACTGCATTAAACCCCTATTTAATTCAACCCAAAAATAAGTGGGTGGAAAAAATATCTCATTGTAAACGTAAATGGGTAAGTTTCCATCATAGCTGTTCATGAGTCTTTTTCTCTTTCATTTGTTTGGGAAAAGTAACATAATTCATTATTTTGATATCATCTTTAACAAAAGATAGCGTTTTACTCAGCTTGCAAAGACATCTGAATAAATCAGATATGATCCGTAAACATGGAAGTTGATTTCATGAATGATTTCAAACTCAGCTCTCCAGTGTAAGGATCATGGCAACCCTGGGAACCCGGCACGACAACAGATGATCATGTCTGCCATGGCGAAGTCACCTGAGCACCAGCAGGGCCCGCCGTGCCTGGCACCCTCCAACTCCGGGCGCAGGAAGGAGACGCCAACGCCTGAGGGTGAGTCACGGAGGATTTTTAAACTGATTTACCTTTAATTTTTCCCAATGGATTATTAAATGCGGGCTTTCAACTTCATACTACACACACACACACACACACACACACACACACACACACACCTACAAACACACACACACACACACACACATGATCTGACTTTTGAAGGATAACCTGTGAAGCTTTCACTATTGTTTTTTTACACACCTTTCAGAGAGAAGGAGGGTCACTTTTGAAAGTAAGTCATCCAACGTTATGGTTTCTGCAGTGTGATCTCTTATCTCACTTCTCCTTTTGGCTTTTTCACATCCTAGACAGGCCAGATTTTAAAAGCCCTGCACTATTTGAAATGTCAAATCCCGGCATGTGTGTCAGGTGAGGTTGAAAACGCTTCAGTGCAAAGCTTTAGAAATCTGAAGCATTCAGTCTGTGGTTGCTGATGCTCAAGTCAATCTGATTTGCAGATCTCTGCTCTGTTCTTTGACCCCCCCCACAACACAACCTGGACTTTGCATCATACACAGAGATGCGCCGTATGATAAACTCTGCAATGCACCAATCCTCTGAATCAACACTCTCATCTAAAGGTTTTATCCAGTCATCTAGTTTTTCCTCTCATGTGAGTCAAGGTTACATCGATAAAACTTAGAGCAGCAGATCCCATCCTAATCACATGCCACCGATGTGGATTTTTATGTATACATTTGGAAATTACTAATACAGCAAGACAAGGATACATGGAAAGCACTGTGTTGAGGTTCACATTTGTTGCCTTTAGTCTCTAATAAACCAATACCACACAGACTAAACTGTGCAAACTTCAGGGATTCTCAGTAGAACTGTGCTTACCATGCAAAAGGTCAGTAAATTAAAAAGTCTTTGTGATTCTTCCATTGGTCTACTTGAGTTTGTTTGTTGAGATGTGTTGAGACGGATCCCCACCTCCTCTCACACTCCTGTTGGGGAGTGCAGAGCAGAGACAACAGAAGATTTTGGAAGACGGGACCCAAAAGCAGGACAGACAGACTGAAGGTTGGGGGACGGGGGTATCCCAGGACGAGGGGTAGCCAGAGTTGTGGTACATGGCCAGCGGGCCATCAGTGAGAGCAGACAGAGGTTAAAACCCAGGTTACGGGTAAGTTAGCAGTCACCAGAAGTTGGTCAGCGTACACTACCAGAAGTCAGCAGATGAACGGCCGCTGACTGAAGGCCGCCAGGATCTTTTATGCACTGTAGGGTAATGATAAGATGAGAAGCAGGTGCACCAGGTCCTGCCTCCTGAGAAAGATCTAAACAAAAAACCCAGAGCGAGCGAAAGGGACCAAAAAGACCAAGCTGGGAGGAAAATCCTAACACAGAATAATCTCTCACTCCTAGGGTTGCCACCTTTCAGAAATAGAAATAAGGGATGCCCCGATTTCAGCAGCGCAGGAGCCAAAAAAAAGCCCCAAAACTTCTAAACTGCATAAAAATGTGTTTATTTTATATGAAAAAACAAAATGCTTTGATTTAAAGTTTAAAGTGCTATAGCATTGAACTTGCATGACTATATAGACAGCCAACCCTATAGCAACTGAAATATCCTCCTATGCTATGTATGTCCACATCAGCCAAGATGTAGAATATGGCCTACAGGTGAAGAATATGGTGTAAAAGTTAATTTATTTCAATAATTCAACTAGAATATGGTGTAAAATTGTATTTATTTCAGTAATTTAACTAGAATATGGTGTAAAAGTTAATTTATTTCAATAATTCAACTAGAATATGGTGTAAAATTGTATTTATTTCAGTAATTTAACTAGAATATGGTGTAAAAGTTAATTTATTTCAATAATTCAACTAGAATATGTTGTAAAAGTGAACTAATTTCAATAATTCAACTACAATATGGTGTAAAAGTTAATTTATTTCAATAATTCAACTAGAATTTGGTGTAAAAGTTAATTTATTTCAATAATTCAACTTAAAAGGTGAAACTAATATATTACCTAGTCTTATTACATGCAAAGCAAGAAATGTTAAACCTTTATTTGTTATAATTTTGATGATGGAATTGTTTATTGATTTCATAAAATATTTTCTAATTTATTTTTTATTTGGGGTTTTCATAAACTGTGAGCCATAATCACCAAAATCATAACAAATAAAGGCTTGAAATATCTCACTTTGCATGTAGTGGGAAATAATATATTTGTTTCACCTTTAGTTAAATTTACTACGAATGACGTTTTGCAATATATTCAAATTTTTCGACCTTCACCTGTATATTATGACATCAATAAATAAGAGCATATAACATATAAAGATATGGGCACAAACGCAGCAGGTCCTGTTGTCCCGCCACAAAGATTTTGCTGGCCTTAATGTTTCCTGCGTTTTATTTTGTTCATTATTGTTAAATTTAGTGTTGATGTGTGTGTGACAGACGTGTGTATGGGGCGTTAATGAAAATACGGGACAAATCGCGTCCCGTATTAGTTCAATACGGGACGCAACATTTTTTTCTCAAATAAAGGACAATTCCGTATTTTACGGGACGGGTGGCAACCCTACTCACTCCACTATGTCAGATGTGCAGCTTTTATTTTATGGAAAGATTTTAACAATTAAGGGACTGCTCTTTCAGGCAGGTGAAAATACATACTGATGTAGTACTACAGACTCGATAAATTAGGATTATATTTATCTGAAATGGTCAAAATAGACCTTAAAATTTCATATTGTTGAATTTGTGACAGACACTTTATACTAGATGTGGACGAGAGAGACTTCCTACTGACTGGCTAATGCCTTTAACATGCAGAAGTAGTTGGAAAGCAGCAACGGGATTGATAAATTGTCTTAAGAGTTTACATGCATATGCATTTTGATCAGCATCGTGCAGTCTGACAGTTCCTTTTGAAACATCCATCCATTTTCTGAACCCACGTCATCCTGTGCAGGGTCGCAAACCTATCCCAGAAGTCATGGGGCAAGAGGTGAGATCCACCCTGAACAGGTCTTCAGTTCGCCACAGGGCTTCTTTTGAAATATGTTTTTATATTTTTCACCAAATTGTTTTCTTAATGTTGTAGCATGATCCACTGAGGCTTTCAGCTGTTGAATGAAAGTGACAAATTGAGAAATGCTGGAGCTGCCTGCACTTACTGTGTTCCCTGACTGTATTCAGAGTACAGCCGTCGCTTGAAGGACAGTCAGAGAGACCGGGAGAGGGAGCGAGAGAGGGTGATGCACCACAACACCCCTCACCGCTTCACAGTGGGACTCAACATGAGAGCTGCCAAATGTACCGTGTGCCTGGATACCGTTCACTTTGGTCGCCAAGCAGCTACCTGTCTGGGTGAGTCCCATTTTTTAAAATTTTTTTAAGTTTTCCTCAGACATCCATTCATATCAGACACGACACTCAAAGGACTTTCACCTTCCTTTATGTCGGACTTCACACAATCAACGCACTTTAAAATACAGAGGACCGTCGCTATGGAACAATTTACCTTCATCACTAAAATCAATATCTTCACTGGCTTTTTTCAAAAAACACTTGAAAAAATCATTCTTTAGTTAAGATCAGAAACACATCTGAAGTTGTTAAATTGTACTTTTTTTCATGCAATTATCCTACATTTTCTTCATTTTTTTCCCCATCTTTCAATAATTCCGTAGTGTTTTTCTTTTTCATGTTAAATTGTCTCTTTCTGTCTTGTATTATCTATTTCTATATTGTGTTTTTGCTTTTGCTGTTGTTATTGTTGTTTATGTTTGTTTTATAAAGGGGAGGCATTTTCATAAGCCTTTTTGGCTTCCACCTCTCCTGCACATTGCTTCATTTGACCTTTGTTTTTTACTGTTATGTTTTATGTGCAAAATTAACTAAAACTAAACTAAAACTAAACGTTCATGTCCAGTAGGCCAGATTCACCTCAGTGATCCAACTGGTAATAACTGATGATGTTTTACCCTCCTAAATCAGAAAATGCTGGGAAAGTATGGAAAATAGGAAAAAAAAACCCCAGATATGTCAGTTTACTTTTCATGAGTTCCTCATCAACTTCATTTCATTTATTATAAATCTTTCATTTTTGGCATTTTAAGCCTGCAACATGTTCTAAAATACAAGGCAGCACGGTGGCTTAGTGGTTAGCACTGTTGCATCTGTTGCTAAACCCGGTGTATTCACACTGCTTAATGTAGTGTGCATTAATATGCATTGTCCCGTCTAAATAAACTTTGAAACTCAAACAATAATAATAATAATAAAAACAAGGGCACTTTGCTAGTAAGGATGGGAAAGATGTGTTGCCAGCTGATGATTATAATGATGACACAAAAGCAGTATTCATGAAGTATTCATGAAGAGCAGAGACGGGCAGTCTCCCCTTTGTCAACAAATATAGAAGAAAGTTATTGAAATCTTTCAAAACAAAGGATTGAAAGAGAAAGTGTAATATCACACAACAATAGAATAAATCTGTCCTGACCCGTCCCCAGCAGGGACTGGGGGAAACTGGGGGAAACGCTCTGAACAACTGAACTGTAGCGCTCATACAAGTATTTACAGGAAGAATGGGACAAAATAACACCTGGAAATCATTTATAGAGTCCAACGTTTTACTATCTTAATTATTTTGAGACGTGTTTTAAGGTTGTTGTTTTTTTCATTGTTTTTTTCTTTTTATCTGTTTTTTTCTTTTTATCTGTTTCTTTTTATCTGTTTTATCTAATCCAATATTCAGTCTCATTATTTTCAGATTTGTGGTTGTACTTCTTTGCCCTGTGAGTGAAATTTTGATTTGTTTCTCTCACATTAAAAGTTGTAACATAAACGACATGTGATAAATAACAACTGATGAGCTGAACAAGAACACACATAAGACTGTTCATTGACCATCGCAGTCAGTTCTCATCTGATCAAACTAAATTCCCGATGCGTTAGTACAGACTGCTCACGTACCATAAAAAGATAACGATAACAGTTTTATTTCTTACACATATCCTCTAGGCTCTTCCTCATAGTATTTGCTGTGGTCTCGTTTTTCCTTTACAACTGATGGTGACACCAAAGGCCAGAAGATAGATTTATTTATTGTACCTTGGGTAAATTTGGTTCACAGTGAGTGCCTCCCCATACAATTCAAAACCATACACTCAACAACACAGGATAAGATAAAATGACAACAGTGCTTTGGCTAAAAGAACAAAGAAAAAGAAGAACGGCCCAAAGATAAGAATCAAAATATGGTAGGTTAAAACATCAGTAGATAAAAAACACTAAAATATTCAAACCAAGCCAAAGGATAAAAAATGTGCCTTTTCATAAAAACAAGATAAAGGAAACAATACAAAACATAAATACAAGGTTATGTTGCAGTTCCCTCACTTATTAATAGCACTGATGGCTGCTGGTACAAAGCTGTTTATGTAACGTTTGGTTTTACAAGCAGGTACCATGAACCTCCGACCTGAAGAGGCGCTAACAGTGTTATTATTCCTCAGAATGTCACGCTTTGTGCCACCCAAAGTGCTCCCCCTGCCTCCCGGCGACGTGCGGCATGTCCAGCGACTGCTCCCTGCATCTCTCCGAGGGTCAGTGTCGGGACAAGGGGAGTTCTCCAGGTCAGCAGCTCAAGGAGGCCAGTGGACACATGCACCTGGAGGGCTGGATGAAGCTGCCCAGGTTAGCTGTGGACACACGGACACGTGGGGGTCTCATCACACTGTTCACAAGAGTCCTACGTTAGAAATCCCTGGGTTTTTTTTTTGGTATTTATTTATTTTGATTGATAACGGTTTTCAAAGTATCAGGACATTTTTTTAGAATTTAGAATGTAGAATGTATTAAAGGATAGCCCCTTGAGATCTAAGATCTCATTTTCAAGGGGGTCCCATGAAACATACAACATTACAATCCATCACATTACAGTACAGACATACATGACATAAAACAAACACAGACATCTTGCTCACCCCCTCCCACACACAACCCCTACCCACATAAGTCTAGTTACAAAGTAGACTAATTAAATAACCGAGACAATGAGATAAATATAACATAACAGAGAGAAAAGAAAAAATAAATAAATAAAATAAATAAAAATAAATAAATAGAAAAAAGGACACAAAAAATACATAAATAAATTAAAAACATAGGCAATTTGTTTTAAGATGAGAATATAATGCCAATTTAAAACAATGAAAAGAGGTAATAGAATGCAAAAAGAGGGGAAAATTATTCCAATCTGATGGAGCTTTAAAATAAAATGATCTTTTCCCAACCTCTTTTAAAATTTAGGAACAAAGAAAAAAGGAAAATTCATATGCCTGAGTGAGTTTCAAAGTTTATTTAGTAATGTTGTTTGTAATTAATCAGGTTATAAACTGGGTAAATATAATCTCAGATAGACAATGATACATGACATACAGTATTAAGTCGAGCGTCCCAGCTGGAACTTCAACGTCATCTTTACAGTGTTTTTCTTCAAACCAAATAGAAAATCAGTAAAAACGTCTCATATCGGCTGCCAGGCATGGTGGTAGAGAGGTGAGGACTTGGGCTTGCCCTGGTGTCACAGACAGCTCGCAGTCATCGAGTGAGTCAGTACCTCCCCACCCAGTATCCTCCAAAGTATTCTAGCCAAATGTCAGACCATCTGTCTGAGAGTTGAAGTCTGTCAGGAAATAGATCACCCAACAAGACAGCGTTCCCAAAGCACACAAGCAAATCTAGAGTGACCGTAAAAAGGGAAAAATCAGGGTGTCCAGACCTGAAGCTGACTGAAACGCTGCAGCAGCGTCTTAAGAGAGCGCGGCATGAATGAATGACTGTAAATCTCAACGAAATGAAACAACTTTGTGAAGAAGAGTTGACTCAAATGAATCTGCCACCATGAGTGAGACTGATAACGTGGAAAACT
This sequence comes from Cololabis saira, assembly GCF_033807715.1. Lineage (NCBI taxonomy): Eukaryota > Metazoa > Chordata > Actinopteri > Beloniformes > Belonidae > Cololabis > Cololabis saira. The sequence goes on along the minus strand of NC_084595.1, from coordinate 11,483,459 downwards.
ATTACTTGTTACTGCTGCTAAACCTGGTTCTTCAGGCTGCTGAATCAGGCCCTGTACTTTAATTTCCAATTAATCTTCTGCATTAGAGTCTTCTACCTGTTAGTTAAGTGGAACGGTCCGATACGTCATGCTTTATTGTTCATCCCAGGTTGTAATTTTGAATGCTGGGAGGAACAAAATTGTTGTATTGTGTCCTGATTGGTAAAATCTTAGAACTGAAAGGGAGTGTACCTCCTTATCACAAGACAGATAAAACTACACATTTTGTGCTGAAATAGTTTTAAGAAAAGATTTCTAGAGTTCGGAACTGAAATATTGTCTAGTGCAGTGTCTCTCAACCGATCTCTGGGGGGGGCGCGAAACTTTGTCTGCTTTGAGGATATGCAGTTGTAAAAATTATATTTGCACATGTTAAATAAATAAAAATCATAATAACACACCTAATGGAATACAGTAATCCAAGTCTGTATAAACCCACTTAGAAATATTTTGGTCATTTTAAAATACTAAGTTATTTATCAGGATAAAAACGTATTATTATATCATTATTCAACATTTAATCATACTACTACTCCGACAGGTTGTTAAAGGAAAAATGTAAAAAAAAAATTAGCTCTCATATTAAGAGACATTTTTCAGAAATATTTTTATGTCTATTTTTATATTTTTATGTATATTTTTATTTTTTATTTTTTTTATTTTTATGTCTATTTTTATATTTTTATGTATATTTTTATTTTATTTTTGTGCGTATTTTATACATTGGTGACACAAAATGAAGGTGAGAAAAACAAAGTAATATGTATACAGGGTAAACCAAAGAGAAATGTATCAAAAAAACATAATTAATGTTCATTTTTTCAATTAAAGATTTGTAACGAATAACTTTACTCTTTTGCTGCTAGTACGTACGGGTCGGGGGGCCCGGCTGGTCTTAGACACAAGTAGGGGGGGCTCCAAGTAAAAAAGGTTGGGAAACACTGGTCTAGTGGATAGTGATATATGTAACTTGTGTTTGCAGGAATGGAAAGCGAGGCCAAGGCTGGGAAAGAAAATACTTGGTTCTGGATGGGAGTAAAGTGTCCATCTTTGACATCGAGCCCAGAGAAGGTCACACTTCAGCCCGACTGGGTCGTTAATAGAAACTCAGAATAAATCTACCAGGGTTGTCATGTACCGCTCACTAGTTACGGATCTCTGTGTTTAGACTCAGTGAAGCCGCTGGAGGAGTTTGACCTGTGTCTCTCGGACGGAGAGGTGGTGGTTCACGGAGCAGTAGGGGCGTCCGAGCTGCCGAACACGGCCAAATCAGGTACAAACAAGTTTTATCGCTTTTTAAATGATGGACTTATTGACTATGTTTACATGCAGTCAAAATTCGGGTTATTGCTAATATTCCGGTTACTGAAACATTTGGAATATTCTGTTTACATGCGTGAGCAAACAGGGTTATCCCTGTATACATGGTAATTAATCATTTAGGATATCTGGATCAAACCAGCGACGCGCAGAGAACGTGATGGCGCAATTAGCGTAATTTCCGCTTCTTCTTCCAGTATCCAAATTCAAAACAAATGCTGCTTCACCCAACTTTTCGCTCACCTTCTTGTAAATCTCGCTATCCCCGTACTTTCTACCGTCTACAAATGCCAAAATGTTCATATCCTTCATTACATTTATGAAGTGATTAGTCTCCTCCTCACTCCAAAAGTGTGGCGTGGTCTTGCGTTTCTCCATATTTATAAGAACTTCCTGGACTCAAAGGACCAAGATTCTTTGCGAACAGAGCATGCGCAGAAAACAAATTCATGTTCCGTTTGATGGGGATATTCCGTTTGGCGTTTACATGACCCAATATTCGGGTTTTAAAAGGAGTAACCCAGGGGTCGTATTTGGGTTTTTAAAAACCTGAATATGAGCAATTATTCATGTAAACACCAATAACCCCTTTATTCAAAGGGGTTATTGGTGTTTACATGGCCGTGCAAATTCGGGTTATTGCCAATATTCGGGTTTTAAAAGGGTTATTGACTGCATGGAAATGCAGTCAATGTTGTCAGCTTATTAGAAGTGAACGTGGCTTGAATTTTGAAGACAAAGCTCACTTCATCTTTCCCGTTGGTCAGATGTTCCCTACGTCTTGAAACTAGAGTCCCGTTGTCACACTCCTTGCTGGCCTGGGCAGTCAATGTTCTTCATGGCCCCCAGTTTCCCAGACAAGCAGCGCTGGGTGGCCGTGATGGACTCTGTCGTGGCCGCGGGTCGGGCCGCCCGGGAGAAGGCGGAGGCTGATGCAGTGAGTATCTCTGAGCTGCTGAGGGGCAACTGGGGCTTTCTGGACCCTTAATCTCTTTTATAAGTGTGCTCCCTGTAGCACCCTATAATGTAATAATTTCCTGAAAATGTAATAATGCCTGAAAATTTAATAAAATTTGCACTTAACTCAATCGAAAATGTAATAAAACCCAATAATGTAATAACTTCACCAATAATGTAATAAAATATCCTGACTGATATTGTAATAACATTTTTACCAATAATGTAATACCTTATTACATTATTGGGAATTTATTACATTTTCAGGTGGGTCTTTTTTTCTTTTCCAAAACTGATAATGTAATACTTGACAAATAATGTAATATATATCTTCATTTTCAGTCCAGAGTTCTACATTTTGTGTTTTAAGAATCTAAGAATGTTATATACACTGGATTTGAAACACCAGACCATTGGGTTAAATTGCAGACTTTGAGTACCATGTAATAAATTCCCAATAACGTAATAAGGTATTACATTATCGGTAAAAATGTTATTACAATATCCGTCAGGATATTTTATTACATTATTGGTGAAGTTATTACATTATTGGGTTTTTATTACATTTTTTATTACATTTTCGTGCAAATTTGATTACATTTTCAGGAAATTATTACATTATAGGGTGCTACACTCCCTGTTGTGTCTGTGGCCATAAAAATAAAGTTCAAGCATCCGGGGTTGTTTGTGAGGAGAAGATTTACCCTTTTAAGTCACTTTTTAGACATAAGTTTTAGGCTTAACCTCAAGTTTCACCTGCATATGTCGTTAACTGTCCCTTTTCTTCTCTCTTTTTCTCCTCTCTTTGTCTCTCTCACCCCTGTTTGTTGCTTTTTCATCATTCCACACTGTATGTTCGGTATATGGGCACGTTTTGTTGATTTGCTCTGTTTTGTCATCTCCATTGGGTGTCACCGCACACATAGGCTGCTGTGTCCAAAAGACAAATGGTTCTGTCTCCTCTGGTCCAGGTAAAGAGTTACAAAGAAGTAAACAAACACATGCACACATGGAGTACACACACAGTGAAAAATCCTCAAGGCACACATAAGGTCATGTGTCTGTTCATTGTGCTGGTTGGTCATGCTCTCACCTCACCTGCTGCCACCGCTCCTCACTACTCCTCACTATCTTTTCCTACGTCCTCTGCAAACTCTGTGTTGATGGAACAGTTTGAATGATGCCAAAATATACACAGCAGAGTATAAAAGCACTTACCGAGGTGTCTGGCTGTCTTTGGGTGGATCCTCTGCAGCTTCCCTGTTTGGGGGACCAGGGATCAGCTCAAAGATCTGAACCTGCTCATGTACTCTGTGTTTTCCCCTGCTGTCCACCTGTAACCCCCCCAGACTTTGACTCAGACTTTGACTAAGCTGAACTGACCGACACACACTGGGTAGCTTATGTTTGGTTGAATTTATAATGTTCTAGAAATCTAGTTGGTTTATATTACCGTAAAACATCAGCTTATTTTTTGTCCGTAATTAGAGCTAAATGACTTCACGCTTGGTTCTTCTGTTCATCAACAAACTACATGTAGGTTAGACTGCCTCGTGCTTAGAAACTTAGATGATGGAATTCATCTCAATATATAAAAACAGTAAAAAAAAATGTCTTATAAAAGCTCATATGAGCTTCCCTCTGTAGCTATCATAGTTTCTTCCCTCTGAAGAAACTATGATAATACAACAGTGTCACTGACGTTACAAAAACTGCATACTGATACTAAGCATTCAGCAGTGTGCAGTGCAAACCTCTGGTGTCATTACAAAGGTCAAAAATAAACTGCAAAGCAAGTTAGCACGAAGTATCTTAATATTCCCAGGACATCAGTTTGAGCACAACATGAGAGTGAATGACGCCATGGCTGGATGATGGAAGTTAATAAATTTAACAGAAAATTAATTAACCTCCAGTGTTTATATTTCATTTCTCTTTTCTTGCCTATTGGTGGAACAATTATTAATCTGACATTGGTTTATTAAGCTGTTTAAATTGTAATTTTCACAAAGTTCATGCATGTTGAATATGTATTTATTTTCTTCGTTGGAATCTTGACATTTCAGAGATCTTTGTAAAAATCTGTGATCAAAAAGTAACTAACGGACGTCTCTGAAAAGGTACACTGCGTTAGGCCTCAAAAGCACATCCTTTGTTTCTTTTTGCCTACTGTTTTCATTATGGGTATTAAATGAGGAGTTGACTGAGTGTATATCAAATAGGAAAAGAGCTATGTGTCACATAGTTTCATTTAGTTTGTCAAGTGTCAGATTATGTTTGTGTTCATAGATGCAGTATCTGAAACAAACAGATATTCAAATTCCAAAGTACTTGATTCATCCCTAAAGGGACTTTAATTGTTGCAGCATTCATGATTCCAGCCTATTCAGAGATTCATTGTAGAGAAGGAAGTATGTCTGGTAGTGGTCTGTGAAGAGGATGCTCAGGGTTGTCCGTGGTCCGTATCAAATCCCAATACAAGTCCTGCTTAAAATCTAAAAGCAAGTTTGAGGTTTTGACAACTTCATCTAGTTTGCTCTGCACATGGCAGCTTCCTTCTGAGCAGTATGTGGCGCCGAGCCAGCGATGCACTCAGCTCACGTTACAGTCCGTGTGAACGAAGTCTGAAAAGATGTATTTTAAGGAACTGTTCAGTTTTTAAGGTACTGTGACATCACAGAGCCAGATGAGAGGAGAATCCTCCAGCCTCAAGTCTAACTTCAAGTCGTGTTGCCTCTGTTATACGACAGAAGGTACTGGAAAGATGTGTCACTGATTTCAAAGCAGACACATCTTGTGAAAGAGGACGATGCTTGTAGTTGAAAAGCTGAGTCCTCCCTCAAATCTGACTGCTGTGGGCAGAGTCGTACCATGTGGTGGTTGTTGTGTTTGTGGGATTTTGTCCAAAGCCTTTTAAAGGTGTGTCCCCGAGGAATCAGAATCAGAACAGACACAGCACATCGCCTTCAAAACACCACGGCATGTTGAGGGATGTTGCTAAAAAAGTAGGTAATATGAACTTTCTATAATAAATGGAAAAGGTTTGTAGTATTTAAGTGTTGTAGTGTCGCAGACACATGTTTTGTTAACAGTCTCAGGGGTTTAGTACAGTTGATCCAGAGTTTAGACTTCAGTTAGCCACCAGGACTTGCTTTATAATCAGGGATTGTATTTATGACTTATGAACAAACATTTATTAAATTTTTTGATTGGATGCTGTTGTCTCTAATTTGTAATAATGTAATTTCATAAATAGTTTTTCACTAGTACCAATAATCCGACCAGCGTGCATGAATAGCACACTTGTACCACGTTGAAACATTTGGAAACATATCGGGGTATAAAATAAGCAACTCCAGATTGGCGTTTATGTTCTTGAATGAAAATGAAAGAAACCTTTTTGGAGACAAAAAATGTGCAACTACATATTATGGTTTTACAATGTTGAGGATTAAAATGAGTCCCGATGTGACGCAAACAGTTTCTCTGCATTATGACCCCTTGGTGGACAGAGTGCGAGAGATGCTACGCCAATGGACTCAAATGCCTATAGCTATGATTGCCCGCAACAAAATGTTGTTTTATCAACATTTTTGTACATTTTTCAATTTGCCGAACACTTTTTTTCACAACATTAATGATTTGTGGAATCAGTTAATTTGGACCGATTAAAAGAAAAAAGCCAGACTACAACTAAGGTTATTGAATTTACCAGATGAAAGAGGAGTTTCAGCTGCTCAGTTTAAAATTGTATTACTGGGCTACGCAGCAGAGGTTAGTAATGTGTTGTTTTTACAGTACGTCCTCTTCCAGCTTGGATGACAGGGCAGAAAACAACACCAAGACTTCCTCTCCAGCTTTACTTCTACTCAACACGTTTTTACAAAGCTAATAAAACAGAAGAATCAGTTTCATCAAAATTCCATCTCAGTGTGGTTTCCTGCACATCTGCATTTTCAGACACACCAGTGTCATCAGCCCTATATGGGGAAATTACTGTTTAATACCTGGGAGAAGAGATGCTGGTTACAAGGAGAACATTTCAGATTTGTATGCAGAAGACAACTTGATGTCACATATTCAAGGAAACATTTATTTAAATACCTACAGTTATGGCATTTTATATTATCCCCACATGAACGGCTGTCCTTATCTCTGTTGTCTAAGCCCCATTTCAGATTGCTGGATAAACATGCGGATCAGGCGTGTCGCCTGACGTTTCACATTGACTGACGCGGGGTGGCGTGTGGAGCGAATAGCTCTCCTCCGAAGATTCACTTAATCACGGGTCAGGACTAATGTAAAGAGCACTAATGAGGGGGGGCGGGTCGTGGGAGGTATTTGTTGGTCACAAAACCTGAGTACAACCCACCAGGGGAGTTTGTTTTGGTTTTTTCTTCTAAATAACATCAGAAAACAGCTGATGAGAGTAACAGCAGCAGGGCGTCGCAGGTGTGGCCTGTAACTGGGGAGAAGATGACATTCTCCAGCTGCTCAGCCTCGGAGCCGAGGACGCCATAAACACTGCTCCATTGTTTGAACAAGTGGACACAAAAATGACAAATCGGGGCTTTGCAGGAAACAAAACCCGGCGGAAAACACTCATCCTGATGTTCATCCATCCTCATTATGGTAATTACACCTGTCTGAAGGCATATTTCATCCTGCAGATGTTGGGATAATACCTGCCTCTACATACCCACTCATCTTATGCTATCTTACGTTATTACGCAGATAACCCCTCCTAACTCACCTTCAGGCATGGGCTGACAAATAACACGCCTTGCTTTTAGTGGTGGGGGAAAAAATCGATATTGCAATATATTGTTGCGCTCTCTGTCGCAATAAATAATCAATAAACTGACGCCAAATATCGAAATTTTATTACAACACATAATGGATTTACGCTGTTGTCACCGCACTATTGTTCATGCACTTCAATTTGTCCAGCTGTACAGTGTTTACATTTACAAGCCTAGAAGGCAGTGAGGCTCTATACAAATGCACTTTCTTTGTACATTGTATGAAGTTTTGGCATTGAATAAATGCATAACTATAACATAACTACAGACGTTATCCTTTTTATGGGTATTTTTTTCTTTTTCAGTCTCATATATCGTGATATATCGTTGATGAAATTTCTTACAATATATCGAATATCGTAGATATCGTGTATCGTGATATTATCATTATCGTGGGCCACATATCGCCAGAGTATTTAATCGTGAGTTACCCGTATCGTCCCACCCCTACCTGCTTTTGTAGCACCCAACGCACGTTAAACACGTGTTCATCATCCCGCAATAATAGTGGGGTCTAATCTAACAATGCATTATGATTGAAAATTCAATTGATATCTCACATGAATGGGACCGGGATGGTGTCAATGTTTTATGACCTGTTAACATGTTTAAAAAAAGTCCTCGGCGTGGAGGACTGACATAAAGGAGGATATTCATGAAGCTGATTGGGAAATGGCTTGTTTCGGCTTGTGTCTCCCTCTTCCTATGGACATAAATATGTATGTAATTACTACATTTATTTTTGTTTATTTTATCTTCATATTACTCTTTTGCCAGTGTTCGTTTGAGTTGTCGTTAAGAGTCAAGTTAATACTGTTTAAACAACATTATTTCCCTTACAGTCAACAGTGACAAACAGTCCAGGTCTAAAGATCTAGTTGGTAGAGACTTAAGACAATAAGAAGACTTTAAATAAACAACAAAGATTTTACTTCATATCTCTTCCCACGTCTAATTTAAACTTAAACCAGCAGACTGACTTGTGACCTGGTCTCACCTTTGACCCCCTTGAACCCGCACCAGTCGTCCTGCTCTGCCCAGCTTCTTCCCCTGAGGTCACGCGTCTGGCCTGCAGCTCACGGCTCCTTTCTCTCTGCTTTTCAGAAGCTGCTTGGGAACTCTCTGCTGAAGCTGGAGGGAGACGACAGGCTGGACATTAACTGCACCCTTCCTCTCACAGATCAGGTAGCGCTCCAGAACACGTCCTGTTAGATCCTTTTAACTGGAGAATTTCAGCAGTGTTTGTAAATGCATCTTTAGCTTTGACGTATGGCCCTTTACAGAGAGTGGGAACTCAAGGTACTTCGTGTTTTCTCTATCAGTTTTACTTCATTAGTTTCCAATTTTATGTTGGTAAAAAATTTCACAAAAGCGTTGGGACAGCACAGTTCATCAGGCATGATGGATACCAAATACTATAGCTCGTCCCAGAAAACCTCACCAGGGTTAAAATTGTTTTTAATTTTTAATTTTAGTTTAGTTTTATTTCATTTTGACTTCTCCTTCAATTCAGTTAGTTTTAATTCATTTTTTAGTGTGGGTTTGCTAGTTTTTATATTTTCAAAAATTCTTAGTTTTAGTTTAGTTTTTATTAGTTTTAGTTTTGACGTCACGGACCGTGAGGCGTTACGGTGCCGTAGCTGCCAGTTGGAGATAAACGGCCAGAGCGGAATAAATTGATCATACCAAGAGGCTTATATTGACAGGGACGAAAACAGAGGAAATTATATCTATAATTTCAGTTTGTTTTAGTTAGTTTTCTAAACACGCAATATAGTTTCAGTTAGTTATCGTTTTTGTCTTTTAATTTTCGTTTTTATTTAGTTCAGTTAACGAAATTGTTTTTTCAATTTTAGTTTTCGTTATTTCGTTCGTTTTCGTGAACGATAATAACTCTGGTCCTCACCAGACCAAAAACCTGACCATAATGTACCAGTTTGATGGTCTTTGGTCTCGGTCCCTGAGCCCAGAGCATTGACACGAGACATGGTTGACTTAAGGCTTCTTTTTTGCACAGTTAAGTTTTAAGCGACGTTTTTGAATGTAGCTCTGTATTGTAGTGTTTAGTAGATGACTCCCATAGTGATCCTTATGTCAGCTATTAGTTCTTGATTGAGTGCAGAGTGAGGGATGAGAGATCTCAGGTGTCCAGTTTAGGTCTGTGTCCTTGCTCTGAAAATCCTCCAGATTTATTGCCTCCATTCATCAATAATGGACCTGAACCTGCTCTTCCAGCTCTTTTTGGACTAAAGGCAGCAGTAACGTCTGGAAAGGTCCATCAGTCCACAGAGGTGTCAAGTAACGAAGTACAAATACTTCGTTACCTTACTTAAGTAGAAATTTTGGTTATCTATACTTCACTGGACAACTTTTTACTTTTACTCCTTACATTTCCACGCAATTATCTGTACTTTTTACTCCTTACATTTTAAAAACAGCCTCGTTACTCTATTTCATTTCGGCCTTTAAAAAAAAAACCATCCAGTTAAATTGCTCCATCCGGATAGAGTGAATTTGGTTGTGGTTGTTTCAGATGTTCTTGTCCAGTTTTGTTCTTACATCCGTTCCCTCAGATTCCTGCAACTAAACTTGGATGTACATTCCAATAAAGGTTAGGATAAATGATAACATGCCTCTGAAGTTTGACTTTTTGCACCATTAAAATACTTATAGGCAACTAGTCATCATATCTTCTCAATAGTACACATATATGGTTCTTTAATATATTTGCATTATACTAAGATGCATTCATTTTCAATGGCTTTTGTCCTTAATGGCTTTTTTCCCCCTTACATTACTTTTACTTTTATACTTTAAGTAGTTTTGAAACCAGTACATTTACTTGAAGTATCAACTCAAGTTTTTTACTCAACTTCTACAGGAATATTTTTAAACTCTAGTATCTATACTTCTACCTGAGTAATGAATGTGAATACTTTTGACACCTCTGTCAGTCCATCACTATACCACATATAGACAAACAACCACAAACACTCCTAAAGACAATTCAGACTCACCGATTAACCTAACGTAGATGAATTTCAACTCTGGGAGGAGGCTGGAGCACCCGGAGAAAACCCACGCCAGCACAGAGGGAGCTCTGAAACCGTCCTGTCAAGATTCAACCAGCAACCGTCTAGTTGTCAGGCAACTATGACCCCCATGCTGGGTATCTCTTGAATGGCTTATTTATTTTCAATTTTTTTTTCTTCTAAGGAACATTGTTTTTGAACATTTCAAAGTTTTTCTCACACGTATGAACAAGCCTGAATTCATCTGCCTTTTCTTGTACTCAAAGACTCAGTTGATCCTGGTTTCAGACCAAATCATCATTACAATGAACTATTGGTTTTGATGTATTTATTTGTAGAGTTTCTACATTGTTTTTGGAATGTCAGAAATGAAGAAATGGATGTGTCTTATAAAACAAGGTTGATGAGACCAAGCATCGGTAACTTTGGTTCTTACTCTCTGCAAAGAAATCAAACTAAAAATCAAACTGAAATCATTAACTATTTAGATTATGAGAAGGTATGAATGAGAACGAAAGAACCAGTACACGGGGCTCTTTTACATTGTTCCTCTTGTTTGAAGTTATTTTCTCTTGCCTCGGTGCAGATTGTTCTGGTGGGATCTGAGGAGGGTCTGTACGCTCTGAACGTGATCAAGAACTCCCTGGCCCACGTCCCCGGCCTGGGATCAGTCTTTCAGATCCAGATCATCAAAGAGCTGGAGAAACTGCTGATGATTGTTGGTAAGAAGTCTTTTTTTTTTGTTTGTTTCTCTATAAAATAAATACATTTAAACGCCAACTGAGAGGTAGGATTTAAGTTCAGACTTTAACTGTTGTTAAAGAGAAGGTTTAAGTAGCGCAAATAATTTGTACAACTAAAGCACTATGATTATTATGTATAGACAAAACAAAAAAGATGATCCTCATTAGGTACCGTTCCAATGAATTTGATGAAACTTGCAGAAGTGTTAAGTAACAAAGTACAAATACTTCGTTAGAAATTTTAGTTATCTATACTTCACTGGAGTAATTATTTTTCAGATGACTTTTTACTTTTACTCCTTACATTTTCACGCAATTATCTGTACTTTTTACTCATTACATTTTAAAAACAGCCTTGTTACTCTATTTCATTTGGGCCTTTAAAAAAAAAACTATCCAGTTAAATTGCTCCATCCGGATAGAGTGAATTTGGTTGTGGTTGTTTCAGATGTTCTTGTCCAGTTTTGTTCTTACATCCGTTCCCTCAGATTCCTGCAACTAAACTTGGATGTACATTCCAATAAAGGTTAGGATAAATGATAACATGCCTCTGAAGTTTGACTTTTTGCACCATTACAATACTTATAGGCAACTAGTCATCATATCTGCTGCTCTCTGAAACACATGTTAATGCTCAATAGTACACATATATGGTTCTTTATTATATTTGTATTATACTAAGATACATTCATTTTCAATGGCTTTTGTCCTTAATGGCTTTTTCCCTCTTACATTACTTTTACTTTTATACTTTAAGTATAAAACTATTACTTGAGTAAAAAACTTGAGTTGATACTTCAACTTCTACAGGAGTATTTTTAAACTCTAGTATCTATACTTCTACCTGAGTAATGAATGTGAATACTTTTGACACCTCTGGAAACTTGTGACAGAAAACAGGACTAGTCCATCTGTCCCGGGGCCGTAGCTGCATGCTCACATCTGTGTGTGTGCTGCAGGGGACGAGAGAGCCTTGTGCCTGGTGGAGATTAAGAGAGTGAAGCAGTCTCTGGCCCAGTCCCACCTGCCCAGCCAGTCTGAGCTGGCTCCCCACATCTTTGAGACGGTTAAAGGCTGCCATCTGTTTGCCGCTGGAAGAGTACGTCCTCTCCTCTGAAATCTGAGCTACTATGACGCTGCTGCACACACACAACGTGGACACAAACAGATGTGTGTGTTCTCTTCACAGGTAGACAACGGCTCTTGTATATGCGCTGCGATGCCAAACAAAATCACCATTCTGCGATACAATGACAGTCTTAGCAAATACTGCATTCGTAAGGTGAGTAGGACCCTTGGAGCCACATCTACAATGAACTACTGCTACTAAATTATCTCATCTCTCGTATCCATACGTGGGTGAATTTGTTCACAAAAACATGATGAAAAGAAAAAAGATCAAACAATATCAGAATACTTTGAATAATTAAACAAATGAACGTAGCGTAGAGAAAATATACAATACCCTCAACTCAATATTTTGCTGCACTACTGTGAGCAGCAGTCACTGCCAACAAACAATCTGTGCAGCTCCCCGTGAGACCGCTGCTCCCACCAGCAGCTATTTTGGTCCGGTCTTCCTGAGAAACCTGCTGTGGCCGTCTCAGGCTTTAACACGACTAAGACGATTAAGATCAGAGCTCATAGAGGGGATGTAAAAAGTCTAGATTTCCTCGTCACTTGGACTTCATGCTTGTTATTATTATTAATATTTGCAACTGTTGTCACGGCAACATGACGTTATTCTTACTGCCTTTACACTTCACACTGCTTATCTAGCATTTTTCATCTGTGCTCCTCAGACAGATCCCTCCTTTGCTTTCTCTGGTGCATGTCGAGTGTGTCGCAATGATACCAGCTCGCTGCAGCGTCAAGATTTGTACCTTTAAATGGGCTGAATGACAGATAACTTAAAGACAACTGTCGTACTAATGGTGGTGAAACAATTAGTTTGAAACACGACTTTAATGCAAGTGGAGATGATTTTAAGGACACCAACAGTAAATCCTGTGATTTGTCTTTACTTTGGTGATTAGTAACAAATTAAACAAATGTGACACAATAAGTCCATCATCTGCATTTATGGGTGACAATTAAAAAGTATAGACGTGGCTGAAGCTCAAGAAGTGAGTAGGAAGGCTCTTAGTCCACATGTCAGCCTGCAGTGTAGAAACACTTTAATGGGTCAAAACGATGACTGAACTGTTTGTAAACTGTTGGTTTACTTTTTTAGGTTCAAATGCCTTCAAACACATCATACTAAAACAGAATGTCAGAATTAATACTGCATTGGCTGACAACAGAAAAAGTAATCTCAGGGTGATGATAGTGAATTATGAGCTGTAATGAGCCTGGTCCTGCTCAAGGTTTCTTTCCTCCTAATAAATAAAGGGGAGTTTTCTTTGCCACTGTTTGGCTTAAGGTTTTTCTCCCACCAGGGGAGTTTTTACCTGCCACTGTTTATGTTTATGTAATAATTGCTTGGGCGTCATGTTCTGGTATCTGGAAAGATCCTAGAGACAACTTGTGTTGTAATATGCGCTATATAAATAAAATTGAATTGAATTATTGGTCTTATACTGATAACACTGATGAGATTTAACTATATAATTAGGGCCCGAGCACCTTCAGTGCGAAGGCCCTATTGTATCTGTAGGAATTTTTCTTTCTTTCTTTTTTCTTTCTTTTTTCTTCTGACGAAAGGAGGGCCTTTTTGCCCCCCTAAACGTGCCCAAAAAGTCACCAAATTTTGCATGCAAGTCAGGCCTGTAACGTGCATCCAGGTGTGTTATACGTCAAAATGTGCGTCTACATCCTGCGACTATGGGCATTACTTTTCTCTTTCAAAAGCGTTACCATGGCGACGCTAGACGCCAAAAAGCGCGCCCACCCGTCATCTGGTTGGTTCAGACAGAAAAAACTTTGCGCCTCAAGCCCCACAATACGGTTTGACGTACATGAACGAAAATCGGTACACACTCTTGGCGCCATGGCCGAAACCGAACAGGAAGTCGGCCATTTTGAACATTCTGAATTAATCGCGTAATTTTGGAGCAATATGAGCCATTCCTTCGAGAATTAATACGGCCCGAACCGTAACATGCACCCAGGTGTGTTATACATCAAAATGTGCGTCTCCATCCTGCGACTACGCGCATTACTTTTCTCTTTCAAAAGTGTTACCGTGGCGACGCTAGACGCCAACAAGCGCACCCCCCCTTCATCTGATTGGTCCATATTTGATAGTTCCCCAAAAGTCACCAAATTTTGCATGCAAGGCAGGCCTGGCGATAAATTTGATATTTCATGGTTTGTATTAATGGGCGTGGAAAAATTGCTCAACAGCGCCCCCCGGAAAACTTTGTGCCTCAAGCCCCACAATACGGTTTGACGTACATGCACGAAAATCGGTACACACCTGTATCATGTCGCAACTTAAAGAAAAGTCTCTTGGCGCCATGGCCAAAACCGAACAGGAAGTCGGCCATTTTGAATTAATTGTGTAATTTTGGTGCAATTTATGCCATTCTTTCGGCAATTAATACGGCCCGAACCGTAACGTGCACCCAGGTGTGTTATACATCAAAATGTGCGTCTTCATCTTGCGACTACGCGCATTACTTTTCTCTTTCAAAAGTGTTACCGTGGCGACGCTAGACGCCAAAAAGCGTGCCCCCCTTCATCTGATTGGTCCATATTTGATAGTTCTCCAAAAGTCACCAAATTTTGCACGCAAGCCAGGCCTGGCGATAAATTTGATATTTCATGGTTTGCATTAATGGGCGTGGCAAAATGGCTCAACAGCGCCCCCTAGAATAATTTTCTCTGCCATAACTTTTGAAAGGTTTGACATAAAGAGTCGTGGGTGGTGTCATGGGACTCGGTATTGAGTCCTTGACCATAATTGGTGAAAATTAGCCCCGCCCCTTCTTCGGATTGGTTGTCCCGATTTTCTGCTATAACTTTTAAATGGTTTGACATAGAGAGTCGTGGGTGGTGTCATCAGATTCTGTATGGAGTCCTTGACCTTCATTGGCCTGAATTAGCCCCGCCCCTTCTTCTGATTGGTTGTCCCTTTTTTCTGCTATAACTTTTGAATGGTTTGACATAGGAAGTCGTGGGTGGTGTCATTTCTGATATGCTTATGGGGGCGGTGGCCGTGAGTGCGAGGGCCCGTTCATCGCTGCTTGCAGCTTTAATTTCATTTTAATGCTTATTTATTCTAAAGATTTAAAAATAAACCTTTTTTCTTTCTCCTGCTGCCAATTTCTTTGAATTGTAATTGCAGCATTCATATTCCAAACATCTTTTTTGTAAATGTTTCAAATACGAAATGATTGTTCATGACTGTTTTACTCACCTCCCGATCGTGTGCCTCACAGGAAATAGAAACCCTGGAGCCGTGCAGCTGCATCCATCTGACCAGCTACAGCATCATCATCGGCTCCAACAAGTTCTACGAGATTGAAATGAAGCAGTATGTGCTCGAGGGTAAGGATACACGTAAGGGAGGCAGCGGGTGATGCTGGCTGGTGGGATGATGCTGGAAACTGTACCATCTGCTTCATACTCTGCAGAGTTCTTGGACAAGAACGACGTGTCGCTGGCCTCGGCTGTGTTCGCGGCCTCCTCTCACAGTTTCCCCATCGCCATCATGCAGGTGGCCAGCAGCATGCAGAAGGAGGAATACCTCCTCTGTTTTCATGGTGAGTTTGTGGCTGCTTAAGCTCATCACTGAGATGTACGGGCTCAACGTGGCATCTCCTTTTATACATGAACATCTATCATTTATCCAGAGGTGTCAAGTAACAAAGTACAAATACTTCATTACCTTACTTATGTAGAAATTTCGGTTATATATACTTCACTGGAGTAATTATTTTTCAGACGACTTTTTACTTTTACTCCTTACATTTTCACGCAATTATCTGTACTTTTTACTCCTTACATTTTAAAAACAGCCTCGTTATTCTATTTCATTTCGGCCTTAAAAAAAAAACTATCCAGTTAAATTGCTCCAACCAGATAGAGTGAATTTGGTTGTGGTTGTTTCAGATGTTCTTGTCCAGTTTTGTTCTTACATCCGTTCCCTCAAATTCCTGCAACTAAACTTGGATGTACATTCCAATAAAGGTTAGGATAAAAGATAACGCGCCTCTGAAGTTTGACTTTTTGCACCATTAAAATACTTATAGGCAACTAGTCATCATATCTTCTCAATAGTCAGAGGTGGACAGAGTACTCGACCCCAGTACTTGAGTAAGAGTACAAATACTACTGGTCAAAATTTACTCCGTTACAAGTAAAAGTAGCTCATTCAAAATATTACTCGAGTAAGAGTAGAAAAGTACTTGCTTTTAAAGGTACTTAAGTATCCAAAAGTAAATGCTTTTAAATTTACTTTAAGTAAAAGTAAGAGTAAGAGTAAGAGTAAATTTCTTATTTTCCACATCAGTAAATTACTATATTTTTTCTAAATTAATTAAGCGGTTGTTGAAAGCAGAGAGGTAGTTCTGCTTCACAATAAACATTTGAAAATAAATGTCTGTGGTTTGTCTGTGCCCTCGTTTTTTACTCGGTCGAACTCAAACATTGAGTTAAGATTCGGCCAAGGATTTTGTGAAAGTCCCTGCTCCGAGTCCGGCTCATTATCAGACTCAGACGACTCAGCGGATTGTCTTTCTTCTCCTGACGCAGGCGTAGCCATTGTTGCGGCTCTGTCTTGACAAACGCAGGCTACTTTGACGGTATCGTTTTGAGGAGGCTTGACCTATTTCCGCTTTACGTACATCCCAGTGGAGAGCGTGCACTGTGATAGGTCTCCTCCTTTGACAAAAACAGCTTGTGTCCAATAGGATTTTAGGGAAGAAGAAAAAAGAGCAGACCTGAAAGTAACGAGTACTTTTCAGCCTTCCTAGAAATTTACTCGAGTAAAAGTAAAAATATTTGTCTTGGAAATGTATTCAAGTAAGAGTAATAAGTACCAAAGAAATCTAATACTCAAGTAAAGTACAAATCCTCTGGATATGTACTTAAGTACAGTACTCAAGTAAATTTACTCCCTTACTGTCCACCACTATCAATAGTACACATATATGGTTCTTTAATATATTTGCATTATACTAAGATGCATTCATTTTCTTTTGTCCTTAATGGCTTTTTTCCCCCTTAGATTACTTTTACTTTTATACTTTAAGTAGTTTTGAAACCAGTACTTTTATACTTTTACTTGAGTAAAAAACTTGAGTTGATACTTCAACTTCTACAGGAGTATTTTTAAACTCTAGTATCTATACTTGTACCTGAGTAATGAATGTGAATACTTTTGACACCTCTGCATTTATCTAATATTTTTTTAGTAGCGCTGGAAAAAGTATTGAACAAAAGGCAATGTGGGGTTCATTATCCTGAGCGACAGCCGACACAATCTTTCAGGGTCATTGTTGAGGTCCAGATGGTAAATTTGGCTGGAAAAAAGTATATGACACATAGTAAGATGCTGTTTGTGTGACAGAGTTTGGCGTATTTGTTGACTCTTATGGACGAAGAAGCCGCTCAGAGGAAGTCAAGTGGAGCCGTCTGCCTTTATCTTTCGGTAACTATCTCCTAGTTCTTGGTTTCTTTTTGCAGCTTTGTTAAATGCAGATATAAAATGTTTTTTCTGTCTGTTTAAACCTTGAACACTAATGTGCCTTTTGTCTTCGGCTGCAGCCTACAGGGAGCCCTACCTGTTTGTCACCTACTTCAACTCCCTGGACGTCATCGAAGTTCAAGGACACGCATCTCTGGGGTGAGACAGACGGGCCACCAAGTATCAGTCTAAACCAGGGGTGTCAAATGTATGGCCCGCACATCTCTCTCGGGCCGCACGCGGAGAAGTTTCCAACACAAAAAAACGAAATGTTAATTTACTAAAAAGGAAGGCATAAATAATTGCCATGAATCGCAGCATATCCGATAATATATTTCTTCTACAAATCCATCGTTATTCCACAAAGAGAGCAGTTTTCGACATTTTTTTAGTTTTCTAGAATGCATTTGCCGATTTTATTTCTTTGTAGACAGTCGTTTATTTTTATTAACTGACTACTATTATATATTTTCGCAGGAAAAATATCACTGCTAAAAAAGATGATAGAATATATTTATTCGGAGAATTTCAGTTTTGAATATGAGGATAGTGACAAAGTAAAACAGTTAAAAGAGAAGTGCTGACTTTTTCGGCACACTGGCGTAAATATCCGTGCCAATTTTTAAAAATAAATACACTTAATTGTACTGGAAAAATCTGTAAATCACAAAGAAACACTCTCGGATGTAATAAGAAAGATTTTGCTTTTAATTAAATTTCCTATAAAAAAGCAAAATATAAAAAAAACACTTGTTTCTGTTTATCTTTGTAAAATGATACTAAAAGTATCTTACATAATTTGAAAAAAAACGAGAAATTTCAAGAAAAGATCCTGAAGAAATATATTTTACATAATTAGAGTGTAAACAAAGTGCTTATTTCCTTTAAAATTAACTAAACTGATATAGGATTGGATAACAATAGTAAAAAAAAAAAAGAATTTCGCACCATTTTTGTTATTTTGAGCGTGCGGCCCGCAAGAAAAAAATTGGTTAAATCCGACCCGCCAAGCAAAATGAGTTTGACACCCCTGGTCTAAACTTTGTTGTGAGGAGTTTTCCCCACCTCATTGTCCTTGTATCCAGCCCCACAGTTCTGGCCCACCTGGACATCCCGAACCCTCGCTACCTGGGCCCGGCCATCTCTTCCGGGGCCATTTACCTGGCCTCGTCCTACCAGAACAAACTACGGGTCATCTGCTGCAAGGGAAGCCTGATCAGAGAGTCTGGAGAGCTGCAGAGGACCGGCTCCAGCCGAGGGTCAGCAGAAGAAACAGCAAGCATCTAAAAACACTTAAGATATTTGAACTGTGGTCAAACTCAAGTTACTTCTTATTGAAAATGCTGACAGCACCATCTGCAGTTAGGCTCCGATATGGCCCTCTGATAGAGAAGTGCTTGACACTGATGCGAGTTGTTGCTCTCTGCTGTGTCCTCCGCAGTAGTCCCAGTAAGCCGGAGGCCAGAGGGCCTCCCACCTACACGGAGCACATCTCCAAGCGCCTGTCGTCGGGCCCTGGCAGCCACGACGGCTTACATCGGGAGCCGAGCACCCCGCATCGTTACCGGGAGGGTCGCACCGAGTTCAGGAGAGACAAGTCTCCCGCCCGGCCGCTGGACAGGGAGAAGTCGCCCGGCAGGGTGCTGGACAGTCGCAGGGAGAGGTCTCCTGGGAGGTTCGGAGACAGCACCCGACTGCATGCTGGGTCTGTCCGAACACAGCTGGCCCCTGTTAACAAGGTACGGGTGTCCCGCTGGGGCAGGAGGAAACTTTTTCTTATTCCTCTTCTCACTGAGCTTTGCCGACTCCTGGAAGGAGGAACGTTAAAGCTGCAAAAAATAGTTGAAATTATATGAAACACTCTGAAACTAGATTACTTAGAGGGCCACAGAAACACGTTGGTTGAAATGATTGTTTTATAAAATCAACAGTATATACAGGACTGTCTCAGAAAATTAGAATATTGTGATAAAGTTCTTTATTTTCTGTAATGCAATTAAAAAAAACAAAAATGTCATACATTCTGGATTCATTACAAATCAACTGAAATATTGCAAGCCTTTTATTATTTTAATGTTTCTGATTATGGCTTACAGTTTAAGATTAAGATTCCCAGAATATTCAAATTTTTTGAGATAGGATATTTGAGTTTGCTGTAAGCCATGATCAGCAATATTAAAAAATTAAAAGGCTTGCAATATTTCAGTTAATAAGTAATGAATCCAGAATGTATGACATTTTTGCATAACAGAAAATAAAGGACTTTATCACAATATTCAAATTTTCTGAGACAGTCCTGTAAATTATATCCATGAGTGGATTTCGGACCCTTTGTCATTTAAAAACAGATTGAGACCCAACGCCACAGACACGAAAACGACATAAACAGGAAAAAGACGTGCAGCTAACTTTAAATAAATGCACTCATCACACAAGAAGACAAAATCAAGTCTTTAGTTTTTATTTGCTGATCTCATTTCTGAAATTAACAGGAAATAAGGAGGCAAGCGGGAAAAAAACAAGTGATCAACTCTAAATTCAGATCAAAGAGCTGTGGTCGGTTGGATTTGGATCTTGACCCTTTAATGCCTGACATAAAGTAATACAGAAAATCACATTTTTATTAACTGATATTTTTTATCATAAATATATTGGCTAATTTTCTGTGTTTTTCTTTTATTTTTTCTGCATAAATCTTTTTTTTTTCTCACATTTTTGATGATGGGGGTTGTAGAGGTCTCAAAAGTTAGTTACATCAGGCCTTATAAGGTTAAATGCTCAGGAGGACACGGATGTAGAGACACAGCGAGAGCTTTAAGTAGCTCAGAGTAGCTCAAAGCCACAGGAGACGATGTTATCTGCCATCAATGGACCCAAATAATCTGCAAAAGCTGGTTCAGTTCCTGAAGTTGTAATTGGGAAAATCTCCTGCAATTTGAATAAAACACTGAGTATAAGAGTATATGAATACGACTAATCTATATCAAAACAAAAGGATAAAAAGTCATGAATTTCTAGTAAAATACTGCAATTTGGAGTTAAATTACATCCCAGCAGTAATCCAATAGTTTTTAATGACATATTTTTCTACTAATGAGCTGTGCAACTTTCATTGTAGCTGCTGTAAATGATACCAGAATGTTTATCCACCCCTGAAAAAGCAGGAACTGCATGCCCACCTGTGTTTCATCCCTATGATGCAGATTGAATTTCATGTTGTTTTGAAACCAAAGGTTAAGTTAATGTGTCATGTCCCTCCTTGAATCCCAGTCGTTTGTTTCAGTGATCTCTCACCGACAGGATTAGTCTCTGACCTTTGCCCACATTGCTGGTTTGCAGGTGTGGGATCAGTCATCAGTGTGAACCCTCGCCGCCGCTCTTGGCCGGAGTCCGACCAGAACACGTGGGAGACCCTTAATCCTCTGAGTGCAAGCACACCAACACACCGCTAAGGCTGACCGTCTGTCCCTGCGCCTGTACATAGTGCAACACAAACCTGCAATGGGAGACGTCTCCTGTGACAATCCTCTTTCCTGACATGTGCTTTCGTGGGCGTGATCCCGCAGGGGAGTCGGCGGGCAGGGAACTGGCGCTGACCCACAGATCCAGAGAATCTACTTTATAAGAAACACTTCTAGTTGTACATATAGCTGTCTGGGTTTTTATAGAAAAAGGGAAGGGTCGGCCGGTGAAGCCACGTCTATTTTTTTTAAAGAGTTTCTAAAGATGTTGCGAGGAGATTACTGACGTCGTTGGTTAAGAAATACAAAAACAAACATTCTTAGAGGCCCAAGTTCAGCTTTAGGTATTTTCTCTGATTAGAGAAGTCATACCAGGTTTTAAATACTCACATATTTCAGGAAGAGAGAGCAGTCTGGGGGGTTGGGGGCAATACTTTGCACAAGAGATTGGATTTGAACAGGAGTCAAAGACCTCTGGATTAAATAGCCTTTGGTATATAAATGCATATATGCTTTATTGACTGTTGTCGTCTGGCAATACTTTGTAGAACTTCAAGTAAGCAATGTTTAGCTCCAAGTGTTCCTTGTGTTGTTTTTGGCAAGCCTCAGAAAAAGAGCCCCGCCGCTCTGCGTCCGGCGCCGGCCCCGCGCGGTGCAGTCAGGTTGACACCGCCTCGGCCAAGCGTCGTGCACGCGTCCTGTGTCTGTGCAGTGATGTGAAGTGTGCGTCAGGGGTCGTCACCTCCTAGTATCGTTTCTTTGGGACGGCTGAAACCACCTCAACTTGCCGACATCAGTGAGCATGACTTACTTACAGCAGTACTCGTCGCTTCTTTGAATCTTGATTCTCTTAGTTCTACTTTTCTGTCATGTATTCACTTAATTCTGCATTCAATAAGTAGACATTGATGTTAGACAGTAACTTAAGACTTCCTGGATTTTTAGAGATGTATACCGGAACATGCATTAAACATGATCAAAAAGTGTCCGTTTCCCCTCTTGTGTGTGTGTGTGTGTGTGTGTTTCAGCTGCAGCTGCAGCTTTGCGTCAAGAAGCAACTCGGTCGTTTCCTAGTTTATTCTCCTTTAATTCTACAACAAAAGGTAATGCTCTGTAAAGTAAATCCAACAAAACAAAATATTCAGACTGAACAAGGGGCACTTGTTACAGGAAACGGCTATGTACAGCTACACACTCCTCTGACAGACAGGAGAAGGTTCAAAGTGCTTTATCAAAAAGAGGAAAGAAAGGAAGAAAAAAAAAAAGAGGAGGAAAGTCAAACGGAAACACGACTGATCCCTTTGCGTGAGACCCTTAATAAAACTGCTTGGCACCAGTCTCCGACCAGAGAGACATGCGCACACGCACACTTGCTCGATACACGCACACAAACACACACACAGTGATTACTGGGCCGATGCAGTGAAGCTTCCGATAGTGTCAGCGTGAGCGGAGGGAAATACAACATCTGCAGATGAACAGAACTAATTAAAGAAAAGGGAGAATTAAAAAAAAAAACAACATACAGCAACATGCGTGTCGGCTGACAGGCACGTCACTGGACCCTCTCACGCACGGCCAGCTCTCTGGCCGTCTACTGAATGTCAAGTGCCAAAAAAAAATTAAAAATAAAAAAAAATCATTTTTTTGCAGTTTGAATAATTCACATTAGTGGATTGTTGGATAAGAGGAGCGCGTCTCGGATAGATAGATACTTTATTAATCCCGAGGGAGGTTCAGATGGGCGTCGGCTTCACGCAGGACTCAGTCTTTTAAATCAATCAGTGATTAAATCCTGTTAACTTTCATCTGATGGTCAGGACCTTGTCACGTGGTGCGCTGATGGGTGGGGGGGGGGAGTCATAAAATAAACTAAACTGATCAGCAATCTCACCAAAATAATCATCTTTACGATCCTAATCTATGCTTAAGTGCTGTACTTTTAAAATCAACAGAAATCTGCACAAAAACAAAAGGCCTTGTGAGGAATCTGAAAAAAAACTAGTCACTCAGCAACTACAAGCTCAGCGTGTGTGGGGGTGTGTGCGTGTGCATGAACATGTGAAGTAGAGGTAGTGTTTGTACATGGTTTGAATGGAGTAATGTTTGTGTGCGATTCTGGGGGGGGTGTTGAGGCTGCTAGTGTTGGACCACCGTTTCCCTCAAGCTGATGAGAGGCGGCACCTACGCCCTCCTCCTCGTAACTGGGGATCCGTCCATCCATCCACCCACCCCGCCTGGCCTGGAGGACGCAGGGCGTCCTGGAGGACGCAGGCGTCTCTCGCAGGCGTCCTGGAGGACGGTCGCCGCAGCCACAGTCTCTTGTTCCTCTCAAACACTGATTATCCTGTGGCAACTGAGTTATACGGATTTTTAACAGCAATTCAACAACGAAACCTCAATAAATAAAGTCCAAATAATGATCGCATTTGAAAAGGGAAAACCACTGCAGCATCAAAACAGGACAACCTGCTTCTCTATAAAAAGAAAAAAAAAACATTTCCAACAGCTTGCAAAATATAGGTATTTTCTGCAATTATCAACAAAAGACAAAGCAATAAAAAAAAATAGTGACCGATTAAGTGAGCCACTATTTAAGGATTCTATACACTTTCTTAAATGCTATATAGGTATCTGAATATATTATTTTATTCATTTATTTTACAAAAAAAGTGTGTGTCGGCGTGTGCAGAGGTCAGTGACTGAACGGTTGTGCTAAAGAGTGGGCGTCTCAGGGAAGCGTTGCTGACCGACTTCAGGAGGATTTAAAGACTTGATAAAAACCCAGCGAGACCTGCAGGAGTTTCAACAGCAAAAGCTCGCCGCTGCAAGACAATATTCTGAAGGATCGTAACAGAAAACTCTCCTGTCTGCACTGATACTCAACTGAACTCATTGTGTCTTTAAGTTTTACCTCCAAACACACACTGATAGTGCTGTACCATGTGTGGAAAGCTGAGTTTAACCTCCACTCGAGCAGAAGCAGTAAAACTCATCCAGCTGAGATTCAGCCAAAGGCGTGTCGAGGGATCAGTTCACCCGATACACTAAACAAATACACTAAACTGTTGCTTATCCAGTCTCACCCACGACCTGGAACGCCCAGCTTTAGACATGTGGGAAGTCAGGTAAAAGAGGTTTTGTTACAATAACCCTGGAAATCATAGGATCGAGTGTTCTTTAAAAGCTAAACTGCACTAGAAAGGAAAAGGTGCTATCACAAAAAATAAAAAAGTACAATTTCACTCTTGGAAGTTAAAGTTTAAAGCTTCATTTTTTTTTCTCGAGTTATTCAACTGAGCAGAGATTACCTTCACCACTAATCAGAATTTCTGAAATATCTCACACTAAGACAAACAAAGCTGGTCAATAGCATCACTTCCAGATTAAAGTCTTCACACCAGATCTTCATGGTTTGGAACCAGAAGAGTGAGAATAAGTGCTCTCATTTGAGTGAACTGACCCTTCAAGACTTCCTTCCTTCCTTCCTTCCTGCCGTCAGTGACGACAGCTGCAGGTCAGACAGACCGTCCCTGCTCTGCCAGGATAACTTCCTTCACTCTTTACCCTCCAGAGGAGAGTCGTCACTTTGAGCTCAGACATGAAGGTCTGAGCAGAAACCTTGCTGGGGGGGGAGGGGGGCGCAAGTCCAAGTCCTTCAGAAGACTTCAGCAAACGCCGTGAGACGACCTGCTCTTCCTGCCTGGTCCAAGAAGCCAGGATGTCAACTTTCACCTCTCACTGCCACCACAAACCCTGCGAGTGAGAAATCCTTTCACACACACACACTCTTGTGCACGGCCACCACTCAGATTCTCCAGCACATCATTTTCTGTATATACACATTAAACTCCACGTATGCAACAAGCACAAGTACATGAGACATTCTGGGGTGGCTCCTGGGCTCCTGGGCAGCGCGTCCGGTCCGGTGGTCCTCAGTTGGAGCTGGCAGCGATGGGCTTCTCCAGCTCCAGGTCCAGGGGAGCCAGGCCCAGGTGCAGGCTGCCGTAGCAGGTCTTGCAGACACGGGTGGGCTGGAACAGCTGCTGGCTTGGCACTGGGATCTTCTGGTCACAACAGTTGGCGCAGAACACGTTACCGCAGTTCCTGCAGGGAGAAGAAGACGGATAAGTGACGGGCTCTGAAGCAGAAACCGCTCTCCAACCTCCAGTTACCATGCGTCTCCTTGGCAGATGGGGCCAAATGTGGCCACGTAAACACACAATTCCTGTTTCTTAACCTGCAAAACCAGCCTGGCTGATCTGGCCGTTAATGAAGAGTTGACTTGAGCCTTAGATTTCAGCCATCTGAGACACATGATAAAACAAGCAGGAGACATCTCACTACATGCTGCCTTCTCGTTTGGTGCTCTAACTCAGGGGTCGGCAACCCGCGGCTCTAGAGCCGCATGCGGCTCTTTAGCGCCGCCTTAGTGGCTCCCTGGAACTTTTTCAGAAATGTTTGACCTTTTTTCTCTCCTTTTTTTCCCTTTTTAAAAATTTTTCTTAATTTTTTCATTTTTTTCTCTTTTTTTCTTCCCTTTTCCTTTCCTTTATAATCTCGACATTTCGATTTTTTTCTCAAAATTTTTACTTTTTTCTCGACATTTCGACTTTTTCTTGACATTTCGACTTTTTTCTCTGCATTTCGACTTTTTTCTCAAGATTGTACTTCGACATTAATCTCGACATTTCGATTTTTTTCTCAAAATTTTTACTTTTTTCTCGGCATTTCGACTTTTTCTTGACATTTCGACTTTTTTCTTCACATTTCGACTTTTTTCTCAAGATTGTACTTCAACATTAATCTCGACATTTCGACTTTTTTCTCGACATTTTGACTTTTTTCTCAACATTTCGTCTTTTTTCTCAAAGTGCATAATGAAAAAATAAATCTTCCCCCAGTTATAACTAATATAGAAACATGCAGCATGTGTTGCCTTCATTCTAAGGCTGATACAAGACTTTTCATTTTTTGCGGCTCCAGACATATTTGTTTTTTGTGTTTTTGGTCCAATATGGCTCTTTCAACATTTTGGGTTGCCGACCCTGAGGCTATGACATCTTGATTGTTCAGCCAATTAAATAAAATAAAATAAATAACAACAAACAAACAAAAAAAACAGTTGCCTTTCTTGAACAATACAGCAGATCACACTGCAGGATTCAGATCCCCATGCTCAGTCTCGGATGTAAGGCCATGCGCACACGCCAACACATACAAGTGGTGCCCTCTGCCTACAGCTATTCAGTCTGAGCAGAACAAAAACCAACAAAAACTTGTGGTGCACTTATGATCCAGCGTTTTGCACCACCACGTGGGCCGAGCAGCTTCTGATGCCATGCTGTGCTGCTGGGAGGTGAGATGCAGGGGGCTGGTTTGGGGCAGCATGCTGCCGGAGGGGTGGGGGTTTCTGCTGATGGTGGGTTGAGGCTGGAGGAATGCAGTTTGTTTTATATAAATTTTCATATTAAAGCGATCAGCCTTCGACCAATCACAGCTGGCCAATTAATAGACACTGGACATAAACACTGCGGGTGACGGTTTAGTCAGTACGTCTCAGAAACGGAGGTCTCCCTGCGGGACTACTGCTACTTCAAACTGAAGGAAGATGCAGCAGGTGAGTAGGGGGACGTGTTGGGAGGCGTGGGGTTGGGATCGGGGGGGAGGAGGGTGCAGCAGCGGAGGGGGGGGAGGCTGGGGAGGGACAGGGAAGCCGGATCTCACCAGACCTCCTGGACAGGCTCCCTGCCACTGTAGAGGAGGAGAGGGGCAGACAATGGATAAGAACGGCCTGAATAGTGGAGACAAAATGAACACACTAACACACTCCTTCCTGCTGAAGATGTGTGTTCAGACTAGCTATGACCGAGCTCATAGCTAGAATCATGACGGATCACGTCATTTACACTGGACATCCAAAACTGTTCCTCCCAGTGAGCGGTGCATTTGGTCCAACTCTCAAAAAAGGAAGTGAAGGAGACTCAAGGGATGTGAGCAGTGTTGGGAATAATGGTGTTAAAAATAGCAGCATTACTAACGCTGTTATTTTTTCCCAGTGACGGGTAATCTAACCAGAGGTGGGTAGTAACGAGTTACATTTACTCCGTTACATTTACTTGAGTAAGTTTTGGGAAATTTTGGGAGTAGTTTTGAATCACTATACTTTTTACTTTTACTTGAGTAGATTTGTGAAGAAGAAACTGTTCCTCTTACTCCGCTACATTAGGCTACGTTGAGCTGTTACTTTTCTTTTATCCCTTTTATCCGCGTACGCGTCAATCTCATGACATCACTGAGTGATTCTTTGGGAAAAAGGTTTGTTTTTGCATGTTTTGTCACATTTACACAGACTCAAACACACACAGAGTTTATATGAGTTCATGGGCTTGTTTTAGTTCTGCCTGGTTAAAAAAGAAAAGTACAAAGGCTTGAAATTTTGTGCTACTTGTGCTTAATTTATTTTTTTTATTCTGTTATTATTTTATTATTTATTAAAGTACTTGAATTTACTTTAAGATTATTTTAATTTAAGCTATTTTTTTTAAATTAATTTTAATTAATTTTATTATTTTATTGATTTAATTTGCCTGAAGATGATTATTTTATACTTTTGTCTGTTTGACTGGTTTTGTTAAAAAAAATAAATCCGATGTTACTGAACAGTTACTCAGTACTCGAGTAGTTTTTTCACCAAGTACTTTTGTACTTTTACTCAAGTAATTATTTGGATGACTACTTTTTACTTCTACTTGAGTCATATTATTCTGAAGTAACAGTAATTTTACTTGAGTACAGTTTTTGGCTACTCTACCCACCTCTGATTCTAACTACTATTACTATTTCAAACGTTACAACGCCGTTACCGTTACCGTGAGTGAAATGTGGCGCGTTACAATACACTGACATGATATCTAATTGATGTTACCTGACCTGACTCAGTCACAGTGTTGGGAATAACGCCGTTAAAAATAGCGGCGTTAGTAACGCTGTTATTTTTTTCCCAGTAACAGGTAATCTAACTAATTACCATTTCAAACGTGACTCACCTGGTCGGATAACAGCAATTAGATATCATGTCAGTGTATAGTAACGCGCCACATTTCACTGTGAGTAACGGTGACGGCGTTGTAACGTTTGAAATACTAATTAGTTAGATTGCCCGTTACTGGGAAAAAAATAAAGGCGTTAGTAATGCCGCTATTTTTAACACCGTTGTTCCCAACACTGGATGTGAGGACACGATAGCACCAGAGCAAATGCGCCAGCAGATGGCATGAGACAGAGAGCACATTCATTTCATCCTAGATGTGGGTGAGAGCATCAGGCATCAATGTAGAAAATCAAGCCTTTCCAACAAAGTTGGAATCAAGCCAACTGTCACGGCGAGTCCCAGCGAGCTTTTGACAACATCAGAGAAGTAGTTATCACAAACGAGAGGAAAACCTCAGTAAAAATGTTCAATCTCAGACCTGGACGTATGTAGGTCCAGGGAGGGGGCGGGGTGGGAGCAACAACAACTCAGTATATCATCATGAGCCCTGTAGCACCCTATAATGTAATAATTTCCTGAAAATGCCCTAAAATGTAATAAAATTTGCACTTAACTCAATCAAAAATGTAATAAAACCCAATAATGTAATAACTTCACCAATAATGTAATAAAATATCCTGACTGATATTGTAATAACATTTTTACTGATAATGTAATACCTTATTACGTTTTTGGGAATTTATTACATGGTACTCAAAGTCTGCAATTTAACCCAATAGTCATTCTGGTGTTTCAAATCCAGTGTATATAACATTATTAGATACTTAAAACACAAAATGTAGAACTCTGGACTGAAAATGAACATATATATTACATTATTTGTCAAGTATTACATTATCAGTTATGGGAAAAAAAAAAACCCCATCTGAAAATGTAATAAATTCCCAATAATGTAATAAGGTATTACATTATCGGTAAAAATGTTATTACAATATCAGTTTGGATATTTTATTACATTATTGGTGAAGTTATTACATTTTTGGGGTTTTATTACATTTTCGATTGAGTTAAGTGCAAATGTTATTACATTTTCAGGAACTTATTATATTATAGGGTGCTACAAGCCCTTTTGGTTATATCCACCTCTTTGTCCACATGCAGCAGTAAACCTTTGGGATGCACTTTTAATTCCTTTTGATTCAAACTGAAGCACATTAGCAAAACAGTGAGGTTATTCTGCACTCGCCTCAGTCACTACGAACTGGGGGTTTAACCGTCAGTCACATAATGTAGGAAATTGTCTGGTACATTTTCTCAGTTCCTGCAAAAAATTCCTTTCAACCAAAATCAGATTAGTGATGTTTTGGTACTAAACCTTCATCAGGCAAACAATCTTAAGATGACCACAAAACATCTTTAACAGAAGTTGTCCAATCACATTCTCCAAATGTTCCAAAAGGACCTAATTGACACAAGAGGCTCCATCAGCCTTGTCTGAGGAGATCAGAAGAAATGTCTAGAGAAACATTAAAAGACCATCTCCGTCAGCCTGATGTTCCTGTGACTACAGTCGTCAACCTTATTCTAAAGTTTAGGGTCCTGGGGACTATGGTCAACCTCCCATGAAGTAGAAATAAGAGGAAAACTGAGGACAAATTGAAGAGACGGATGACATGAATGGCAGTGTCAGATCACACCAGCCATTATTGTTTGAACCAAAGTGGACGACTGAAGAGAAATCCACTGCTGAAAGCTAATCATAAAAAAGCCAGACTGCGCATATTAAAGGAGCCACAAGCCTGCTGGGAGAATTTTAGACAGATGAGACAAAACTGGAGCTTTTTCACAAATCAGTTCCAGGTTCACAGAAAAGAAAACTGAAGCTCCTGTGAAACAGAGGGGCGGTGTCTGGTGCAGGAAGTCTTGAAACTGTGTAGAGTCCAATGAAATCTCAAGACTAACCAGGCACACTGGAGCAAAATGTGCTGCCCAGTTTCAGAAGGTTCATCTCAGTTTCAGATTGTGGGTCGTCTAACAGGATAATGACCCAAAACACTCAGCTAGAAACACCCAAGAATGACTGAGAACAAAACACTGGACTATTCTCAAGTGTCCCTCTACAAGTCCTGATCTAAATCCTATTGAACATCAGTGGAAAGGCCTGAAACATGCAATCTGGAGAAGAAACCCTCCAAACCTGAGACAGCTGGGGCAGTTTGCTCACGAGGAATCGGCCACAAGACCCGTCTACAACTGCAGAAGTCTCACTGAGTTACAGCAGCTTGATTGTAGTGAATGCATCAAAAGGTTGTGCAACAAATATATTTTTTTGTTTAAAGCCATGTCTGATTTTCATTAGTCAGTTTTCAGTCAAATGTGATTAATTATTACTTTTTCAGTTTCAAGTGGTTTTTCTGCCCATTGTGGGTTTTTCTTTATTTAATTTAAGGGTAACAACTGATTTATCCTCGTGTGAGAAATTTAAAGATGTTTAACAAGCAATTCCAAGTTTTGATATTTGATAATATTTCTACAGAGCAAATAAAAACAAAGTATTGCACCATGACAAACATTTGTCATGGTGCAGAACCATTATTAAGTATATCTTATTAGAATAGGATCTACAATAACATGGATAACATACAGCATCAACATAAATGACAACATCTTGAAGTAACAACAGCTTGGACTCAATATTACGGGAACATGTATACACTTGCAAAACAGAAGTGAACATAGAAGTGCATTATATAATTAATAAAGGTGAGAGAAACAAACTAAAAACATATTCATCGTTCATTATGTCCAGAGCTAATGTTGTAGAAAAGTACATATCCAGTAGTCCGACAACATTTGAGCCTATTATTATGGCCATCTGACCTTTGGAAAGAGGAATAAATAGATATAAAACAGTAAAATAGACTCAGGGTTGTCTACTGCTGCTCTGTATTGTGCTTTTGTGCTCACTATGATTCATCAGTTTTCCAACATAAGCGAGCCAACAGGGGCATCATGTGATTTACATGTGCGTGCCTAAGCCATAATGTTGATAGTATTCTTTTTTTCTTACCAGTAAAAACATTTTTTTCATTGTACTTTTACAAGGTGCAGAATTCTCCCAGTGGTGCTTATCACTGGGAAAATTAAGCGAGTGTGATTTATTACTTCACTAACTTCAAATCAGAGTGTAATATGTACAAGAGTAGATATTACCACTTAAAGGGAAAGTTCGGTTTTTTACAACCTGGACCTTATTTCTGGCATTTTTTATGGTTGTATACTCACCCAGAGGTGTTTGGTGTCATTTGGAGTCCTTCGGAAGATATTAGGAGTTTTTTGCGAGCCGCTTCTCCATATAACGGTAGCGCATGAGGGCACCGCGGGACACAGACGATGCAGCGTCTAAATAACACATGATTGCCGCGAAAATCATTTCTTTTATGAATCACTAGATCTGCTTCCAGGACCTGTTGTAACATTGCGGGGTTGTCTGTGTAATAAATAAATCCGTTTGTAAACAAGACCTCTGAACTCATGACGTCATCTCTGTGCGCGCACTCTGTCCTCCGTTCACTGAGCTCTTCAGCCGTATACTCCGTATGGCTCAAAACGGTAAGGACGTCCATCATATTCAAAGTCGTCGTCCACAACCTCAGAATTTGACAAATATTCAGACATGTTTCAAATAACTATCAGTAAACTAACAGTAGTGAACTCCAGCTGTACACGGAGCTGGGTCTGGGACGCGCGCACAGAGATGACGTCATGAGTTCAGAGGTCTTGTTTACAAACTGATTTATTTATTACACAAACAACCCCGCAATGTTACAACAGGTCCTGGAAGCAGATCTAGTGATTCATAAAAGAAATGAAGAGTTTCGCGGCAATCATGTGTTATTTAGACGCTGCATCGTCTGTGTCCGGCGGTGCCCCCTTCGCTACCGTTATATGGAGAAGCGGCTGCAAAAAACTCCTAATATCTTCCGAAGGACTCCAAATGACACCAAACACCTCTGGGTGAGTATACAACCATAAAAAATGCCAGAAATAAGGTCCAGGTTGTAAAAAACCGAACTTTCCCTTTAAGATCACAGAACAACTCTAGTGTCAAAATAAGCTGGAATGGGGCTTCAGCAGTGTCCGAGAGGCTCACTGTGAACCACAGAGGAGTGATTCCTCACACTGATGATCCTCAGCACGTACCTGCAGTGGTGCTTTCTTGTGGCAAGCCAAAACCTGCTCTCACAGCCGTAACATTGGGCGGCCAGATGATCGGGGTACCAGCGAGTGACCTGCAAAGCACAAAGGCCTTCACATCTACAGAGCAGCCCACTAACAAACGTCATCTGTCACTTCTCAAGCTCGTTCAGCCGAGAGAGCGTTGGTCCTCCCTATCCTGATAAGAGTGTCTAGTTTGGCTTGACTGTTCACCTCAGTGTCCTGCTTGTCCACCTGTTCCCAGCTGGCCTCTGAGAAGAGCTCCGTGCTGCAGCGTGACAAGCAGTTGGGGTCAAGGTTGCACTCCGAGTCCGTCATTGAGGTCTGCTTAGAAAAGGACAAGGAGTTCATTTCAAGTGGACTTTAAATCAGGAAATGTTAACGTTCAGGCTGAAGTTACTATAACTAGCTAAGTATACTGTGTAAAACCGATCCGTAGTTGGTAGGGGTGTAACGATACACTAATCTCACGATACGATACACGATATTGAGGTCACGATAACAATACGATATTATAGCAGTATTTTTTTTATGAACCTTGAATGAGGAACATATGAAATGGAAAAAATACAAAACAATGCTGTGCGTTTTTTTGCCCTATTGTTACAGTTTTTAATGCTTTATAACTGTTTAAGTTTTAAAGAAAAAGCCAGGCCATAACTGGATTAAGGAATTGTCTACAACATTACCTATGGAAAAGATCACTTACATTATAAAGGGTAAACTGTCATCGTTTCAAAACATTTGGGGTCCTTTTATGGAATTTATGGAGAGGGTGGATTTAAGCGGTCTGGGGAGTGGGGCGGATGATGAAATTGAGTTGTAGCTACTACAGTAGGGATCCTCTGCAGTGTTCTTAAATAATTTCCTCTCTTTTCTGATACTTGATTTCTTTATCGTGTGAATTGTATATTTGAGTTCATATTTCTGAACTAAGCACAATGGTGAAATACTTTGGGCTAACCTTTCAAAAACAGAGAAACCTTTGTTGTTTTGATTTTTGTTACTTTTTTTGTTTTGTTTGGGGTTTTATTTATTTTTTCCTTTCATTTTCTCTTTCCTTTTCTCATTTAAATGTAAATTGAGTGTTGTTTTATGTTATCTTATAAATGTCTGAGTTGTAAGAAACATGATTCGATTGCTGGGCAATAATTCAGCGGCCCTTGGTGTTTCCTTTTATGTAAGAGCACTCTTACTTTTGTGTTATTGGAAGGATTTTGAAAAACAAATAAAGATATTGTTGGAAAAAAAAAAGAAAGCCAGGCCAACCATTTTCCACAAACTGAACTAAAAGTAAATGTCAGGTTTGCATTATGCATCTTCAGTTTCATACAAGTACAAATATTTTGCCACAAACTGAATAGTTTCTCTCATGTATGATCTGACTTTTTTCTTTTCCATAAATTTAACAACTAAAATTAAATAAATAAATAAAAGTAAATAAATACATACAATTTTACATAATAAAAAAGATTGATTCATGCTCACCTTATAAGTGTAAGAGGAGATTTATTTTGTTAAGAAGGTTATTTTGGTAATTCAGGGTTCATTATTTTATAAATATATTCTTTATATTCTGATGTAAATCAGGGAATATAATGACACTAGTCAGTTTATCTGTAGTGATTAGTCTGTTTTAGATTGGGCGGAGTGATACGCCACAGTACGGCACTAGTTGCTGTGTTGATGTTCTAAAATCCTACACTGTTGAGGGACATTAAAGTACACTGGAACTCAGCAGAAGTTGTCCCCGTGTTTATCCTACTCACGACCCGAAAAAGGTTTAATTTAATAAGGTAAGGCTTAACTTTACACCAGCCTTACATAAGTAAAAGTTCAGAGCTCAAAACCCCCCAAGAGTCCCGTGATCGGGACCGCAAAACGGTACTAGTTTCTTCTGAGCGGAGTAAGATTTTCGTCCGCGGTTCGAGGCGCGGTCGGCACCAATACGTTGCGCGTTACTAGTCAACACAATAGATTAATATTAATAACCCAATATCGCGATACAGTTTGTCACTTCCATGCAGGGTTGCCACCTTTCAGAAATAGAAATAAGGGACACCCCGATTTCAGCAGCACAGGCGCCAAAAAATAGGGACATCCCCAAAACTTCTAAAATGCATGAAATGTATTTATTTTACATGAAAAAACAAAATGCTTTGATTTAAAGTTTAAAGTGCTTTAATAGCGTTGAACTTGCATGACTGTGCGGACAACCAACCATGCTAGCAACTGAAATAGGCTCCTCTGCTATGTATGTCCACATCAGCCCAGATGTAGAATATAGATACAGGTGAAGAATATGGTGTAATAGTTAGTTTATTTCAATAATTCAACTTAAAAGGGGAAACTAATACATTACATAGTCTAATTACAGGCAAAGCAAGATGTGTTAAGCCTTTATTTGTTATAATTTTGATGATTGAATTGTTTATTGATTTCATAATATATTCTAATTTTTTTAGATTTTTTTATTTGGGGTTTTCATAAACTGTGAGCCATAATCACCAAAATTATAACAAATAAAGGCTTGAAATATCTCACTTTGCATGTAGTGGGAAACAATACATTTGTTTCACCTTAAATTGAATTTACTACGAATGAAGTTTTGCAATATATTCAAATTTTCCGACCTTCACCTGTGTATTATGACATGAATAAATAAGAGCATAATATGTGTCTGTATAGGTTCAATACGGAACGCAACTTCTAATTCCCAATTACTGAACAATTCCGTATTTCAAGAGACCTCCATGACACGTATCGGGACGTTTTAGTATTGCGAAATTTCGTGGCACGATATATTGTTACACCCCTAGTAGTTGTCAGGTTCTGGGCATGTTAGTATCTTACCACTTCATCTCCCATTTCTCCGTTGATCCTGTGGGAGCCGGTGCGCTGCTGATTCTCCAGTCGACTCCAAAGCTCCTGCACTTGTTTCTTCAGGGTCTCCACTTCCATCTGATGTCCTGCCTCGATCTGCCTCAGCCGTTGCTGGATGGCGTCGGTGTGCAGGGTCAGCCCGTCGTCGTCCAGGTGGCTGCGGGACGGCTGCTCCGGGCTGACGGTGGCGCGGCTCAATACGGCGTGGCACCAGCGGTGCTGAGAGCAGCTGCCCCGCGAGTGCAGGATCAGGGAGTTGCAGCTTGCTAGGGACACCTGTCGACTCAGAGGTGCCCGCTCTCCATTTCCTTTGGCCCAGTGCGGTCCCCCGCAGGGATCTCCGTCAGAGCTGTCCCCGTTACATAGCCCGTCTCTGCTCACGTCTGTACTCGCTGACTGAAAGGCACTAACAGAGGGCTGCTTGCTGCCCCCGTTTAAAGTTCTGTTAAAGCCGTGCTCACCTGTTTCCAACCCTCTCTCTTTTCTGGAGCAGGGGAGTTGGCTCCTGGTATCGCTGCAGGGCTGATAGTATTTACAAACAGGATGTTGTACTGGAAGCTCCAACCTGCTGCAGGCCTCTTCAGTTAAAGTCTCTGTGGAGCTTTCCATTAGGGAAGCCCTCTTGTCCATCTGCTCAGAAACGCCGTGGTCAGATTCAGTGTCAGGACAACTCTCGTCTGCGCTTGGCTCCTCCTCGGGTGACCTGTCCACAAAGCCGTTAGCTATAGTTCTGTGGGTCGCGGGTTGCTCCGGCTCATCTGAGCAGGGGTCAACGGGTCCCTGCACGAGCTCTTCTTCAACCAAAGAGTTCTCTACATTCTTCACCAGGCCCTCAGGGGTCTGACCCACTTCCTGATGATCCAGCACCTCTTCTTTCTGTGCAATCTGACAGGCAATGTCACCTTCCTCTTCAGCTTCAGTCCTGCCATTTTCTGCATGGTGACCATTAAATACTTCTCTCTGAATCTCAGTCCCGTTGGCGATCTGATGCTCCTCCTCCTCGACTGTTTCTTCCCCCTTCATTTCTGTATCAACAGCAGCTAAGACATTATGTAAAGTGGCATTGCCCTCTCTCTGCACATCAGCTCCTGCTTCCTCCTTTGTGGCTTCCTGAAGAATATTCTCCATTTGGCCCTCCGCCACCCCCACTGCCACGGAGAGTTCTGCCTCCTCTGCTTCCTCTGCTGCTGCTGCGTTCACAGACTCAGCCTGCGAGTCCTGGGACTGCGGGCTGTCCTCCAGCTTAGAGTCCAGTCCGTCTGGATAAGGCCCCACTCCGTTAGGACGCACCTCCGGGTCCTGGTTCCCCCCTCCCTCCGGCCCCACCGCCATGTTGAGCTCCAGAGAACGCCGGTGGTCCTGCCACTTCTCGTTGAGGCTCGGGTCACTGGAGCGACGATTGGGAGCCAACGAGCTGCCCAGCTCACAAGCACTCGGCAAGTTGTCGAAAGAGCGGGTTTTAGTGCGCCTAAACAAGGACATGAAAGAACAAACCAGCACAGAAAAGTCATGTGATTAAATAGCGTCAACTCAGCATGTTTGACACCTGATGCTTCACAATGTTCTTACTAATCAGTGACTGCGTTTACATGCAGTCAATAACCCTTTTAAAACCCGAATATTAGCAATAACCCGATTTTGCACCGCCATGTAAACACCAATAACCCCTCTGAATAACCCGAATTTGCTGGGTTACTCCTTTTAAAACCCGAATATTTGGTCATGTAAACGCCAAACGGAATATCCCGATCAAACGGAACATGAATTTTTTTTTTCTGCGCATGTTCTTTTCGCAAGGAATCTTGGTCTTTTGAGTCCAGGAAGTTCTTCTAAACACGGAGAAACGCAAGACCAGGAGGAGACTAATCACTTCATAAATGTAATGAAGGATATGAACATTTCTGCATTTGTAGACGGTAAAAAGTACTGGGATAGCGAGATTTACAAGAAGGTGAGCGAAAAGTTGCGCAAAGCAGCATTTGTTTTCAATTTTTGAAAATCAAAACTGCTCTCTGACCAAATACAGAGGTTCTTTTCAATTCAGGAGACTCCGTATAATCTTGTGGCAGGTGTCTGCAATTTCACAGTACAAAAAGCTAAAAAAGGTATGAAAAGGAGATGTGTCTCCATTACTGGAGTTAAATTCTGGAATGATGCCAACATAAATAAACTTAAAAATATGTCATTCTCTTTTTGTTTTTAAGAAAATAGTTTGTAAAGCTATTTTTGAAGCTTATAAGTGCAATTGACCATCTGTAAATGTTTCTTTGCTTTTCTATTGTTTCTTTGCCTTTTGTTGTTTCTTTGCTTTTCTATTCTCTTTTTAATTTTCTGGAGGTCGGTAGCCAAAAAAACTAAGTTGGTACTATAGGATAGGCTTTTATGCCTATGCCTTTTCAGTTATTGTTCAACACATTTTTTGGTTTTGTATGAAATGTTAATGCTGTGCACAATGTTTTTTTTTGGTGTTGTTTTGTGTTGTTATGACTGAATAAACTTCATTCAAATTTGGATACAGGAAGAAGAAGCAGAAATGACGGTAATTGCGTCACCACGTTCTCCGTGCGTCGCTGGTTTGATCCAGATATCCTGAATGATTAATTACCATGTATACAGGGATAACCCTGTTTCGCATGTAAACGGAATATTCCGAATGTTTCAGTAACTGGAATATTAGCAATAACCCGAATTTTGACTGCATGTAAACGTAGTCAATCATGTCAAGCTTATCAAGAAACATGCAGCACAGAAAAAGAAAACATTTCAGGCTACAAAGCTACACTTGTAAATCTATAACAACATGCAAACGGAACCTTCTGTCGGCTTTTCCAGGGTTCCTCTGTGTTCTGTCGTATGACAGAAGGTCAACAGAGCATAAAACATCTGAAATTGTACGGCTTTGAGCAGAGGAAAGTACTAAAGCAGAAGAGCTGAAAAGTTGGGCCCCTCCGGCTGTAGGAGTCCACAACTCATCTTACATGCGGAAGGAAGTGGTTTGGGGTTCAGCTGCCAGCGCGCCAGGCTCACCTGCCCAGGGGCGCGTCCTCCGAGTTGGCACCGGGGACAGGGTAGGGGGCGCAGGAGTCATCGGAGGGCGTGGTGGGGGAGGAGCTGGGCAAATAAACCGCCGTCCACAGCATCAGGTTCCGCACATGACACACTGGGTGGAGAACCTGCAGACAGAGCGGCAAACTTCACTCAGGGAACCTCACCAAATGAAAACCAGACTCATGTAGAAGCAACTCTTTTATATGTGAAGCTTCCAACTATGAACACAGAACCTGCAGTCAGAGTGGCACAAAGGAGCTTCTGTCTGAAATGTGATTTAATTTTAATTCAATCTGAAGAAACATTATATTTTTAGGGAGTATTGTCTAGCCCTCAGTCTCTTCTTGCTACAAGCTGGCTACAACGTTAGGTGTTTTTGCCAGTGCACTCCTGTCTTGGTTTCTCTGTCAACGACCGTGTATCACTTTACAAGACTGTGTCACGCATCAACAATGGTGGCTCACATAACTACGACAGATATGTGGCAGAGGCAACTCGGGGACTGGAAGTAATGATGGAAAAGAGAAAGAGAGAGCGTCAGATCAAAAGATGAAACAAGCATAAAACTCAATGGTGTCATATAAGCAACCTAACCTCCACACCCCCTCTGAATGGATAAAAAAAAAAGTTAATTTGACTAATTAATCTGAATCCAAATGATTTACATTACCCAAATACTTTTGTGACACACACACAGGCCACAAAAATGCATTCCCAGAAGGGTGTACAAAAAAAGACTCGTAAATCAAGTCTGACAACTAAACAATTAACTTTAAAGCTAAAACATTGTGAAATAATGTGTGACGTGACATATATCATTCTGAGTGTAATGCAGGATCACGTTTTGTTGGCATGCTCTCTGGCCTGACCGAAAAAACCAAGACATGAATCATCTATGGTTTCTACATTTTATGGGTTCACATTCCTTACAATAAGCTTCTTGTGCTTGATCTTGTTAGGCTTTAACTCGGCTTGTTGACAATACTGACAGTACAATACTGAGCATCCTTTGGGAAATGTACAATCACAACAACAACGACTAGCGGTCATCTAGCTGCACGTAAAACTGAGCGTCTGCAGTGAAGTGACAGAGTGGACGTACGGTCTCGGAGTGGGAGGAGTACAGCATGTTCCTCAGCGTGCGGTTGGCTGGTCTGAGCAGTGACCACACGGAGCATGTTCGCTCCTGCACGTGACGGTCCTCCCTCTCCTTCCCGCTGTTACACAGGAAGGTGCCAAACAAACAGGAGTATGTATGCTGCACCAGCTTCACCTGCATACACACACACACAGACGGAGAGACGTACACTAAGTGACAAGCTGAGGCTTGTATACAAATGCTAGGCATGATAAGAACAGAGATGAGAGATGAGAGGAAGGTCTCTCATCTCCATTGTGAACACATATGGAAGGTAAATGCATGTTAGCCTCTTGCAAGTGGAAACTAAATGCAGACATGCATAAGCTAGGAGCCAAACATTCTCAGTTCTGTACATAAAAACATTTGAGGGGTAATAAATCACAGGATGTGAGCAAAGTTACTTCAACTACTGAACTTGCACGCACCAGGAAGGCCTCGTTAAACTCAAAGGAGCATGGGAATTGCCTCTGGAGCTGATGAACACAGTCCAGCCATTGCAGGAAGACAGGGCAGCGCTCATTCAGGTCCTCTGAATTTTCTCCGTGGCCACAGCGGTCAGCAAACTTATGGCCAAAGTCAAGCCATTCCGTCTCCACCAAAACCTGAAAGCCCTGGACAAAGACGCTGCAAGTTATTACTGTACATCAAAAACTCCTCCCATCCCCCGTCAGGGGTTTTCTGGTCTTCAAAGGCTAACAAAGGTCAGGGACAGTGGTGGGTTTAGACCAGGGGTCGGCAACCCAAAATGTTAAAAGAGCCGTATTGAACCAAAAACACAAAAAAACAAATATGTCGGGAGCCGCAAAAAATCTTGTATAAAAGTCTTGTATAAGCCTTAGAATGAAGGCAACACATGTTGCATGTATCTATATTAGTTATAACTGGGGGAAGATTTTTTTTTTTCATTATACACTTCGAGAAAAAAGTCGAAATGTCGAGAAAAAAGTCGAAATTTCGAGAAAAAAGTCGAAATTTCAAGATTAATGTTGAAAACTTGAAGTACAATTTCGAGAAAAAAGTCGAAATGTCGAGAAAAAAGTTGAAATTTCGAGAAAAAAGTCGAAATGTCAAGATTAATGTTGAAGTACAATCTTGAGAAAAAAAGTCGAAATGAGAAAAAAGTTGAAATGTCGAGAAAAAAGTCGAAATGTCGAGAAAAAAGTCGAAATTTTAAGATTAATGTTGAAGACTTGAAGTACAATTTCGAGAAAAAAGTCGAAATGTCGAGAAAAAAGTTGAAATTTCGATAAAAAAGTCGAAATGTCAAGATTAATGTAGGAGTACAATCTTGAGAAAAAAAGTTGAAAATGAGAAAAAAGTTGAAATGTCGAGAAAAAAAAAAAGAAAGGAAAAAGGAAGAAAAAAAAGAGAAAAAAGGAAATAAAGAAGAAAAAAGAAAAAAAGGAAGAAAAAAGAAAAAAAAAGAAGAAAAAAAAGAAGAAAAAAAGGAAAAAAAAAGGTCAAACATTTTTGAAAAAGCTCCAGGGAGCCACTAGGGCGGCGCTAAAGACCCTCATGCGGCTCTGGAGCCGCGGGTTGCCGACCCCCGGTTTAGACTAATGGAAACTCGTGGTTACCTCAATGGTGCGGTAGTATGGGTCCAAAAGCAGTTTGGACAGAGCAACAATCTGAGGCGTGCGATCCCAGCCGTCGGAGCAGTGGACCAAGACAGGCCTGTGGTCTCGGTCCACCGCATTCACCACCAGAAGGGCGGCCTTGAGCAGCAGAGACAGGTGCTGCAGCCACTTGGTGCTCTCCAGAGCAGAGAGCCAGCTACAAACACACAGACCAAAAACCTTGGAGAACATCTTCCACATCTCATACATGTTTTAAAAATGTACAACGTAGAACAGAGCAGCACACCAAACTACAGGTCAAAGCAGCATCTCTCACATATTCAGTGTTTTGATTTGGTACAATGCTTTACGATTTAAGTAACAATCACAAGTAAACAAGCTTTGCTAAACCCCTGTACACCTATTCAGCATCAAATACTTGAGAAATGCTGAAACGTTTAAGGAGTAGAATCAAGGGACAGTTTTCTACTCTTAATAGATAAAAAAAAAAAGAAAGAAAGAAAAGCCAACATCTGGCCTTTCTGACAGCTGCAAAAGCTCAGCTCTGTGTCAGGGTACTCGTCAGTTGAATACAAATGCAAGCAACACTTGACACTGTAGACAGAATGACTTTATCACTTTTTAGAGATATGCAGGACTGTCTCAGAAAAATTTTAATATTTTGATTTTCTGTAATGCAATTACAAAAACAAAAATGTCATACATTTTAGATTCATTACAAATCAACTGAAATATTGCAGGCCTTTTATTATTTTAATATTGCTGATCATGGCTTACAGCTTAAGAAAACTCAAATATCCTATCTCAAAAAATTAGAATATTCTGGAAATCTTAATCTTAAACTGTAAACCATAATCAGCAATATTAAAATAATAAAGGGCTTGCAATATTTCAGTTGATTTGTAATGAATTCAGAATTTATGACATTTTTGGTTTTTTTTTTTAATTGCATTACAGAAAATGAAGAACTTTATCACAATATTCTAATTTTCTGAGACAGTCCCGTAGTCGCAATTGTATGGTTGATTTACTTTCTCTTTTATACCCCACAGATGATGAAAGAGGATGCAGCTTTGAGATTAGTTTGTAATGTTTAACCAGGTTTATAGTCAATAATACTTCAAAACATTACAGTGAGAGATATGCAAAGGCCCTGACATACCTCAAACATGAGCAAACTTTATCATATCTGTGCCATTACTACACAATTACAGCTGTGCAATTATCACTACCTATAAACGTAGAGCATCTGTGATACATTTTAAAGCCTATGAAATGTGAGAGGTAACCGTTAGCAATTATGCTACAGCCATAGGTCCCAACTATGTTCAGCAGCCTTCTCTTGAACATGATTTAATTATACATAAGGCGGTGTCCAGCTGAAGAGATCCATTCATAACCATGGCCAGAACACACCTATGATTGTTGAGTTAATACAACAAAGATCTGCTGGGATAAATTGTAGCCTGTACAGTCATAATGCTGCAACAAGAGAAGTGTAGGAGCACTGCTGGAGGCCTGGAAAGGAAAAACAAGAAAATGGGGAGAAAAAAAAAGAAAAAGGAAACAAAAACATACTTAGCTGGATCAGGCATCTGAGTGCAGAGAAAACGCAGAGCCTGGAAACTCTTGCGAATGGAGTGGATGTTGGCCATTCCCATGAACACCACCTCACAATTGGGATAGTACTCTAGAAAAGAAGAAAAAGGGTGGGGATGGGGGGTGTTAGAGGACAAAAACAGATTTAAGTTCAGAATGGAAAACAGGACATCTGCAGCAAACTTGCTGCCTTGGCGTGAAGCACACGCTGACTTAATTACGCTTGAAAGCTCCAACTGAGCGGACGAGCTCTACCTGGGCATTCACAGCCTCCTCCCTTGGCCCTGTTAGCTACGGCTGCGGCGTACGACCGAGCATCCAGGATCAGCAACTTGTGGGGCTGAATGGCAAGTGTTTCCACCTCTGAGCTGTTGGTCATGGATGATTCTAACACAGATAAAAATAAAAAAGTTAAGTCACATCTTAATACAAAGTCAGATTGTATGGAATTTAGGGATCGGTAGAGACATTAATGTAATAAACAAGTATTGCTAAATAAATCAGTAGAAAGATTCATTCAGTGATCCATTCAGACACATCAAGCAAAGTCTGACAGAGCACATGATTGTAATCTGTTTTTGTTTAAACCCGCAGCTTCAGACAAGCTCAAACATGTGCGACTGCACAAAATAGTCTGTGAAAATTCCTCAGGCAGCAAGACCTTCATGTAGAAGCGAGTGCACAGTGGTGGGTGTGTGTTCAGCTGGAAGCACAGGTGGAAATCGTGAGGGAAAGGGGATCAAATCAGGTGGTGAAATGTCCACACTTTGCTTGAAGTTATTGTGAGGGCAGAAACAGTAGAACAGGGAACAAGATCTCACCAAAATCTGTGTCGGGCAGGTCCGAGCCGTTGGTGTAGCTGCCGTTGGACAGGTGTTTGTGGAAGCTGCCGTCCACGGCGCACGCCTTGGCAATGGACTGAACCAGATGCTCATCATCAGCGTTCCTCCAGCCCCACCAGCTGACCTCTGGCTGGCCACAGCGGGCGATCACTGCTCCTGTGCTCAGATGCCTACGTGAAGATTAAAAAGCTGTTAAGGACAATAAAATAGCCACATTTCCATTACAATTTTGATGCAACACTTCACCAATAATTTAAAATGCCGATAAAACTTGGGATTTACATTTTGTCTAAGTCATATTATGCTTCAAAGTCATGCTCTCTCCACTCATGATAATGCCATCCAATAACAACAGCGATAAAAGTCTGACACTTCTTTGATTTGGGCAGTTTAATTGCTCTAAAGCTGGTTATTATTTTTGTTAAAAAAAAATGTGTGGAGGGAGCCGTGTCTGAGGAATGTGTGGCATGTCATCTCACAGGCATCGCAACTTTTTATGAATTATGTAATAACTCTCCACCACGCCCATTTACTACAGAAAACCCTATGAGACTCTTTTTGGTATGTCAAGTCACTTGTAGATCTAAAAAATCTTTTTATTGCAGTTTTGCTAAATGTTCCTTCATCGTCAAACAAACCACATCAACTCACTGTTGTAATAAATTGTTTTTGTGAAATTGAGATGTTTCCATGAGGCATATTTTCTACTCCAATTGTGCAATTTAAAAGGGTAGTGGAAACACACCCTCTGGTCTCACATGTTTAAAAGGTGGTGTGACCAAAATATAAGTAAATATAGCACAGATATACAACCAAAAAAACCTTTATCTGAGAACACAATCACTCACACAAAGAAACCTTTTACTGCTGTTTGGTACAAAGTTGACATCTGCAGGAAGTTTTCCATTGATATAAAACCATAAAGATTTTATTGGGCATTTTCAATTCCTTTACATAAAGAGGCTTTTTGTGCAGCATTCAACAAGTTTTAATGTGGTCTGTAGCAGTCGGGGGGGAAACAAACACCA
Source organism: Cololabis saira (assembly GCF_033807715.1). Classification (NCBI taxonomy): domain Eukaryota; kingdom Metazoa; phylum Chordata; class Actinopteri; order Beloniformes; family Belonidae; genus Cololabis; species Cololabis saira. Next base: position 11,439,144 of record NC_084595.1, on the reverse strand, counting down.
ACCTATAAACCACAGCAGGAAACCTCTTCCAAGAGCGGAAGGCGGACACATTTTCCAGCTCCTTGTCAGTGATCCAGGCTGGCACCAGGAGCTGCTGAGGATAGCTGGGGCAGAGCCTGGCATGGCAGGAGACAAGGCAGAGTGAGCTCAAACAATGAGAGGGAACACCACGGGGTTGTGATGGCTCAACCGGAGTCTCTGTCTACAGACATCTAATCCTGGGTTGGGCCCTTATCTGCCCAGGGGTGCAGCAACTGTTGAGTACAATAACACAACCACCCGCTTTCTAAACTGTACACAGACTTGAGTTGTTCGCCAACGAAAGCAAAGGACAGGACTATCTTACGGCGAGTTGGGAGGGGGGAATCAACACAGCACCAGTATTCTGAATGAAAGCTTTTTTTTTTACCTGAACTTGCTGTTGATGTCAGATATCCTCCAAGCATTTTGAGTGTCAAAGCCCATCCTTTCCACCTCGTTCTTGAACCACGAGGTCACGTGTTCACCTGCAAAGAGAGCAGTGCTATCTGATAGGACCAGAGCAGAGGGCGGGGTTCCTCCGGGGCTGTGTGAGCTTATTAGGGCTGAAACGATTCCTAAAATAATTTGAGTAATTCGATTACAAAAAATGGTCGAGGAATTTTCTCTGCCTCGAGGAATCGTTTAATTTTGCAGCTCAAAGCAGGTATTTCGCCCAGACTACATTTAATGCGGCACAACGCGCTGACGGTACAGCGCGATGACGCCGCTTACGTAAAAGAAGAAAGAGGCGGCGGATATGTTTGGTTTTTGTAACATGCCATGCTCAGGCAGTCTGCAATGGCCCAGATGGGAGACACTTGTAGCTCAGTGCTTAACTTTTATTTTCAATCCACGCTATATTCTTCTGGTTCGTTCTCCTATATGTTCCCCTCTAACCCAGTACATACATAGGTTCCTCTAAACATCTGTTCCCGCTACAGTTTTAACTAAAAGAAAAGGCAGAAAATGTCAGAAAAATAAAAACATAATAAAGCTAGCTGGGTAGTTTTCCATTTTAGCTCTGTAGTCATTCATGGATAAAACAAGCAGCCCTGGTGCCTAATGTGCTCCAATACAGCAGGTCTCAGAATTTTATTTTGAACACTGCCAAAACTCAAAATCTTATACTTTACTAACTAACTAACTAACTAACTAACTAGAACTTAAAATGTGCTTGACACAAATGAAAGTTCAATTGAAACACGTGGGGAAAACACCTAACCTTTTAAGTTATGTGTGTTATCAGGTGTAATGGCATTTTTAGGTTAGAAATAAGAACATTTCTTGGTAAGATCCTTAGTTTTTTGAGTGAAGGCAGTGAATTTGGTCAAATGGTGTAAGTTCAGGGTTTTTAAATGCACAGCCATGAACCTACTGTATTATATAATTTAGTCTTACTAATATCAATTAACATCTAACATCTTATGTATATTTATAATTGCTCTAAACAAAAATATGTTTTATCCGATTACTCGTTGGAATTTTCAGTAGGATACTCGATTACTAAAATATTCGATAGCTGCAGCCCTAGAGCTTATGTGGGGGGACAGTAGCTCACCTGGTCTGCACAGCTCGCCGTGCTGCTCCTTCTCACCAGCGTAAACCTCCATGCACCAGGCGTGGAAGGCGAAGGAGAAGAGGTCCTCCAAGCGAGAGGGAGGACGCACTACTGCGTTCAGGCGTTTGAGCCATTCCTGACACTGCTCAAAGGTGGAGAACTGGCATCTAGGAAGGAAAAGCAAACACAGTTTGATGTGGTTTTCAACAGAACAGAATGCCAAACTACACCAAACTGGTAAACAGTTTAGATGGCCAGCTTAGGTGAGTGTGGCTGTGTGATTTCCAAACATATTTCAGTGAAACTTCAGTATAAAGCACATTTTACAGACATACTGTCTCAGAAAATTAGAATATTGTGATTTTCTGTAATGCAATTACAACAACAACAATGTCATACATTCTGGATTAATTACAAATCAACTGAAATATTGCAAGCCTTTTATTATTTTAATATTGCTGATCATGGCTTACAGCTTAAGAAAACTCAAATGTCCTATCTCAAAAATGTGAATATTCTGGGAACTTAATCTTAAACTGTAAGCCATAATCAGCAATATTAAAATAATAAAAGGCTTGCTATATTTCAGTTGATTTGTAATGAATCCAGAATGTATGACATTTTTGTTTTTTTTAATTGCATTACAGAAAATAAAGAACTTTATCACAATATTCTAATTTTCTGAGACAGTCCTGTAATGCTCTTCCACATTGTTTTTTCTGTCTTTGATTAACAAACATGTAAAAAAGGGAATAACTATGGTCCACTTTAATGATAAATTTGCAACTCCAAAAATTAATTTCTGTCACACAGAAAGCTTGACGTCCCTGTGACATAACAAGCAGAGAGCCATTGGCCTCTAGCTATTTACAGACATCCTGTAAAAACAGAAGCTCCCCCAAAAAGCACGGTCTCCTCTGACCGGTCAGCCCCAGTGGCCTGATCAAACACAGATCAAACATCAGTCTTTCAATTCTGATGAAACTTGGAGCAAACCCCCGCCAAAAACCTTCTCATTGAATTCTGAGACACCAAATGCCATGATCACATTTCTTATAATTAAATATAGAAGAATATTTTATCTATATTCTACAAATATCTTACTTATCATACCTGACAACTTTGCAGTCCTTACAGGTGACATGAAGCTGGAACATATCCCGACACTCCACAGTCTCAATCAACTGAAGAGGGACCTGTCAAGACAGAGAAAGTCAAATCTACATCCACTTAAATGCTGATGAACACATTTAAATCAGCATCTCAGTTGTTCTCACGCAGATAAAAAGGCATACACATTACTAATCTTGGAATGAAGATAATCTATTAGAAATGTACCAACCAAACTCATGCAGTCAGTACAGGAAGGGTGGCGGACAGCTACTGAAAACCTCTTGAGTACATTAGTGGTGAATTCAGTTAAGCCTTCATGCCAAGAATCAGCAGCATGCGCTGCGATGTAACGTTCACTTCAAATGTGCATTCATTTAAAATCATGACATTTAGCATTGAATCAAAAGTATGCAGGTCACACAAACTACTTGTCTAGGTGCCTCTCCACTTGTATTTCACACATCAGCTCCCTCTTCTCTCTGAAAATACATAATCCTCTTAGCTCTGTATGGGAGCACAAAAACACTTAATAGATGCTGGAAAAAAACTTATCTGTATTTCCCTTTTGGCACATAGCTACAGCCTTATCTTTTATAAGCAAATACCATCCAAAGTACAGAACTGTCATGTGCTTATAACCCCAGAGCACAAGTTGAATGCAGCAGAAAGAGCTCTGCAGCTTCGGACTAAGCTCTGTTAATTAGTCGAGAGTTCTTTTCAGCTGCATAGTGGGCTTTTGTAAAAGATGTGGCTCAATCTCATGTTCACACAGTGAGGAGTCATGCACGATTGCCAGCCCGGACAATGTGGGAGTCAACCATCAATACATGACTACGATGACAGATTACAGCTGGATGGGGAGCTTGTTGACGGATTGGGAGGCTGGAGCTTGAGTCTTTTGTATAAACATCCAATCATATATTCATCATGTGTCCTGTAATATGGCATCTGTTCTCAAACAGGGTGAGCAAAAAAGATTACACTTCCCAAGGCACGAGCTGGTTAACAGGCAGGCACACACTAAATTATACAGTTACAACAGGCATTCCACTCCGTGCAGCTCTGCTGGGTACTTACTGACACCTCACAACAACAACTCTATCCAAAAAAGAGCAAAACAAAAACAGAGAAAAAACAATCGTCAAAGTGAAGCATGTCCACTTGTAACCAGATTCCTTTGTTTCGTGTGCATAGCTGCGATCACCACACACTCCGGACGTTTGAGCATCCTGATGCCACAACTTGGTTCCTGTCCTCCAATCTTCATCCCTGATCTAACCACCATCAGAATTCTTGAGCTGCTATTTGACCGCTTGTCACTCTACTCCAGCACCTCCCACCCCTAAAGTATGAGGTCTAACAGTTCCACCATGTGATGCAGATGTTTCGTCAGCACATCCAAGCATGTGAGAACATCATCGCAGTACAATTTATTCCAGCAATATGTGACAGTCAGCAAATAGCAAGAAGATTTGAGACTCTGATAAGATTGGTGCACGCAGCAGAATCACTGCATAAATCCATTTCCTGTGCACATTTTGAAAAAAGGCTTTAAAAGGCATGTCACAATATATTAACTCAGGTTGAAAGGGCTTTTCCTTACTTCATTGTGCTCTGTAAGCCAAGCAACCACCGTCAGGATTTTTTTTAGGTTTAAAACCGTGTGCAACTGAAAGCAAATTTCCAGAGAGCAAATGTTTAACTGGTAGTTGGCATCCATCTGCTTGAAAAATGTGCAGAAACGGCACTACTTTTATTCAGCTTGCTTGGTGTGCTAAAGTCTGCTTGCAGCCAGAATATACTGTATACGTCACTGTACGGCCATATTGGCTCTAAGTGACTGAAAATCCAAATCCAAAGTAACTTATCTAGTCACAGCTCTAATCAACTTTACAGAGTTAATATACAAAGTGTTAAAACCAAGTCATTGTTGGTTTAAAGCGTCTCAACCTCAACAGTTGAACAAGATTTACGTACAACAGAGCAATAATTGTTTCAATAGTAGAACATACATCCAAAATATGTACTGCTTTTTTGTTTTCTCTGCTTCTCCTGAAGAGTTAAATAGTGTCAAATTTGCTATAGATGTAATTCAATATTAGACGGATGCTTTAATTTTTAGACCATCTGAGTCTAACTTTATCATTAAGGTAATTCACTCAGAAAATACTGGTGTTTGTAGTTCTAAATGCTGTATATCCTCAGGTTACCCTAGTAACAACTATTCCTTAACAGATATAGCTTACACTGAAGTAATTTCATGTAGAAGTGGCATAATGTTAATTCAATTTAGTTCAAAGACGGTTATCATTCCTTGCTAACCTTTGACACATTGACTCTTTTGGCTGCCAAAACCAACTGCCACATTTCAGTTCAGTTCAATTCAATAATATTGATTTGACTGGACACCATAAGCTAACTGGAGGACAATTTAAATGAGCCAGCATCTAAATGGATAATGCTGGATGGATAATGTTCTATATTTTGCATTTGTCAACACATCCTGTAGGAGGAGGAAAACAAGCTCTCCATTAACCCCTTTTTGTTTTAAAAAGGAAAGAGCTCAGTAATTAGCTTAAACAGATGAGCACTGTCCTTTTTAACAAACATGCTCAAACAACGACATAAAGAGCTTTTGTTTGGTTCCACTTTGAGTAATGAATATGACGCTCTTGTCTATTTTTACCTGCAAAACAGGAATCACGACATCTGTGCGTATCAAAATTAGCTAGTGTCAACCAGAACACTGAGATGTCTCACTGATTTTTTTTGTAGATCCTGAACAAGAATTTTTGCTGATGGAATACATTCATAGTGGGTCTGGTATTTTTGTATAAAGTATTACCATTCATCTGAGGATTATTTTAAAAAAAAGCAGAGAAACAAAAAAGGTTTCCTTGAAGCACATGATTTGTTATTGTATAATTTCTCTACTCTTGCATGCCGGCGAAGAGCAGCGTGGTGATATGAATGTAGCTAATATTCTCATAAAGGATCTAGGGGATTATTTTCTTATTAAATTATAGAACATACGTAATGTTATGGCAAAAAACCCCTCAAAGAATGTAATATAAAAGGTTTAAGAGATATTGAACTCCTACTAGCAACATACGGTACAATTTCAAGGAGAGAAAAAAAAATCCATGAATTCAGACTAACCTAAAAGCTACAAAAATAAAAGCATGCAAACATGTATCCACAATTATTTATAATTATTTCTATGCAGTCTGGCTCCAGGTTGTAATAAAGCTTTTTTTTTTAAAGTTGGCAAAAAAAATTAAAACTTCACTTCAAATAAAGAGAAGAAAAATGGTGCAAAAATCACATGTATGGTGTAAATGAGAGTAGTGTTTGTTTCGTTTAGTTCTTTTCTTTCTGAGAAAAGGACCCTAGCTGGGAAACAAAACAAACTAGTCTATCTTTTAACGTGGTGGAAAAAAGACAGAGAGAGGGTTTGAATGTTATGCATCCCCTCTGGAGCTTCTGCAACCATGACAACAGTAAGTGCAGGAAGAAAGCAGAGCAGGCAGGCAAAAGTAGAAACAAAGCTGATGAGGAGTCACGTGGCACTGCTGCCAGTGGATATCAGGTCTGAATGGCCGGGTCACCGACAGGCCGGTCTCTGTCCATCCACAAAACAATAACACACTTTCACAGTCTCCAATAGACACATTGCACTTCATTCTGTAGTTTCAGCTCTGAGAAAGATATTCTCCGATTGTACTTACAACCTTGAATTTTGCTTGTCACTTTCCAGAGATACTTACGTTGACGACAGACTCTTTGAACTTTATATGCAGGCGATAGCTGGACATTGCGATGATTGCATCCTCTGCTCGCCCCACATACTCCGTGAACTCCCCATGCAGCTCTGGAAAGGGCACCTAGCAACGGCAGGAGATAAAACATTTCAAATGAACTGCAAAGCGGCATGGATCACATCAGCAGTCATGATGAAACTTAAGCCCAGAGGAATACTTCACTAGATGTGACTGCTGTATCCATTTTAAAAACATGCATAGATGTGAAGTCCATTTTTACAATACAACGTGATTTTTCCCACGTTTTATTTAATTTGTTTTATTCATGTGTACCAAACACACAATAAAAAAAGTCAATTTTCATAGGACTAATTATTTTTCTAATATCAACAAAAAACTTCAGAACTACTTGTGTCGATTTCAAGGTTTTGGCATGTTGACTAATTGACACTGCAGAAGATTGATAAGGTGCATGCTCAGTTCAGAGTTGGCTAAAGAACGCCCACTGAACCACCACTGGCCTTGTGCACAAGCACTTGCAGACACAACAAATCGCCCATATTTGGTCAGAATATAATGGTTCTTAGAGGAAGCCTAAATCTGCTAAAACATACATCCGCTATCTAGTGTTGTTTCCATCTTTTAATGTATAGCATGTACTTATACTGCACCTTTTTAACCCTGGAGAGGTTCTACAAAGCACTTTTCATTGTGTTTCTTATTCACCCTTCCATACGAATACTTTTATAGTCTTTTTTTTTAAAGTTGTTATTATCAACATAAATAAAAGAAAGGGGGGGCATGCAGGGGTTAAATGTTTTGCCCAAGGACACTTCAGTGGCATGGCTGTGGAAATCAAACCACAGTGGGTGGAGTAGATACAACAGACTAAACCCTTAAATACAAAGTGAGCTGATGTCACATCTCATGGTTTTTACGTAACTAGCTTTACAAAAGTGACACACAAAACTGTCAGTTTAATACTTTTTCAACATCGTAAGATAAGTACTGAAGGCAGCAGTTTCCTCACCTGCATGTTTTCCTCTTCCAGGACAGGAGACTTCTTGGGGAAGATCTGATTGGCCTGGATACACTCTAGGCTGTGCTGCCCCTCCTCCTCCTGCAGAGAGAAGACCTGTTTATTCACAAGAGAACCGGTATCAGCCCCAATGTCACAACGTTCTATTACAACAAGACTTCTCTTTCATTATCACATAACTTTTGAAATATTTGACCATGCACAGTTGGCTTCCGCATTTCCATCATTCTTCAGTCACCCATGTGCAGCTTTGTTACACCTCCTTTTAGCTTTATCTTGATATCTTAGAACCAAAGCACAACCTGAAAGGCTACTACATTATTTGGAAACAGTGTCACAATCTCTGTTGTGACAGAGTTGATGTAAAACAAGATGACACTGCTGCATTTATGCAGCTTTTTGACTTTCTTCCCCTTTCCTCCTACACTACAATATGCAAACAGGATAATTTACTATAATCAACCACCAACATGCCAAGGTACAACCAATGAATGCTAGACACAGAACTCTAAAAATATAAATACACATTACAATCATTTTGCACAAGAACTAAAAAAGAGATAAAAGCATAAACAAATATTTCATTGGCAGAACTGCTTCCGTGTGTAACCTTCGGTAAGCTTTCACGATGGCCAAATGTTTGGGTTAATACTAGTGTTATGCAAGATGAACACATTCAAAGAGAAGGAATTTCAGCGGGGAATGCAAGGCATGGATATACAAGCGTTTTCGGTTTTTCAAGGTCAGATGGGTTGAAACAAAAAAGCAGTCAGGAGCAGTTTTAAAACTGGACACGGTAAAAAGAAAGTTTACGCTGGGCCAGAAATGGGAAATAACGGACAGGGGTAACACACCGTGTGAGATACTGTCTCAGCATTAGCAGAACTAAAACACAATCACCAGACTGCAGTGCCAGGTTTTGCAAGTGTGCAGTCACCAAGCCCCAGCAAACCATGAACAAAAACGCAAACACATCCAGTCTAGCGCTTATGTCACGATGTAATAACAGAAATCATGTTTCTGCAGTGGAAACTAAAAGCTGACCTGCTTTGACAGCAACCTGAAAGGATCTTTGACACTGTTGGAGCTGACGCAACTGTCTGCCTCTCAGTAAACAGTGCTGATTAAAAGTCATGATCAATGGAGAGTTCCGATTGTGCAGACGGCACCCAGCCCAAGGGACGGAGCAGTTATCATCCAAACTATACACAAAGTAAATATATTTTACCATGGCCCCGGTGAAGGAGTGTGGGTGACCCAACAAAGAACTCCGGCCTGGATCAGTCTGTAAAAAAAAAACAACACAGAAATTAAAGTAAGTCTTAGATCTGACATTTAAACCATATGAACGCTGCCATTATCCCCTTGCATGTAGTCTTATTTCATTTCAATTATCGCATTTAAAATGTTTCCCCAAAAAGGAATTAATTAAAAAGAACAAAAAACGTTTAATTTTTTTTGCCTTCCCAAAAGCTTAATGTGAGATTTCTTTATAACCAGTAACATCAAGGTCACAACTGCAAATCTGGGCAGACGCAACAAAACAAGTTCATGAACAACAAATTGACCATCAAGACAGTTTAATTTTTAGAACACATTTCAGATCCGTTAAGGAAAGCTTTTTTTTTTTAATGGCAGGTTTACCCTATAAAAACAAATTTTTGTTGGAAACCACAAATTTCTATTTGTATTTTTAATATCCTCTCATGAAATGAGAAAAAAATAACCAAAAACAAAAATGTATTTCAATATTATAATTCTATTTCTCCATTAATTACTATTTCATGAGAAAAAAAAAAATGGAGATACTATATAATTCTACCATCTGAAGAAACAATATCACGTTTTTAATGATTGGGGCACCTTCATGGGCCTCTCGGCTGGATACATGAGATTGTGAGTTTATCCAAAGACTTTCATATCATGTGATAAGCACGTGGTAGTCTGCACATTTAAACATGTATATCTCACCAAGTCTTCATCGCTCTAAAATAATTCATCTAAAAACGATGAGTGATATCAAACAAAGCAAGCTTTTGGACTTTTAAACTGAAGTACTTGTACGTGGTTCAAATCTCTCCTAAAACCTTCTGAATAGCCTTCACAGGTTAACGTATTGTCCACTTTTGAGTCAGAGCAGTGGTGGTGTTTTATTTTGAAAATCCATTGGATTCTTTATGCCACTCTCATGGCTTCCTGGCAGCTTGATCTGCTGTGTAAATTGTAAAGTTTAGCAGTATTTCAGCATCCAAATGAAATTGATATCTTTAGAGGAGCCGAGTGGACAGTCACTTCCGGGACACTCAACGGTATATCCTTTGCAACCAATCTCATTGACTAGAATGGCCAAGATTCACACAGACAGTGGGGCTAGTTTTGAGTTTAAAAAGATTGATGCAGACCCCAGAGCCATTTTTTAGTCATCGTTAAGGACTTTCATATGATTTGGGCAACCCTGGGTTATTTATACACCTATGAAAGCAAAGTTATGAATGTTTTGAATTTTTGCCAATTAATTATAATTGGCAGAAATTATTATTTCTAAATATACAGTTGAAAAGAAATTGAGTTTTTCCAATGTCAATGATACATAATATCACCAAACAATTCTGAGAAGCTGGAGGAAATATCCTGATGCAAGAGACAAGCCCAAAAACCAATATCAGATGGCTGTGATCTTTAGGCCCCCAGGCTGCACTGAATTAAAAACAGACATAATTCTGCTGTGGGAATCCTTGCCATTCAGTCAGGAAGATTTCTGCAAACCACTGTCAGCAAACACAGCATGTAACAACTTTCACAAATTAAAACTTACAACTTTACAATGCAAGCAAACACACACACACGCGATTGCAACTCTTGGATGACCACACATGTTAAACATTCAGGGACACTATTTCTCAATGAAAGTATAATTCAACGCTATGGTTAGCCTCGCATGACAATATTTATGTCTCCAGAACAGCTTTTATTCAAACAGTAATATCAAATGCAGAAGATTGAAAGAGTTCCAGATTAGGAATATGTCGCATAAAACAGTGTGAAATATATTGACGCTTACCTCAGATAATCACGAACAGACAATTGGTAGTCCCGGTGATCCTGTTTGCAAACTCTCACAAGTAAGACATGGAAATCTGCAGAGATCAAAATGAACAATGTGAATAGGCTTTCACTTTCAAACCTCTGTAATCTGCAAACAGAATATTTCTTTAGTGTGGACATAGGAGTATTTTTAATTCACTAGAAAAACAAACAGAGGCCTGTGCTCACAGAGGCTTGTATATAAGACTTGGATTCTAAGTGTCAAAGATATAGTGCACTAAAACTAGAATAAAGAAATGGATCAGAACTGTGCCTGTGCCTTTGTATACATGGTTTTGTTTCTGTAATTTATGCAACTACTTCCTGAAGTTCATATGATGGACAGTGTGGAAGACCAATGTAGAAAAGAATTATGATTTGTGGTGAAATTCTCTAACAATGGTTGGCTACTTACTCCTAAGAAAGCTGGCCAAACAATGCCAAACAATTTTGCAACACTTGGTTGGTGCTTGGTATTAATTTCATGATTAACATGCCATTGCAATCACTGAAAAACGTCATGGTGAAAAGGTAATAATAAAAACAAATTTTTGATCAAGTACTTTTAAACACGTTATTATTGAGTTCAAAAGGTGAAGATCAATCAATGTGTTAAGGATTATGAAAATCTGCCCAGCAAATAGTCGGAAATGTCAGCTACCTTTGCAGATGCTGACATCTGATCTAAGAGGGTAAATGAATGGGTGTTTCAGGTGCTCGCCACACCTTGGGAAAGTTAAAGATGCTTGGGCGCAGAAAAAAAGACAAAATGACCCACTCGGGTGCCAACAGGTGAGGCCTGATCTGTGTGTGTGTTGCAAAGCGGCCGAAGCGGGTGATTACTGCGCTGAGAAAGGAGTCCAGCTTTTACTGCTGGTGCTACCTGATAAAGCTTATCTGCCGGGAGCACGTCTCTGTTGACATCAGCGGGCTCACGAGCCGCGTCCCCGTCTGGTTCCGACCTCACTCCCACGCGGAGGGCTTAAGCCCGTTAGAGCCTTAACCTTACTCCTGTCCCGTGACAGGCCCGGGAAATATCACAGGCAGCAAAACTGTCCAGCCTCAGCCACCTCGGTCATTTTAGCCATTTTGAAAACTGGGATAGTGACGTACATTTACAATAGAACAAAATAGAACAGAATAGAATAGAATAGAATAGAATAGAATAGAATAGAATAGAATAGAATAGAATAAGCTTTAATGGTCAAGTATGAACATGCCAGACAGGGAATTTGTTTTCGTTTTTTTACGCTCACTGAACCCAGATTTAAATAGTTACAAACAGTTATAGACAAATGGCTCTTATTAACATATATACAATTTAAAAGTGAAAGGTGCAGCAGTATGAGGTTGTCATGGTTATTGAAATGTGCATTGCGCATTGTTATTATTATTATTGCACAGTGGCTGATTACTCTGATTACTGATTACTTATTATTATTACTTCTTATTATTTCTGATTACTCTGAGACTATGAGTGATGAGAGTTCACCAGAGCAACAGCTCTTACTGTAATTTACATATTATTTTTTTATTATTTTTTTTTTTATTTTTATATTTTCAACCACAAAAAGAGGGGTATACCTTAGATACACAGAACACAAAACCCCCACAACTCAACTTCCAAAAAAAAAAGTCAAAGTCCATACATACCAAAACATATTTCATAGTGTTATAATCATGCCAAATATACTAACCAAAAATTCTACTCACTGCACTAATTGAAAATACCAGATAGTACTACCATATCTGGTCTATCAATGACTCTGAAATAATAATTAAATAGTTAAATAATATTCCTACCCTACCATATTATTTTTTTAAAGGTGTTAACTCACTTAAATAGCTAGTTTACCGATATGGCTCTCTATTGCAGTCCAAACAGAATTAGCTTCAGTGAATTAAACTTTAAAAAGTTATATCATTGTTAGGGGTGGGCAAAAATATCGATATGGCAATATATCGCAATACTTTTCCAGCTGATTCAATATCGATATTCAAAATTTGAATATCGATTTTTTTTATTTATTTATTTATTTATTTTTTTTATCCCCGATTTTTTTCCCATTATATCACCCAGTGCTCCTACCTAAGTGACAGTCCTGGGCATTGCCACTCTCTACCAACCCTGGGAGGGCCCTGCACTGAGCTCAGGTTTTATTTCACGTTTTATTTCATTTTATAATTAATTTTTTATATAACACAATTGCCTGTCCTTAAAAAATGAAAAATAATGGACAGAGGTTTATTTATTTATGGATTTATATCTATACTGACTGATCACTGTGCCTGTCCTTGGTTTTAGTACCCATCTTTCTTGTGTTTATTATCATTTGCCACATAATTAAAGCAACCTCATACTAAATTTAATGTTAATTTCATATTATGTAAATAATATGAAAAACATATACAAATATGTTGTAACTTTAGCTTGTATAGTTATAATAAAACATTGTTTTGACTCAGTTTGTCCCATGAATTGTCACTATAATCTGATGAACGTGCAACTCGGATTTTAAGATCCATCACTATCATCTGATGTACATATATACAACTTGGATTTTAAGATGTGTAATGCATTTTTCAATTTTTCGGTGAACTATGTAGAATATAATAATCGGGATATTGCAATGTGTATCGTATCGTGGCTCAAGTATCGTGATGCGTATCGTATCGTGAGGTCCTTCCCAATACCCACCCCTAATCATTGTGATTTAAATGTCATTTCGGTAAACGCTCAGATGATCTAAATATTTGCAGGGAAGACAAGCGCCTTGCAACGTTTAATTATTTATGCAAGATCAAAAAACTGAACGTCCAGCTATGTTTTTGTTTCTGTGCTGAAACATCGTCCAGATAACAGAAACATCAGAAACAGAAGTGACCACGTAGCTGCGGTGACATTACGGCTCTTCCTAAGGCTGTGCGATTAATCGATTTTAAATCTAAATCGGATTTATTAATCAAGACGATGTTAAAAAAACGATAATCGGAAAATCGATTTTCCCTTTTTGCAGCTGGCTGCATTACAGACATAGCTCGTCTAGTCATCTTTGTTTGGTCAAGAAAATTGTAAATGTTGTCACTTTATTAAACTCAAGGAGGATTTACAGTATCTTTCAATTGCACTTCATTCCCAATAGGGAAATTTGTTTGCTATTTTTCTTTAAAAATAAAGATAAAATATTTGAAACAATTTATTCCAGTCTTTTGTAGTTTTACCAAAAAAATCGTAATCGAAAATCGGGGTTTCAGAGAAAAAAATCGGGATTTTATTTTTGTCCAAAATCGCCCAGCCCTAGCTCTTCCTCATATTTACTGGTGACACATCAACACTCTACCAACAACACACCAAACACTGCTGTGAAACCAGGCTGTAATCATTTTACAGCCTGCAAGTACCCTGGTAAAGTGTTGCAATCTCCTTGCAGGAGGTTTTATTTGGCATCGGCTGTGCCACAAGAGCAGCTAGTGAGCCGAGCTAACACTTAAGCCTGAATTATGGTTCCACGTTAAATCCACGCAGGTCCTAAATCGACGCGCACCGTTACGCCGTATGCTCTGCGTCGGTGTAACGCGGGACCATGAATCAGCCTTTAGCCGCTCACTGTTTTTGTTTGAGGTGGAGGGCGGACCCCGGGACGGAGGCCTCCGTCACAACACACTCACCAGGGAAGCGGACCGTCGAGAAGCCAGGCGGCCCAAAGAGTCACCCGAAGCCCATGCAATGAACAAGCAGCAGAACAATCTGGATAAAATAGACATCGGTCATGTCCGAGCCGAGGCCAGCCTTGTTTTTTCACCGCATCCCCGTCGTCGCCATCGCCGCGAGTTCTCCAGCAGCCCGACGACGTACGTCCGCGTGACGTCAGCGCGTCGGCCAGGGAGGGGGCGGGGCTTCCGGCGTACCACGCGGTGCGCTCATGTAAACACTGGCGAGCGAACCGCCAAAGTAAGGCCAAGTCCTTCAGTTTCATTCATTTATTGAGAAGTATAGACTAATCCGGCGACCGGTTTGTGTGCGCTGCCATCTTGCGGCGGCGCCATTGCTGCGGTGGCAGGTGTCAATCTGCCACCGCAGCGCTGTTATTGTAACCTGACGCTCTACAGCATCATTATAGCTGGATTGATGATGTTAGACAGTGGCCTTCCTTAAATAATGAAGGTATCTTAATAATGATTTGTTTGAGCGATAAGCAGGAAAGAATAGAGGAATAGGGAGTATGTACAGAGTATGTACAGTGTATGATTAAACACTGTAATATAGCTCTCTCCACCTCCTCTCCTTACGAGGCATGTCTGCACAATTAAATATTACCTGTGTATGTTTTGTTTAATTTTAGGTATCCAAGAATATTTTATTGATCGCCTGGCGTCCGATGACGAAAAAAAACGCAATTACAGGTCTCTAATTGAAGGGCAGAACTATCTCAGCTCCGGATGATACAGAATACATACATACATAACCCCAATCTGCAGATAAAACTAGTTTGTTGAGGAAAAAATATTAACTCTATTTGTAGCTGCAGAAGAAAAAAATAATCTCACGAGGAAAACAAAAATATTGCTCATGTCTCGGAGCCTCTTCAGCATAAAAAAAAAGAAGAGAGAAGTAAGAGTAATAAAAAAGATGTACTGTATGTTGTACTATTATACTAATTTATTGAAACACATGGCGAGTCAAACATCTACCAAAGCAGCTGTCAAACACTAAACAAGGTAGTAAGACGTGGGTTGTGCAGAACTGCGGCAGTAAATCCTCATCGGAGCTCCACTAGTAGTGATTTCATATGGATCAAACCGTTAATAATCATTATTTTCTCCATATACCGCTCCCTGGCTTCCTTGTTTAAGGTATCCAGGTAAATTCCAGTTCCTTTCCAGCAGTTTAACATCTTTTTTTTGCGTTCCGTCTGTTCACTTGGTGAAACAGAAAAGTGGTTTTGACAGTCCGTCCCGTCTTCATTCACTATCAAAACAAATGCACGTGACGGGACAGGAGTTTTCCGATGATACAAATACATTAAGAGAGCCTGGCAGGGAGCGGAGTAATAGATCCATACGTATATATGTCTATGGGCTGGAGCGGAGGAGCGGAGCCGCCACCGCAGTAATGGCGGCCCGCTCGACTTCCGGGTTTCGCCGGATTCGTCTATAATATAAACAGTACTCCAGTTGAGGGGGGATGAGGGGGGATGGCATCCCCCTTGAAATAAAAACAGTCAAAATCATCCCCCCCTGTAAAACTGCCATCCCCCTTTCCATCCCTTATGTCATTTCATCAATGAATGTGGTTTTACTGCTATTTCAACATTTAGAGTCATCACCAGAAAAATAACACCAGAAAAATAACTTATTTGACCATTTTCACCTGTTTCAAGTACATTTTCACTTGAAATAAGTAGGAAAATCTGCCAGTGGGACAAAATTTATCTTCTCATTACAGGCAAAAAAATCTTGTTCCACATGCAGATTTTTCTACTCATTTTAAGTGAAAATCTACTTGAAACAGGTGAAAATTGTTGTTTTTTCCAGTGATGAGTCTTGTTTTAAGTGTAATGAGATTTTTTTACTAAATGAGACATTTTAACTAGAAATAAGAGAAATATTCTTGTTAAGATTTTGAGTTTTTGCAGTGATCCATTTTACTTATCCTGTGAAGGACAGAGGCATATTGATAAGTTCAGAAAACTGCCCAGTGGATATTTAAAGCTTACAGAAGGCTGCATTTAACTGCTGCTATGTCATTCCTGCAGTATTTCTGCCGGTGTTTTGGTCAGTGCTATTATTTAATATATTATATTATTTGTAATGAGCACAAATTATCTGTCCCCATATGATAAAATCCACCATCCCCCCTGATTTTTTTTACAACTTGAGTACTGAGTATAATATAAACAGTACTCCAGTCGAGGGGGGATGAGGGGGGATGGCATCCCCCTTGAAATAAAAACAGTCAAAATCATCCCCCCTGTAAAACCGCCATCCCCCCTTTCCATCCCTTATGCCATTTCATCAATGAATGTGGGTTTACTGCTATTTCAACATTTAGAGTCATCACCAGAAAAATAACTTATTTGACAATTTTCACCTGTTTCAAGTAAATTTTCACTTGAAATAAGTAGATGTTAAGTAGATGTTCGTTAATGTCTTCGTTACTGTTTTTTACCGTGCAATACTTATTCCGGACTATCTGTGCAATATTCCACTACATGTGTATCATCTGTAAATAGAATCTCAGGTCTTCACTATTCAAATGCACCTTAACCTTTTTTTATATTTTTTATATTATTTATATTTCTTATATTTCTTATTGTTTGCACTATTGTTCTTATTTGTCTTGCACTGGAGAGGTGATGCTGCTTTCAAGAATCTCACTGTACCCAGGTACACTGACAATAAAGTATTCTATTCTATATTCTATTGTAAAAATCTGCCAGTGGGACAAGATTTATATTCTCATTACAAGCAAAACAATCTTGTTCCACTGGTAGATTTTTCTACTTATTTTAAGTGAAAATCTACATGAAACAGGTAAAAATTGTTGTTTTTTTCCAGTGATGAGTCTTGTTTTAGGTGTAATGAGATTTCTTTTACTAAAATGAGACATTTTAACTAGAAATAAGACAAATATTCTTGTTAAGATTTTGAGTTTTTGCAGTGATCCATTTTACTCCTGTGAAGGACAGAGTCATATTTATAAGTTCAGAAAACTGTTTTTTATTTTTGTGTTTTGATGTATTTGATGTAAGCCCAGTGGATATTTAAAGCTTACAGAAGGCTGCATTTAACTGCTGCTATGTCATTCCTGCAGTATTTCTGCTGGTGTTTTGGTCAGTGCTATTATTTGTAATATATTATATTATTTGTAATCAGCACAAATTATGTGTCTCCATATGATAAAATCCACCATCCCCTCTGATTCTTTTTTACAACTCGAGTACTGAATATAAATTGCTCTTCCAGAGAATTCCATCGTATTCTGAAAGCCATCCCACTTCCTTTAATACAGCTGATACCGAATACATTCATATACTCAAATGTTTCAGTCAAAATTACAGAACTAAAACTTAATGAATTACACATTAGTGACCAGAAATGTAATAACAAGGTTATTGGAAAAGCTCTAAAATGCAAATTATTTTTTTATTTTAACTCACCAAATATTCCGCCGCCCGCTGTCCCACTGCCCAACCGAGGACCAGTATCTTACATTTTAAGACAGATTTACGAGAAATCTAAAATAACTACCTGCCGCAGTAGTGGATAATCATAAGGAAAGGTTAAGTATGTGATGACATCCAGCGTCAGTGCTGTAAGCTCTATACTCAGGCCAATATGCTGCCCATAGATTCCATATGTGCACAGCTGATGTTAAAGTAAATCTATTCAGAGCCTATTGTACACCTCTTTACACAGCTCACCTTTGGTGTAATTATACCACCGCCAAGCTAAAGAAGTTGCAGGTAGCATATAATGATGCGTTCAGGATCCTCCTTAAGCTTCCAAGATGGACATGGGCAAGCACTTTATTTGTTTATTGTTATGTCCCCACCTTCCATGCTCTGCTGAGGAAATTATATGTTTAAATTTATGTGTCGACTCCATGAGTCAGAAAATTGTCTAATAACAGCACTCACTAACATCAAACTGATACAAGGTACACATCTGGACTATGGAAACATTGGAACAGATGTTTGCATGTATTTTAATGTGTGACCTGTAATTTTTATGTATTTTTATGTATTTTATATGGAACCTTTTGAGTCTGTAATAAAGTATGCATTCATTCATATGCTTTAAAAACCCTCCTTTCACTGCAGGAAAAACAAATAAGACAGCACGTTTTTTTTTTTTTTTTTTTTACATTCATGTACGTTTTGGTATACATTCATGAAAAATATTATCTTTTTAAATATTTTTTCACTTACAAAAGGGTATCTTGTGGACTAATGATCACAACTTCCCACTTGTATATGTCATCAACATCTATCAGACCAGCTGAAAAGCCCTCCACAGGGTTCTTGTTGAGCTCTGGGAAAAGAAAAGTAATACCGGTACTGTGGTTTCAAAACAACCAACTGGAAATTTTCCGCCACTGTCCCACCAGCCCAACTGATGACCAGTATCTTACATTTTAAGACAGATTTACGAGAAATAATAATAATAATAATGGCCGGGTTTCCCAGATCCAACCTCTCTTAAGGATTTAAGAGAGGTTCAAAGAAGGTTTGAACTAAGAGAGAACCCTAAGATATGGGTGTTTCCCAGATGACTTCTTAACACCGTTCTTTAGTTTCGCTCTTTCAGAAGCTCTTTGGAGCAGCTGTCCGGTTCTGAAACCAAATCAATCGATGCCAGGCAAATCGATCACCGATCACTATCAGCGCATTTTCACACGCAGCACTGCTGCCTAACGCACTAATTCACTGCTGCCTGTGCGTTATAATGAAAAATTAAGATGATAAATATAATTCAATGACCATTTTTCATCCAAACGGTGCGTTACTCCGTTATTTCTGGCTACAGTGAGGCTTTTTTTCCCCACACACGGAGACCGGGAGTAAACGGGTTGGGCGTGTGTGTGCGTTCAAAAAGATGAGCCAAGAGAAGGCGAGTTTCACAAATCGCAACGTGGAATTACAGCAATCCCTGGTTTTTCGCAGGGGTTATGTTCCAAAAAGAACCAGTGATAAGTGAAATTCTTTTTACAATTATAGAGGGCTTCAGATTGCAGAGATCATCCCCGCCACGCACGTATTCCTGCTCTTCTGATGCTGCTGCATCCCGCAGGTGGGTTTTTTCAAGAGAAGAAAATAGTTATGGGTCGTTGTCTTCGCTCTTTTTTCTTCTGGGCAAAAAGATTCTTTAATATAAACCAACACCATTGATTATATTTGAGACTGTAATGAACGATTCATCAAAGGATCCCGTTGATCAGCTGCTGCTTCCCTGTCATCACATAGATGCGCTCGGGCGCGGCGCAGGAGGATCGGTGTCCCGGCTGCCTGGACAGCCCGGTCCGACACACGTCCAGGGGACTGAAGTGCTGACGCACGAATGCGTTCATATAAACAGTTCTGCTTCGCGCACGGTGACGCGGTTGATTTGCAGCGAGAACATGCTGTATAGCAGCCAAATCATCAAATAAATGATATTCATGATGATCGTTTTATTTGTGCGTAATGCATAAAGCATATACAGGAACACACTTGTTATTCCTTATTTTTCTTTTTTTTTCCCCCTTTGCTGTCACCAATAAATGCTAAACAATATAAATCTAAAGTATAAAATAGATCAAAACTTTGGGGGTGCGGGGTGCATTGTTTTAATATCTCATTGCTTGGTGTAATATTGTTTTGCCTGACGCGGCTGGATCTGTGAGTCTTTGTTCACTAAGATGGTTGTAAAGACTGGGTCAGCAGCATCTTTCATTTCCTTCTTAATGAAAGAGATACTTAAGCTAAGAGCGACTCTGGGAAACGCGATTTTCTTTCACAGGCTCCTTAAGAAGGTTTGAAAGAAGTCTTTCGCTGTTAAGAACTACTTAACTGATCTGGGAAACCCGGCCAATAATGGTTTAACTTGTAACGCACTTTCCATTCAATGAATCTCAAAGTGCTACACTTAGATCATTATTCATTCATACACATTCTCACTGGTGGTGGTAAGCTACAATTTGTAGCCACAGCTGCCCTGGGGCAGACTGACAGAAGCGTGCCTGCCATTCCGCGCCAAACGGCCCCTCCGACCACCACCAACATTCATACACATTCATACACATTCACACGGGGCAAGCTGCAACTATGAGCTCAGAACCTGATAGTGACCTTTGACACTGAAATGCTGTGGACATTCCTGTAATTCCTATAATAGAGTCTCAATGAAAACACAAAGGGGAATTAAAGCACACCTATTTTAAATATTTTAAGTTTATATACACATTGTGTTGTCTTCAACTGAAACATTTTCTTTTAATTTGTAATAATTTTCACACATGTGGCTCTCTGGTGCTGCTGAGGGACTAAAATCTTAGTTACACATCTTTCAGAACGGGTAAGTGAGCCCCATCCTGCTCCTCTTTAGGAAAGTAAATTCGGTTTTCCATTTTTAGAGATATTTACACGAAGTATTCGCTTTTTGGGGCAGAAATATCTTCTCTCTCGTTACATCCATCCATCTCTGATTTGTTTTTCCGAGTTTGCTCCGGTTTGCTCCCGTTGTCGCCACTAACCTCGCGAGAACTGCCACCCAGGCTACAGCAGGTGGCAGTTCTCGCGAGACCAGTGACAATTCAATTTGGGGATTAAAATTGATTATTATAAAACGGAAAATTTACGGGGAAATACTAATATGGGAGGAAGGTATGGCAGAAAGAGGGGTAAAATACGGTAGTTTCCTGGACAAAACGGGGGACAGGTATGGGTTATACTGAAGCAGTGACAATTAAACTTTTTTGGTTTTTGCATCATCAAAAGTCTGCTGATGAAGCAATCACTTTAACAATTACCTATACTTTTTCAGATACTTAAGGGTACAGCATCTACAATAGCATACATGCACACTGCTGAAATACAGAGGTTTTATAGTCTACAATATAATAGAATAAGCTTTATTAGGCAAGTATGAACATGCCGGACAGGGAATTTGTTTTCGTTGTTTTTTGGCTCACTGAACCCAGATTTAAATAGTTACAAACAGTAGTAGACAAATGGCTCTTATTAAAAAACACCAGGAAACTGGACCATATTACACCGGTCATGAAATCGCTACACTGACTTCCAGTGAGTCAAAGGATAGAGTTTAAAATCTTCCTGCTGGTCTACAAAGCACTGAATGGTCTTGGACCAAAATACATGCTGGATCTGTTAGTTCCCTATGAAGCTCCCAGACCCCTGAGCTTCATCTGGATCTGGTTTGTTGTGGTTCCCAAGAACCAGAACCAAGCAAGGTGAGGCTCCTCACCGGTGGAACAAACTTCCTGCAGACCTGAGGTCTGCTCCAACTGTAGATCCTTTAAATCAGGCCTAAAAACATCACTGTTTACTGAAGCGTACTCTTAAAATAAATACTTACCTGCTGGACTCTACTACCCTTACTTTTTAACAACTTGTGCTTTTTATTATTTTACCTATTTTCTTATCACTGCTGAAATACAGCAAGGTTTTATATACTAGTATGAATTCTTTGGTGAGATTGAATTATGCAAAGTGTGTAAATGTCAAAAACTACAAGAAAATTACATCCTCACCAATAAAAAAACACAACACAAAAACATCTTAAACAATTATGTATTGACTGATGGCTTACATATGCAATTTTATTTCCATGACGCTTGGCATACTTTCATTCAGTCTATAACATTTAAAAGCCCGACAAGTGAGGCATTACAAAGTTCTTTGAGACTGCAGGACACTTCATTGGCTCACAGCTGACTTTCAAATGACAAATTTTCATCATGACAGTCCCCAGTGCCAGAGTTGTACATTGTTTTTATATTCCCAGGTCTGAATGCAATCTTTCAAATTTTACTGACAAGCCACTTCTTTGTTTAGTGACTAATGTCATTTGTAAAATAAAAACAAACAATCTAATGTGTAGAGCTCTTGTAAGACAAAAAAAAAAATAGAGGAAAAAAAAAAGCTTAGCTTTTTCGCAACTGGGTTACAAACGCCTCACCACCTCTCAGAGCACACTTTACTACAAGATATTTCTCTGTGAGGAAAATGCATCAGGCATACGATATGGCACAAAATAATCTTGATTTAAATATTAACCTGGAGGTAATGATTACAAGGTCATTCTAGGGTTCCGGTTTGACTGGAATCATGATGACTTTGTTAGAGCCATATTTATCAGCTGCACCATGCATGGACATCACCACTGCATGACGACCTTAAGTGCTGATTCAACGTCCTTGTGCAAGAACAGTAATACAAAAACAGTCTATCCCTTGTCATGTGTCCAGAATGGATTGCATGCAAAACAATGAAATGAGCTTTACATGAGAGGATATTGGTCAAGGTAAATACATTTCTTTTTCAGTCATGTGTCCTTGTTACAATGAAAGACGATGAAGTTTTCACATAAGAAAATGCCACTTCTAATTATACAGTATATTATGCACAAAATATTGTGGTAAGAAAACCAGCGGAAAGTCTTCTGTGGCTTAAAGAGAAAACAAAAAAAACATTGTTTTAAAGAGCAAGTCTACTGATCTCAGGAAAGCAACCCATCAACCTCTTTCCGGGGGAATTTCATTCTGCACTGTACTTTGACACATTTGTGTAATGAATTACAAAACTGCAATAATTCTCCAACCAACCACCATTATGTGTGAAAGTTGAAATTCCCATAATCAAACCTCACATGATCATTTAATATGCAGTGTAACCAGAGTCATTCTCTACACATTTATAATAATCACCATCACCAATGAGAACGACGGTTTCAATAAAGCTTTAAAAAGCAAGACTACCCTGAGAGAAGGTCTAAAATGTGGGCAAGCTTGCCAGACCAGAACTGGCTTGAATGGGTTTGGTTTATTAAATCTGTACACTCTATTTCAATATAATCAGCACGTTTTTTGTCCCAAGAATGTAAGACTTTTTTTTTCATAATTGTGTAATATATATCTCTACATAATACAATCCAAGTCCTCTGAACTATGTAGACATGTGCAAGTGTTTACAACCAACTTCAACAATACAGTAAAGGCAAAGACCTGTGGACACCAAGTTAGGATAATGTTGATATTTGAAATTTTCTTGAGTCCTCACAATTATCAAAATCTAAGTGCTGCAAGTACTTCATACACGAGGTATTGGATATCTGGTTAACTGTTCTGAGTATAAAACAGAGGCAAAATACAATAGAACATCTCGCAAGCATGACAAAGAAACATCTACGGACACGATACACAAGTGGTGAAAGAGAATATGAGGTGGAGTTCTTGAATATAGTGTACTTACAGATTGAACGTGTTCATGTTGATGAGAGGTCATACTGTATGCATCACGCTTTCAAATACATTACCCTTGAGCCCCTCAGTAGATCAATGCACAGCTCCTCAGCGGACCTCAGTCTAGTGCTTGGATGCTGCGGTGTCTCGGCAACAACTCCTATTTTAATAATGTCCACTCGATCATAAACTACCCGTGAGAAAGATCCTTACACACACAAAGGAATAAGTACCTACCTATCTCTGCAAACAGCGACATTTTCTTCATAAAAGGAGAGATTCTGCTCATCGCGTTGGATCTCGGAGGAATGATTTCTCACTTGAGGCATGATGCAACGTACTTCTTCTCGGCTGATTCAGATAACTGTGGGTCATGCGTATGTATAAAAATGAAATGCATGTCGTAGCATGATGTGTATCAACAAAATCTGAGGTAAACCAAGCGTCCTGTGTCTTGGCTCATTACAGTCTGAGAACCAGTACCTTAGAGGGTCAGAGAGGTAAAAGTCTGAAAGAAATCATGTAAACTGTGCTCAGGTGAAGCGAATGTTTCACTTACCACCAAAAGCACATGGGTTTTAAATTGTAAACCTCAAGGTTTATCCAAATAATAATAGTAAAAAAAAAAACGAAATAAAAAATAAAACACCTAAAAGTATTCTAGTATAAGGTTTAACATGACTTTTTTTCTTGTTTTTGCAGGGTTTTCAACTTTTTTCTTTTGTTTTTGCTCAACCATAATCACAGGTGACTAACTACAGAGGATAACAGGGTCAGGTGAGTACCATGCTACATCAGATTTAGAGAAGGCTATTGCAGACAGTTCTACAACATGTACAACCACATTTTATAAGTGTGAGTTACAAATGTTTCAAAACATATCACCAAGAAACTAAGTACATACAAGATGTTAAATATTTAGAGTCTTAAAGGACTATCCCTCAGTCAGTTTTAGGATTTCATGTTACTTGACTTAAACTGTCCATTCTCAGACAAAATTTGAAAAATTGCTATTCAAAAAGTAGCAAACTTGGTCAACGTCTCTTTTCAAATAGTTATAGTGCTTTTAATGGCTTAAGACAGGGGTCTTTTTTTAATCTCACCCAGTGGCAATCTACAGAACTTCAGTGTACATTTTATGACACCATAGCTGCAAAAGTCTTCATGTCAAGTCCGATAGGTAAAACGACAGCTAGTGCTGTCACATACATTTCAAAGTAGTATGCATTATCAAAAAAAGAGAAAAAGAACAAAAACAAATACTCCTTTATAAATTCTTTTTTTCAACTCTTAAGTTCTTGTAGGGACTTTAGTGTAATGTCTAACTCTGCGTTCCCACTTCCTGTGGGTTATCAGAATGAGTGGAGAGGCCTTCAGGAGCCGGGCTCCTTTCAAGTCTGCAGGAAGCTTCTATCTGAGCCTGGCGTGTGCCACGAGGGGCATCTGGAGAAGAAGCCACGGGGGAAAATGGACTTTAAAACTCCCATTCCAGAGTTTCTTCTCGATTGGCTGCTCTCTCTAGCCTGTGAATGATGTTATTCAGGTTGGCCATTTTCTCGTTGCGTCTCTGAGTGCTTCTGTTGAGTTTGGGGCTTTGGAAGGGAGGGAGCGGGTTAGCGTCCAGGCTGTGACTGGTGCTAGTTGTTGGAGGGTTAGGCAACGAGGGTGATATGGGAGCAGAGGAGGAGGGAACTGGAGACACTGACATCATGAGGCCGGGTGAGGACGCGGCAGAGGGGGAGTTGAGGGAAACCTCGAGGCTGCTGCGACACGGCTCCGACGAAGCCTTGAAGCTGACCGGATCGACAGGTGACTTTCCAGATTCCTCCCCTTCGTGCCTGGACTGGCTGGATCTCTGAGGAGCATCTGTGCCCAGGTAGAGCACCTGAACCTGGCTGGTCAGGCCTTCTTCCTGCTTCAGACTCTGGCCAGGCAAGTTGGGCTCGTAGCAGCCGGCGTCAGAGTCCTCGTGCTCGCTTTTCAGTGGGGCGAAAGCCCCCGGTGAAGGAAAACCTTGTCCTCCTGACTGTTTCGTAGAGCCTTCCCTTCCCTCCTCCCCATCCTCTTCTCTCTCTGTGGCTTCCTGTTTGACGTGAGGCGATGCTGTGCTGCCGTTGCGAGGAAGGTTGGAGGGCTTCTGCTGCCTCCTGTCCTCTCCGTCAGAGGGCGGGCTCCGCGTGACTGGGGGGGAGTAGCTGTGGTGCTCAGCATCAGTGTCGTTGTCAGGCAGACCCCCCATCAGGACCTCTCGTCGCATCCTGGACCTGCACACAAACACGCTGTTAAGTAGTCTCTTAAAGGAACAGTTATACAACATATTTGCATACCTGCCAACACTCCCGATTTATGCGGGAGTCTCCCGATTTTCAACCATTTCTCCCGCCCTGCTCCCGATTTGTAATTTCTCCCGCTTATCTCCCGATTTTAAAGTGAAATGAGTCAATGGTGTTTCATGTGTCGTGGTTCCTGACAACCTGGCAACCCAACCCAAAAAGCACCCGCCCTACGGGCCTTGCTTGCCATACGTCACTGCCTACGTCCAAGCTACGTATCCGCCCCATGGAGCTGCTGTGATACGTCAACGTCGCCGCCATATTGGATGTGGCAAGACTGCGCTGTAAACTAATACAAGTAAATTGACTTATTTTCATAAAGCGCCTTTCTACAAAGAAATTTACATTTTACGTCTCATTTATTCATTCACATACGCACTAATATACTTGGGAAACAGTTAGGCACCAAATATAATATATTTAATTTTCTCAGATGGCAAAAATAAGAACTTTATTGATCCCACATAGGAGTAATTCATGTTATATCAGCTATAGAGAACAAGGTAGTGCCGAAAAACAATATATATCCCCCCTCACAAAAATAAGAAAAATAGAGAAACATATCCTCTCATCAGCAAAGCATTACATAAACATATTTAAAAATTTTCAAGTTACAAAATAGCATATTTGAACAATTTTTCAGATTTTTTCAGTTATTTTGGTCAGTTAGTCTGGAAAATGGTTCAAATATGTTACCACAAGTATGTACACTCCAAAAAAGTGATTGAAGCTGCAAAGTCTGCCACCCACAATTACAACCTGCCCTTGGGGGACAAAGAGAACCTGGAAAATTCTACAAATATTATATTTTATTGTTATTAATACTAAACTTATTTGGCTCCAAGAAGGCTGTAGAGTCATTTTGGGAGGTACATTTTAGCACATTTCATTGTAGCTATGGATTTAAAGCTCATTAAAAGTCGTCTTGTTTATATCAGGGCGGGGATGTTGTGAGTGGAGCATTCCAACCACTACCTCAGAAAATCTCCCTCTTTTTCACAGCCCAATGTTGGCAGGTATGCATATTTGAGTTTACATTTGAGTTATGTTTGCAGCTTAAAGTAAAAGTGTATAAATAACAAAAACAGAAAAAGCACACATTAATATTTGCCAGTAAAGACAGTGGACTAGCCTGTAGTTGTGGAACCAGTTGATAACAGTGTTGGTTTTGAGGTTGAGCTGCGAGGCCAGCATCTCGATGGTGTTCTGGGAGGGGTAGGGCTCCAGCAGGTAGGCCTTCCTCAGGGCTTCCTTCTCCTCAGCCCCCAGAACCACCCGAGGCTTTTTCACCTGGCTGAAGGGGCAAAAGTCCAGCGAGGTCAAGGCTGGACTCACACACTCAGAGCGAGTGCTGGGCGAGTCGCTGTCAGAGTTGGTGCTCAGCAGCCCGTAACGCCTCTTCAGGTAAGCTGGAAGAGGCAGACAGTGATATCAAATCAGACGTTAAGTCTATGAAGTCTAATGCTTGAGGAAACAACAGCATGCACTCTTGGTCTCCACCTTTCTTCTCCATCTTCTTCATGGCCCTCAGCTTGTCTACGTTGTGAGGATCGTTGAGCCAAAGCTGCATCCGGACAAACGGCTCCCTGCCCTTGAGACTGAGTTTGTGCCACGGTTTGGGCCTGGAGAGCAGGTCGGACACTGAACCTTGAGTCAGACCCAAGATGGTTTCACCAAAGAGACGCTGGCCTGTGGCAAACATATGTACAGAGCATATACGTCACTGGTGAACAGAGGTGTCAAAAGTATTCACATTCATTACTCAGGTAGAAGTATAGATACTAGAGTTTAAAAATACTCCTGTAGAAGTTGAAGTATCATCTCAAGTTTTTTACTCGAGTAAAAGTATAAAAGTACTGGTTTTAAAACTAGTTAAAGTATAAAAGTAAAAGTAATGTAAGGGGGAAAAAAGCCATTAAGGACAAAAGCCATTGAAAATGAATGCATTTTAGTATAATGCAAATATATTAAAGAACCATGTATGTGTACTATTGAGCATTAACATGTGTTTCAGAGAGCAGGAGATATGATGACTAGCTGCCTATAAGTATTGTAATGGTGCAAAAAGTCAAACTTCAGAGGCATGTTATCATTTATCCTAACCTTTATTGGAATGTACATCCAAGTTTAGTTGCAGGAATCTGAGGGCAACGGATGTAAGAACAAAACTGGACAAGAACATCTGAAACAACCACAACCAAATTCACTCTATCCGGATGGAGCAATTTAACTGGATAGTTTTTTTTTAAAGGCCGAAATGAAATAGAGTAACGAGGCTGTTTTTAAAATGTAAGGAGTAAAAAGTACAGATAATTGCGTGAAAATGTAAGGAGTAAAAGTAAAAAGTCATCTGAAAAATAATTACTCCAGTGAAGTATAGATAACCAAAATTTCTACTTAAGTAAGGTAACGAAGTATTTGTACTTCGTTACTTGACACCTCTGCTGGTGAATGCATCTCCTGGTAAGCGTCAGTGCAGCTTATGCTGTGCAGTCAGACCCACCTAGGTTGTTGTCTGTTAGCACCTCCTTGACCTTCTTGGTGATGGCATAGGTGTCGAGCTCCGGGGACATGGCCACCAACTCCTGGATGCCCAGGGGGTTTGTGGGCTGATGCAGGGCTGTGAGGATGGGAGTGGATTTCCCTCCTTCAGAGTGGGCCGGCAGCCCCAAGCCAAGGCTCTCAGGCTGCTGGTTCTCCTTACTGCTCTCCAGGGACAGACCAACAGGCTCTACTAGCGGACTTGGGTGGCTTTCTGCCGGGCTGGGAGGTGGCGATGGCGAGGACTGTGCTGTCACAGGGCTTTTATCTGGAAATAACAATTTTTTACATGTTTATATTTTATTTATTTATTTATTTATTTATTTATTTATTTTAGATCCCCATCAGTTGCTGCCTCAGCAGCAACTATTCTTCCTGGGGTCCAACAGTACAAATATACATTTCTATAAAATGTTTGCAGTACAATACAGTACAAATGTTAGTTAAACAGAATAAAACAAAGTAGATAACAAGTACAAAGAACAACAACTAAAAAGAAAAACAAGACAAAAAAACAAAAACAAATACGAAATACAGATAATAATAAGCAGAAAACAATTAAAAAAAGAAAATGAATTTTCCTAAATGAAAAAAACGACGTCACAAAACTTCAGCAAAATAAAATACTAAAAATTGAAATTAAATGCAGAACAAGAAAATATGTTTATTTATATAACACCTAACTTAATTAAATCAATAAGCTAAAACCATTAGACACAATCTAAAACAAACAGTTTCTTTTGAACTTCCTTTCTTAGTGTCCTCTTGAAGCTTCAACTCTGCCACTAGTTGAAATAAGATTTTCTGGAAGTATACTCCAGTAAGTAACTGCCCTGTACATTACTGTTCTTTTTAGTGTATCGGTTTTAGGTTTGGGCAGGGTGAAATGACCTCTCGTGGCATGTCTAGTATGATAGTAGTAGTATAATAGTATGATATTTATGACATCCTCATCAGCCGAGCATTTTTTTTTAAATTCATTGTTTTTACGAGTTTTGGTTAAAACAGCATTTCAAGTGGTTCTGGTGGTGATGCGAGACAATCTCTGCAGAAGTGAGTGTGCTGTGTGAACATGCAGCCTCACCCTGAGTGTGGCCCTGGTTCAGGGGCGGGTTGAGGCTCTGGCCAAGCTGGTCCAGTAACCACAGCTGCATGCGGATGAAGGGCTCTCTGCCTTTCTGAGTCAGCTTGCTCCAGGGTTTGGGTCGTGACAGCATGTCACTGACACTGCCCTGAGAAAGCCCCAGCACCTGTAACATACAGTCAGGACAATATATATTGTAATGTAACTTCACACACCGTTTGAACCACCGCTGACACCAAATATAAACAGTAAGTGTCAAAAGTCATTATTGAATTGTTTCACATAGTCCTTAATTTCTCTTTGGGGGTAAAGAAAGTATTTTGGAATTGAATTGGAATCGGTTGATGCACTTTCACAAAACAACCACAAGGGGGAGACAGTACACCACGAATGGTGAAAACGGTTAAGATTAAGGATTCAAATTACAGTTGAATAAAGCTAATTTCATGAAAATTCTTCCAAAAGTTGCACTTAATTGTGTTTTCATAGTCTTTACAATCAACTCTCTCAAAGTAAAAGTTGGAAAAGTAAAAGTGAGAATGCTTAGAATTTGTTGTCTTACATAATTTCCTTGTTTTTTTTTTTTGCTTGTTTTTTTAAGAAAAACATATGGCTTGTCGAGGACAAAATAAATCCTTATGCATGGATATACTTTCCCTTTTTACTCATTTAAACACGCTTTACGTTTAACAGATCAAGTAAAAATGCTTGATCTGAGTAAACTAATCAACAAATACTTCTTATGAACATAATTTTCCAGAAAGCTCCAACACAGCAGAGTCAAAAACCATTTAAAAACACCACAGGTGAGAGCTACGAGAACCAACATTAGTGTGATGTGGTAAAACACGTGGCCAGCATCCCTAACTTTCATCTCTCTCTCGAAAAAAAAAGTTAACTCATTAAAATAAGCCTCTAAGCCTCTAAGTTAAAAGCAGTGTTAATAATGGCCTATACAATAAGAAATATATGTGAATGCTTGGATACAAAATAAGACTATTACATTTTTATCCACGGCTGTCTCAGAAAAAGCACCTATGAGGTTTTTAGATAGTTTTGTATGAACTATAAGAACCTTTTGGCTGAAAATCCTGCTGCTAAATAGTTGGGACTTGTTCTTTGTTTTAAAGGATGCTCAGTTAATGCTTTGTTGTTTTAAGATTATTCAGATATATTTCACGTTTAAAGATGTTACCTTAGACATATACTTCAAGCCAAATAGAGAATCCTGACAAATGTAATTTATCAATGTTTGTGCGGCATTGAAGTTTATATACATTAAAACATTAATCTTTAATCTAAGACAATTCATAACATAGAACATGCACATATTCTCTTTTTTTATCTGTGCCTGTAAGGACAACGTTTTTTGGGGGGGTATTTGCAGGAGTTAAAAGCAGCTGCTGACCTTTTCACCAAAGATCCTCTGACAGATGCCGTTCTTCGCCAGCTTCTCCTTCACCTGCCTCGTCAGCTCAATGGTGTCCACCTCCCTGTACATGTACATCTCATACTGCTCGGGGGTCAGCGGGGGCACCGTGGGCTTCAGTGCGCGGGGAATATACGCCGGGTAGTAGGAAAGGCGCCCCGGGCCCGGTCCGGGGGACTCGCCGCTCACCGAGGTGTCCGACTCCACCTTCACCTCCACCGGCCGGCTCAGGCCCAGCTCATCTTCCGCGCCCGAAGCCTCCTCGCTGTTGGGGAGGCCCTCGCCGTTCTCCAGACGGGGCCAGGAGCGGGGCAAGGTGGACGGCCCAGAGGACGATGAAGACAGGGAAGGAGAGACTGAATTGAAGGGCCGGGAGCTACCTCCGCTGCTAAGTGCCATAGATCCTCGTTCCTGAGACCAGTGCTGATCGAAGTAGGTGCCCGCTTCACCAATTTCTGATTTGACTTTGCGGATGATGTTCTGAACAAAAGCAGCAGGGGAGAGGACACTCAGGGGCGTCTGGGGGCTGCTGATAGAGTTTGCCATGCAAACGGTAACACAACCTCCTTCCTCCTGTTTGATGGAGATGGGTACAGGGAGGGGCCTTGAGCGTTCAGGGGGCCCCAGACGTTCTACCTGAACTCCTGAGCTGGCGGTGGAGGCCCTTCCACAAACCTCCATCTCCATCAGGGCGTGCTGCTGAGCCTCCATCTCCCTCCTCGCCTGTTCCAGGATGTTCTTGATGGTTTCATCGGAGCCGCTGTTTGCTCCGTTACTGCTCCTGCCAGACGAGCTGTTCAGAGACGACTTGCCGTCACCTGAAAAAAACGTCGATATTTTAATGGTAGTGCATTAACATGGAAGCTGAATGTTGTACATTATATGGGTCAATGACGTGACGCCTATATTTTCTGAAAAACAGATTTTTTTAAATTCAAAAAAGGTTTAAATGGATAAAAAAATACAATATATATAACAACCTTTCCCACATATGGACTCACTTGAATTTTACAAAAAATACTAGTTATTTGGGATTTTGTTGTTGTTTTAAGCGTCAAAATGTCTTGTGGTGCGACCGTCCGACCAGGACTCTGGTTTTGAAAACTTTCTGAAATGTCTTGTAGTGTGTAAGATTGCAAAACATTTGTATTTATATTTCCATCCCAATATACGAACAAAGTTTGACTGATTATGTCCATTTTATGAAATATCATGTGGCGCGACCATTAAAAAACAACCATTTTTGTATAATTTTGTATAATACTGAAAACACATGACCTTTTTTAAGGCTAGTGCCAATTCATCTTGACAAAAAACTCAAAAAATGTACCTGTTGAAAATCCTTATTCGTCATTGACCCATATACAAACAGATATTTTGACCCATTCACACAGAATCATTGAAGCATCATAAATGCACAATCAGCTGTCGGTTATAGGAGTTAATAACTACAGGAGAGTGAAAACCACCTGAAAAAAAACACGAAAGAGCCACACGCTGACACACTGTTGCACCCTCCAGTCAACCTTTTTCAGCTTAGATGTCTTTGCCATCAAAATGCATGCTAAAAATAATTTCTAAATTAAAAATAAAAATCAATATTGCTTTCAACTACAACGTATGACTCGCAGCTTCATCCTCACCCCCCCTCTGGGACTGGATCTCCTTCTTGGCCTGCTCTAGGATGTTCCTAATGGCGTCGTCTGACCCAGTTTCAGGAGTTCGGATGCGCGGAGTGATGCTCCCTGCCACACAGGGTAACAGAAAAAGAGAGGAGAAAGAGAGGGAGGGGGGGGAAGGGGGGGTGCGATGGTTGATCAGAGAGCAGTTCCAAAGCTTTGCTTTTGACTAGTAGATCAATCGCTGCCTTTGAGTGTGTGCTGTCTGAGGTTGCAGTATACGGAAAGCTCAACTTTCAAAAAGCTCTGGATCTGGGGAGAAAACAAAGTTTTAAAGTAGCGCTATAAACACAGCGGAGGAAGCCATGAAGAAGTCAAGGATGTGGTCCAAGTGGATTAGAAGATTTAAACCTACACAGGTCCAGAAGCTAAGCCACCAAGACAGCACAATTACTGCTGCTCGAGAAACTTGTTGAAGATTAATGGACCCAAAATCCTCTGAACACTCTGAAAAGAGCCTTTCCTAACAGCGTCTTATTCAGTACGGCTGTCGACATGTGCTAGCATATATGTAAACACGACATCCAAAGCATCTTGTTGTTGCGCCAGCAGGTTCTGTCCCCGCTAACGCAGGAACATT
Source organism: Cololabis saira (assembly GCF_033807715.1). Classification (NCBI taxonomy): domain Eukaryota; kingdom Metazoa; phylum Chordata; class Actinopteri; order Beloniformes; family Belonidae; genus Cololabis; species Cololabis saira. Next base: position 11,405,961 of record NC_084595.1, on the reverse strand, counting down.
TTAACTTGTGTAAGAGTGTCGTCGTAATGGAGTAATGACACTTTTGACACAGAGGAATGAACTTAATAAAACGTTGGCTACAAAAGCCACGCTATTAATTCCCTTAGATCAGGGGTCAGCAACCCGCGGCTCCAGAGCCGCATGCGGCTCTTTAGCGCCGTCCTAGTGGCTCCTGGAGCTTTTTCAAAAATGTTTGACAATTTTTTTCTTTTTTTTTCTTTTTTCCTTTTTTTTCTTATTTTTTCCATTTTTTCTTTTTTTCCCTTTTTATTTATTTTTTCTTCTTTTTTTCCTTTTTTATTTTTCTTCTCTTTTTCCTTTTTTTCTTTTTTTTCCCTTTTTTTCTCTTTTTATTTCTTTTTTTCTTATTTACCTTTTTTCTTTTTTCTTCTCTTTTTCCTTTATATCTTCCGTTTTGCTTTCATTTTTAATCTCGACATTTCAACTTTTTCTCGAAATTTTGACTTTTTTCCTAAACATTTCGACTTTTTTCTTGACATTTCGACTTTTATCTCAAGATTGTACTTCAACATTAATCTGGACATTTAGACTTTTTTCTCAACATTTAATGTGGACATTTTAAAACATCTTCCCCCAGTTCTAACTAATATAGAAACATGCAGCATGTGTTGTCTTCATTCTAAGGCTTATAAAAGACTTCATTTTTTGCGGCTCCAGACATGTTTGTTTTTTGTGTTCTTGGTCCAATATGGCTCTTTCAACATTTTGGGTTGCCGACCCCTGCCTTAGATCAATCCAATGTTTCTTTCTTTTCAGTACAAACAAATATTAAATCACCTTCTTAACAGTTAAGAATGAGCATGCACGGCTCTGGTCTAGTATGTCGTGATGTGGCCCCTGTGCAGGACTGCATCCGTTAACCAGCCCAACCAAATGAGGTCAAGTGGAAAGGGAAAGTGGCTAAAATATGGTTAGGTAAGAAGATGGTTAAAAGTAGAACCACCCACTATTGAAGGATTGATACTGTCCGTGAAATTTACATTATGGAAAAGTTGTCATTTTCCCTCAGATTACAAAAAGAAATGTTCTACGGGATTGGGTCTATATGGACTGAGTACATGAAGCGTGTAAGATCTGACTTCATTTGAATCTGTGTTTTTTGTGACACTTCTACACCTGATACTAGGGCTGTGCGATTAATCGATTTTAAATCTAAATCGGATTTATTAATCAAGACGATGTTAAAAAAAGGAAAATTGGAAAATCGATTTTCCTTTTTTGCAGCTGGCTGCATTACAGACAGAGCTCGTCTAGTCATCTTTGTTTGGTCAAGAAAAATTGTAAATGTTGTCACTTTACTAAACTCAAGAAGGATTTACAGTATCTTTCAATTGCACTTCATTCCCAATAGGGAAATTTGTTTGCTATTTTTCTTTAAAAATAAAGATAAAATATTTGAAACAATTTATTCCATTGTCTTTTGTAGTTTTACCAAAAAAATCGAAATAGAAAATCGGGTTTTCAGAGAAAGAAATCGGGATTTTATTTTTGTCCAAAATCGCCCAGCCCTACCTGATACCACTATAACACTGTAGGCCTACTTTATTTCTTTTTCATCTTGCAAAGCTGTGATAATAACGAGAAAAGAGCTCCCCCAGTTCTGTTGTTCATGTTACACAAACTTATTTAAAATCTTGGAAAGGCATTATGATCAAAGACACTTTTTTTGTTTTTTGTTTTTTGTTTTTTTGATCCACCTGTTCCCAATTTAATTGACACTTAATTAAATTGACATTTAATTGGGAACAGGTGGTTGAACTTTGGAGGAAGACATTGCAATGGTCCAAGGAGTGAATGTAATACTGCTTATGGAAACAATTGCTTTTTCAAATAAACAGAAAAAAAAAAAAAAAAAAAAATATGGTTAGGTGTGGTTGTCATGGTTATTTTCCACCAACCTCGCTGCCGGACCTGGATGGTTCTGAGCGCCAAAATGTTCTGTTCATCAGATAGGAACTGCTTCATCTTAATAAACGGTTCTTTGCCTTTCACCGTCAGCTTCCTCCAGGGTTTGGGTCTTGCCAGGATCTCACTGACGGAGCCCTGGGAGAGGCCCAGCACGTAGTGGCCAAACACCCGCTGGCCAATGTTGTGCTTCAGCAGCTGCTCCTTCACCTGGAAGGCGATCTCTGCCGTGTCCAGTTGGTCCTCGTCTCCCGCCGACGAGCTGCCACTTTCTGACTGGTCGCTGGGCAGGCCGGCGTCGGCGCCGATGGCCCCCGCGGAGCCTTGAGAGCCCGACATGAGTGCGACCTTGGCTGCGTAGAGGGCGGTGGGGAAAGTCATGAGGCCTTCCTTTTTGAAGTGTGGGGAGAGGAGCTGCTTGTGAAGGATGTGGTCGCCTGACAGTCGGTCCCCGGAACAAGGTGAAGCAGAGAACGGGCGTGGGAGATCGTGGCTGGAGGAAGAGCCATCCAAGGTGGGGGGACCTGGGCTGGGAGAGGCATGACTGTCCGCCTGAGAGGAGGATGAGTAGGATCCAGGCGGCCTGCCCGTCTCCCTACCTGTGTCCTCCAAGTGGTCATTGTCTGACAATTAAAAAAAATAACACACAAAAAATAACACATTTTAATGTGTTTGCTGTTTTCAAGCTGATGATAGACAGAGGTGTCAAAAGTATTCACATTCATTACTCAGGTAGAAGAATAGATACTAGAGTTTAAAATTACTCCTGAAGAAGTTGAAGTATCAACTCAAGTTTTTTACTCAAGTAAAACTATAAAAGTACTGGTTTCAAAACTACTTAAATATAAAAGTAAAAGTAATGTAAGGGGGAAAAAAGCCATTAAGGACAAAAGCCATTGAAAATGAATCATCTTAGTATAATGCAAATATATTAAAGAACGAGAAGAAGAAAGAGAGCAGGAGATATGATGACTAGTTGCCTATAAGTATTGTAATGGAGCAAAAAGTCAAACTTCAGAGGCATGTTATCTTTTATCCTAACCTTTATTGGAATGTACATCCAAGTTTAGTTGCAGAAATCTGAGAGAACGGATGTAAGAACAAAACTGGACAAGAACATCTGAAACAACCACAACCAAATTCACTCTATCCGGATGGAGCAATTTAACTGGATAGTTTTTTTTTAAAGGCCGAAATGAAATAGAGTAACGAGGCTGTTTATAAAATGTAAGGAGTAAAAAGTACAGATAATTGCGTGAAAATGTAAGGAGTAAAAGTAAAAAGTCGTCTGAAAAATAATTACTCCAGTGAAGTATAGATAACCAAAATTTCTACTTAAGTAAGGTAACAAAGTATTTGTACTTTGTTACTTGACACGTCTGATGATAGATATGTACTGAAATAACTAGTTGCTTTTCTGACTTGAAAGTCCAAACTACATCTTGCATGTGCAGTGTATACACAGAAATTTAAGTCGGGGGAGAAAAAAGAAATTGACCGCAGAATCGACAGAGCAACACCGCTAAGTGCAAAGCAATCAGTGAACTACGGGGAGTTTTCAGATGACAAAACTCACTCCCTCGTATAACTCCAGTGTTGTGGACTAAACTGATTAAAAAAAAAAAAACATTATAAACATTGAATGAAAGTGAAGCTTGAGACACATTCACTTTACCATTGTTGAGCAATATTCTGCTCTTATCCACCAAGTACTTGTGAGATGGAAGAAAGGCCTCTTTATCCAGCAAAAGAGCCTCTGCAGCCTTAGAAGAACCCTGTAAACACACACCCTCGTTATTTCTGATTAGTAACTTACAGTGAAAGAATATCATTAACCTTATAACGTCTGATGGATCAGTGAAGCATTCAGAGGTGCCGCACTAGTTTTTCCTTCCTTGATGCCAACAGAGCATGAAGAAGAAACCTGAGGTCCTTTATATATATATATATATATATATATATATATTTATACTGTATGTATATACATACACATACATATATATATAAATATATATATATATATATATATATATATATATATATATATATATATATATATATATATATATATATATATATATATATATATATATGTGTGTATGTATATATATATATATATATATATATATATATATATATATATGTGTGTATGTATATATATATATATATATATATATATATATATATATATATATATATATATATACATACACACATATATATATATATATATAAATAGTATAAATATATATATCTATGTACCATATATATGTGTATATATATTTATATACATATGCATACAGTATAAATATATATAAATACACATACACACACACATATATATATTTATACTATATGTGTATATATATATATATATATATATATATATATATAAATATATACACACACACACATATATACATAGATATATATATATTTATACTATATGTATAGACACACATATATATATATATATATATATATATATATATATATATATACACACATACATACAGTACATACATACACACACACATATATACATTATATATATATATATATATATATATATATATATATATATACAGGGCTGCACATAAGTGGGCCGCCAGAGCGCATGCGCCGTCAAAATCCACAGTGCGCTGTCAATCTTGTGCTGCGAAGCGCTTTTGCGTACCAACAGCTGGGGCTCATTTTATTGGTTGTGGCCAGACCAGAATACTAATATTAAAAAATCTATTGGGAGAGCTTTTCCCCAGAACTGCCACTCAAAGTTGGTACTGGCCAATCACAGCGCTCGTTACTCCCCCTCCATGCTCGTTGGGCAGGAAGAGAGGTAAGAATCAGCTTTATTGAACAAACCCTGACACGTCTCGTCAAAATGTCCAAGAAGCAAGCGCCATTAAGTAATTATTTTGGCGTTCCACCACCACCAACTACAAAGAGACGCCAAACTGAACCACTACCCGAATCGAACAGAAAACGTGTGTTCGCCGAGAAGTGGCTGCATGATGTTACGCGGCGACGCGCACCATGCGTTCGCGCTCCCGCGTATCCTACCCCGTAAGCTCTGCGTTGGTGCAACGCGGAACCATAAATCAGCCAGTGTCCGTCAGTGCGTGCAGCAGTTTCCTGCACCAGCAAGACGCTGCTCTCTAATGGCTCAAAGTTTATGAAAACCCCAAATAAAAAATAAATTAGAGAATATTTTATGAAATCAATAAACAATTCCATCATCCAAATTATAACAAATAAAGGTTCAACATATCTATTGAAATAGATTAACTTTTACACCATATTCTAGTTGAATTATTGAAATAAATTAACTTTTACACCATATTCTAGTTGAATTATTGAAATAAATTAACTTTTACACCATATTCTAGTTGAATTATTGAAATAAATTAACTTTTACACCATATTCTAGTTGAATTATTGAAATAAATTAACTTTTACACCATATTCTAGTTGAATTATTGAAATAAATTAACTTTGTAAAGGACCATATTGAGCCATTCATCTTTATAAGTGAATAAATATCGTTTTCCTGCATCCCTCTTTTATCGGTCCGGCGAGACGGGTCACCGTGTTTTTGGAGGCCCAAGTCACATATCCAGGGGCTCCTCTGAGCACCAGACCAAAATAATTATGTGCAGCCCTGTATATATATATATATATATATATATAATAATAATAATAATGACTTGGATTTATATAGCGCCCTTCAAGGCACCCAGAGCGCTTTACAGAAATCATTATTCATTCATACACATTCTCTCCGGTGGTGGTAAGCTACAATTTGTAGCCACAGCTGCCCTGGGGCAGACTGACAGAAGCGTGGCTGCCATATCGCGCCGAACGGCCCCTCCGACCACCACCAACATTCATACACATGCATACACATTCACACGAGGCAAGGTGGGTAAGGTGTCTTGCCCAAGGACACTACGACAGCAAACTGGGACAGAGCGGGATTCGAACCGCCGACCTTCCGATCATTGGACGACCCGCTCTACCGCCTGAGCTACTGCCGCCCCTACAATATATATATATATATATATATATATATATACATACATACATACATACACACACACACACACACACACACACACACACACACACACATACATACATACATACATATATATATATATATATATACATATATATATATATACATACACACACACACACACACACATACATACATACAGTACATACATACATACATACACACACACACACACACACACACACACACACACACACACACACACACACACACACACACACACATATACATATATATATATAAATACATCTACACGCATACAGACCTGGGTTGAGTTGCCATTTGCTGAAGCCATCTTCAGAACCTTTAGGATGCTGTTGACAGAAACAAGCGGACAGTCAGTTATATATATTTATATATTCAGATCAACATTCAAACTTTAATTTCTTAACACATTTCAATTGCACCAATTATTACCTGAGTTCAGTTTTAATCTCTTCATAGTCCATCTGGGATTGCAGTTTAGCTTCTAGTCTCTGATATCAAATGGAAAAAAGGCAGATGCTTTACTTCCTATTAAGAAGTGATTTATTAATCTGGAACACTGAGGACAAAGCAGGCGCTTTCATCGTTTCAGCCACTGACCTCGACCGCCTCCGTCTTATAAGCCAGCTGACGTTCCAGCTCCAACATCTGATTAGCTGAGGTCTCCTGGACTTCCTGTAGTGTGAACTGCAACCGCTGAATATTTTCAAGGAGACGGAGGTTTTCGCGGTCTTTGGCCAACAAGACGGCTTCCAGCTGGGAGGGCGACACCTCCCCCTTGTTGTTCTTGTCCTGACGGGGCGACAGGGACATAAACACTATGAAGGAGAAATATTAGGAATACAGTAACATTGATAGCATAAGGAAAAGCTCTCAAACTATCAATATAATTTTACATTACTGCAAGAGACTAATTATAAGTTAACAGAGATATAGTTCTATTCCAATTAAAAGCAATCTGACATTTAGAAGTGAATATCTTTCCAGCCACTCAGCTTTGGTCTTCTTTTAAAAATAGAGCAAAAAAAATAATTATTATCTGGTCGATTTAGATTAAGTATTTTCAGGTCCTTGAGAGGTAAATAAAGATTCATTATCACATGACTGATGAGCAGAGAGGCTCCTCTTCCACTCTAAACTGAATGAATAAATTGGAGCAAGTTGCAGATGTTGTAAAGGAAAAGAATTACTCAGCAATTTTATGACAAAGTTGAAGTTGCATGACCTAAAAATGCTCAGACACGACTTGCACAGCTAAAAGGTCCTGATTATAGGTAGAGCTCCTACTTTGCTGTTGATATTTTAATGGTAGTGCATTAACATGGAAGCTGAATGTATGTATAAATGACATGGGTCAATGACGTGACGCCTATATTTTCTGAAAAACTGATTTTTTTTCAATTCAAAAAAGGTTTGAATGGATAAAAAAATACAATATATATGACCGACCTGTCCCACATATGGACTCACTTGAATTTTACAAAAAATACTAGTTATTTGGGATTTTGTTGTTGTTTTAAGCGTCAAAATGTCTTGTGGTGCGACCGTCCGACCAGGACTCTGGTTTTGAAAACTTTTCGTAAATGTCTTGTAGTGTGTAAGATTGCAAAACATTTGTATTTATATTTCCATCCTAATATACGAACAAAGTTTGACTGATTATGTCCATTTTATGAAATATCATGTGGCGCGACCATTAAAAAACAACCATTTTTGTATAATACTGAAAACTTGTAAAAAAAAAAAAAGATGTCAAGATGTTAAGGAAATTAATTTATTTTAATATGAATCACGGTTGCACCACATGCCCTTTTTTAAGGCTAGCGCCAATTCATCTTGACAAAAAACTCAAAAAATGTACCTGTTGAAAATCCTTATTCGTCATTGACCCATATATAAACAGATATTTTGACCCATTCACACAGAATCATTGAAGCATCATAAATGCACAATCAGCTGTCGGTTATAGGAGTTAATAACTACAGGAGAGTGAAAACCACAGTACTTTCCCTTTTAGAGCCTGCTGTTTGCCTGTATCAAGTATTTCACGCCTGCCGTCGGCGGTTCCTACCTTGCTGGTGCCCTCTGCTGGATGGCTGCTCGCTGTGGCGACACCCTGCCCGGTGGCCAACTGCTCCTTTAGCCTCTCCACTTCCCTCTGAGCCATCTCTGCTCTCTAGGCACAGAAAACGGTGGAACGGAGTTAGCTTTCCTACGCCTGCCACATCAGTTGGCTAATGAGATGATCAAGGTGAGAGTGCACACATTAACCAGCGGAGGCGCACTCATTCAGGAGTTTAGGGCCAGGAGAGATGGTGAGCAGGGGCCTGAGCAGATGAGTGCAACCACTGGTTTATTCTGCTGAGGGGGCCATTTAGTCGGGCCACTTTATTCCCCAAACTGTTTACCTTCTCGGTCACACCCGGCCTACTAAGTAATGATTCATTTTGAGAACATTAATCTGGCAGAGTGCAGCAGAGTGAGAGAAAGAGTGTGAGACAGAAAAAAGTAGGTGGTGGGGGGGGTTAAGCAGTAGAAAAGAAGTATCATGTGGATAGGAAGCAATCATGGCAATGAGATAACGAAGAAGCCTGGCGTTCAACGCTCCAGCATCAATCGCTTTTGGTTGTCTCTCATTCTCCACTGAGTGGGAACGTGCTGCCATGGGGTGCCCACCGACAGGGGCTTCAGTTCACGCTCGCTAATCACACACGGGGAGGAGGGGACGGTGAAGGACGGAGGGTGTCTAATTAAAGCCAAAGCTTGATTGCAGGAGTGATTACCTAAACGAAGGAGCTCCTCAATCAGAGAAATGCACAGCAAGACCGAACTCACCTGGTTCGCCTTTTCAAGGTTCGTCATGATGGTGTCAATTTCAGCTGCCCTGCAACACACACACACACACACGCACACACACACACCACGCAGCAGAACATCAATATTGATAAGGAGATGTTCTTATTTCTCACTAAAACAGCAAATGAACACAAAAAAACAATCACACTAATTGTAAAGCAGATCATAACTGATCTCAATATTTGTATGCATGTATTTGTATGTATGTCTGTATTCACACGGGCATGCGTATACTGTATACTGTATACTGTATCACATCCAGGGTACTTATTTAATGGATATCTATGTTTAAGTGTTTCTTAATCGATACTATATCTATTAATGTTTTTCCCCCTTTTGCTCTATTATTATTATTATTTTTTTTTTTTTTAATTTATTTATTTTATCTTATTTATTTATTTACTTTTTTTTTTTTTCCTTTCTAGGGGACAAGGGGATGGGAGGGAGAACGGGGAGAAAAAGTTTGCTTTGTTGTCTGTAACAGTGAATGATGTTTGACGAAAATCTAATAAATACATTAAAAAAAAAAATGGTAAAGCAGAGAATAAATCTAATGCTTGTCAGATAAAGTTTGACTCTTTAATGTTTGGTAAAATCTAACCAAAGAGAATCAAAAAGAAAATATTTGCACTACAGTCAGAAACCACCTAAAAAAAAGAAAAGGCTTCAATTAAAACTGGAATCTGGACCGGCGATAAAGGGCCATGTGGTCTGAGGAGTCCAGATTGACCGGTTCCAGAGTGAGGAAGGCAACGGGGTAAGAGGAGCTGCAGATGAAGTGTTACTCACTCCAACCACGCAACTTTGTGGTGGCACCATTATGGATCTGCAGTTGCTCAGGTCTCAGTTCAGTTGATGTCATGTGCTCAAAAGAAATGAGGTTAGCTGACGACCTGAGTGTCATGAGTGATCAGATTTTTCTATTATTATATATGTGGCAGTAATTCAACTTTTGAAAGAGTGATTCAGGCAGTAACAGACGCCACTTTTACACATGTACTGACCACCAAAGAGTCCAGACCTGAACCCCACTAAGAAACTGTGAAAAGTGAAAAAAGGAAATGTAATAAAATATACTGAATAAAGCAACTATGAATGAAACATGCTTATTGATATTATGCTACTACAAATATATGCCCTATTCAAAGCCAAAGGTGATCAAACAAAATATTTGAGTGCGTTGCTTCTGGTGTGGCCTGGCAGGATATGTCAATATTAATTAGAGCGATATTATTAGCCTAATGAATCTCATTAAACTGACGACTATCTGGGGGTAACATCGGCTCTTACTGGAGCTGAAATACTGCAGGCAGGACTTCTGAAGCAAAGTCAAGAGTCTAAAAGAGAAGCATCAGGACATTTCAGCCACTAATGTAGATGTATTTCTTTTAAATTGTTAATTTATGTGTTAAACTAAACCATCTTCAAATCTGACATTGTGTTAAAGAAAAAATCCGAGTTACTTAGTCACTTAAAGTTGAGCCAAAAGAAGAAAAGAAAAAACAACTGATCTGTGAAACAAATACTACATTTTGGATAAAAAGTGTAATTTCTATGTTTTGTGTACACGTCATCTTATCTTCAGCTCAATACGAGCCAAGATGTGTGTGAACGACGTTGCTGACGGAGTGTGTGTGTCCTGGACGACCGCTGCAGCGCCTCACGCAACGAGGTGGCCGAGCAGCGAGTGGATGCATTAATGACTCGTCTCCTCAGAACTCCAGAGAGTTAAATTCAACTTGCCTCTGTGCATCTAACAATTGGAGTAGTCTAATTTAAAATAGGAGCTCAGTAGGATTATTCATGAGGTTTGTTTGAAGTTCAATAGTTTCATTTTGCTCACATGGGACCTGATTTCAAAAGGTAGATAAGAGTGAATTAACGAGGATGCTGTGATTGACTTAAATATGCACATAGGTTTCTGAAGTTTCAACACACACTGGTTCTTTTTAGCAAAAGAAAAAAAGAAACGCTGTACGAACATGTTAAGACTTTTTTACATTGCGCATTAAACTAATTATACTGAGTCAAACCTTAGCCTTCTTTCATGTTCGCAACCGTCTGCTTTACTGCATCAAATCACAAAGAGGATGATTGTGTGAAATAATATTATTATTAAAACGCAACTGACATGAACTTAAGAGGGAAAAAAGAATTTCAATGGAAAGAATCATCAGACAGCATCTAAAAATGAAGCCTATTTTTTGAGTGTTGTGTTGGTTTTGTGGGGTCCGGACTGGCCCCGGTCCTGCCAATAGGCCCGTGGATGGCGCCCTGCCTATAGCAAACACTAACAGGTGTCAGCGCCATGTTTAATGAACTTGTGCAGTACAGAAAATGTTTTGTATTGATTACCTGCTCAGCTACTCAAGCCGAAGCAGACAAATAGTCTTTCTTATCAGCATTGAGGAAACAGTCAGTGAGAGTGATATACGCAGGCTCCACGCTCGGAGGCTCGGGGTCAGGGGAGGACGGCTGCAGCCGGAGCTCTGAGGTCACCGTTACTCCCGTCTGCCAACAGGAACGTGATCAGGACAGCACGCACACACACGGCCGCAATGGCCTTTCAAACTGCCGCTCCGCGTAAAAGGGGGGAGGCCAAACTGAAAATGTGTCCAATCCGACAAAATGGATGGCAGTGGCTCTAGAAACATCAGTTCAATTGCACCATGGATTAAGCCGGGGAGAAAATCCATTAGCAGTGGCTGACTGTGCTCTGGAGCACAACCCAAACAAAGAAGTGTTTACTTTGAATGTCTATCGACATCCTTCATACAAGCTCAGATTCATTTCAGGCGTGCGGTGGATACATTGCGCTCAAAGACCGGGACAAGGTAGAGTGTTTTCTGAAGCAATCTTTAAATGGAGCAATTCTTCTCAAGGGCTGTCAAGGCCCGGCTGCCGGTGAAAGCAAACACAGACCTCTCTCTCATCGACTCGCATTAGTGGCCGACTCGCTCTCACTTTCTGCCTTTACAATGGCATTCCTCAGCTTTGCACCGTACATAACTTCCTGCAGGCAAAGTGAGGGCTGCAGTGACCCTTCAAGCACGGGGCACCGGTGAGGGAGGGCGCCTCAATGGCATTGTCTTAACTATTATCACTGCAGGAGGAAACATGTTCGGGTTTGACTGATAAACTCTGTGTGTTTGTGTGTGTGTTATGTCAGAATATGAGCTGGACTCTTACTTGTTTGCCATCTCCTGGTTGTATTTGCACCGCAGGTCCAGCAGCTCTGTCTGTGCGGTGTTTAAAGCTGGTGACAGGGACATCAGAGGAAGTGAGATGTTGATTTAATAACATTTTGCAATATGTATTAAAATAGCAGCTCATTTTTGATTCAAAGTAGGGATGGGCGGTATGGACAAAAAAATGTATCACGATAATTTCTGGCATTTATCCCAATAACGATAAAAAAAATACCAATACAAAAAGTGTTATCAACGGGAATCTTTCTTTCTTTCTTTCTTTCTTTCTTTCTTTCTTTCTTTCTTTCTTTCTTTCTTTCTTTCTTTCTTTCTTTCTTTCTTTCTGGCATTTATCCCAATAACGATAGTCGTTTCTTTCTTTCTTTCTTTCTTTCTTTCTTTCTTTCTTTCTTTCTTTCTTTCTGGCATTTATCCCAATAACGATAGTCGTTTCTTTCTTTCTTTCTTTCTTTCTTTCTTTCTTTCTTTCTTTCTTTCTTTCTTTCTTTCTTTCTTTCTTTCTTTCTTTCTTTCTTTCTTTCTTTCTCATTTCCTCAATTTATCGTTTTTACCATGAGATGGCAAATTCTTTATCGTGAACGGTAAAATATCACCCATCCCTAATTCAAAGACAACAAATGTAGGGAAACCTGAACAGTCAAGACATTTAATAGAAGCTATATTTCATTACTACCAAGATTAAAACCCAAATTCCCCCAAGTAAAAAAGTGCCAATTTTAACTTTTATACATGTAAACAGAGGACCAGTGTGGACAGGACTGTTTCAGAAGATAGCAGCCTACTTCAATTATACAACAAGCGGCTCTTACATAACTTGAAATTAAATGCAACATCTCCAGAATACGCCAGTGTTTAAACCACTTACACGAATGTAGAACTTTGATCTTCTCCTTGGCCTCTGATAATTTGTCAGCCAAACTAACATCAGAGCTCTCCCCTTTCTCCTCCTCCTCCTCCCTACGAGAACAAACTCCGTCAGTTCTTTCACTGCATCACGGGTGCAGATTTACAGCTACAATAAAAAGGAATTGAAACTGAAAACACGTGTCAGAGCCAACCTCCTACCACCTGGTGACGACATGTGTGCTGGACGTCCCAGACCAGGAAGGAAATCCTTACCGCATTTTTTTAAATATTCTTTTTCAATAAGGATAAATGCATGAATAAATAGACATTGTGAATAAAACATAAATAAAGGAGTTAAAAACAACAGCCCATTGTACAGTTGGACTGTAACAAGTACTGGGGTTGTGGCGGGATACACTGCGAGTTACACAAGTAACATCACAAAGGAATTAATGGAAAATTCATTCATTTATTCAACAAACTGGAAAAAAAGCTCCCCACACCCTCCAAAATCTGTCAGAAGCGTACTTGTGAGAAAGTCTAATTAAAATGTCCTTGATCCGGTGAATATAAGGAGGTGGTTCTGGAGATTTCAAATGAGTTAATTTTAGCCTCTTAGAAAAGTATTAAATGCTAGGGTGTCCTTTTATTTGTTGAGAAAGGAACCTAACAGAGCACTAATGGCACTGATCTGTATTTCTTCCCACATTATCTCCGATAATGTTCAAAAATCTCTCTTTAGCCAGAATGGCAAGTTGGGCGAAGGAAAAACATATGAATGGAATTTAGTGCGGGCCGCTGACATTAATCGGGTCACGTAATGTGTAACAGTCGGGCCTCGGCAGGTTAAGTGTCTATAATTGGAATTCTCCTACTAATTAAAACATTGGAGCGGTCCGATTTAAAAAGGATCACAGAGCAACGGATCTATCATTCACTGTGCTGTTATAAAAAAGAAAAAAGTCAAACAAGATTGTTTCTATAAGAAATGTCGTACATTCACCGTTAATTCTGAATTTATATTCACTCATCTTGAATTAGGAAAAAAGAAAAGCATTTGTGTAGCTCAGGTTTTCACCGGCCCTCACCCTCCATCCTCGGCCCGGCCCTGGTAGTTCTGCTGCGGGGAGCCCGGGGCCCCAGGGGCCGGCGTGCTGTTGGGGGTCATCGCAGAGGCCGGAGAGCTGGACTCTGTAGCCTCCTCTTTCACAGCTGCTCCTGCGACCGCCAGACTGTCTGTGGGAATGCCCAAGGCTACCTTTAGTTTACCGTTGCTCCATCATTTAGTACAAAGCATCCATTATAAGTTTAGGACTGCTCTATATTCCTGTATATATACACATACACATGTGTATATATACATGTGTGTGTATATATATATATATATATATATATATATATATGTATATACATATCGTGTATGTATATACACCATATGTATATCAGAAAACATATATATATGGTGTATATATAAATACGGTGTATATATATACACTGTATTTTCTGGACTATAAGCCGCACCTGTATATAAGCCGCATCCGCTCTATTTAAAAAAAAAAAGATATGCAAGCCGCAGATATTTATGTTGTTAGATTAGATATTTACTACATGTACAGAAGGATTTTGAACTGTAAATGATGTACATGTTTGTACCTAAATAGATCCTTTCCTAACAGTGTCTTTTAACACGGCAGCAACTTTGCTGATTAAAACGGGACAGAACCAAGAGAAAATAACCGGTATTTATTTATCTATTTATCTGTTTGAAATCTGCTTCTACCTACTTCTATCTGCTAAAGAAGAAGTAGTGTATTCTTCTTTGCCTTTATTTTGTCTTAGTTTTGATTCTAATTCCGGTTAGAGCGCCCCGAGCGGTGGAAGAAAAATCCACAGAATAGCCGCACCTTTGTATAAGCCGCATGGTTGAAAACCTATGAAAAAAGTAGCGGCTTATAGTCCAGAAAATACGATACTGTATGTACTGTATATATATATATATATATGTATATATATATATATATATATATATATATATATATATATATATATATATATATATATATATATATATATATATATATATATATATATATACAGTATATACAGAAACCAACGGAGCACTCTTTTGGCCTGACCTGTGTTTTTAAGGCACTCCAGGTGTTTCTTCCAGTGCCCGCTGATCTCTCGCACCAAGGCCTTGCCGTCTGGGGCCAAACTCTGAAGCTGCTGCAGCCGTTCCTCCAGGGACTGAGAGGCCTCCAGAACAGGAGCCGGATCTGTGAGAGCAGACAGAGACAAATCTGTGCAAAGAGAACTACCACAACTAACATGATATGCACACACTGCCACTTTTCAAAAAAGCAAAATAGCTGCTTTACTCTGCGTGCTGCCTGTGAAGCACATTACAAAGTTTTCTGCATCACAGTTTCAGCACAGGCAGACTATTCCACCGAGACTTGTTTCCAAAGAGTGACTCTTAGACTCTCCTCACCCAGTTGCCTTTGAAAATTTCACAGGCTGGACCTAATGACATACAAGTGCTGTTCAGACCCTGCACATGAACAAAAAATCCAACCTAATGAGTCTTCTGCCACGCTGAAGAATGGCAAAGATGACAAAAAGACTACAATAAATATGTGACAGAGACTTAAGTGCCAAGTATACACCTTGACAAAGTGTAGAAAAAGTCTGCTCCTGAAAAGGGCGTTAAAAAAAAAAAAAGTGCGATTCTTTAGCACAACAGAGGAGCTGTTTTGCAATGCATGTGCGGCAGCACCGGGCCCATGGGGCCAACTAGGAGGCTGTTTCTCAGCTAACAAGTCTCCTCTGTATCATTTGATCATTTAAATTATTATGCCAGGAATTCTCAGGAGGCAGCTCAACACTCCACATCACAGGGCTGTTTTTAATCTTCCCCTTCCCTTTCTTCCCCTCCCGAAAAGTTCAACAGCTCAGAGAGAGCTGCTCCTGTTGTGTACCTGCCTGCTGAACACCAAAGGAGGTGACTTCTAGTGCCAAAGCACAGAGAAGCAAGCTCAGGGGAGCTCCTTGACGGGGGGGGTGCAAGATGTGGAGCCACACACACACACACACACTCACACACAGAATACAGCCCTTCAAAAGTCTAAAAAGAGAAGGAAAATCGCTGCTTTGCAGCACAAACTTTTCTCCCACAGCTTTCATCCGCTCATCTCTCAGACTTGAGCGTGGAACCCGACTGGAACCCTCCTTCAGAATGGGCGCCGAGTGAAGTGACTTTTCATAAGAAGTTGGAGCCGCAGACATTTAAACTTTGCCAGATGCCGCTGAGAGAACGCAGGCAAGAAAAACAAATGCCCGTCATGGACCCCAAAACTTCTGCCCCCGTGCAATTTTCTGAAATCCCGGTCACACATTGCAGCTCGTCATATCTGCATTTTCATCACACAAACATTTTGGGCCATTTAATTGATTGAACTATTTTTCCCAGGACCGTTTACACTCAAACGCCGTCTCCGTTCGTTGTTTCACCAGCTCTGGAGATATTGCATCAGTCACGAGGGACATCACTATTAAGAGCACAGCTCTTCTAAGACAAACAGGATGACTTAAAGCAGTGCTATTCCATCGACCCTCTGTCACAGAAATCACTTTATCAGCCTCTTTCCCATATATCCTTTCAACTTTTACTGATCAAAGGACAGTGATTATAGTTAGGGATCTCTCACACATGGACAAGCCAGGATTATCAGTCAGTGGCAGGGGAATAAAGTAAAGTCAAATTTAAAGTGAAGGGATATAACTTAAGTGCGTATACAAAATTAACCCCCATCAAAGTGGAGCAGCAGGGATATTCTCCAAGGCCCCAGGATATACAGTTACTGAAGGAGAGTCCAGGAAGACTGCTTATAACTTTAGAAAATAGAGCTACTAATTGATGTAGCTAATAAGAAGCTGTGGAGCTTCTTCTTGAAGCAGGTCTGACACTAAATCCACCAAATAAAACCTGAAAGAGCAATTCAACATCAAGCCTCAAGCTCACATCGCTGTTAACCATTAGATATTGTGCAGCTAATGAAGTATTATCTAGCTCGCATCACATCAGTCTCTGTAAAAATAAACAGCTCAATTTTTTATTTATCCCTTATCTTAATTATGGATGAGTGGATGTCTGCTCCGAGGTCGTGGTAAGTGATTGGGAAACAGGAGCTCGTTCAAGCTAATAAATCACAGAACATTTAATACATCGTCCTCTGGTGATCCAGATCTGCCGGAATCAAACCAGCAGCCTTCGCATTAGTTGGGGCGATGCTGGGAGGCTTTTTGCAACAATGTGTGGAATTCTTGCAGTCAGCAACGTCGCCTTATGAATGAGATGTGGGAGATGAGCTTTGGAGATAACTTTAAATGAAGATATATGCATTGCGGAAAACAGGATAGAAATAGAAATAGAAATAGAAAGCCTTTATTATCATTATACTTCTACAATGAAATTAGGCAGCAGCTCTGTCAAAGTGCACAAATGGATGGATGAAAAAAGAAAATCTGATGGGTTTGACTTCATAACTTTAATGCATTAAATACTCCCTTTGCTAGAAAATATTTTACAATTTAGATTTTTGTTTGTATGGGTTATGTACAACGTGGTGTAACCCTGGATTTCTGGCTGAAGAGGGCTGGGATAGAGTCCGGTAGATCCCTCTCATCCTTCAGATTCAGGTTCAGAAAAACTTTATTTATCCCTGAGGGGCAATTGCAAGAACAACTAAGCAGCAAGACGTTGAAAGTACCGAATAGAATAATAGAATAGAATAAAAGCAGATAAATAAGGCATGTCTCAACTCATCCTGAGTTGGGATAAGCAGTTTGGATAAGTAACGGGATTATGTTAAATTGGAAAAACCTGAAAAATGGATGGCAACATAGACATTTTCTTATTTTAAACCCCACAGCAAATACTAAATTGACTTAAAATGTTCTTTATTTCTTAACAGACAGTGTGGACCCCAGATATCCCATGCTATTCTTCACTTCTTTTTTAAAATTAACTTTTTTTTTAATTCCCTGACTATGTGCAAACTTTAGATATTGGATATTACTTTGAGGGTACCCAGCGATGATCCTAGTTTTCCTCCCAACACGTGCAATAGCACATGGTCGCTGTTGTTGCATTTCTTTCATTAAGAAAAAAGGAAAATCCTTGATACAGGTCAGAACTGCAGGCGGGCCGGTCCAGAACCTGTACCTCTTCTTCCTCAGCCATGCCGTAAATCTACTTTTCATTATTATTCGTGCCATCACAGAAGTGTTTACTTTACCAAGGGCAGACATTTTTGAACTTTCTACAGTCTGGAAGGCCCTTTTCATCTTCTGTCCAGAGGACACAGACGTTATTTCTTCATCAGACAACAATACAAGCCTGCACTGCATGATGGTCCATCCAAGATGTCTCAGAGCCCAGACACATCCATCATCAGCTCTGGACAAGGTTGGTACAAGGCTTCCACAGTGATGCAGATGCTGTGCTACTCCACGGTGGTGGAGAAAGAACTGAGCTAAAGAGAGACGCTCTCCGTTTACCCGGTGATTTATGCTCCAACCCTCCCCTGTGGTCGTGAACTGTGGGTGATGCCGGAGAAGGAGGTTGCAAGTACAACCTTTCAAAATGATCTTTCTCTGAAGGATGGCTGGGTAATCGTTCTGTACGGGAGTCACTGCCCCTCCATATCAAGAAGGAGGCAGCCGAGGTGATCTGGGGATCTGGTCCAGATACCTGCTGGGGATCTGGTCTAGATACCTGCTGGGGATCTGGGGCCGGATTCACAAAACATTCTTAAGAAAAAAAATCTTCTCAAGTGTCATTTTTTTCTTAAATTCAGTCTTAGGAAGAAAAAAGAGAAGAAGTCATATTCTCCAAAAAAGTTCTTAAGTATTTTCTCAACTTTCTTCTTAAGTTTCTTCTTAAGAAAAAACTTAAGAATAAATGGTATTCTTGAAATAAAAGTTCTCAAATTTGTTCTTGACTTTTTTCTTAACTTTAAGACAACCTTGACCTGTCTTAAAATTTCTTCTGTGAAAAGTTAAGACTCTAATATCACCTTTTTCAACACATTTTAGACAAGTTTAGACTAGTAGGTCATAGTTTGAGGATATACTTTGTAATTAATTACACAAAGAGCCTGTTAACTGTTTGTTAGCATGTTAGTTAGCCTGGTAGTTCATTATTATTGATTTTCCCCAATAGTAATTTTTTTTTGCACATTAATCTCATCCACCATAACCTTGAAAAGTTCCTGCATCTCTTTTTCTCCTTCTCCATGTTTAGTGAGTGACTGACGGTTAAGACCAAACTACCTGTATAAATGTTGTTTGTTGGCGCGTGCAATGCAATGACATATTTTAAGAAGTTCTTAAGTAGGAAAAATAAGAAATTCGTAAGAAATGACAGTTCCTAAGACGGTTCTTAAGAAAATATTGAGGAATTGCACTTAAGAACTTTCTTATGAACTTCTTAATTTTAGATCTTAAGACATTTCTTAAGATCGTTCTTAAGAACATATTGGTGAATCCGGGCCCTGGTCCAGGTACCTGCTGGGCTTCCTCAGAGGAGATTTGGGAGCATATCTCAGTCTTTTTGAATCGTTGAAACTCCTCAAGAGTCCTTGAATCATTTAATCATGTTATGAACTGCAAAAGAAGAAATATAAACATCCCTGCCATTCTTTATGAGGAACGTGGTTCTTAATCACTTCAGTTACATGTTGACATTATCAGTTATCTCCACACTAGTCCTCAACCACATTCTGACCAACTTGCCTTGGTTGTGTAACAATCTTAATGTCTTTGATATCAGTAGAAGACTTGGCCAAAACTATGTGGAGAACAAGGGTTTTAATTAAATATATCCAAAAAGTCTATTGCACTGCAAAGGTTAAGTTTTCTGCTTTTGCAGTATTGATGCCAAGTTTCATCACTTTGGCTGAGCAATAATGAGGACACCACGGCGCAGTCGCCTCCTCGTGGTCTCTCTGGCTCCTGGGGGTTCAGCCTGATGAGGTGCCTCTCTCCCGCCGTCGCTTGTGCAACAGCAAAGTCAGCGAGGAGCCGGACGGCTCGGCAGACGGCGGGTGGCACGAAGGAGGAAGGTGCACGAGTTCATGATGTGTACTTGGTGGGGAGATGGGGGGGGGGGGTGGACGAGGGTGCTGCGCGCCAAGACAAGCAGGTGTGTCGGGGCGGTCCGTCTTGGCCCTGTCAGCGATACACCATCATTAGGCGGTGTGGGCGCAGTAGGGTGCACCATTATGTCTCCCTGGGCCCTGTGTAATTACGCTCTGACATAATTAACCCAGCAAGCCCATTAGCCAAGCATTGGCTGGCTGAAGAAAGAAAAAAAATGCTATAATTATTTGTTGTGTGCATGTTAATGAGGCCAGCTGTGTTCCCATCATACAACACGAGCAAATTAATTTACAAGGCTGTGCTCCAAGGTTTTTCTCTTTTTCATTCAAAACAGTCTTGTTTTTTTCTCCCTCCGAGTGGACTTCAAGGTCCATAAACAAGCTCTGCTGGTGCTGCAACAAACAGCAACACTGCTGTAATATTGTTGTCAAGGACCAAAACTGGGTTGACAGAACGCTCTAACTTTCACCTTCACAGACAATGCGAGTCGATAACAAAATATGTAGAAAACGTTTGCCACATCTCTTCTCCAGCCCGCCAAGGAAATAGATTCCTTAGATTAAAAGAAACAATCCAAGAAACGTGACTTTTGTGTTTGTGGCGTATTTTAAAACCATCAAGGGTTCGATGCTCAGATGGCAAGTTGAACTCTCACTTCCTCTTCATGTGGTGGAAAGGAATAAGAAAAACACTAAAATAAAAAGATGAGTGGATTGAGAAAAAGTGCGACTGTGAGAAGTAATGGCGTTGTTTTTCGCGTGTAAACAAAACAAAGCTGAGAGAAACTTTTAAACCTGTGCTTTTTCATTTGCTGTTCCATGTCTTGCTTTGACAGACTGAAGGACGACAATGGCATGACATCAATGCCGAGGCATCTTTAAGCTCTGAACAAAGAGTGGAGTCAGGGGAACAGAGAGCCGAGCCAGGCGGCGTTTAAAATTAACGCGAGGTGCAGCGCTGAGGAGAAGCGACAGTGACACCCGAACCCAACTTCACTAGAAACACAGAGCCACCAACTTCCCACTATCATTCATTAAACGTGCAGGACCAATCACAAAGAATTAACATCATTATGTACACTTGTCAATTATCTTTTTATTCCTGCTGTCAGGTGCGCACATAAAGACATTCCAACACACACACACACACACACACACGAGCTGCTGTCTTTTAAGAGCACACTCTCTCTGGTCCCTCTGGGGTCTCCTACTCCACAGGGATCAGTTGTAGAGGCCTGGCTCTTTTATGAACATAATGCATTATTAAGCACCTCAAACATCTCCTGGGCCTTTGTTTATTACTGCTCTTATTAATCACTTGTGCATAATCTTGTCCCGCCCAGAGTGCTTTCATTTTCCATCAGCTTTTATATGCCCTTATTTTTGAACAGACTGCCACAAATGCACAAGGCACTCCTCCTGCGCTCTCGCCGTGACTGTACGTACTCAGCTGCACAATTACAATAAAGCGGCCACTCTCCATGCCTGGTAGGCCTCTCTGCCTGGTGCATTTGTGTGTTGGCCCGGTGACGAAGGACACCCATTCTTCGTGCATCTGAATGACGGGTGAATCCCTGAGGTCAGTGCTTTCTGCTCACAAAGCCTTATAGCCAAGGGACACACCTGTTGTTAAAATGTAAGGCACTTATGACCGTCTTATCACACAAAACGATACGCGTCTTTATGAGGGAAGTGTGTGGGGGGGGGGGGGGGGTGTGCTTGTGCTCTCCTTTGCAGTACCAGCGGTCACCACTGGCAAGCACTGTTGTCATAACATTTCCATCTGCACACGTGCACATTGACATGCACATGCTCCTCAGACACACACACACACACACACACACACACACACACACACACACACACACACACACACACGCAGCTACAAGGGTGTATTCAGATCAGAATCTTCACAAACTCTCAGTGAGCTTCCCACCCAGATGAAAGGAGATGTGTTCTGAAGGAAAGGGGGAGCAGGGTGGATCCTGGGGGATGAGTGTGTATACTGAGAGGAGGCGAGGAAGAGCAAACACCTGGAGTGTCATTCTCAGGGCTACGCCCCTGGCGACAGGGCCTCACTGCTTTCACAGAGGTGGCAACAAACGCAGACGTTCAAACGCCCCTCGCTCGCACAGGCATGCACGCTCCAAAAGAGATGAGCCGATGAACGAGGCGGGTGAGGAGGAGAGGAAGAAAAAGAGGGGAAAAAGTCGGGTTGCATCTCTGGGAAGAGGGGGATAAAAACCCGGGCAGAAGCTGCCACTGTTTTTCAGCGTTCAGTGATCAGGAACGTGTTTATGTGCGCTGATCAAAACCGTGCAGAGGTGATATAAACATTGTTAGGGAAACACGGTTAACAGACCTCTTTCAAGCCCAGACTGGGTGGGAGTTGGAGTGCACAGCGTGTGGAGATGTCACCGTCAAATCAAAATATAGCAGGCTAATGAAACACTCCAGTGGATTGACATATTGGCTTTGGGGCCTCATGAAAGTAGATTAACAAAAAAATAAATAAATCACTTAAAAAAAAAAAACTGGCTTCAAGAAGGTATTTCTGCACAGTTTACCGTGGTGTTCCAGTTGCCATTGAACAGTAACGTGAGCCGATCTTCAGGTGATCAAATCAACATCTCTAGTAGTTACGCTCTTTATAGTCAGCAGTGACAAAGCCGGAGTGGATAACGGACGTGTAACCAGATGTTAACGATACACAGACACAACAGGTCGCATATTGAGCTGCTGTGTAGTGAGTGTGCCGCCCCACACCCCCCTTCATGTTCGCCTCTTGCATTCATCAACTCCACTGTTGGCCGGCTGTGATTGGACCAGTGGACTTTGTGGGTGTGCACACACACACACACACACACACACACACACATGGAGAGGTGCTTTCAAATGAAATAAAAAGGAAAGAAAAAAAACCGTCCTGCCATGAATAGTAATAACTGCATTAAGATTAACGAGCATGGCGTGTAAAGAATAATTGCATCTGTCAAAAGATTAAAAATACATGAGCTGTAGCATTTGTTGAGGGGATGGTGGGAAAGCTCAGTGTTGGCTTTGAGGGGACGCAGAGAAATGGAGTGGGTCCACAGCCAAATGACTGTCCACCGGTGTACCTGGAGTCATCCATTCTGGCGAGGGGTGGGCAGCAGAGGGGGGGGTGGGCGGCGGGGGGGAGGTCGACCTTGGACACTCACAGCAGGATGTACAGTGACAAACAGGATACAGAATACTGTTCGCCCCATTTGCAGATCCTACATAGTGTAACACACCAGTGCTCGCTGCTGGGACTCAGAACTGGTTTCAGCCAAATCAATGTCATCATATGTGGCAGAGAACGCACCGAGGGCCAGTATTATACTTTATTACATGTTTGACTTTTGAAACTTACACCAACTTTACATTAAAACTCCTTATCTCAGCATTTGCCGATGCAGGTCCTCAAGGCCACGAGCCACGTTTTAGATGTTTTCGCACCAGAACCACGTTCAACTTGTCACTAAGGCCACGTTTACACATAGTCGGGTATTTACAAAAACGGATATTTCCCCCTCTACGTTTTGAAAAATACCCTTGTTTACACGAACCCGGATAAATACGCTGTTAAGGTGCTATGAGCATCCAAACCTGCAGGGGGCAGTGTAACAAGAAGCATAAAGTCATGCTAGCCAATCGGAATCCTGGAAAGAAACGTCAACAAATGACACGTGTGAAGCCTGAATAATATGGTTCCACATTAAATCGACGGCGTAGCCTACGTACGGTGCGCGTCGCTGCGTACCCTACGCCGTAGGCTCTGCGTTGGTGTAACGTGGAACCATAAATCAGCCTAGACTGCCAGTTACTTCCAAGACGGAACGAGAGTCTTTCGTTTGGAGTGACAGAGAAGTGGAGTTACTTTTAAGTGTGACTTTAGAATATAAAATAGGTAAAATACAAGAAAATATTGACGGTGGCCAAACAAATTGTAAACACAGGTCGCACAGATGATGCTGGTGACGCTTCTGTTGCATAATGTGACGTTCTGAAGCCTAAATCTCCGTTTCCCTCCGTTTACAAGCAAACGTGAAAACTGAGTTTTTCTAAAATCTCCACTTTGGCCGGAGTTTTCATAAATGATCGTTTTTGGTGACTTTGAGCTTCGTTTTCGTGTAAACGAACGGCCAAAACGCATGAAAACGCCACCGTTTTTGCTCTGTGTAAACAGGGCCTAAGACGTGCGCAAGTCTGTTAATGATGAATTCATTTCAATCAGGGGTCGGAGCAGGGAAACATCTCAAAACATGCTGAATGACCCCAGAGACCTTGATTGGGTTACGCTGCCCCATCTCGTTCTATAACTTTGTGAAGTTAGGACTGTTTTACAAAGAAAAATGATATCAGCTTAGTCTGGATTCAACATACTTTAGAGATTCATTTGCTATTAATCTAATAAATTTCCAAGCAAACAAGTTCAAGGAAAGTCCAATTCAGCTCAGTACAATTAATTCCAATTACAATTCAATTATATTCCAATTGAAACCAATTTGTTACAATGTATCTGGAATCAAAGTCAGTCCAACTGGTTACAATTATACTCATAATGCAAATGAATAAAAAGTCTCTAGAAGTTGTTTGTTTTGAAAAACAACAACACTAATGTAACCATTTATGCTGTCCAGTAATCACACAGAGTACTTCTTAATGAGCAATTATTACATCACACACTCCTCTCTTTTAATAAGTAATGATTTGACGATGTATAATACCAAAGCCAAGTCTCTGACCTTTACTGGGAAAGAAAAACAACTCACTTCTCATTAAAGAGTCGCAACAGTATAGAGAAATAGGCTGCTCCGGTTTGTAGGTGTAAGGTCATATGGAGGTGGGTAGCCACCTAGTCACCTGACGTAACTGGATACACCAGAGCCTGCTCCGCTACACAACACACAGCCTGCAAACAGACCATGTGACAACAACGTATTTAACGTCCAGCGACGGATGGCGCAAATTATTTAGCATCCTGAAAACAAATCCCTTTTTTCTCCCTTATATATTTAAAAAAAGGAGGAAAATAAAATGTTGGATGAAAGTGGCCTTTGCTCTTACTTAAAAATCATTGAATGTAACATAATACTAAATTGACTTGATTTACTCCTTGAGAGAGTGGTTTGTGAGAAAATACATACAAAAAATGCTTCTGCACTCGAGTTCAGGTCTTGATATAAAAGGTGTGGGTCAGAAAAATCTAACTGCATACATCTTCAAAGAACGGTATTTCTTATCACGGAAATAACTTCATTCAAAGTGACTGAGCGTGTGTGTGTGTGTGTGTGTGTGTGTGTGTGTGTGCGTGTGTGTGTGTGTGCGTGATAGCGCAATATCAAGCAGGAACTTCAAGGAAAAATGGAGACCTTTAAAAGTCAGTTGCCGCCGTCGCCATTCCTCTGACGCAGACTTTTATCTTGTATTCATTGAATCTGTAAACAGCATTCTCTACTCCTGCCACAAGTGTTCCTCTGATCTAGACTGAGATTGGGCTGCCATCTCCTGCAACAATGAGCAATATAGAACATGGTGCCCTGGCGCCCAGACAACAACTGAATAAACACATTATATGTTTTTTCTCCCACCCCGACTCGCCGTCTTTGCCCCCTCTTTTCCTTCTCCCCCCACGCTGTCTTCATCAGGCCCACATTCCACACAAAGCCAGACTTCAGTTGGGATTTTAATTGGCCCTTCACAATCAACAGCAGAGCTGCTCAAGGATGTGTTCACTCCTCAGACAGGCTACACTCAAGGACCAACGCTGGGGTTTGAAGTGGCCTCATGCCGAGTTTTGGAAGCCACTCTAGACTTTGAAAAATGGAGAAGAGCCCCAGGGTATAGAGTTTTATGCATCTTATATCCACATGCAGTCATACTATATCCACCGTGAATGTGGCAAGACAATTACTTTCTGGTCTGAGTGAGAAGACTCAAACCAAATGATGTCTTAATGATGAGAGAGTTGGTCCACTCACACCGGAAAGCCGTTCAAAAGGGAGGAAGATCATTTTGGAAGTAAAGTAAGTGTGGTGCTGTTCCTTGGGAAGATTCCCATCTCCGGTCTTAGTAGGAGACTTACCTGGGGCCTCGATGAGCTGTTTGTAGATTCCCAGGAACGCAGACTCTGCCTCCTTACTGCGCTTGTTCAGAGCAACCACCTGCAGGCAGGAAGAGGCCATTAGTGTAAACACGGGCTGACATAACCCCCACACTGGCATGCAAACATCCTGGCTCGGCAATCTTAATTTCTGGCAATAGGAACAGTTATTGGGGAGGAACGAGCAAACATGGCATGAACGAAGACCTCTCTGACTGTGAAGCACGGGGGCGATCTAATCGTGGTTTTATGTTTATCTTAAAACCTGCAGCACATTGCACTTGTTTCATTAAAAAGAAGCAGAGTCCGGATGGATTTAATATCATTATCACCAGGGGTGTCAAAAGTATTCACATTCATTACTCAGGTAGAAGTATAGATACTAGAGTTTAAAAATACTCCTGTAGAAGTTGAAGTTTCAACTCAAGTTTTTTACTCAAGTAAAACTATAAAAGTGCTGTTTTCAAAACTACTTAAAGTATAAAAGTAAAAGAAATGTAAGGGTCGAAAAAGCCATTAAGGACAAAAGCCATTGAAAATTAATGCATCTTAGTATAATGCAAATATATTAAAGAACCTTATATGTGTACTATTGAGCATTAACATGTGTTTCAGAGAGCAGGAGATATGATGACTAGTTGCCTATAAGTATTGTAATGGTGCAAAAAGTCAAACTTCAGAGGCATGTTATCATTTATCCTAACCTTTATTGGAATGTACAAGCAAGTTTAGTTGCAGGAATCTGAGGGAACGGATGTAAGAACAAAACTGGACAAGAACATCTGAAACAACCACAACCAAATTCACTCTATCTGGATGGAGCAATTTAACTGGATAGTTTTTTTTAAAGGCCGGAATGAAATAGAGTAACAAGGCTGTTTTTAAAATGTAAGGAGTAAAGAGTACAGATAATTGCATGAAAATGTAAGGAGTAAAAGTAAAAAGTCGTCTGAAAAATAATTACTCCAATGAAGTATAGATAACCAAAATTTCTACTTAAGTAAGGTAACAAAGTATTTGTACTTTGTTACTTGAAGCCTCTGATTATCACATATGAAGATAATTTTCTAAAAAAGACACAGACCATCACACCTGAAAGTTTGTTTTTACACGGACTGCTTTCTGGACAAATGGACAGATCCAGCCCACAATGTTTATCTTCAGGCTGTTTCCCATGTTGCTACTTGTAAGATGATAAAACTTTAAAAAAAAAAAAGCCTTACATAAAATATTGTTGAAATCTGTCAAGTATAAAGTCAAATACTTTGAAAATGAGATAACCACTTTCATTAGGGTTTCACAAACTTCACCAAGTATAAAATTATGTATGTCTGTTTCAAAGACAACACTGAAAATAGTATATTTCTAACAACACGTAATCAGCATAAGGACTAAAAGCCAGTCTCATAATATCCTGCTGATACGTCAAATATCTATATGAATTAACAGATAAATATCGAGCAAACAAAAAAAAAAAACAAAGCTGACTTTCTATTATGCATAAGCGGTAAGTAATGAAAGCATAAACTGTGACATTATTCTCCCTCTTCAGCTGCCAGGCCGTTACGTGTTGTGAGGGGTGACATTTGGCCCGTTAAACGTTGGCGCCGGTGTGTGCGAGGACACTCGCCAGTCGCTTCCTTCAGCAGCAACACTCAGCACCTGCTGTCCTCAACTCGGCGGGTGATGCAAACCAATTAACAATTCATTAGAAGGGACAAAGAAAGTGAATTAGCCACCACCTGGCCCCATGGAGAGGGCACCTGCACTAGCGAGTATGTGGGTTAGCCTGCTCTCGGGGCCCCGCTAGGACCTCGGGCCTGTTTGCAAGTCAAAGGACACGCTTTCAGCTCCTCTCAATGTTCTTTGCCTTACAACAGTATATCAGGTTAAGCAAAATCACCCCCACCACAAAGAGGAGACTACATTTAAATTACTGCCATCTATTGTCTATGTAGTTTCTGTCCCTGCTGATTACGGCCACTGTTGGATCAACTCAATGGAGCCTATAACAGAAGACTGAGCGTGTAGCATCTCTGAGCCGGGCTCCCCCTCGTCAGTATTGCTGCACTTGAAAAACATTCATTTCACAAAGGCTGAAAACACTTATGAGAATAGCAGCAGTGTGTTGAGGATGTTTAGTGGGGTTATAAATAAGGTGTGTGGAAAACAGCGCGAGACAGAGCACCTTTGATTTACTGGAAATGGCTGGCGTGTTCCCCGGGGAAGCATAACGACAGCATCATGTTTAAAGAAATATCATAAAGATCAAGCAAATCTCCCCCATCACTCCCACTTGGAGCAGCTCAGAGGAGTTCATGGAAAATGGAAAAGGCTGGAGCCCAATCAATACAGATGCAATAGTCTGTAGCTTGCTGCCAGCTCCCTGCTACAAAATGCTGTTGTTTCACTCAGTTCTACCCCAGTTTAACCTCCCACCCCCACCCACCTATCATTATCCGCTCCTCACCCGCTTCTCATCCATCCAGGACATTAAAGTTGCTTCACAAGAGAAAATGTATATCATAAACATTGCTGGTAACTTTATGTGTTGGTTTATGAGTGCATCAGCAAATTGTGTTGCTTCAGCAAAGGTGTGCTTTATATGCTGTGATAAGACTAATGTTTATTTAATGTTTGCTTTGTGTTAATGGTGAGTGAGAGCCGTTTGTTGAGCCACAGTTTGATTTTAGCCAGAAACAAACTTTTGTGGTTCAATTGCAGACAGCAAGCAAAACTACCAACAACACATGAAGACAAAACAACCTCCAACCAGAGCTCCACTACACCACTACGACATGCGCAAGGCATCAGGGTGTCACAGTTTTGTCACTTCCTGTTTTATTTTGAAGCCCATAGCTGCGTCCGAAATACCATACTTCCACCCTAATGAGTAGCAAAAACAGTATGTGAGATTTTTTAGTGCGTCCGAAACATTAGTACGTACACATTAGTATGTGCTATCCATACTCATTCCGGATACATTTATTTATTTATTTATTTTTTGGGCTCTAGTGGCCCTTTATTGAAGATGCAGACAGGAAAGGGGTAGAGAGAGAGAATGGGGACGACACGCAGCAAAGGTGCGCAGGCCGGGATTCAAACCTGCGACCGCTGCAGGAGGACTGTAGCCTCAGTATATGAGCTGCTGCTTAACCCACTGCGCCACCGAGCGGCCCATACATTTATTAGTATGGATTGATGGACACTAGCTAAGCAGAAACTTCCCACAATGCAATGCAGTGGCATTTGGTTGCTAAGTGCTGCGCAGATACGTTTATGTCCGTAATATTATTATATAATATTAATATTATAATATTCGTATATAATAATATTATATAATGTCATCTTGTTTGGGCCAGGATAAACGGGAAAGAGCGGAGTGGTGCTGCTACTGCTGCTGTGACTGGTTACCACGGTAACAACTCCCCCTCCCTACGGCAGGAAGTGCCGTGTGGCTCTGAGTAGTACGTCCGAATTAATGCATACTACTGATATTTACTCAAAAGTGTGCCGAACTTAAGTATACTTTTTGAGTATATACTGTTTAGTATGGCATTTCGGACGCACCGCATGTCTTTGTGTTTAAGTTCTGGTTTGACCTTCCTGTTTCCCATCTGGCCTGATTGTCTGCACCTGTGTCTCGTTAGCCCTTGTGTATATTCTTGTCTTTCCCTTGCTCCCTGCCGGTCCGTACTGTTCCATCCCTCCATGTTTTCCACGTTAGGTTTTTTCATAGTTTTTGATTCATGTTCATAGTCTGGTTTTTGGATCCTGCTCAGCAGTGTGTTTGGTTTTGTTTAAATTAAGAAATCATCTTTTTTTTGGAACGCCTGCCTTCTGGTCTCCTGCATCTGGGTCCTACTACAACCTTCCTGACACAGGGCGGCTGAAGCCATCGCTGGTAATCAGCTTCAGCTGAGAGTCTGATGGTTAAAATACATCAAGTCAGTTCTGCCTCTACTTATGTGCAACGCTTGAGACCTTGCAGCAGCAGCAGCAGCTACGGCACCATCTTCCACAGACCTGCAGGATCACCTGGCCCTCTATCATCCTTTAACGAGAGAACATGGAGATTACCTCCAAAATCACACCATTAACCTGCCTACAGACGCTAGCAGGGACATCAATCACACACCCGTCTGATGGGTCCTCACATCGGTGCCCGCTCTGCATGCAGTAACCCCTCCTCCCCCCTTCAACCCACCCTCACTATCATCAAAGTACTTTGTGGTGTGGCGCACAATACTGGCTAATCACAGACTCATTTTTGTGCCCGTGGAAATCAGCCACCGGCGAAAGCGGAGGGGAAGATTTGAGCCACAAGTCGCACACACACAAGCAGGGAACACTGCACAACGAGTTGCAGCTCAAGGTGGGACTACGACGGGCAAATCCTCTCTCCTCTTTGACTATGAAATATGGCTCCGGCCCTAGCCCTGGCTCGCAGAGCCTTCCTTGCCTTCACCCGTTTTTGTGATAAAGGATATGGCCACCGAGGGAACGGGCTTGGCCGCAGGATGGTTTTACAAGCATGAGTAGAGCCTGGGGCACAGTAGCAGGAGGGAGACAAAGAAAACCTGTTAGCGCCCCTCCATAACTCTTCACGCCGAAACAGAGTGGGCAGAGCACAGCCTCTGGGACAAGCCTGCTAGGAAACACTTACTGATAAGCCTTTGACAATACTTACAGTACCCAATAGTGAGCCTGTGTGTTAGAACAAACTAGCATGTGAAGAGGAGAGACAAATAGATTAAGAGAAACGTACAGGAAGAGAAAACAGAAAAGAGAGACTCCCATAAAGAATACAATTAGCAATTATGCAGTCATCATTTACAATTATCACAACTGGTGATTATGCAATTAGCACTCTAAATCATCGTTTCCCTCTCGGCCTTACCAGTTTGCCACCTCTGGTAATTTGGTTGTTTGAGAATAGGTTGTGATGATGCAGGTGATTAGTGAGCGTGACAGTGACAGGGGTGCGAGGTGCATGTTAAGGTAGCGTTTCGCACTGCGTTTGTGATCGGTATGGTGGGTGGCTTAGGGAACGGCAAATGTGTAGCTCCACAGTCCCCGATGTTTCCAAATTACCTGTCATCTTTCCCATGATGCAAAGGTCAGTGAGCAGTCACAGGGAGTCCATCCTGCTGTGCAGCTCAACGCGCAGCAGTCCAGCCCACAGGCTGACAGGGTGTCACAACAGCCCTGGTCCCGCTGCACGCTTATTAGGACAGAACAGTGGGAAAGCCCACCACCCAGAGCAACACTTGTCATAAGACCTTCTGCAGGAATTGCACTGGCTACCTGTCAAGCTCTCTGAGATCAGAAAAGGCGCAGGGCGCTTAGAAAATTGGGCAAATGTGGTCACCTTTTTACCACGCTATTTTTAAATATGCATTTCAAAAGATGTATGTTAATAAACAAAACAGAAGCCTCATGCAAAAGCTATGGAAAAGATCATATATTACCTGTGCCACCCAGCACTTCTGCAGCTATCACTGCTGCCAACTTTTTTTTTTTTTTTTTCTTTTTTTTTGAGGGCAGGTTCACGGGAGAGGCGGGGGCAGGGACATGAGCTGCTGAGGAGTGACTGATGAGTGGGTGGAGGAGAGGGGCATAGGTAAACACTATTGCAATACAGTCTAGATGGTGAGAGTCCCGTGTGCACCCACACACTCGTACACACACACGCTTTAGCTTAGAGGCATGCAAACACACACACACACACACACAGCAAATTGCCTTCAAACATGTACACTGCACACAGCCCGTGTTTTCTGAGGGCAGATTTAATCATGATGACATTCATCTCAGAGCTGCGGTGGCAGCGTGGCGGTGGCTGTGGCCGTCTTTGGATGCCCGGTGAGATGAACAGTCAGAGCACTGACACACATCTCGTCGCTGCGTCAATTCCAATCAGCGGTGCCTGTCATTCAAGCGCGCTGCGCTCACAACAGACTGACGCCACTGTCGCTCAGCCTCTGCAGAGCTGCCGTCTCAGCCAAATAAATGGCCAAAGCTGACCATACTAATATTCCTTTGAACCAGTAATCTGCTCGTCATGTGACTACATGCTGCAGCGATGCAGCGACAGATCAGAAGTGAAAAATGAAGCAGCCTGGCAGCCTTACGGATGAGCCTCTTCACCTGTATTTGAATGTTGAAATAAATTAAAGTAAAGTAGAGTCTTGTAAAGTGCAGAAAAAAGAAAATTCTTAGATGTTTAGGACCCTATCAAATTTCTGAGTCCTATGAAATATTGATCGTACAGCTATTATGGAAGCAGATGGACCCTGGCGGTCATCAAAATTGCATACTATGCATTCAATGCAGAGTTCAGTATGTACTGCATATTGGTACAGAAGTCGCCAACATAAAAGTAATTATGCCAAGGCACAACCAGAAGCCAGGCACCTTTGTGGTGCATTGCAGCCAGACTAGTCATTTTTGCAACTCCCCAAATCCTGCAATACTACATTTTGGCAAAAAAAACAAACTAAATCTGTACACAGTAGTAGTATAGTATGCATTTCCAATAACAGCCACCACCATTTGAGCTAAACTATAATGTCGAACCAGCCCCAACTTTCCTATGTGAAGAGAAATGCCACTTTTTTGTTGTTGGACTGTTTTCTTAAGTTTGCAGGAGATGGTTGTTCATGAAAGATCCCAGTAGGTCCACAGATTCTCAAGTACTCAGCCGTGTCTGTCTGGCATGGACAATGTAGTACATATTAAACTTTATGTACTCCCTTGGATGTATAAAAAGATTTTTTTATGCAGTCAACTCAAATAATCACACAATTCTCTACGAAAAGCATCTTAAAATCAATGGCCACAAACTAAGCGTACCATAATGCATTGCACCAACTGAAAGATGGTGTACAGTTAAGCAGACTCTCAGCAGCACCAGGATTTTCATAAAAATGCAAGTCATATATTAACGTGTTTTCCAGTTTGGTTTACCAGTTGCTCAGTAATACAAATTATGAATTAATATCATTATTACATGTGAGTAAGAAATCTCATAAACAAACACTTTTTTTCCTCTCTTTATAACTGGAGGAATGAGATAAACTCATAAGATGCGGCGCAAAAATAATGTGCTAAATGTAATATGATTAATGAAAATGTGATTAACTTTAACAGAGCTGAAAAATTACAAAGCCGTTGGTATTTATTTGCATGTTTTTCCTTGTGTGTGTGTGTGTGGTTATGGGGGGGGGGGCTAAGTTAATTCAATTTAGAGCACTACAAAAATACTTATGGTACGAGGAACCAATACTGTGTCATAATTAGACATTTCGGACATTTTGTAGGAAACTGTGTGATTATTTTTCTGCTGAAGAAAGAGGTTTGGACCTCACTGCCCCCTGCAATGTTCACCTCTGTAGCCACACTACACATGTTGTAAAGGTAGTAGATTGAGCTTTATAGTTTTAATAGTTACTTATATATGAGACCTTTGCTCAACACCACCCTGGAGTCATTATGTGGACCCAGGCTGAGAGCGCGCACATAAAGGTGGAGCTGATGTAATCCCACAGGACATGCCACATGAAACTGCATAATAGACAGATCATGACACAACATTAAACCCAGATCAAAGGGCCTGCTGTCGCTAACAGGCAGCAGGTGTTTTCTGGGTCCCCCTCTCCATCAACAGGCAGCAGAACCACCGGGTTCCCAGCCCGCTCCACAACACTCAAACGCACCAGCTTCCACACCAGCGCCTCAAAGTCACGGCAAAGTCAGCGTCGAGAGATGAACCAAGGAAGAGAAAACAAACTCTTTCTGAATGTCTTTGTAGTTCAAAAGACAGGAGTTGTCATCTGGTTTGAGCTCATTCTTTTCAAATGTTTCATGCGGAGAATGACTAAAACCTTGACGAAGGTGCGTCTGCCGGCTGCTTATCTATCACGATATGAGGGGGAAGAAAGAGTGTGGCTGGCCTGGGGTAAGATGAAGACCTGGGTTAATGTGCTAAAAGGTAGGGATGCATTAATGAGTGCATCTTTCAGTGTTGGTCGAGCTGCTGGGAGTACCGTAGAATCCATAACAGTGCCGTCATCCAGGCACTGTTTTGCCCTGGTGAGGAAAGCTACGACAGATGGGATGTCAAGGGTAACTGTGCCAATGTGAGCCAAAGCCCTGGAGTGGATGGACCCTGGCTGGCTGCTGGTGGAGCAGTTCTGGTAAAGGGAAGGGGGGGGGCTGCTGCATCTCTCACCCTCAGACACATGTTGACAGTGTTTCTGTAGCCCAGCCTACACTAGTCAAGGTGAGACAGCGTGACACGAGGGGGGAGAGAAGGAGTGGAAGAGGCAGAGAGGATTCGGCTATGATGGATAGCGCTCTCTGTGCACCTCTCTTCTCCCTTCCTCTTAGGAAGCTGGTGACTTTCCAGTGAGGCAATTATCATTGTGGAATGCATAATAGCCTAATTAATTACAGGTGTCAGTTCTGCCTTTGTTTCAGCATGGAGGAACATCATGCCAAAGCCACATCCGCCAAAAAAAAGAAAAGAGAACGGCGCTGATCAACGAGCCCAGGACGGCGAATAGAAGTGTGCGGCTGACGGAGGAACGAGCGCCGTGGAGACGACTTGATGTCTGCCAGGCATCCAGTTGCTAACGGAAGATGGATTGGAAACACATGGTGCAAAAATTAGCTCCATTATTTGCTTGATGAGCCTGCCATTGTCAATGACATTGCTTGGAGGAAGATCTCAGGTAGGCCCGGTATCTGGCGTCTCTCCGAGCAGTGAGGACCAGCACAACGTTGGCGGCGGCGCCGTCAACAATCAGCCTCCGTATTCAACACCTCTGACAAACACGGCATATCATTTGTTCTGTCAGATTTGCCAATTCCATTCATTGCAGCTGAGAAAGCCAGAGAGCACACAACTGCCAGAGAGAGGGGAGAAAAAAAACATTAAATAAAAAAAAATAAAAAAACACAGGACCTGCAAAAGGACAGAAGTGACTGATGGGGTGACTGGGTAGGAGAGACAGCACAGAGATTTGTGTTATTCTCCTCCTTAGCTTAACACAAGCATACATTGCTGCACCCCCTAATGGAACGTCACGTATAGAGAGAGTGTGTGTGTGTGTATGTGTGTGTGTACACTGTATAGTGCAGCTTGTGTGTCTCTCCTATGGGGGGTCGTGGCGGTAGGCTGCTAATCCCTCCACGCCCCCAGGCAGTGGGGGCTCATTGTAGAGTACATTGAGTCTAATAGGAGCGGGCGCTGCAGTTGTACGCAGCGCTTTCTGCTCCCGCTGTGAGAAGGGTTTTACATAATTAATGACTGTTGATGTTTCCCAGGTAGTCGCCCAGCAAATTCACTCCTGACTCGGCTGCCACCGTCGTTGGTTCCACAGAGAATGAGCGACACTAGAACAGACAGCTTACATTACAGGCATAAATAAGGCAATTTTGTACAGTGTCTTCTGACATTACTGTGAGAAGGGTTCAGGGCCAAACGATTCGACGCGCTTCAGAGCTGAGCTCAGACAGAGCATTTCTGTGCCTGCGAGTCGGAGCATTTCAGGTTGACGCCAGCCAAACTCTTTCCGTCAGTGGTTTTTTTTTTTTATATAACCCTGTGTAACATGCAGCGTCTCCGGACAAATTATCATTCACGTCCGCAACAATCAGTGTACCACACGTTAGCCTGGTGGTTGGGGTTTGCATCCTCCAAACCAGAGTCTGGACAGCCTGCCGGGCCCTCGGGGCCCTTGCAAATATCACTGGGAGCCAGTCCACATTTATACTAGAGCATGTTAAATTAAACATTTAAACATGACACCGAGGGAGGGCTATTTTTTACTACTCTCAGCCCCACTACTCATTATTAATTTGTAATAACCTTTAAGGCTTTTTGATGTCATACATATTTTACAGAGAGATATCACTCCGGCGGGGCTGCGGTGGGCCTGTCGATGACGGATCACCAGAGTGCCATCAAAATGTGGCTTCATCTGCTATTATTAGGACCAGTGAGAGTTCAGGAGGGCCTTGAGAATCAGTGTGTGCGTTCATCTATACACACCAACATTCGTGCATCAGTGTGGCAACATGAAAACACCGAGAGGAAGAAAGAGGAACAAGAGAATTATTTCTGGAAGGCATTTCTGAGTTAAAAAGCGTTGAGGTATTTTTGATAACCGGTGTTCATTTCAACAACATAAATCAGCAGAGTGATTAAATGGTCCAGGGGGGGGGGGGGGGGACACACGAGCACCCCCCCTCGGTCTCCTTCACATCCCTCCGTTGGAGGGCTGGCCAAGACCCATCTCGGTCCCGCTCTGCTGGGAAGCCTCCGTGCCTGCTGGATGCCGGCCTAAAGCTCATGTACGCCGGTGCCAACACGCCACTAAAAGCTGTAAAACAAATGAGCTCTGTTTGGTTAATGTACACTGATTGACCTCTGCTGCCAGGCATTTGATGTCATGATTGTAATGACCGCCTTTCTGCCTGATCACTCATAAAACGTGACAGGCGTGAGGTGGCAATTCAATCTGAGAGAATGAGGGCTAATTGGATGAGATGCTTATAGCAACAGCACTAACATCATTTTCAAATCCACGATCTGGGCAACAACTTATTAGAGTTTTATATGTTGAGGTTGTTAAAAAGGGCATTTAACAACATTTTTGCAATAAATAATGAAAAGAAACGCTGAATCTTGTGTCAGAGGACTCATACTGTGTTTGTTCATGATTAGCAACTTGTTTATGTCTGAACCTGGATTAAAAAGATCTCGTTGTTCCGATGTCAAAGTCCGTTTTTGCATGTTTGACAGGTAGCAGGACTTTTTCAGAATCAGAATCAGAATCAGAAAAGGGTTTATTGCCAAGTTTTCACACGAGGAATTTGTTATGGGGATTGGTGCAACACAATACAAATATAAAAACAAATATATAAGAGATAAAATAAAATGAAATGTATAAACAATAAAAAGTATAAACAGTAAGATAAAATGTAGACCGGAAATGTACAAAATGAGGTTTTAAAGTGCCGGGTGAGTCTGTATAAAAGTGACTTAGGAACTTAGGATAGGTAAAAAGTATAGACAGAAATGTACAATGAGGTTTGTAAAGTGCCGGATATGAGTCTGTGCAAAAGTTGGAGGATTGGAGTTTTTACGTTAATGTAACGTAAAGTAACACGCACCAAATCACTGCGGCCGCCATCCTCTCCGGCGCCGGAAGTATAAGGAAAAAAAAACAGGAAAACAGGAACGTTTTCAACGTTCCTGTAGACTAAGGCCATTTCACTGTCTTCACTCTCCCTCTGTAATGCCAGACTGACTCAGTGGTGTTCAAATTAGAGCTCTGTGGGGGTCAGACTATTTCCTGCAGGACCCCTTATTGTTCTTGTCACTTAAGATTGTTTTTCAAGATGAATATCTGGGGTCCCCGTCCTGCCGGAAATTGAACATGGCGAAGAGATGTCTCACTCACGATGCATCACAGAACATCTGAAGTGCCTAAAAGCCGACACAAAGCACAATACAACTTCTGCACCTGTAAAACTAACGCCATGTATAATCAAATGACAGTTGTTTGTTTTAAACTAACCAGCTAATGGAAAGAAAGGTCAGGAATGTAGAAGCTGGGGTGCCTAATGACAACATTTCTTCTGTTACATCGTTGTAAAGATGATGTTCAAGAGCACTAAATCAATCTTAAGCAGCCTCAGAAGCTTTATAGCTTTATATATACATACAGGGCTTGACTTTAGTGGATATCCATTGGTTGCTGACTGTTACATAACCCACAATATGCTCAGAGTGTAGGACAATTCAGTGCGGGTTATAAATAAAGCACCTGACGCACGGCTGCAGCCACTGTGATTTGGGCAAGTTCTCACATGGGATCTCATAGTTCTGCAGCCCCACCGCTATTTCCGGCTCTGCCTCATTACAACATCCACCATGAGTGAAATATATTATATATACACACACATATACATGCACCTATATGGAGAAGAGAGAGCATGAAGGGAATGTTCAGGCTCCCAGCATGAACATTTAGGGAAACTCTGTTGTGGAGATAACATGTGACCGTCAGATATTGCAGTATTGCAATCTTTGCCACATGGCCCTGAAAGGAGATGGTCTGCAGTCCTCGTTGACATGGAGGAACACACACACACACACACACACACACACACACACACACACACACACACACACAAAACCCTTCATAATGACTACAACTGCACCACATTGTCTCCCTTCAACAGGGCAATGTGCGTGCGACAGTGGAAATGTGGGGCAGGTATGTGGTTATGTGGTCATGCATGCAAGTGTGAGTTCTTATACGAGATGGGAGAGGTTCGGGAAAAAAATAATATATATACATTATTGCATGACAGCTTGTGCCTTCCTGAATGATTGTGAGTGTGCTTCTGTGCGAGCTTGTGGAGGCCCTCTCACACCACAGCAGCTGGATAATTTAGTTAGGGAATAGCTGGCTGTCCTTCAGGTGAATGGCCAGAGATTGGTCTCAATATGAGATGTAATAAAACAAGCCCATCACTGGATCTCACCGCTCCTCCGGCTGTCCTTCACATGTCTCGCCAGAAGACGACACGCACCCACAGACATTCTCACGCGTGCCTGCCGCGCACAGTTTCAGTGCAAGTATGTGTCCTTATACCTAAGAAAGCTAAGGTTTGATATTCTGACAAAAAACGATTCAGTGGTTATTGCTTTTTCCATTTCACTTTGGGATGGCCTGCAACACGTTTATTTTTATTCCTCCCGTCCACTGTGCATCTGAAGGGATGACCGATTCAATTTCAACAACACGAGTAAATACGAGCAAATACTGAATATTCATGGTGTCACAATATCCACATTTGGTCCAGTTTCCTTCTCATTGTTCTCCACGTTTGTCCTTTACAGCAGAGGTGGACAGAATACTCGACCCCAGTACTTGAGTAAGAGTACAAATACTACTGGTCAAAATTTACTCCGTTACAAG
This sequence comes from Cololabis saira, assembly GCF_033807715.1. NCBI lineage: Eukaryota > Metazoa > Chordata > Actinopteri > Beloniformes > Belonidae > Cololabis > Cololabis saira. Next base: position 11,366,779 of record NC_084595.1, on the reverse strand, counting down.
TACAAGTAGCTCAGTCAAAATATTACTCAAGTAAGAGTAGAAAAGTACTTGCTTTTAAAAGGTACTTAAGTATCCAAAAGTAAATGCTTTTAAATTTACTTTAAGTAAAAGTAAGAGTAAGAGTAAATTTCTTATTTTCCACATCAGTAAATTACTACATTTTTTCAAAATTAATTTAAGGATCTTTTAACTCTTGTTTCTTCAGTCTTGACTTGTTGCGGCTCTGTCTTCTTGACAAACGCAGGCTACTTTGGCGGTATCGTTTTGAGGAGGCTTAACGTATTTCTGCTTTACGTACATCCCAGTGGAGAGCGTGCACTGTGATAGGTCTCCTCCTTTGACAAAAACAGCTTGTGTCCAATAGGATGAAAGTAACGAGTACTTTTCAGCCTTCCTAGAAATTTACTCGAGTAAAAGTAAAAATATTTGTCTTGGAAATGTATTCAAGTAAGAGTAATAAGTACCAAAGAAATCTAATACTCAAGTAAAGTACAAATCCTCTGGATATGTACTTAAGTACAGTACTCAAGTAAATTTACTCCGTTACTGTCCACCACTGCTTTACAGTATCTGAGTCTAAAGTATTTTTGAACGCTCAAAGAAACTAACCAACTGTATTAGTCGCGAGCTTTCTAAATGCATCTTGCTGATTATTTTCTAAGTTATAGAAATAACCTTTTTGTCGCTAGTGCAACCAATCCCTGCACGTTCATTTCCTCTGGAGCGGTCCACCTCCACATTTCTTCCAGACTAGTTGACGACTAAAGCAAGCAGGGCCGTTTCACCTGTCCGAATGCTTGGCCACAGCTGACGCCGACCGCTTCTTGCCAGACAACCAGCAACAGCCTCCTCCACACACACACACACACACACACACACACACACACACACACACACACACACACACGACTGTCCCCTCGGCCCCTCTTCAGGCTGGGCCTTTCACTCCCAAAAAGAAGAGCCCCAACTCTCCCGTTAAATCCACAGAGACCCAATTACAGGGACTGCAGGAGAAATCACGAGGAGACGCAAAGTTACTTTGCTTTAATTGAGGATGTGTTTAACACTCTCCAAAGGCCACTGTGGCCATTTCATGTGTCTGATGAAACAGAGAGCCCTGCAGTGGGACTTTAAAACATATCTGTTTGCGACAAAAGGAGAGGAGCACTCTGATATGTGGAGCTGTGGCGAGTGGGATTCATGTCTTATTTCCATAATAAAAATAAGGATAAAACAAGCAGGTCTCATAAAAGCATAAAAACACATTTGATTTGTGGTGAAGAAGCAACACTTTAATGTCGGATGGACATCAGAAGGGGTTGCGCTTTTCCCTTTCAGAGTTACTTCACTTACAGCTGCTTGCTTTAATAGAGGCACATGTTAATTAGTATTGTAGTTAATCCCATATTAAAGAGACCCAAACTGTCAGGTCATATTATAAACAATCGGTCCTAATGTTCGTGCATGTGACATTTGGAGCTGCTATCTCTTCTAGCAAAATGTTCCCAAGGTACTAATTGGCCTACTTTACGCTGTTTTTCTTTGAATCGCCAGTTTCTTTATCATTTAGGATATTAGCCTTGACAAGCATCATGCCGTATACCACAGGCACAGCACGGGTGGAGATGAGCCACATCTTGCTTTTCTTTTCTTTTTGCAGAGGGACAGCAGAAATTGGAATAATGTTTCACACTAGCCTATATTACGGCGAGATCCACCTTTACGGGATATTAAAAACAATTTGAAAGAATAAAAGTTCAAACACTTAGCCAGAAGCAAAGTGAGTGTAACTTTTCCCCGTTTGCATTATTTAAGATGGGCTCCATCATTTTATCAATCTATCGATCTCTCACCAGAAAGATGAAAATGGAAAAATAATGAGGCCGATGAACACTGTGTAAAGAACATCAATGTGCAAAATTTAATTATCTGTGCTGGAAAGAGAAGGAAAAATGTGTCGGCTGTTTTCTAAAACAAAAAGAAAGTGGGGAAAAAAAAAAAAGAGCGGTTAATATTTTTCCCTCTCTGCATATTTTAATTACCAGATCAATCATAACTACGTACTGCAGTACTGCAGAGAAAAGAAAATTGCAAGCCTAAATGAAAAACAATAGATTTGCTTTAAAGTCTTCGCTCTTTTGAAGTCTAAATTAAAATTTCAGGTACCTCTACCAGAGCTTTCTTCAGAAAGTTATGATATTTAATTAGCGTGTTTAGATTTTGCTGGAATTTAACTCCACAGCCGGGCATCACGTGAAATGAAGACTAGTGTTCCCAGGCTAAGGCGGGGGGGGGTGGGGGGGGATGAACAGAGGGAATTAAATCAGTTCGGCTTGTGAGGGATGTGTATCCTCTGACAGAAGCTCATGTTCTTTCAACTTGTGCTGCCATTGGCTTGATCGGAGGCCGGGTCTCGGTGTTCAGTGGAGTGGAGAAACAACTTTACTCCAACTGTGCGTCTGTGCAGCTCAGATTCTGCGCCTGAAATCAGAGATTTGTGCCACAGAATTGGCGAGGCAGCTCCTTCGTTACGCCTTTTTTCCCCTGCTCACATGAGCTTTTCCTGGTTGCGCGAGAGCTGATGTTTATTTCTCCTGGCATGTCCTCCCCGGCGCCGAGCCACCGATTTCACACATTTTTATTGGCTAATTTGACTGTGCGCTTGCCAGCAGCTCAGAGTGAGCCAGGAGTAAGAGAATCTCAGAGATGGTTACTACAGTGTTGCTGCTACTCCGACTGGGGGCCGGGGCGTCGCACCTGCCTCATAACAAGCAGTCCACGGCACCAGACGTAAGAGAGCACGCTCTTAAAAACCGGTTCTAGGATTAGTTACAGTGCGCTGAAGAGGCGTGCATCTGTGCAAAGGGCCAGGAGGGGAATATGATTGGGTGCTCTTTAGGTGACAAGGTTTTAAAGGAGAGGATGTACGCCCACTCAGATGTCCAATAGGAGCGTTGCAGCCTGCGCCGTGCGTGCGTCCATCCTCAAACATGGCTAACATTTGCACAGCAGCAGCACTCAGGCGTGATGTCTCTGGGCTCTGAGGTTTGTGCTGTCAGGACGGTGGAAATTAAACCTGGCACTGCAGAGCAGAATGTGCTGAAACTCATCAATTCCACATGGCTAGAGAGCCAAGTGCCTATTTATAACACCCCCCCCCCCCTTCTCTTCTTTACCTGGTGTGCTTCCCTGGCTCTAAACACGCATCCATAATGATGAATACACCCAACTGGGACGTTCCGACAGGGCATCAGTCAGAACAGGAAAACAAACACGGCAAAACAGACACGCACGCACACACAAACCGTCAGATCACACCACAGCAGAGGAGGGATAAGACTGACACCGCGAAGGCTGATGGAGAGGTTGAGGCGTCTCAGCATAAAAACACCCAGCAGAGTCTCAACAATCAGTCACCGCGCAGGAAACAAACAAGGGCAGTCAGATATATTAAACTTCTACAAAGAGCTGAAACATGGTGCCCCACGAAAAGATTGTTTATGTTGTCATTGACTTAATAAACAATGTTTCCTCTCAAAGTTTATTGTGGTACTTTCGCAAAATGGAATGATGGCATTTTTTTTCTTCAAATTCTGAAGCAAATTTGCTTCATAAGGTTTAAAAAAAACAAAAAAAAAACAGGATGTCAGCAGCTATTGTTTTGAGATTTTTCATTGGAATCGATTCTGAAGTTAATCACAAAGAATTAAAATGAAAAATAAAATGCAGTGCACATTTGTTACACTGCATGGTTTGTCCCAGCCTTAATATGACTTTGTGTTTATGAGTCTATGCTTATTTCTGGAAAGCATGCAGTGGTCAGCTGCAGAGACTATATTTATTTATCTGGCCGGCTGCATTATATTTATACCGAGGGCCTTATATTCCCTAACGCAATGTGACCTGATGCAATGTGTGTGACCTTTCAAGCATGGGCAAGGTGCACGTAATAAACACCATCATGACACATGGCCTGTTATAATAATAATTAAAAAAAAAAAAAAAAGGACAAAGTCAGTCATTGCCGATAAAAGCAGGTTTAACCCCTCAGATGTTTTTTTTGTTTGTTTTTCCCCCGCCCAAATTAGATTTTTCTGGGGAGTGAGAAATAAATATCCCTCACGTCCTTTTACATAAAGCCTCTGGTCATAATGGGTATAAATTCCTTTCACGTCATTGTTGGATATCATTATTTTGCAGATGTCCACAGCAGACATGGTTCAGTAATAAAGTACGCTAATTGTAACCTTCAGATGTCAAGTGGGTGTGTGAGATTACAGTAAACCACAGAGTGTGACAGCATCATCACTTTTCCAATGACACTGATAACCAAATTGTGTTAATACCTGTGTGAACTGACACGGTATCAAACAACAGATCTAATAGTAGTTTTGGTTCGGCCACAGCGGATCAGGATGCAGAGCCCACCGGGATGTTATCAACACCATTGATGCTCCGACAGCCCACCGAAACCAGCAGATGCCTGTAATATTTGACATGGCAATGAGAGGCTTCCGAGTTCTGAATGATCTCATCAGGCTGACATGTGAAAGCATTTCCGATTTCTCCCAACGAGGAAGGAGAGGAGATGATTAAGAAATTAAAAACCCTTAAAAGGTTTAAAAATCCACCAATGTCAAAAGTGTTTGAGTTCATTCAGCTGCCACAGCTCAAGAGATCATAATTCTCTTTTGTTTTTATTGTAACGGACAACGAAGGATTCAAAAGGTTAGTAAACTGGAGCCGACTTTGTTCAGAAAAACATCTAATGCATGACAAATTACTGCAGGATCTTCCTATTTTTACTTGAAAACACTGAATGGTGATGGTAATGATGGTGTCAAGCTGACATGGAAAAACCATATAGCATATGTAAAAGCCAAGGTGGCGAAGAGTATATATATTTTGAATAAGGTTAAGTTTATTTTGAATACTAACACACTAAGAACTCTGTATTGTACATTTATCTTGCCATATCTAAATTATTGTGTGGAAGTGTGGGGTAATACCTATGTAAGTAACATCTCTCCTCTGTTTGTGCTACAGAAAAGAGCAGTGAGAGTCATTCACAGGGTCGGCTTCAGAGAACCATCAAACAGATTATTTATTTCGGCAGGTTTGTTGAAAATGGCGGATATAGTTGAACTTCAAACTTTAAAAATAATGTTTAAAGCAAAAAATAGATCGTTACCAGAACAGTTACAAAATTTGTTCAGATTGGAGGATGAGGACAACAGACTTAAACTTGATTTCAAACATACTTTTGCAAGGCTAAACATAAAACCAAATGTGTATTTCTGTTACATTTCTGTTACAGGTGTAAAATTATGGCATGGACAAAGCAAGGAACTGAAAAGTTGCACAAGTTTGTATCAGCTTAAGAAAATGTTTAAAAAAGAAAAGATAAGTGCCTACAAAAAAGAAGAAGGAGAAAGAGAAAAAAATAGATAGAAGAGTGGTATTTTTGTTTGTTTTCTTGTTATAAATATGGGTATAGCTGGTGTTCAGTAAGTCAACGTAATTATATTAACAGAGAGGGGCAGGTATCATAAGTTTTTTCTTCTTCCTGCTCCTTTTCTTTCATGCTGATAATGTGTACTTCATGGAATTTTGTACAACATTATTAAGAAGATATACCATGAATGGAATAAATGAAATGAAATGAAAATGGTCTTGTTTCAAAGGTTTTTCGTTCAATACAATTTTTTTCACCAAGTTCATCCATCCATCCATTTGCTATACCCACTTTATCCTTTGCAGGGTCAGGGGGGTCTGCTGGAGCCTGTCCCAGCTAATTTCAGGCGAGAGGCAGGGGTTACACCCTGGACAGGCTGCTAGTCCATCACGGGGCCACATATACAGACAGACAACCAGGCACACTCACACTCCCAAGTTCATATTTTATCAAATGTAATATTGCATCCTGGACTTAAACATGCGTTATCATAATCATGATCATAAAACGCCTCTTGAAAACGAGGGCAGTGTTATCAAAATGCGATTAAACAAGCATCAGAATAATGAAGGAAGCAAATTCCCAGTACATAAACTTAAATTTCAGATGAGAAGATGATCCAGGGGTAAGATAGAGAATGTTTCCAATTAAGCTTGTTCAGCTTTGATCAACTGTGATCAATGAAAGTTTAAAAAGAGGAAAACCAAAACTGAAAGTTTGGGTCAAAGCACTGATGTGCAGACCAGGCGACGCTCTCGCCCTCTGGGGATGCAGGAGATGTAAAAGACTGATAGAAGTTATTACCCTGCTCCCCGCAGCCCTCTACCGCTTTGCTCTCTCCTCTCCTCTTCCTGCCTCCAAACTTCATTGCTTTTCCTTGGTATTAGGAGGACACAAGTTACAGTCCTGGAGCAGAGCGCCAGTGGTTTTACATGGCTCTGGAGCCCATTATGTTCCCCACAATAGTCGAGCGGCGTCAACGTGGTCTGAATAGGTAATGGCCTGGAGATCCCGGGCCTGGCCTGCTGCTCAATGAGCCTGACAAGCCGAGTGAGAGACAGACATTAGAGGAACATTGTCAGCCTGGCATGGAACAGCCTGGTCGCAGCCAGCGGGAATGTGGGGCAGGATGGGAAAGTGCAACAAGAGCTGGATGATGCAAGAAATGCCTCTAAAAGGCAGGGCGTGAATAATAGCAACGGGAATATTCAGAGGCAACTGCAACGCAGGGATCTGGTTTATGGGCATAGATATATTAGCCCATATTACACGATGTACAAGGAAAATCAACAGGAACTTGCCTGCATAACTGTATAAGACGGCAGAAATCTGCGACTCACTCATTCCGTCACATCCTTCCCAAGTTAGCCACATCCACTCATGCAATCTGGACCTAATAAGCTCAAGGTTTAGCCCGTGATAAAGATCCGTCTTCATTGAGTTGGAAAAGCTATAGCGCCCGCCGAGCATTTTTCCTAACAGCGCTCTCCCTCATCTATGAAAGTGCCATAGAGCCCCTCAGACAATTAGGCAGGGAAAAGCTTTATGACCGTTAGACTCACTCAGTGAGTGGCACTCTTGCCGCCAGAGCCGCCAGGAGCGCTGGCTCGTGCAGAAAGGTAATTACGGAGCCTCTCATAATGACACGGAGGAAGCTTGCGTCATAACACCCACAGCCTTTTATCATAGCGCTGTAATTAATTATCATCCTTTACTCTTTGATTCATTCCACTATTCATAACATATTCATACATCCAAGAGAAATTATCATTTCCTTCAGGAATTAATCAAAAGGAGGAAGAACTGGTCGTCTCTCGATGGATGATCAAAGACGGTGTTTGTCTACCTCACTGCATGGCAGGCAAGCTCCAGGCGAAGCACTATGGGCAAGCTCTCCAACAACACTGAAACTCTCTACACGCCAGCTCCCGTGCTCTGGTCAAAATCCTCTGCAAGAGTTAGGCAAGCCTGAAAATGCTGTATTGATGTTGCTGATAAATGAGATGTAAAAGGATGTGACACACAACCGTTATTACTTTTGTTGCACATCATCCCTCATTCCTCCTGTCGTCCTGCAACACGTCACCTGACAAGGTAGATTATTCAAAAAGAAAGAAAAAAAACATCGAGTTTGCATGAACAACAAAAAGATGTTATTCATACGACTAAAAGAAGTTAAAGTTTCTGTTTTTTTTCCTTTTATTTGGAAGCGTACCTTTTAGGCGCGAGATCTCAGTTATGCAGATGAGACGCTGCAGCCATTTTAAGATCTCTTAATGCAGCTTCAAGGAGACAAAAGCTCCTGTATCTTCAAACTACCTCCTGAGCTCTCATAGAGGACAAGCAACAACAAAAACAACAAACACAAAAACACGAGTCTTCCCTTACATCATCATTTCCCAACCTCAGGGGAAGAAATGGCACAGTTAGACTGATAAACAGGTGTCCACCGGCCCCCAGTTCGCAGCGCTCTAATAGCCGTTTGATGTTTTTGATGTCTAGTCAGCTCAATCGTACCTTGCTGCTTGGTAATGAGGGCCAATAATGATTCCTGAGCTTGAGGGGTTAATGGTATGTAACCGGCAGAGTTGCTAATTGCACGTTACAAACTATTTATCAGAATCTCCATCTGCACAAGCACCACAACTCTCATTGTGCACGCTAAATTACTCCACGGATTATCATTGTAAAGCAAGTTTCAGTAATTAGAGCCATACTGTCGTTTTCTTTTTCTGGGAGCACCAAAACAACGTCAGGAGGAAAAAAAAAAAAGACTGGAACGACTGGTTAATTTGGTCCTGATGCTCCGACTGACAAAAGCCTGACGTGAAGACGGATCTGCTGCTCTGAAACAAACATTCAAAAAAATCAGTCACTGTTCCTTTTTTTTTTCTTCACCTTCTTGTCTCACGATGATATTTCCTGAAGGGAGAAAAGTGAGAGTGAGGTGTAAATTGCACCGAGAAGCCCGACAGTCTCGGTGAAGTGTGTTGCATCAATGTTCAGAGGTGTGTGAAAGTTCTGCGAGGAGAATGTTGCAACGGGCCGACTCTCGAGCGATCAGTTATTTGAGAAATAACCGCCGCATCCCTCGGCCCCAAAGGTGTGCATGAGACCGCAGAGACACGTACCCTCTCCTCTTCTTCGTCGCAAATTTTTATTAAAATTACCTTCATTATAAGACAGCGTTCATTATAAAACCAAAAACGCCGGTCTCCCAGGGCCCTGTGGATTAATAAGGACAGCGGTGTATTTTAAGCCGTAAACTCAGCTCCTCACTGTCCTTAATCTCCTTCCTACTTCACAAGGCCAAATTAACACCTCTCCTCAGCTCTGACGGGACCTCATTAGCAAACTTCCAGGGAAGGAAAGGAGGAGAGCGGAACGAAAAAGAAGAGAAAAAGGAGGGAAGCGACCAATGACAGCCACCAGCTCTGGGATTAACCCTTTCTCCTCCTCCAGCTCCGGCAGAAAAACTAGGTCGGCAACGCGTTTCTAATCAGTCGCCTGGTTAGTGATAATTAGAAGGCAAGATTGGACGAGAGAAGAGAGGGAAAGTGGGTGGGGGACACTGAAATGAAAAAAGAAAAGAAAGCGAACCTGTCATGTCACTAACACTTCAAAGGAGACGACTTCTCCTTTAGAAGTGGCATGATGAGGGTCGAAAATACCACAAGGAGTGCCGCGCGGTATTTGGGACCCTTTTTACTGGGATTTACTGGGGGGGGGGGCTTTACATGAGCACTCGCCACCTGTACAGTGCACCTGCAGGGGAACGTTAGGCCCATCCCAAACCACACAGCCAAACAAGCCACCACCTCTTCAGCATCTCCCCCTGAAGCAGCAGGTCCAGGTCCCACGGCTCGCGCCGAGGTCGGGGAGACTACTGCTGGGTAAAGTTCATAAGCCTCTGCAAGCTGTTTGACATTACCAATAAGGTCAAGGTGTATCACAAAAACTCCAGAGGGTTATGATATTGTGGTGCTCCGAGAAAGCACACTTCACCTTGCAACCGTACGTACACATAACATACCCTACTCAGTACTCGAGTTGAAGGGGGATGAGGGGGGATGGCATCCCCCCTGAAATAAAAACAGTAAAAATCATCCCCCCTGTAAAACTGCCATCCCCCCTTTCCATCCCTTATGTCATTTCATCAATGAATGGGGTTTTACTGCTATTTCAACATTTAGAGTCATCACCAGAAAAATAACACCAGAAGAATAACTTATTTGACAATTTTCACCTGTTTCAAGTACATTTTCACTTGAAATAAGTAGAAAAATCTGCCAGTGGGACAAGATTTATCTTCTCATTACAAGCAAAAAAAATATTGTTCCCCTGGCAGATTTTTCTACTTATTTCAAGTGAAAATCTACTTGAAACAGGTGAAAATTGTTGTTTTTTTCCAGTGATGAGTCTTGTTTTAAGTGTAATAAGATTTTTTTACTAAAATGAGACATTTTAACTAGAAATAGGACAAATATTCTTATTTTGAGTTTTTGCAGTGAACCATTTTACTGTGAAGGACAGAGGCATATTGATAAGTTCAGAAAACTGTTTTTTATTTTTGTGTTTTGATGTATTTGATGTAAGCCCAGTGGATATTTAAAGCTTACAGAAGGCTTCATTTAACTGCTGCTATGTCATTCCTGCAGGTGTTTTGGTCAGTGCTATTATTTGTAATATATTATATTATTTGTAATGAGCACAAATTATCTGTCCCCATATGATAAAATCCACCATCCCCCCTGATTGTTTTTTACAACTTGAGTACTGAGCCTCCTTATTTGTCAATGAGCAGAACACCAGGTTGTGGAAGTTACACAGGTGAGACCAGAGAAGTACAAACAGAGGCCTGTAGCAGTGAAGCGGGGAGGAGGATGGAGGGGAGGAAAAAAAAAGAAAGAAAAAAAAAACCTCATTGCTCATTATCAGCCATCCATGTTATCTACTGTAACATCTCTGGACTCCCAGTTGTCAGACATCAATGGTGCTCAAATTAATCCTTTGGGTTCCTGTTTGCACAATAAAAAAAGACATGGAAGCGTGCAGCTGATATTTCTGCAACTTTTACAGGTGAAAGTAATTGAATTAGCATAGAAATCAACCGCGGAGCAGTGTGAAGTGTGGCACAGAGCGATAGCTGCTGCCAAGGTACACGCTTGCTTGGGCATGGTCAATTAGAAAGCATTAAAAAGAAGCTGTCAATAATCACTTCCAAGAGATCCGAACAATCCATGCCGAGTGTTCTCATGTTTACAGATGATAGGGCTTTCAGGTTAGCGCTGGGAGAGAGTTTAGAGGAGAGAACGAGGCTGGAAACATATTTGCGGTATCATTTCCATAAGCCTCTGCTTTGCGGACCATAACGCAGCTCACAAATGTGATTTATGACCTTGGTTTAATGGCTGGAGCAGAGTCTTGGTAGGTATCAGATGACTTTTTCAATATGGCGACGTCAGAGGGGGCACGGTGAATACACCATCACAACAGGAAATGAGGGCTTGTCTCAGCCAAGAAAATATGATAGCCAGATATCTGATCATCTAATGGCAGATAGATGCTACTTCACTTTGACAGAAAAGGCATCAGTCAATAAGCACCAGATGAGCAGTAACATGAAAAGTATGCCATAGATTTCTGCCCGTATCTATCAAATCATTCATTCCAGGAGCACAGCAGTCTCCTCCGGTCAGTGTCCACATCATACCCAACAGGACAGTCTCCTTTACGTCATTTTGTGGACCAGAAATGTAGGAAACCATCAATAGAAAATGCTACTTAGTGGTTTATGGAGTCTTTTTACTCTGCAGAGTCTGTGAGCTGCAAAGTGCTGAGACCAGTACTGGAGTTGAGGTGGGATGAGGGGGGATGGCATCCCCCCTGAAATAAAAATGGTCAAAATCCCCCCCCCCTGTAAAACTGCCATCCGTCCTTTCCATCCCTTATGTCATTTCATCAATGAATGTGGTATTACTGTTATTTCAACATTTAGAGTCATCACCAGAAAAATAACACCAGGAAAATAACTTATTTGACAATTTTCACCTGTTTCAAGTAAATTTTCACTTGAAATAAGTAGAAAAATCTGCCAGTGGGACAAGATTTATCTTCTCATTACAAGCAAAAAAATCTTGTTCCACTGGCAAATTTTTCTACTTATTTTAAGTGAAAATCTACTTGAAACAGGTGAAAATTGTTGTTTTTTCCAATGATGAGTCTTGTTTTAAGTGTAATGAGATTTTTTTACTTAAATGAGACATTTTAACTAGAAATAACACAAATATTCTTGATAAGATTTTGAGTTTTTGCAGTGATCCATTTTTACTTATCCTGTGAAGGACAGAGTCATATTGATAAGTTCAGAAAACTGTTTTTTATTGTTGTGTTTTGATGTATTTGATGTAAGCCCAGTGGATATTTAAAGCTTACAGAAGGCTGCATTTAACTGCTGCTATGTCATTCCTGCAGTATTTCTGCAGGTGTTTTTGTCAGTGCTATTATTTGTAATATATTATATTATTTGTAATCACAAAGCACAAAGCACAAATGATCTGTCCCCATATGATAAAATCCACCATCCCCCCTGATTTTTTTTTACAACTCGAGTACTGGCTGAGACATGTGACTCACCTGGGCTTGGAAACTCTTGAGAACAGGTGCCACCATGTCCCGGACCTCCTGTGTACAGACAAAAGAGGAAACTCTGTCTCAGCAGTTGTTTTTTTTAAACCTGTCCGCGAATGCGACTGGCCTCAATGGGTTGCAAACAGCTCCATAAGGAACGTCACTGAAACTCCCCAAGGCTTGGGAAACAAACACTTAAAAAAGCCAGCAAGACTTCTTTTTATTTTGTTTTTCGTATAAGTTTCACCCTCCTTCCCGAACGCATCCTCTTATTTTTTTTTATTCAAAGGTCTTTTTATTGTTTTTTTTTTCAATTTTCACAAAATAATTACATACAAGAGATTTGAATTAACATAGTAAATAGGATAAACACCTATAACCCTCACATGTCTTGCTCCAACGGAGCCCCATCCCTACAACTAAATTATTGTACCATTCAGAGATGAAAATAAAGACAATAAAATTAAAAATAAACAAAAACATACAAATAAATTTAAAAAAATAAATAAATAAATAAAATGAATAAAAATAAACATTACAGATAACGAGTAAGTAAATTATACAATATAAGGGTCAGTGTCACACCCCTGCAATCTCGTTGAGAAAAAAAGTCAAAATTTCGAGAAAAAAAGTCAAAATTTCGAGAAAAAAAGTCAAAATTTCGAGAAAAAAAAGTCAAAATTACGAGAAAAAAAGTCAAAAGTCGAGATTAAAAAGGAAAGGAAAAAGGAAGAAAAAAGGAAAAAATGAAGAAAAATAAAAAAAAGAGAAAAAAAATAAAAAAGGGAAAAAAAAGGTCAAACATTTTTGAAAAAGCTCCAGGAGCCACTAGGGCGGCGCTAAAGAGCCGCATGCGGCTCTAGAGCCGCGGGTTGCCGACCCCTGATCTAGAACGTCTGAGAATGTAACGCATCCTCTTATTTGAAGCATTCAGGATGACAGAGACTACATCGGCGTGTAGCATCCCTGAAAACCTCAATGCAGCTTTTTTCTCACTGCACACGCGTGCCGGCGATGTGTACTGAACGCTGTGGTGTAGTGATTAAATCTAACGGGTTTGAGAGGGCATGTTTGAAAAGTGAGGCTTTCCAATAGCTTGAATCAGAGCTCAGAAATCCAGACATGCCTCCCTTGTAGCCTCAGGTAAGGGGATTGTGCTGCCAGTGGCGACAGCCTGATCCAGTCTTAAATGCCTGTATTATACTGACAAGATTACAGCGCTCCACTACACGCTCAGACTAAGACAGACAGGCAGCACAGCAAATAGCCCCGGGGTTAATTTATAAAACATAAAAATATTCTCTTTGACTTCAGCCAAATGTCAATGGATGATCATTTCAAAGAAGATGATGAAAAAGGACAAAAATCCTCTCTGTATCATTCACAGATTTACCTGTTCATCTATTCAGCTCAGTCTACCTTAATTGCCATTTTGCCTCAAAAAAGTGAGATGGAATAAGGTTTTGTCTGTGTTGTCTTCACATCCTCAGTGTCGCAAGGAGGAAAATTACTAAATTCCCTGCTGGACAGATGGCATCTCAGCAGGTGTTAGCACTGCACACTAAACCAGGGGTCGGCAAAACGCGGCTCTAGAGCCGCATGCAGCTCTTTAGCGCCGCCCTAGTGGCTCCTGGAGCTTTTTCAAAAATGTTTGACCTTTTTTTTTCCTTTTTTTTCTTCTTTTTTTCCCCTTTTTTATTTTTTTTTCTCTTTTTTTTCTTTTTCTTCATTTTTTCCTTTTTTCTTTCCTTTTTAATCTCGATCTTTTGACTTTTTTCTCGTAATTTTGACTTTTTTTCTCGAAAGTTTGACTTTTTTTCTCGACATTTTGACTTTTTTCTCAACATTTTGACTTTTTTCTCAACATTTCTACTTTTCTCGAGATTGTACTTCAGCATTAGACTTTTCATCTTTTGCGGCTCCAGACATATTTGTTTTTTGTGTATTTGGTCCAATATGGCTCTTTCAACATTTTGGGTTGCCGACCCCTGCACTAAACTATGGCACGTAATGCTTCGTATACTGTTAAGGTGTTATTACTGCTATAAATGATCATCTTTAACATTTGAAAACGTGGGTGTCCTGCTACTGATCTGTGTGCTGCACAGCTGAACCCGCCGGTCATTGTGTAAAGACTGATCCTGTATGAGGTCATCTAGGTGTAGGACTTGGGAGAGATGTTACAAGTTCATACAGTATTTCACATTTGTGCCAAAATACATGAATATTTGCAGTGAAAGAGCCAAAGATTGTAGTAATCTTCTGCTCACACTGTCCACAAAGAGATCCAGATGTTTAATTAAAAGTATAGTGTTACAAGAAAAAGAAAGAAGTCATAACCACTCTTATTCTAGATAGCAAAGAGTCCAGTTGAGGACCTTTTACAGCCAGCAGAGAAAAACCATGTATGTGTCTTTATGTAGATCTGGGTTTGTGAACATTGTTTTCAGATTAATGTCCCCCCAAAAAATCTTTAACTCTTAAATTTTAAGTATGAAAATGTGTTTCAGAGAATATTCTGTAGGATGACTAAAGTGGAGGAGCACCTGTCCTCATGAAAATTCAGTATATTGCATTTTGCCATAGCTTCAATCCACTTGGGTACGAAGAGACTAGTCCCTGTCATATCAAAGAAATTGAGAAAAGCACGAGCTGCCAGGCCTGACAAAAATATATAACTCTAATAAACTGGCGCTTAAGCTGTGAATCAGAATTAAGCGGCAATGTTGTGCTTACCTTTTGTAAATGAGCCCCCTGGCCTCTCATCCCTCCAAGCCAGGGGCGACTACTGCAAGGCCTCAGCATTTAAATATTAACTGAGCTCCTGGAGGGAGGGACGGGGCGTGTGTGTGTGCATGTGTGTGTGTGGAGGTGGGGGGTCAGTTGTTAGTGTTGTGCACTGCCAACATACAATGTACTAATGCAGATTTTTCAAAAAACAAGTCATTTCCAGCCCGGAAAGAGAGCGGCTGGGCGGGGGTTCCAGCGAGCGGCAGCGGATGCCCAGGACCTGCTGAGGTGAAGATGAGGAAAAATGACGCGTGCAGCTGAGATAATGTGGGGCAGGGGGCGAGACTCACCTCGGGCACATTTCTCTTGAACTCCCTGCTCAGCTCCACCAGGTGCTTGTGGGAATGTTCGCTCTCCTCTTGTCGACCCGCCAGCTCCGAGGCTACAGAGTTTAGCTCCCTCTGTAAAAACACACACACAAAAACGAGTGAGAAATGGTGAGAGGATGAAGAGTGGAGAGACACTATACTTTAGGGAGCCTGCCAACGCTCATCCGGTAAAGCTCAGAGTGTGCATAAATAAAAATACACTGCTGAATATTAACAATGTAATCCTTCATGATCTCACAGCAGTAATACTTACAGCTAGCCCTGGCACATAAATAATTAAGCCAAAATAAATCCAATGCCTACAGTAGCAGAAGGCCTTTTAGATAATCAGTATTTGAAATAATCAATACGCTTGCAACAGCTATAGAGCGCAATTGAGCAAGTGGGGCGAAAGAGAGGGAGGGAGGGCAGAGCGGGAGGTGGGCGGGCGGCGAGTCACGTGTAAGGGCCCAATAACCTGACAAAACACCCTTACAAACAAACAGAGCCTCCTTCTGCTCTATAAGCCCGGCCGAGACCCGGTCCCAACATCCAATAGCCTTGCATGCTGTCGTAATCACCACGGGTCAGATCCATTTTCAGCCCCTTTTCAATCTCTCGCCCTTCACCCGCACCAATCCATATATTGATCCTGCATAGATTTTCAATACGTGACTGCAGCTGTCATGGTTTTAACCAAATCACCCCTTATGCTGCAACAACAGCCCTGATCGCTGTTCCATGAATGTCTCCCCACAATGGTCGTTGTTTACATCTCCGTATCCTGGCAACTGTGCGCTCCACCCCGGCGACTCGTCTGATCCTGCTCTCCCAAGCTGTCCGTGTAGTAGGCGCTTCGTCTGAACAACTGCATTCATGCTGGACTCAGCTGCACCACATGCCATCCACAAATCCGATATTATTGATCAGCCATCCAATTCCCGGCCCTTTCAGCAAACAGGGGGGGGAGAAGGAAAACAGTTTCCTGCTCTGCTCCAATCAGAGAGTAGACAACTGTGAATTCATCTTCTCTTCATTTTGACTGTGATTAGCAGTAATTTATGAGGACCTTCTCTTGTAACCGCTGGCTTACAATATAAAAAGTGGAGTAGGGGATTCAATTACCAGTGCGAATTTATATATGAAGCTGGAAATTAAATTGACTGTGTTTTAATTAATCTGCAGTCTTACTTAAAGGCAATTTAAGAAATTATCACACAAGAAAAAAAAGAAAAAGAGAGAGAAGAGAAAGACAGAAAGTGAAAAGGATGAAACTTCAACAGCCGTGGCCTCGTGGGATGGTGATAGGCTGCCGGTCAGAGGACCAGGCTGTTAATTGAAGGGCTGCTGGTTCAAGTCCCTGGATAGACAAGTTAGACAGCGGCAAAAGTTGAGATGAATCTACAGCTGAAGGTACAAATGTTACTCTTTATACTAAAGATGCTCCATCGCGTACTACGAGTGTCACGTGTACAGGCTGAACTGACATCTGACTGTGGGACACAGTAAGATGGTATTTGGTCTGGTCTAGGCACAAGCAATGTGATTTCTTATCCAAAATGTGATGCATTAGAACCAATTATTCCGCATTAAATAAAAAACAACTTTCAAAATAGTACTGCAGCATGAGTTTTTTCCCTCGCTACCATGCTGCTTCAGACTATTCATTGCGATGACAAAACTAACGAGTTCATTGTTTGGGAAATCTTCTATTTAGGTGCTAACGAAGTGGTAGAACATTAGGAACTAATTTTTGTATGTTGTCTTCAGCCATCTTGGCACATAATAGTAGAGGTGAGAAGTTAGATGTATAATGAGATAAGATTAAAGACACAATTAAGTTATTAAAAATATATCTGTCTTTTAGCTGACATGTGCTGAGAAATGGGAAATATCTCCAGCTCCTTCCCGTAAGTGACTAACTGAACATATGTTGAAATGTCTCGGGTCAACACCTTGCATTGTGGCTCACTGCTAGAGATCTATGAGAGTGTCTAATAAAAACATTTGAAATAATAATAATAATATGAGAGCGATGGTGAGGTGGTTACAGAATCAAAGCTCCATATCAATATGTAGCATCTGCCGATGTGGATTCTGGTCGCATGCAGGTAAATGGTAAATGTGCAACACAGGCAATGTAGTAACATCTCAAAACCTGTGTTACTTATTAGCATTCTCAAATTTAATCTCCGTTACCAGCAAGCTGAACACCAAGTCTTGGCCCCATTAGACTTGGTGTCTGATGATAGTTTCCAAACTACGGAAGCCCCAAGTTGTCAAAACACTTTAGATGATTTACTTATTAGATGAAGCGAAAATGTTCTCTCTCTATATACACACACAGGACTGTCTTAGAAAATTTGAATATTGTGATAAAGTCCTTTATTTTCTGTAATGCAAAAATGTCATACATTCTGGATTCATTACAAATCAAATGAAATATTGCAAGCCTTTTATTATTTTAATATTGCTGATCATGGCTTACAGCTTAACAAAACTCAAATATCCTATCTCAAAAAATTTGAATATTCTGGGAATCTTAATCTTAAACTGTAAGCCATAATCAGCAATATTAAAATAATAAAAGGCTTGCAATATTTCAGTTGATTTGTAATGAATCCAGAATGTATGACATTTTTGTTTTTTTTAATTGCATTACAGAAAATAAAGAACTTTATCACAATATTCTAATTTTCTGAGACAGTCCTGTATATATATATATATATATATATATATATATATATATATATATATATATATATATATATATATATATATATATATATATATATATATATATATATATATATATATATATATATGTATGTATGTATGTATGTATGTATGTATGTATGTGTATATATATGTGTGTGTATTTTTATATATATATATATATATATATATATATATATATATATATATATACATATATAAAAAAAATACACACACATATATATATATACATACATACAAACATACATATATATAAAAACAAATACATTTGAAAAATTTAAAAAAGAAATCTGGTTTTCGACGGCTGCGTTTGTGATACATCGGGTTAGAGTTGAAAATGTCATTCTCCGTGAATCCGCCACTGAAAAGGGCCAAGACTTTATTAATTCCCGTTAGTCCTTACAGACCATCTGGGATGAGCCTTCTTGGAGATTAGAGTGTAAGGATTTCAGAAGCAGACCAACTTCCGATAGATTCGAATGGCCCCAGACCAGCTAATCTGACGAAGAGAAAAAATTCCTCGAGAAGTGACTTTGAGAGGATTTTATAAGTGCTTAAGATATAAGAGTATGGTGATTCAGAGTTTGCCAGTGCTTCTGTGGCCTCTGTGTGGAGCAGAGTTCACTTTTGCCGTGGCTCGCTTGATGAGCACAGTGGGTACTCGTGCACTACGCAAGCCAAACAGTGCAATCATCGTGCCATGCTTATTTTGAAAGCATCCCTACAGTTTCTAGACCATTATGAGGGAGGGGAGCCTGGGCAACAGCCCGTCAAATGAAACCTACTGCCTGTCCTTCTGGAGAGAAGTGAGGCAGAACAGACTGCTTTGCTACTTTGGTTGCCTTGCTCAGACTAATGATGAGGGGGGAAACTGCAATATAGTGTTGCTGAAATAGTAATGCCATCTCAGGAGGCAAAAGATACTAAAGAAGATTTCCCCCTACTTCTTAATCAGATGTGATCTATTTCAACCTACAACTAGGGCACCTTTGAGACCTCTGATAAAATTCACTTATCTTCATTATGTTGAGCTTTATCCTTTGTGAACTGATTTTACATGAGCATCTAGACTCTTTCTTCATCGCAAAAATGGGAAGAGGTGAGTTTCAATCTGCTGTGCAAAGAGGAGTTTCTTAGTAATCATTTGACAGGTTTTACGAAGGACGACTGGGACCACATTTTCATTGTGTGGCAGTGTTGTCAATACAGAGCTCTTGTCATTAAGGCTCTGCCAGTCAAAACACACAGCCATAATTGATGAGTTTCCTCTGGGGGAGGGTGGAGCTGCCACTGAGGCTGGAGGGGCAGGAAAGAAGAAATTTTGAGCATGGAATCAGTCCTGTTGTGTCCTCGTCAATATGCCGGAGGACAGCTATTGTGGTGACTTCTGACTTAAAGAAAAAAAAAAAACAACTAACAATCAACAATATTATTGGTTTTGAACCGGAGGAACCTGCAGCCTACTGGTAGTTTTGAAATGGATTTGAAGCTCAACGACCCAAACAACAGGTTTGATTTCAGAATAGTCTCCTGATAGAGGCAGAAAAACAAGGGGAAAAAAACAGCAATGGAAAACCCAACAGCGCTTGGCAAAGATCTGAGCGTAAACCTTCGTTGTAACAATACGTGCAAGTGGAAATGTTTCAGCTAAAACGCAGGATTCACTAATGCATTGTGTTGGAGTAGGTTTGACATTGATTCATTAAGCTGTTCTTGATTACATCTGCAGTTGTAAGCTATTTTCTGGCCTTTTACAAAGACAACCGATGGTGGAAAATGTTGACAACTGGGGAAAAATACTACCAAGGTACTGCAATGAGGTAGACAGAGTCAAAATCACTATTGTGTGCGCTGGGCTTTGACAGCACAAATTAAAGAGGGAAAAATAGGAAGGAGGAAGAAGAGAGAGGGAAAAATGCAGATGGGGTATTATTTTTCTTTTTGTATCCCGTCTAATTGCAATCATAGGCAGATGTCTGAAAGTGTGACAGCATCAGCAGAATTGCTGCTGAGAGCACAGAATCTTTGTCTAAAAATAATCAGACATTCTGCGTGCTGCTGTTTGTTATAATGGTAATCAATGCTGGAGGCTTTGAATTCCATCAATTTATAGATCCACTCTGTTCTGCCTGGTGACTGTACTGGCTCACAACCCCCACTCCATGCACACGCCAATGCAAAACACACACACACACACACACACACACACACACACACTTGCATGCAAGGTCTTGCACAAAAGAGCGCTTAGGCACACATGTGCGTTTAACATTCGTGCATGGAAGGGGGTTGTGGGGGGGGGGGGGCAGGGAACGCTCTGTGATTAAGATAAGTGTAGTTTCCTTTCATACAATGCTTATTGCCTCCCATTTTCTGTGAGGCACAAGACTGTCCATAGCTGCCTCAGATTAGCCCTGCATATCAGACGCCACATTTGAGAGGGTGCACGGATCAATAAATCAAATCACCACAATCAATGGCAGTCTAGTATGGCCTCAACATTATTACTGGCAACCACCCGAATCACTGAGGGAGGAGGTAGCGATTTTGGCGGTCGGGGTGGAGGGGGTGCAGGAAAGGCCTGTCCATAGCAACGATCCACAATGAATTCTTATCTGCCCTCCTTGTGCTGAGCATCAGTTAAAGGCAAAACAGACAGTGTGTGTGTATGTGTGTGTGTGTGTGTGCAAAAGAGTGAGAGAGAGAGTGAGAGAGTGAGTGAGTGAGTGTCTGCTGGACCATCCCTGACAGAGAAGGGCAGGAGGAGCCTCTGACCTCTCTGACCCTCCACCATGAACACGATCTGAGCAACTGGCTTTTGACAAGGAAGCAGTGTGGGGCTGCAGTCACCTGACATCTCCGTCTGTTTACCCGCAAATGCTGCTCCTTCACTTTAACCCTCCCCTCAGATTGGAAAGAGCTGCTTCAATTCAAGAGAAAAAAAAAATCATGGCAGTCAGCATCATTGTCATCTGCACAGCGCCGTTAGACCTCCACCACACCAGGGTCAGACTCGGAATTTGTTGAAAGAGTTTGCATTAAACTCCTGCATGAGCGGCGCTCGTCTTAGAACGATTCAAGTAAGTTAATTTAGAGGTTATCCGAGTTCGTGCTACCCTGAATTAAAAAAATAAAAGGTTCTAAACTAGACTAAGCCCTTCAATGTACAGGACTGTCTCAGAAAATTAGAATATTGTGATTTTCTGTAATGCAAAAACAAAAATGTCATACATTCTGGATTCATTACAAATCAACTGAAATATTGCAAGCCTTTTATTATTTTAATATTGCTGATCATGGCTTACAGCTTAAGAAAACTCAAATATCCTATCTCAAAAAAATTCTGGGAATCTTAATCTTAAACTGTAAACCATAATCAGCTATATTAAAATAATAAAAGGAGTGCAATATTTCAGTTGATTTGTAATGAATCCAGAATGTATGACATTTTTTTTTTTTTTTTTTAATTGCATTACAGAAAATAAAGAACTTTATCACAATATTCTAATTTTCTGAGACAGTCCTGTAGATATCCGGGGGAGTAACAATCAGTCCCTTCAACTTCTCAAATGAACGAGCCACTGTACTACCAAAAATATCCACATCAAATAAAATGACAATGTAACCAAAACGTGCAAGTTTTATTACTACAGCAGGTATTGACCTGCTTAATCTCTGATCAAAAGAAAGGTTTATAGATGTTGCAAACCATCGGATCCGTTGCTCTGCATCCTAAGTTGCTCCTGATGGGAATGCAAGCAGGAATTCAAACGTTCAAAAGGGTATTTCTGCTTACCTATCCTGTTAATGTTGCGACTCCTCTGATTTACCTAGTGAACCCCCCCCCCCACCTTCCTCCTGTGAGGTCGACACCGATGTTCTCCGCCCCTCATCCACCGATGACATGTACAGTCAGCGTACACGTGTCCACTCTGTTGCCGTCAACGCCGGCTGCACTTTGCAGAAATATGGCTCACTTATGAGGAAAATCACATTTCACTTTGACACCTCTCTAAACTCTTGACTGGAAAGTCTGATAAATCATCCAAAATAATTAATCCCCAGTCAGTCAGGCTGTCTTCAAACAGCATGCTAAATCTTACAAAAGGAAGGGAAAGCGAAAGAGCGTTACAATCATCAGCAAAAGGTGTGACTGCTGTTGTCAGCCATTATTCGTCATACCCTTCTTCATTTAGAGTTTTTGACGCCTGATGAACCGGAGCACTGCCTACTTGTCAACACTCCTCTCTCCATAATTCCAGCATTTACACTTGGACACGCATGCACAAACATGTTTTTTTCCCCCCTTTAAAACTACTTACTAATGCACTGGTAACACATCTTTCTGTGATTGTAGGGGGGGGGGGGCTTCAAATCCATTTATTGTCAAGTCTTGTTTAAATAATATGAAGAGGTGTCACAAAAACGTCTTATTACAGCACTTTCAAAGAATCTTGAATCCGCTCTGAATCCGATGAATAACTTTAAATGTCCCCCAATTAGAAAACTTCAATTTACAATATCTGACTGAATGCTCCATACGCAGGCCAATTAAGACAACTTATATCATCATTAAGGCAGGCCATTGTTCTGCTCTGTTCAAACGCTGTGGTTACAATCAGTGCGTCTATTGTCATTCTGCGGTACATGCAGGATGACTAATTACACAGTCCTATGATTCATTAGCAGGCTGGTGGGCTGAAACCTGAGAGAAGACACCATAACCCTTGTCAACTAAATGATCAAATCAAATGTGGAAGTGAATGTGAAATACTATCTGGAAAGTTTCACACACACACACACACATACACACACAAAAAGAACCACTCCATCTCCAAACTGAAGTTTTTGTGGGTTTTTTTTTTGGTAAAATAAAAAAAGGCATAAAAAATAGATCGAACAACAGCGACGTCAACCTTAAAAACATCAATTATATTGGGGACAAGGTTTGTTTTTCAGTATCTTTCAAAAAAAGGGAAAAGTGCGCCGCAGGGGGACTCGTTTCTCTGAAGTTCTAGCGCTGAGGTCAGCTAGCAGGAGATCAGATGCCGCCCCGTCGCCGCCGTGGCCCAGTTTCACCTGAAACGACGGCGGTGCGGCAGTGCAACGCTGCTAACTGCCATTGTTTATTCTCTCTTAAGAAATGTCAATCTGTTCGCTCTCAGGTGTGCTGCTCTTCCTCTTGTTTTTGTTGTTTTCTCCCCCCCCCCCCCCCCTACCCTCTACGTTTTCCCTTGTCGATTGCAGCGAGATCAAAGTGACGCCGCTGGAAGTATTTGAATATTTCAGGTGTGGAGAGAGGCCTGCATTTCACACCACCTGCGTAGCCTAAGACACGGGTCCCTCCTCTCGCTCAGACTCCGTTAGCAGGGCCCCTGGGGGCCTGGCGACATAAACCAGGGCCACCTGTCTGAGAGAGGGGGAAACACTCCTTTACCCTCCCTCTCTGTCGCACTTTCATTTGAACCAAAAATAAATGAATCTAAATAGAGCAGTGAGAGTGGGAATACAACGGGTGCCGACAACAAGCAGCCGAGAGCTTTGAGCACCATTAGAAAGGCTTGAAGATCTGGAAGTTTGCTTGCACTGCTGCAGAAAAAAAGTGCCGCTCGCTTGAAGAGCGGCTCACGCATGAATCATCTCATAATTTTCCCCCTTTGTGCAGCAGAAGGTTGCTCTCGTATATCAAATGAGAAGACCGGTCAGGAGAACCAGCAGGATTACGCTCTGCTCTAACAGAGTGCGTAGCATGGAGTGTGTCTGCGAGATGATTCTCATCACATCATCAGGGCCGCCATTTCTGACCCAGAGCAAATAAAAAAAGCGCCCCCCGACGTCTGCACAAGCTCCACCAGCTCGACGTGACTGCTCTCCTTGGAGGGCGGTGTGCCTTGACATGTGTGCATGTGTAAGCATTTGTGACAGGGCGAGTGTACGTGCATGTGTGCCGAAGTGTTTCCAGAGGGGTGTGGAGTCAGTTCCACACTACCGGCTCCCGGCCCCGTCTCTCAAAAGGCCCGTAAAGACTTTACGGCAAATTCCTTACATTCATCTGTGTCAAAGCACTCGGCACACATTAAGCGTTTACACGGGAGGAAACACAATCTATTTGATGCTACACTGCCCACACGTCCAGAGCCCTCCTCCTCACACCACAGATCCACAGTGTTTAACTTCCATTTCATATTCCGAACAGGCAGGCGGACAGACGGGCGAGGACAGGGAATGGACTCCATTTTACTGTAAATCACCACTTCAATATCCCACTAAATGTAATCTGGAAAGAGTCAACAAGGGGCCTCACATTATGCTGCTCTAGATATGTGTTTGTATTTATTCTCAAATGTGTAATTGATTTCCCTCTATGCAGACGGGAAACTGGCATAAGTCAGGATTCAATCCCCCGCCCCTCGGCTGACAGTAGCGCCCCAACTTTTAATATCAGCGGCGCTTACGAGAAACAAGTGAGGTTAATCTGGGGAGCAGGTCAGGGCCAGCCAGCTCTTTGTAAATGTCAGCAGGGAGATCCAGGCCTCTCTTCTTACTACGCTTAACCAACGAGGCCGAGTGCAAGACCGATGTGCGACGCAGGGGCGTCTCTTCCCCCTCCGGTTTGAATCCCCATCACGGGAAACCTTATTAATCAATCGATTTATCGCCATAAATCAGGCCAGCGTTTGATTGTATCAGCAAGTCACACAATCAATCAATTAGCTGCTATCTCGCGGCCCAATTTGCCTAAAGGAAGATGAATGCTCCCCCACATCATCCATTCGGCTGTCCGTTTACCCATCAAACACGGCTGCTGTTGACTCCCAGGCCAAACATGCATTCTTCTATTGATTCCCGTAGATTAAACTTGCAAGAGAATCAAAGGACAGTTATCTGACTGGGGGTGGGGGGGGTGGGGGGGTCTGCTTACATTTGTAGAGGAGCGTCGTCCGCGTTGCCTCATTTCATCAAAACAACAAAGCATAACATTAACAGTTCTTAAGCGACAGCTAAGGAGGCTAGTGCTTACAAGTAGCTACCTTCACTCAAAAACTAAAACTTCACTGTACTTCACTGGAGTAATTATTTTTCAGACGACTTTTTACTTTTACTCCTTACATTCTCACGCAATTATCTGTACTTTTTACTCCTTGCATTTTAAAAACAGCCTTGTTACTATTTCATTTCGGCCTTTAAAAAAAAACTATCCAGTTAAATTGCGCCATCCGGATAGAGTGAATTTGGTTGTGGTTGTTTCAGATGTTCTTGTCGTGTTTTGTTCTTACATCCGTTCCCTCAGATTCCTGCAACTAAACTTGGATGTACATTCCAATAAAGGTTAGGATAAATGATAACATGCCTCTGAAGTTTGACTTTTTGCACCATTACAATACTTATAGGCAACTAGTCATCATATCTTCTGCTCTCTGAAACACATGTTAATGCTCAATAGTACACATATATGGTTCTTTAATATATTTGCATTATACTAAGATGCATTCATTTTCAATGGCTTTTGTCCTTAATGGCTTTTTTCCCCCTTACATTACTTTAACTTTTATACTTTAAGTAGTTTTGAAACCAGTACTTTTATACTTTTACTTGAGTAAAAAACTTGAGTTGATTGACTTGAGTTGGGGGGGGGGTCTGCTTACATTTGTAGAGGAGCGTCGTCGAGCGTAGCTAAGGAGGCTAGTGCTTACAAGTAGCTACCTTCACTCAAAAGGAAAAATGGGACACAATGAAACATACCATGAATTATTAGTAGTCAACCCTACCCAGGTTTATGTGGCACAGCTGGGGGAGAGGGGGGGGGGGCTGCATTTGAGCAGGGAAACAGCTGGATGAACAAACTGTGCAAAACATATGTGTAATGACATATTTGTTTCATATTTTATCTCAGTAGTGAATTCCAATCCACTCTGTGACACCAGCTGCTGCGGTCCAATGCCCCCCATCTGCAACTCCGTGTCAAGAACGTCTCCCAGGACGGCCCGCAAAACTTTGGGGACGACTACAAACCGACAAGAGCAAGTAGAGCACGACAGAGTGGGCTGCCGGAGCCTGCGAGTGCTTCTCCTGTGGCGGCGGGTTGGAACGCTGACGTGAACAGGAAAGCACACGGGTGGGTGCGGGTGGGGGGGCGGAGGGGTAGGGGGGCTCCCGGAGGAGAAAAGCTGTGGTGGGATTAGAGCCCCACCAGACCCGGTTCTGCTTCACACTCTCAGACCCTGCTGGGTTACCGCCAGAGGGGGGGATGCCAAGCTATCTGTACAGTTCTGCTCAATCTCCCCGAGCCCCACCATGTAATTAGAGATAAAAACAGAGGGCTCGGATACTCAACCTCAATTCTCTCAGCTTCACACACGGCTGCCCACCCACAGTCCCCAGAGGAAACCCCACAGTGCCGCCACTACTCGCGCACCTATGTATGCCAGCACGCTGCAAAACCATCATCTCCCAGGCAACGGCTCCGCAGACTAAACATACTACGAGCTATGGTACATGATCATGATTGATTGGGGTTCAAATGTGAAGTGTCCTGAAGTCATAACGCCTTGATCCACAGTAGCAGCGGGCTTTATTTGTTGCCATACTCCACATATTACTTTTTTTGAAGCGGATTTATGTTCTAAAAGAAAAAGAAAATGTTCAGGTAAACTATAACCGAGGTAAATAAGTCATTTTTCTTCATATCTAAAACTTCATCCAAGCGTAGGGGACGGAAGGGGGGGGAGAATTAGAGGGTGTAGTGGAGGAGGAGCTCTCGACTATATTCAAGAAACACAAAATTATACTATGGAGGGATCCATTATTCATCTCAGAAACATTTTTCATTTAAGAGTGGGCTGGATATGAGCAGTGATGAATGCATCGCCCAGGATGCAATTTGTATGTAAAATAACAGAAGATTACAGAATATGTTTTAAGTGCAAATGCAGTTTGTTGCCACCTAAGTAGAAAATGCATTTGTACAAAAAGGAATAAGATCCAAGCCCCATGATACTGCTTCATAAAAAGTATTTAGCCTGAAGCTTAGCCTCTCGCCAGTCCTCAGAACAGGTCACAATGAGAGGCTCAAGTGATGAATGAGCCAACTGGAGTAGATTTTCATTCATGTAATGTAAGTGACACCAGCTGTTGGAATGCCGTTTGGAAATGTAGAATAGGTAAACCAAATAACTGACGCCAATTCAACCGGCATCTCAGCTCAGCAGTACACTTCCTTGAAATCCGCCCCTCTGCAGCGAACACATACCCTTGCAGTTTGATGCGTGTCTGCGCGTTAAGTGCACACAACCATACAACAGCATTTCGCTGCCTGCCAGGCATCCACATGCTCCTCTCAGGACTCGCTCTTTCCTCATCAGCCTCACTCGGTGCACACCGTTTCAACTGAGTGAGCCTCAAAGACACACAAAGAGCCTTCCTCTGCACTCACAGTACAAAGATTGAATACAGCCTTCTTACACAAGACATGCCCACCGCAGAGCATGTAATACAACTCATTACCAGGCACACAGGGTGTAGAGTGCTGTGATGGGCCAGACGAGAGCAGGAGGGGGAGAACCGAGGGGGGGGGGTGGCTTATGTCAACATCTCCATCTTTCTTTACAACTAAAATCCAACCTTAATAACTAAAGCTATCCGATTGATTTTTGCACGTTCTCCAGAATAAGTTTTCCAACGGCAGAGGAAAACCGAAAAAAAAACCACCTTTTCATACTTTTGCGTAAAAGTTTCACAGAGCTCTCAGATATCTTTTCTAGGATGGATAAAACACAGGTTGCAGGGCAATTGAGTGCGAAACACTCTCACATTTTCTGGTCATGTAAGAAAATACAAGCATTTTGGGATGGGATCCTAAGAGCCATGGAGAAAGTTTTGGGATATGGGATTCGTAAAGATCCCCGAGTTATTTACTTAGGACTGATACCAGAGGATGTAATAAATAAAGAGGACATATACATTTTTAAAATTCTATCCAGAAGTGGGAAGTAATGAGTTACATTTACTTGAGTAATTTTTCGGAAATGTTGTACTTTTAGGAGTAGTTTTGAATCACTATACTTTGTACTTTTACTTGAGTAGATTTGTGAAGGAGAAACTGTTCCTCTTACTCCACTACATTAGGCTACGTTGAGCTGTTACTTTTCTTTTATCCCTTTTATCCGCGTATGTGTCAATCTCATGACATCACTGGATGATTCTTTGGGAAAAATGTTTGTTTTTGCATGTTTTGTCACATTTATGAGTTTCTATGAGTTCATGGGCTTGTTCTAGTTCTGCCTGGTTAAAAAAGAAAAGTACAAAGGCTTGAAATTTTGTGCTACTTGTGCTTAATTTATTTTTTTATTCTGTAATTTTATTTATTTTATTACTTATTAAAGTACTTGAATTTACTTTAAGATTATTTTAATTTAAGATATTTTTTATTTTTTATTAATTTTAATTTATTTTATTTATTTAATTTGCCTGAAGATGATTATTTTGTACTTTTGTCTGTTTGAATGGTTGTTAAAAAAATAAATCAGACGTTACTCAACAGTTACTCAGTACTTGAGTAGTTTTTTCACCAAGTACTTTTTTACTTTTACTCAAATAATTATTTGGATGACTACTTTTTACTTCTACTTGAGTCATATTATTCTGAAGTAACAGTACTTTTACTCGAGTACAATTTTTGGCTACTCTACCCACCTCTGATTCTATCTCTTGCGGCTAAGAAAGCAATTACAAGAAATTGGCTGAAGAAGGACTCACCTGGACTGAGCCAATGGTTGGACATTGTAGAAGAAATATGAACAATGGAACAAATTACTTACAGCCTACGATTTAAAACAGAAAAAGATGGACAAAATGGCATTATTATGTAAGACAGTACTGCCTCCCCCCCTTGTTTTCTTGTATTGTTGTATACCTGTTTTTGTTGGTTTTTTTTGAGTTTTTCTCATCTAGTTTTTTTGTCAATTCATGTTTGGTTCACGGCAGAGATGTTAAGTAACAAAGTACAAATACTTTGTTACCTTACTTAAGTAGAAATTTTGGTTATCTATACTTCACTGGAGTAATTATTTTTCAGACGACTTTTTACTTTTACATTTTCACGCAATTATCTGTACTTTTTACTCCTTACATTTAAAAACAGCCTCGTTACTCTATTTCATTTCGGCCTTTAAAAAAAAACTATCCAGTTAAATTGCTCCATCCGGATAGAGTGAATTTGGTTGTGGTTGTTTCAGATGTTCTTGTCCAGTTTTGTTCTTACATCAGATTCCTGCAACTAAACTTGGATGTACATACCAATAAAGGTAACTTATGATAAATGATAACATGCCTCTGAAGTTTGACTTTTTGCACCATTACAATACTTATAGGCAACTTAATTGCTTTTTTCCCCCCTTACATTACTTTTACGTTTATACTTTAAGTAGTTTTGAAACCAGTACTTTTATACTTTTACTTGAGTGAAAAACTTGAGTTGATACTTCAACTTCTACAGGAGTATTTTTAAACTCTAGTATCTATACTTCTACCTGAGTAATGAATGTGAATACTTTTGACACCTCTGGTTCACGGCCAACTTCTGAACCTATAACCTGAACCTAACCTGGGGCTTGCTGATTGGGCCGGAGCTTCGGGAGCTGCGTGCTGGCCTGCGGTCCCCACCCCCGGTCATCCCGTTGCTGCTTCCACCTGTCTGCTGTGCTGTTGCCGTCCCCGACCCCCCAGTCTGGCCCTCGGCAGGAGGGTCCCCCCTTATGAGCGTGGTTCTGCTCAAGGTTTCTTCCCTCCTAAAGGGGAGTTTTTCCTTGCCACTGTTTGACTTAAGGCTTTTCTCCCACTAGGGGAGTTTTTACCTTCCATTGTTTATGTAATAATTGCTCGGGGGTTTATGTTCATGTTCTGGGTCTCTGGAAAGCGTCTGGAGACAACTTTTGTTGTATTAGACGCTATATAAATAAAACTGAATTGAATTGAATTGAATTGATTAGTATTGTTCTTTTCTTTTTCTTTTCTCAAGTTGAACAAACCTGTTGCCAAAAGAGGCTGAACACCGTTGATTGTGAAACTCACCAAAGCTACAAAGATCTTGCGAAACCAAATCCGACAATAGCAAAGTTTTTTCCCTTTTTTTTTTTTTAAAGTATTCAACACAGCTGTGGCTAATGATGCTAATTTGGACAACAGCGCCCATGCAACACCTTAACATTTTTGTAGTTCAACTGGAAGGCTACCTCACCCAATCATGACTTGGTAGAGGGATGGTGCAATTTACGTCGGCCACTTTGACCGTAGCTCAGAAAGGCTCTGGGGAGAAAGTTGTGACCAAAGGTTACTGAGCTTGGTTTGGTGCAGGTGGATGCACAGAGCAGAAGCTACGATCACAAGTCAGGAGGACACACGAGCCAACTAATCCACCGCTGCACACAGACTCATGAACCTCCCTTAACCTCGGGGCAATCGCATGACCTGCGGCGAAGCGTTGCTCACATTAGAAACACGTGAAGTTCAAAGAACTGGGGTTTCAGGCACGCAATCAGCGGGGCCACAGGTGCGAGCATTTTCTGCACTGCCAGTTAAATGCCCTTCCTCCTCTGATTGCAGCGAAATCTGCGTTTGCAGCGTGTTCATGTTAATGTCAGCACTAATAAAGACCTGCAGCACAAGAAACAATAAAACGAGCTGGAGTTGGAGACAGCTTTTAGAGTTGGGCTGGAAATCACAGAGTCGAAAGAGGGCAGGATGTGAGGAGTCAACTTCTCCTTGTCTGCCCCCATTTTCACTCGCTTCAGACTGAGGGGAGCAAATAGGCCTAATTCACACTGGCTATGTGCGAGTGTCTCTGCTGTCTAGCAGCGTGAGCAGGAATTAGATGTATGGTTTGTAGCCTTCATCCCTTCCCAGACAGACTTGTTCCGGCTCAGAGGCGCTGCCTAATCCGCACCTCTCTCCCGCTTGCACTCCCGGAAAATGACTTCACACAGCTGCCTCGAACACCCAACGCAGCAATTCTCGTCTGACTAACCCCCCTCCCGACCACCACCATCATTTAAAAAAAAAAAAAAAAGTGTGGGGTGGGGTTAGGGGGGGCTCACGTAGCTCATTTAACATACGAATTCCTCCCCGAAGCCCACACTTCCCCTCATCCTGGGAGATGGAAACAACAAAAACAAGAGCCCCACTTGATAATTGAAGGGCTCTTTTCTCCGGAGAACTGTCAATATCAGCAGTACGGTGAAAGAAATGTAAAGAGCATCGGTGTTTTGATTTCTAAATGTCTATCACTAGCAAATACTTGTTATATGAGGTTAAAAGACCAGTTAAAGTATATGCAGTGGTGGACAGTAAGGGAGTAAATTTACTTGAGTACTGTACTTAAGTACATATCCAGAGGATTTGTACTTTACTTGAGTATTAGATTTCTTTGGTACTTATTACTCTTACTTGAATACATTTCCAAGACAAATATTTTTACTTTTACTCAAGTAAATTTCTAGGAAGGCTGAAAAGTACTCGTTACTTTCAGGTCTGCTCTTTTTTCTTCTTCCCTAAAATCCTATTTTTAGACGGATATTGGGAGACAGGCACGGAGACAGACAAGACAGACATGGGGAGACAGTTTGTTATGCTCTATATTGCTATATTGTACTGGTACATGTCCTTCCTGTGAAGTTAAGTGACTTCAACATTGAGTTATTGAAAGCAGAGATGTAGTTTTTTGTAAAGCAGTGGTCTTTGAGGGGGATCCAGACTTAGTTGGATGGTGCAGGTTCATTTGGTTTCAGTTCATGATTGTTAATAAACTCTGCATCATCTGCTGTCCTCTTATGATCCCATTCATTTGATTTGTTTTTGGTGTTTCTGCAGGTTTTATATAACATTGTGGTTCTAAAAGCAGCACATCAGTGCAGCTGGTTTCAAAGAGTTAATTCTCAGAAACAAGAGTTAAAAGATCTTTAAATTAATTTAGAAAAAATATAGTAATTTACTGATGTGGAAAATAAGAAATGTACTCTTACTCTTACTCTTACTTTTACTTAAAGTAAATTTAAAAGCATTTACTTTTGGATACTTAAGTACCTTTAAAAGCAAGTACTTTTCTACTCTTACTCGAGTAATATTTTGACTGAGCTACTTTTACTTGTAACAGAGTAAATTTTGACCAGTAGTATTTGTACTCTTACTCAAGTACTGGGGTCGAGTACTCTGTCCACCTCTGTATATGAGGGTAAAAGACCAGTTAAAGTATGTCACCAGAGGGCACATACTGTATCTGCCCACTTCAGCTCTTCCATGACCCCTTTATTCCACCAAGCAGACAATAAGTGAATAAGACTGAATGTAATTTCAGGGCGAGGACTCTGGGAACACAAAGCTATGCCAGTTCTCACATTAAGACAAACAGACTTCAGACAGGTGGTTTTTTCTTCTGGGGGACAATCCTGCGAGCCGGACCAGGACGCGAGGGGGGCTTCTCCCAGGCACGGCGGCCCACTTGGATAACTGTGGATAATGGCGAGGCCACTCAGAGAAACCCTCCAGCCCTGAGAACAGGAAACGAGGAGAGGTCCTCCTTATGAAGATAAGTATATTATGGCTTTCATCTGTTTTTTATGAATACCCATCCTACCAGACTCTGCAATAAGCCTGGCATCACAGAGCTCTTTAAGTGCTTTTGTTCTTCCACAGAGCTGCCACAAAAAAGATGCTGATGGCTAAAACATTTTTTTTTTTTTTAATCAGGTCTTCAAGAGCTGTTTTGGATCAGATCAAATTGTATTTCAAGAAGTCAAATATAAACTAGAAAAACTATGTTGAAAGCTGCAAATATTGCCTTCAGTATCCTCAAACCAAAGTATTTATAAGCAGTCAGGTGAAGCTGTGAGAAATGTAGTATATTCTCAAGAGCTCCAAAAGACATCAGTGAGAAACAAGTGATAATACAAGAAAAGGAGAATGATTAAAACCTAATATGGCATGGTAGGGAGAGGAGAGAGAGGTGATTTATCCCTTCACGGCCTTTTGACACTAAATTAAACTGTTGAGTCCATTCCCCCGTGCCAGCTAGTTATCTTTCCAGGCTAATTTAACACTATAATTTACATTCCATATAAAATACATCCTGATGTGGTGCTGTCAAGATCGTACATCATTTGCAGAGAGTGCTCCAGTTTCTGTGAAAAGGACAGAATTAGATCATATTCATGATGCAATTAAACACTTCAGTGGGAATCGATGTAAAACCGATGAGCCCTGAAAACAATGCATATGGCTGAGAACATTAGAACACATTACCTACCCTTGGATCCCTCGCTTCACAGGCGCAATTTAAAATCCTCCACTACTCCACTCTCCATCTCTCCAGATTCATAACGCGCAGCGATAATAAATGAATTTTTCACAAAATTATTCAACTACTAAATTGCCCATGGTAACTGAGTATCAGATGAAAGTGATGTGAATTATTAAGTAGGGAAACTGTTTGTTCTCACCATGGGTGTAATAATCGGCCAAATGAGGAGGAGAAAGGGTAAAAGAGGGACATGTTACAGTAAAGGGAGATCTCACAATAAACATCAGTGTTGATGTACAAATGGGAAAACTGTCTGCCGCCGGGGCCTCCAGCTGGGATGATGGTATCGACCGATTTCCCTGGGGCTGCAGTGTGGGTTTTCTTATGGGTACGAGGAGCAGATATGAGACACAGCTGGACATTCTCATGTAAAACTGGCAATGTGCAATCTGTAGTTGGCAAACCACTGCAACAACCAGCCACTGTTACACCACCGCAACACATTTTACATAATCACACGGACAGCACGTGCACACACACACACACTAGGGCTGTTCGATTAATCGATTTTAAATCGTAATCGCGATTATGTAATTAGAACGATGTTAAAACATGAAAATCGTAAAATCGATTTTTCACTTTTTTTTTTTTTTTTAACCTTGTCTGCACACTTATTAATGATTGATACCATATTAATGATTGATGGAAATACCTCTCAATACCTGCGACAAGTGCCCCATTACACACCTCTACCTCCTTCATGGGTTGCATTATTATTTAGCATGCAAAGACCCAGTTTAGTTTAATTAGAAAATGTCTTGTTTTATTTAATTGGAAATATAACTTACTGTATGTTTGCAAGTGCTGATTTGCTGATTTTTTTTTTTAGAGATAAAACTTTATATTTTATTATATTTTTTAAAACTTTTTTTCAACTTATTTTACAGAGTTTTGCACTTTATTCATTCATTTTTGGTTTAATAAGAGCAAAGTTTGCACTTAAAGCCCAATGGGGCAAATGTTCAATAAAAAAACAGCATATTTGAAATCATTTCTTTGCCTTTTGTCAATTCACAAAATAATCGTAATCGTAATCGAAAATCGGATTTTGAGAGAAAAAAATCGAGATTTTATTTTTGGGCAAAATCGAACAGCCCTAACACACACACACACACACACACACACACACACACACACACACACACACACACACACACACACACACACACACACACACACACACACACACACACACACACACACACACACATGCACACACACACACACACACAGCTCCACTCCAGATCACATCACCTACCTGTCACACTCCTCCACAACAACACCAACACCCACTTTGACCGAACCAAATAAAACCTTTAGAAAGCCAACCTTTAAAAACAAAAAAAAAAAAACATGCTTCAATCCCATTATTTTGAGGTCTTTTTGCTTTGAGGAAAATTTTGCCTTAAACTCCGCGCCAAATAATTTCCAAAGGCTGAAATCGTTGACACTGAACATTCAAGCCAGTGGAATGAAATTCAGGATTTAAGAGCCATAGAGAGAGCAGGGGTGAAACAATCTGTAACCATTTCTGACAGGATGAGTTGGCCTCTCCAACTGAAACAGTAATTATGCTTAATGGTCCTTTAATCTGTCCATCAGGCAGGAGGTGAGCAGTCGGGTCAGCCCAAAGTGCTCCAGGCGTCACAGAGTGTCAGGTACAGTCACAGGGTGCTCCACCAGGAGTGCCAGGGCCGCTCGCGTCGCCACACAACATCCACGAGCTTCCTCCAAAACACACACATCGGTCGACACATCTTCCACCCACTGAAAGCCTCCTGTAGAAATATGCTTACAGCTGGGCCACAACTCGGGAGAAGGAGCTGCATGTTCCCTGAGTAAGTATGAAGCGAGCAAATGAGGGAAAAAGTGTGGGCAACTCAGGAGTTTGATCCAATTTGATGAAATCCCCGACCATCCTGGACAGGATGACTGATGTCAAACTCTGTGAGGATTCTGAACTACTCTGTCCAGCTGGTGCCTTGGCACTCGCCCATAATCACTTTTATTCTGCAACTCTGAAAGGATTTCCTTAGGGCCGCCCCCGTCCCCAAAATCACAACTAATGATAGGTGGGTAGGAAGTTCAGCTAATTCCTGTTCACGTTAGCAATCCCAGGTTGCATCAGCTATACATACCTCAACAGTTGCATCACCAAGCCACAGACAAAGCGGCAGAAGAAGAAAAGATGGCACTGGGTCAATCCCAACAGTAATAGCAATGACACAAAACCCATACAAAAACAAGGGTGAACAAATAGTACCTTTGTACCCAGAGTCATTTGTACCCAGCTCAGGCGCCTGGCTATCTCTGAGCCCGGCAGATAGAGCTCCTAGTCCCAGCTATGCATGCGCACTTCTGCTGTATTTGTTATCTTGGACAAGCATTCTCCCTCTCTGCGTTTCACTGGCCAAATAGAGAGGGGGGAGAAAACGAATCACTCTTAGGTCTACTCCTGTTGTTCCCTCAGCTGTCAACACTTCTCACAGACTTCACCCCCGCCAAGCCACATCGATACAGAGAAGTGACTGCCGTTTGCTTTATGATTGCCTAGTTTTATTCTCTCGGCCGGGCTTTTTCTCAGCCTTCACCGCTCTAATCAGACCGCCTTTGCCTGGACAACAGAACCATTGTCTCTTAAAGTGAAAGAGGCAGTGGATCAGTGAATCCCTTCCCATTCCCCGGCTTTATTAGCCCTGTGGCACACTACTGTTTATACTAGTGGGTATTCTATGTTTGCTAAGAACAATTACAGTATGACAAATGATCCGTCGATGCCATCTATCAGGCCAAAGCTGACAGGAATCCTATTGACAGGGCAGCTATTCGTCCCCCGCTCCTCATCTCTGGGGTCCCATGCTTTAGTATCCATGACAACGTGCAAGCCACTCGCCACGCTTGCCACTTCACAGTGAGAGATGAGCGCTCGTGAGTGGCTTCGAAAATTAGCCTTTGACACACCATGTTCCACTGCGCTCCCACCCTCCTAGCCTCCAGTCCAGCCCCTTTGGGGGGCCTTGGAGGAGTCCAAACTCCCTTTTTTTTCTACATTCAGGCTTACACAAACACAAAAGGCACACACAGCTTGGCGCAACTATAAACATACTTCTCTCCAGGTCTCACGGTGTCAGTTTTATTGTGCTCGAGCTATATGATTCTCAACATTAACCCCGCAGACACATTGCTTGTCTGGGAATGGAAATGAGAGCGAAGCACCATACTGGCAAGAAACCATTAAAAAAATTAATAAATTAAAACAAAAAAAACATTTAAAAAATAGAATCGAGTGAAGGAGGAATGAAGTGACTGAGCGGTATCTGAGAGGACAGGAGTAGCCAGCCATCTGACCACTTCTAACGTTAATAAACACAGGATTTTCTGCAACAGCTGCCTGAATAAATGCAAAAATACTTTATTAAAAAGGCGTCTACTTACTTTTCTTCAGCACAACGTCTAACTCACGTAAATGACCAACATGCACACTCACAGAATCCACCGAAACCTAAACGCAAACAAGCTTTCAGTCTTACAAATCACAGGTTAAGTAGCTCAGAGATTTGTTGGGGCCAAGCAATCATTCCCATTTAACTCGCAGACACACCTCTTTGGGGTTGTGTTGATGCCATAAACTACACTTGGCAGGCGAGGATCATATTACTGCCGTGAAAGAAACAAACAAAGCTGTGTGAACGCCGCGCTCTGTCAGAAGCAACGATTTCAGCACTCGTGATTAATCATATTTGGAGGAACATTAAAGGGAAAGGAGGAAACTGGCTCCAGCTCTAGGAGGTAAGGGTGTCAACTGATATAACCCACCACTGACATCAAGCAGAGCCAGCTAGCTCATTGATGTGGCAGCGTCTCATTTTCACCAGTTTGGAAACAGACAGTTTTGCAGCGCCTTGCGGTTCTTAATTATCTTCCGACTTTGTCTAATGCAATCAACACAACTCAGATCTGGCTGCGAAATGGCACTCGCATACCCTGAAGCCCCACGAGTCAAGAAAAAAAAACAAAAAACACACTGAATAAGTGGAACAGTCAAACTGACAAAATGGCATAGCACATGAGAAATAACCTCTTCTAACTCCTGGGCTGGCCGAGACCTCATCCACGGGGTTGAGCGAAGGCTGAGAGGGCAGCCGGTCGGCTTTTGGTTTCAAGTTCACATGGACGCGGGAACGCAAAGTGAAATGTTTTGACGATGCTGTGCGGCTGAACCGGTGTGAGGTCACTCGGTTAGCGGAAACTCTTCAGGTGCGTCCTCAGATTCTTCCTAGCGGAACCAATATCCTGTCAGACGTCATCGCAGCTCCACAGAACTTCGTCACAAGTGTGCATTTGCACCCGAATAGAAGACAAACAGTGGTCACTTGGAGCACCCTCACCCACAGAGAATTCAAAGGTCATTAGGGATTAAACAGTTTGCCAATTTACAAGTCTAAAAAGTGAAATGATATAATGAGAGGGGGTGAAGGGGCTAAGACTTCCCCCCACGCCCCTTCCAAAATCCTGTTTTCCATATCAACACTATTCCCACCCATTCACTTCCCATCTAATTCCAAGGGCCACAGCATTATTAGATTTTGACATTATTAGCTCAAATAGCAGAGAGGCCCTGCTGTCATTATAAAACCTTTACTGTTGCACTTGCTGCCAAATCTGTTTTGCACCAGCTACACACTGCCAAACCCCACAATGGCAGATTAGTGAAGCCCTTCTCTTGTTGCAGCAGAGGTTAATATAAAGTGGCAGGGCTAAGTCCGCTCCGATTAAGTATGCCGAGAGATATTGCTGCAGTTTGTTACATCAGATCGTTATTGGATTAAACAGCATGCACAACAATGAAAGTTTAATTTTAATTTCGGCAGGAGTATAAAACAGCCTGCTGTCAGAACAAAGACAGCATTACAATATCTTCTTGTTTTCGCCTCCTCTCTGCCATTGCCAGAGTGGCAGACATGAGAAAAAATGATGGTAAGTGAGTATGTCAACCTTTATATATATATATATATATATATATATATATATATATATATATATATATATATATATATATATATATATATATATATATATATATGCATGACTTCGAGAGAAAGGGGAAAAATATAAATATAAATATATATATATATATATATATATATATATATATATATATATATATATATATATATGTATATATGTATGTACATACATATGTACATACATATGTATATATGTATGTATATATATATATATATATATATATATATATATATATATATATATATATATATATATATATATATATATATATATATATATATATACATACATATATACATATATATATATATATATATATATACATATATATATATATATATATTTATATTTTTCCCCTTTCTCTCGAAGTCATGCATTATTTATAAAGCTACAAAATTCTACTTCACTTGGCAAAACCAGTTCTTATACTAAACAATAATAATATAATAAATTAATAAATAATATAATAATATATATATAATAATAATAATAAACCAAGCGAAAAATGTTTTGTTTTTGGTGAGTAATGCAAATCCAACCCAACTGCTGCCTGTCGTTTGCGGGTTGGGTCGTCTACTGCTCTGCACGCAGTCCTGGCCCAGCTGGTCGCTGCATTGTTGGCTCTGCAAGAGGTCACTGCACCTGACCAGTAAGCTGTTATTAATTCTTACAGGGCCATCCATTAGCCCATCCCATTTTTATCGCCCGCTTCTTTATTAGATGAGCTATCAGCTGTCTTTATCTGGCAGAATTATGGACTTCCTAACACGGACTGCAGCACCCCACTTTTCCCAGAAGCGGCTGTTACGCCGGGCCAGGTAGAGCAAACCTGACGCTTGGCCAGACGAGCATGAGAGGGAGAGGGGGTGGGATCTGCCAGTCTCCTGGGGTATTCCCCACCGTCCCGTTACCTCCAATAAATCTCAGTGCTTTACGATTAGGTACATAAAATGAGTCATAGATCTGGACGGTAAATAAGAGCTTGTCAGTGGGGCCGACGCCAGGCCCAGCTCCTCCTCCACCTCCTCCTCTGCCAGATAGGCCCTCTGTAGCCCAGCCATCCAACCGCTGCTATTGAGCTGGGGCTAAAAAGACACCAATAAATAAGCCTGATATTTCCCACAGGACTTCGACAGTGCCACCCTGAAGCACGCATCCAAACACAGAACAAACAATAATGTACAGCATCACAAATAGGACTGTCTGGACACTTACTGTTGGTTTGGGCTTTGTTGTAATTTTTTTTGTTCATGTTGAAAAAGCTTTTCACTTTTTGATTGTAATTCCTTTTTTTTAAATAGAAAAGCCAGGAAGTCAATGGATCAATCGATCACAAGTATATTCAAACTGTATGGAGAACTCTGACGTCTTTTAATGGACCTTCAATCTATACTTGCAATTAAGCATGCAAAGTCTCCCATTAAGTAACTCCACTTACAGTGTATTTACTCTGGTGCTGTTTGGATATTTTTCAGAGCATGTCTTACTCAAGGCTGAAAGAGCCATCGCAGGACAACCTGAGGGAGGAGTGATGGTCTCCAAATGCACTAACACAAAGATGGACACTTCCTCTGCAGCTCCAGCTAATCATTGTTGCCAATTCGTTTACACTGGTCCAAAATGACTCCCCGAACGAACGCCTTTGCATATTAAACAGACAAAACAGACAACAGGGACAGACTGTTGGAGGACAAGAGATCAGCTAGACACCAGCAGAGTCAGAGGCAGTCTGGGGAACAGTGGGCTCATAATGCTGTGTGTACAAGCGGGATTCCACGGGCTGATTGATAGCATATTAAACAGACTTGTGTTACTGCCTATCCACTGCACATTTTGACAAGACACCTGCAAGAACCATTTTCAACATGCATCAGCACCTATTCAGCATAACAGCATAAATTGAATTGCATCTTTGTACCTGCAGAAAGAAAAAAAGTTATCAGGACAAAGAGATCTGGAGCGCAAAGCAGAGAAACTGCATGACTAGAGGCATGCAATCAGCTAAGAATTCAAAACTTCGCCCATTCCTATAATCAGAGTGCAAAGACAGAAAACAACGCCACTGGCACCAAAGCAAAGAGATGCAAAACATTTTCATTAGTGAGCAAGAAATAACTACTTCTTACTGAAAGCATTGCTTCTTTTTGCATAAGTTAGATTTTTAAGGAGGAAGATTAGATGGAGGATGGGCTCTTTTATGTCAAGACTGAACCCTGCAAAAGCCTTACTTACTAGTTAAACTTCCAATTTTGTTTCTCCCGTGTTTCATCCATTATCAGTCAAACAGAGCACCGAGGATAGACAAGTTTACGCGCCAAAACACGGGCGCTGCCATTCGTCTGCATAGATGCGGGTCATTTCCGGCGGAAGGGTTTTCCGCAGCCTTTTACCGGTATAAACACAGCGGCGTGGACACGGCGTGGACACAAACCTAAACGAAATACTTGCTGTTCGTGTGTTTTTTCTCTCGACAACTATGTCTTTGCCATGGGAACACGGTTCTACGACTTTAACTGGAGGTGGCGTTACTCTCCCGACCCGAATTCAGTGCAGAACTGGGATGATAACGTGATGACAGCAGCAGAACTGACAGCTGATCTGCTCCCACTTCCTGCAATCCGCAATGGACAAACTGAAAGTTTCTGAGGTTTATCAATATCTGCACAGAGACAAAGTCGGTTTTGTCATGTCATACAAACATGGTCGTTTTGTTTATTTGAAAGCAAATGTCGAGCCTGGCCAGTGTTTTAACAATGCGGGGCTTAAAGCTCGGCTGCTGTAACTGAAGCTGGAGAAGTCAGACCTGCGGGATGTTCGTGTTTCTGGACCTGGAGATCGTGTTCCCATTCAGCTGCGATCTTATGGAAGGTAACAAGATTATTTGACATATATGTCTTCATTTTTGCTATCCGAACTACATCATAGTCTACTTGGCTTTTTTTTTCTCTAGGTAGAAAATGCTGTGAGACGGGAAAACCGGGCTTGCCTGCACTGACTGACAAGAGCTGGGTCTGAAAGAAATGCTGGTCAGAAGAAGATGAAGTGCAGGACTGTCTCAGAAAATTAGAATATTGTGATTTTCTCTAATGCAATTATAAAAACAAAAATGTCATACATTCTGGATTCATTACAAATCAACTAGGGGTGTAACGATACACTAATCTCACGATACGGTACGATACACGATATTGAGGTCACGATAACGATACGATACGATATTATAGCAGTATTTTTTAACAACCTTGAATGAGGAATATATGACTGGAAAAAATGGTCTTTTATTTGAAAGACACAACATACAAAACAATACTGTACGTTTACCCTATTGTTACAGTTTGTAATGCTTTATAACTGTTTAAGTTTTAAAGAGAAAGCCAGGCCAACCATTTTCCACAAACTGAACTAAAAGTAAATGTCAGGTTTGCATTATGCATCTTAAGTTTCATACAAGTACAAATATTTTGCCACAAACTGAATAGTTTCTCTCATGTATGATTTGACTTTTTTTTTCTCCAGAAATTTAACAACTAAAATTGAATAAATAAATAAAAGTAAATAAATACATACAATTTTACATCATAAAAAATATTGATTCATGCTCACCTTATAAGTGTAAGAGGAGATTTATTTTTGTTAAGAAGGTTATTTTGGTAATTCAGGGTTCATTATTTTATAAATATATTCTTTATATTCTGTAAATCAGGGACTATAATTACACTAGTCAGTATATTAGTTGTTAGTATGTTTTAGAGGGCGGAGTGATACAGCACTAGGTGCTGTGTTGATGTTCTGAAATCCTACGCTGTTGAGCGGACATTGAAGTACACTCGATCTCTGCAGAAGTTGTCCCGTGTTTATCCTACTCAGGACCCCAAAAAGGTTTAATTTAATAAGGTAAGGCTTAACTCTACACCAGAATTAAATAAGTAAAGGTTCAGAGCTCAAAACAGGACCGCAAAACGGGACTAGTTTCTTGTGAGCGGAGTAAGATTTTGGTCCGCGCGGTCGCGGCTGCGGCCGCGGTCGGATGCGCGTTTCTAGTCAACACAATAGATTAATATTAATAATCCAATATCGCGATACAGGTTGTCACCTCCACGACACGTATCGTGACGTTTTTGTATCGCGAAATTTCGTGGCACGATATATTGTTACACCCCTAAAATCAACTGAAGTATTGCAAGCTTTTTATTATTTTAATATTGCTGATTATGGCTTACAGCTTAAGAAAACTCAAATATCCTATCTCAAAAAATTAGAATATTCTGCGAATCTTAATCTTAAACTGTAAACCATAATCAGCAATATTAAAATAATAAAAGGCTTGCAATATTTCAGTGGATTTGTAATGAATCCAGAATGTATGACTTGTTTTTTTTTTTTTTTTTTTTAAATTGCATTACAGAAAATAAAGAACTTTATCACAATACACACACAACAGGAAGGATCTTTACCAGCCGTCACCAACAGCATCTTCTACCACTCCAGAACCGGCACAGGAGGTGAAACTCTGTAGGACTCATGAAGAGTGGAGGACCAGCCCTGGGAATATTCTCCTGCAGCTCTGCCTCCCGCCATCACCCAACCAACTTCACATACTCCCAAAAATTGATGATTTTGTTGAGGGAAGGTTACAGTTCTGCAGTAAATATCTCAGCATTTTAAAACTAAAATGAATTATTTAGGAACCAACAGATGTTTGTACTGTGAAAATAAAGTTTGATGAAACTTAATTTCATTTCATTATTGCACTGAACTACGATCATGAATGATAGGCCTTATCTTCCTTAGTGTGTTACAATGTCTTTTAACAGTTCATCATTCATAGTAAGCTCATACTGTACATTAATAATGGATGAATTTTGAGTTTTGAGGAAACTAAACAAATGGCTTCAACAAGAAAATTCATATGTTTAATCTTAACAGGAATAAAAAAAGTAAAATATGGGGTAAGGGAACTGTCAATCGAATTTGTGCACATAAATCAAATGTGTGCATATTATTCTACAGTTATGCATAAATACAAAATTTAAATATTTGTCAAATCATACATATAGTGTGTATTTTCTCTGTAATCCATGTTCATAATCTTCTAATCACAGAGAAAATACACTACATATTATATGTTTGATTTGACTTAAATGTTTACATTTCTATTTATTTATGCACAACTGTAGAATATGCACACATTTGATTTATGTGCACAAATTCAATTAACAGTTCCCTTACCGCCATAGTAAAATACAAAAGCATCCCACACAATTACATCACTATAAAAACTATTCATATATAATATTAAAAAATACAATGCACACAGTATTTGTTGTTTATCTTTATTTAATGAACAACATCACTTGTGTAGCAGGCTCGGCCTCAGGTGACAGGTTTCAGGACCATCTAAAAAAAGGGGACGAGAAAAACATGGAGCAAAATTAATGCAGAAAATCTCATTACACTTAAAACAAGAGTATTTACCAAAAAAATAACTTATTTGACAATCTTCACCTGTTTCAAGTACATTTTCATTTGAAATAAGTAGAAAAATCTGCCAGTGGGACAAGATTTATCTTCTCATTACAAGCAAAAAAATCTTGTTCCACTGGCAGATTTTTTCACACGCAGGCACGCACACACATACACACACACACACACACACACACACACACACACGCATCTCAAAACCATCAACTGCCTTATAAAT
This sequence comes from Cololabis saira, assembly GCF_033807715.1. Classification (NCBI taxonomy): domain Eukaryota; kingdom Metazoa; phylum Chordata; class Actinopteri; order Beloniformes; family Belonidae; genus Cololabis; species Cololabis saira. Next base: position 11,322,782 of record NC_084595.1, on the reverse strand, counting down.
ATACCAGTAGCAATGTTAGTGTATGACAACTTCTTCAGTATTAACAGTAGCCTACTGTCAGCTTCACAGCTAAAGTTGCTGAACTTACCCTCAGATCCGTGTTTGTTTCTCCGGGGGAGGCAGCGGATCCGCCGGCTGAGTTTACTCCTCTCTGGCTGGGGAGAGCGATTATAAACCAACCACAACTCAGGGAATGGATTATCCTTTGTTGTTTTTTTGTCAACAAAGTGGTGTGAACAAACAAAAATGTTGCGCGGTGGTTTTTTAGATGTAATGCCTCCAGCCCGGTCCGTGGCTTCAGAAAAAAAGTAAACAAAGCGGCGCATTGGACGTGTCTCTTTGAAGCTGGTTTGTGGTTGCAGCAGTCTCTATCCAACCACTCCTTCAGGTGCTTCCTAGAGTTACTACATCCAACTGCCGAGACATGTCGTTCCCGAACCACTTTTTTTCTTAGAAATATCCATTTTGTCCCTCTTTTTCGGAGCAATGTTGCCACTGTTTTCAATGGAAAAACCCAAAAACGGAAGTGAACTACTTACAGGGGAGGAGTTTAGGAAGTAGAGCGGAAACGGCCGGTAAACTTGTCTATATAAAGCAAGAGCAAATCTAAAAGAAATGGAAGTAATTTAAGTCAGAATAATCACGCAAAGATATACATTTTATTTAACTCTCTGTTGATCCGCTGCTTTGATCAAAAGTATGGTCTTTGAAACTCGTGTGTTTTGGGATTTTTTATTAAAAGGAATGTGCAAATAAAAAGAGGATAAAAAGACAGAAATCGTGCCCAATTTCCATTTAGGAATATGTATTCACCTACTAAAGACTGCGAAGCTGCACGCCGAGACAGAGAACACAAGGAGGTGTAATTACGCTAGTCTTAAGCAGCACAAAAGACTTTCATGTCACCATGTCAGATTCCGTTTCATTTGAAAGTACTATTTGCTTACTTTCAGGAAGCATCCTCTCACTCCCTCCATCTAACCCCACTACTATCAGGAAAACCCAGCCAAAGAAATGATGGACACCCACATGGGTTGTCTCTTGTGACATCTGTGACATCATTTAATAACATTGTTAAATAAGAGTACCGGTAATATGGTACAGCGTTGTGAAACTGACATGAACCTCCGAACCTAAAGGGGGCCCCACTGAGCTGAGATCGATAGAAAGCTTCTTTGTGCTGCTTTAAGCAACAGAATGCAATTATATCTGTTAGTATGCTTATCCAAAACCAAGTCGACACACGAACTCATGTGACATATTACATACAAAATATAATGTTAAATGTAATGACATAATGTGTCTTTACATTACACTATATACTGTTATGTTGTCAAGTGTTATTTGAAACATGCAATTAAAGATCGCCATTTCTAATTTAATATAATGTTAAGCAATATATGACACAACATAGACCTTTTATAAACTTTAAACATTTATAAACATTACACTTATAGAGACAACATATTGAATAATAATGAGATCCCCGTGTCAGTGTGTCATTGCAGTAACACCGGTGTCATCAAATCATGCTCTGAAGGCAAATGTGCCATTATAAGTAATGATATGATCAACATGCCAATATGTCAATCATCATGTCACTAGCTATCATGTTACTGTGACAGCACGTAAATGAGCTTCCATTGTGTTGCTCAACTTATTACGGAGGGCAGTACAGTAGGACAAGACATCACGCCAGTGTGTGCAACGTCAATACAGCAAACTGCATTATGCAAACGTGTGATTATTAGGGAAGCACCAATTCTTAACACTGCACAGAAAAGATACCCAATTTGTAAGACCTGTAAGATGCCAATAAATAAAAGATTTGATTTAATGCTATAAATAGCCTTGCCTTTCTGAAGAAGATCAACTTGAAGAGGCTAACAAAAGCTAATAGGCTAAAATCAAAAGTATCCAGGCTCACAGCCTGCAGCTCACTCTCCATCACTGCTACTAACAATGAGGAAAGTAAAGCCATCACAAGGAAAACCTTGGAATATCTTGACCCAGTACCATCACCCCACTGTAGTGAGAATTTGGTGAAGTCAGACGCGCGCAGCAGTTTTGGAGAAAAGTTACTTGTAGTCAATTTCTATTTTTTTTTACAACAACGATTTTGTATATGGCTGATTATATTTCCTAGAGAGAAACTGGAAAGGAGCCAATAAGACGGAGCAAAAAAGTCTTTGGTATAGAGACTGTTGGTGTCCAATTTCCATGTTTAGCTGCAATTTGTAAAGGTCTCAGTTTAGTTAAGGCTGTTACATTTCTTTCAGTGAGTCTGCAGGAAGCACGACAGCCATGAGACAAAATCTGACGTCTCAAATTCAGCAGTTGTAAAAAGAAAAACAATCACAGAATCCAGCTGTTGCTCATCCATCCCTTTCTCTGCTTACTTTAAGATAAGATAAGAGATAAGATAAACCTTTAATAGTCCCACAGAGGGGAAATTTGCAATAAATATAAATATATTTTATAAACTGTATTTAGAAACATGAATAGAATATGCTTTTTCCAGTGACAGCTTGTTGTTTTTGCAACTTTGCAAATCTAAATTTGGGTTGGCAGTTTGGCTTCCATTGCCCATAATAATAGATGAGGTGCAGTTCTTAAGATTAGGTCTATTATGCAAAGAAGTATACTGAAGATTAGTATTAAGTCTTTATAAACTTAAATAGGAACAGGAACAGCATGCCAACATTCAGCATTTTTTTACCATTTGAAATATCAGCTTAGTTCAAAGTTGAGTCTCCTGTTTTTCCCTCTGGGATGTTTTCAGGCTGTGAGATGTGTTCTTGATGTTGTTTTGTTTTAATGGTAAAAGTAAATTACATTTCAAATCGCAATTTTTAAAAATGCATTTCAATAACATGGATTTATCTTTTTTCAAGTATCGATTTATTGATTTAACCCCAGCAGGGGAGAAGCGTATTGATTTTTGACTACATTGCACCATTTGACCTTGTTTACTGAAACACATTGCTTTTGAAAGGGGACACTGTGTGAGCACTTCTATTTTCTGCAAAGTACATACAATTTTAGACTAATGTCTTACATACATGCTTTTCTAGCCATTTTTTTAAAGCATATAGTATGCTGGCTCGGATGAGTTATACAGAAAACGCTTTCCATTCGTTTCTAGCGATGCAGCATCACGTCATCTTAAAAACCATATTACACCTTCAAGAGGTCCTCAATGTCCCACAAAATGTGATATTCTTCTAACGATCCTTTTCATTTACCTTCTTCATCCTGTTCAGAAGCTCCGGGCCTCCTGTGAGCACCTACTTGTTATAGTGCAAGAGCCAAGTTAAATGCTGGACAGATCACCAGTCCATCAGAGGCAACAGTAGCTATATCTTTCTCTTTTTAAATCACCAATAACCGACCACTGATGCTGTGACCTGCTGTAATCACGTTCCCCCACTCTGCTCTAAAAAACACCCTCACGGATCCTTGAAGTGAACGCAGAATATTTAAGAGTTTGGTGTTTAAAAACCAGATGTGCACAAATGAGGAGCACAAATGAGGAGCACTCCGAAGGATTATTTCCTCATAATTCTGCCTACGTATCGAGTCATAACTAGGCACCGTCAGCAGTTGCAAAGAGGTTCTGAACATTAAGTTTATGGGCTCCTCATTACTTAAAATGTTAGGGTCTCCCCAAAGCCCAATGAAATTTTGATGGCGGGACAACAGTTAGTTTGCTAGCGCCGCACTCCCACGGATGGAGGTGTAAATGGGTAAGGGTGTCTCTTCGGACACGTCCACATTCACACAGGGGAACACATTGTACTAATTCACCTCTCTGCTCTTGTGCGAGTAAATATTCAGCACTGATATACCAGAGAAATGAGTCAGAGAACCTCAGTTTTGAGTGGACTGGTGCTCTGCAGACGTGCATGAAGAGGCCGGGGTCTGCAGTGGTGTAATGATCTGAGTTAGCCATTTACTGACTCCCCATCTGCATACAGTAAAAAACAAACATTCCTGTAAATAAAGGCAGCTGTCCAGCAACTGTCTTCCCAGCAACAATGGTATTGACTGTAGTCAGATGCTCCGCTGATTAAAAATTGATCCATTTTGAAAAATCTAATCAACTGAATAGGATTCTTTCATATGTGAGGTGGGGTTGGGTGTGTTTCATGGGAGGCATGAAGGGGTGGGGTGGGCGGGGAGGCAACTGCTGGAAACGCGGCAGACCTGTTATTAACCCTTGCACCTCCACGCAACCCCCTGCACCCTGCTCCCCTCTTCACATCCCTCTGCGCCCTGGGACTAGACACGGCCCAGACGGTCTGAATTATTCAGCAGTCTGAGAGAGGCTCCGGCCACTTGGCCTATTAATGCCTGCCAGTAGAGACTAGTGGCTCTAATGGCCAGTCCAAAGGAGCCCGAGCTCCCAGTGGACTGGAGAAGGGCTGCCAGAGCCGGGCTGCAGGGGATGTGACAAAGAATTCATCAGGGACCGAGGTCGTGGCAGGTTAATGATGCCGCACGTCTAGACGGACGCTGAACTCACACCCTGCCCAAAAGGCAGAGGGGGATGGGGCGGAAAAGCAATAATACTTTTTTTTATCTTTGAAGGAGAACTAACCATGCAATATTAAGTCTTTGAGCGTACTTACGAAAGAGCGGCCTTGCTGATTTTGACCACGACCCACTACTGACCCACGGGTTCATCTTTAAAAATAACAGAGCTATGAATGTGCCCAAAACTACATATGAAAATAAATAAATAAATAAGATTACCGTATTTTCCGCAATAAAAGCCTTTAATTTTCTCAAAAACTGGCAGCGCACCTTATATATGATCATTACGGTCATTTCTGTTACTGTAGTCAGGGGGATTGTGGGTAATGTAGTTGGTGTCGCCGAAGTAATGGCGCTAAAAACGTCAGGAATCGTCACAGACGTTCAAGACAACAGCAGTGACGCTGACTCTCATAATGGCGACTTTGACGAGATGGAGCAAAGCTGGTTTTTATTTTGTTAATAAAGTTTGACATACGGCGCTTTTCTTCTTGTTTTTTTTTTTTTTTGCATTTGCTGTACCATTTTGTAGCATTTCTTGTAGCGCAACTCCATCAGGTAGATACGTAACTCAACCCCAGCCACTATAGTACGGTATTTTACCATATATTTAGTGCGCCTTATAATGCGGTGCGCCTTATATATGGAAAAGGTTTTTAAATACGTCATTCATTGAAGGTGCGACTTATAATGCGGTGCTCCTTATAGTGCGGAAAATACGGGAAATAAGATTATATTTTTGGTAGTGCACCAGTAGTGCAGTTAGACTGATCACAGCTAGATCCAAAGTACATACGTGGCTGAATAACATCGTCTCCATAGCCCTACTCTGATTACCCACAACCCCTCATCATCACTGCACTAACAACACCTAAACTTGGAGAGGGCCCTCAACTGCAGCACAAAGTCCCTCAGTAATCAGGGAATCTCCCCCAGAGAAAAAGGGTGCATCTCTCACTTGGGAGCAACTCTTTTGTCATGTTGTCACCATGGCGATCATATGCTTCCACCTGGTGACTCAGAGCATGCAAATACAATAATAAACAGCGCCTGTGAAAACCTCCCTCTCTGGGTGCAGCACAGATGATCTGATCAACGACAGTGCAGAGCAGGTTCTGTGCTACCTGGAGGATTCCTAATGGAGAAAGCTCTCAGACAAAAGGTAATCATTCTAGCACCAGAACACTCTGTCATCATTTTCTGTGAGGACAAACACATTATTAAGTCCAGGCACAAAGGCAGGGGAATGTATTCTTATTATCATCCACTTGAGATTTATGCACTTCAAGGTTGACTTCTTTGAGAGAGCAAGTTTGATCAGCCTGATGAAGCGGAATGAGTTTAGCCTTCAGACGGTACTACGCGTACCGGACTGCATCTCCACAGCAGAGGCTCTTCCCCCTCTTCCAGGAACTGGTGCCAAGCCCATTTACTTTTGAGGTCAGCATTGCAGCCATGATTACGCCACATCAAGGGCAGCCACCAGAAGGCTATAGAGGGGACACTGACACAGCTAACGCCCACACGTAATTTCCTCTTCTCCCATAATTCAAGGTAACTCAGCACGTAATACTGAGACCCACATGAGAAGATTGTAAAGCCTTTGGAACAGCAGAGATTTAAAAACAAGTTGGCCAAAGAAGCGCATTCAAAAATATAATGGGTATTAAGTCAAAAGAATTAAAAACAAAACACAAAACATATGCCTTCCCACCTATTATAAACATAATAGGCTGGAATACATATGTAGTGCAGCAAGAAAACCGCTCGGTTATTAGACTAACATCCATTACAAATATTAGGAATACATTAATAGTCAATTTGATCATTTCCATTGAGTATTATGCTAAGATGTAGTGACTACAAATATTCCTCATGAGTTTGCACACATCTCCACGTGTATGTCCTCTAGTTTGTCACACGCGTTGACCCCGGGACCCCCGGATCCAAATTTCCACTTCTTCAGGCATATCTTCCTCCTGCCGCATTCAGCAAACGCCTGGAGCAATGTTTAGCTAAACCTGCTGGCCTACGTAGGCAGGGAGAGTCCCCAGAGGGCTGAACAATCAGACAATTTCAAGATCATGAAGCATTAAACCAATCCCGGCAGGGTACACTAATTAAACAGCCGAGCCCGGCACAGCCAACCAATCCCCACAGAGCAATTAAATCCATCCCCTCTAAAACACTGTGGAACCTGTCTGGGGAAAACTGCTGCGAAGTGAGAGAGCAAGAAAGAAGGAGAGATGTGCCGGGGAGGGGAGGAAAATATAAAATTCATCTGGAAAAAAAAGAGAGAGGAAAAAACTATAGGAGGAATGCAGCGGGAGGCTAACAAGGGAAATTGAAAAGGGAAGAGTCTCAACTCATGTCTTTGTTCTTCTCTCTCTTTTTTTCTATTATGGTTCAAAATGCTTCCTTTTACTCTCAGCTGAGGAGGTGGGGAGTGTGTGACCACATTTGAATTCAAAAATAGTGACCCTGTTGCGATCAAAAGTTGCATATTTAATTAAGATTACAAGGTCTAGAAAGCACTCATGAGACTGGACAGAAAGACAGAATAGCCTCAAGGCCTAAATTACACACCAGCAGAGCTGCTAACACAGTTGCAAACCCTAATCAATACCCCGATGCCCTCCTCTACTAAAGTATATGAACAGGTGACAATGGAAACATGACATCACTGAGCTTTTCAGGGAACAACAAAGACAAATAAACTGAAAATCAGGTGGCGGCGGAGGGACGCAAACTGAATTTAGAGGATCACCGTGACATCTACACACCGGCAATTGCATTAACATAGAACTGCTCAGGGAGAATATAATACAAGGGGGAGTTGGTTTTTTTCTTTCAAAAATAAAATGTTGTGGTTAGGTAAATTCTCCTCTTGATTTTTCATTTCCGGGGAGAGGCACAGTCAAGAGTGGAGGTGTCAGCCAGGAGCGACTGCAAACCAGAAGTGAGGATGAGGAGAGACACTTACTCTTTTCTCCCCCGACTGCGGTGGAGTATAAATCACAGAGCCCAGCTTCATTTCTTCACTTCCTGTACCTCTCCATTAAAAATGATAAACTGTACTTCTTGAAGCCACTCGTTTGCTTTAGGGTCCCACTCTGCACCTTCCTGGGGAAGAAGCAAGAGTACGCAGCTCAGATTTATTCCATCCCCTCCCATTGTTGGGTATGAATAAGAGAGTAATTAACGGTGTATGTGTGTGTGTGTGTGTGTGTGTGTGTAGCGAGGAGGGGGGGGGCTACACAATGACACAATCGTCTAACACAACAAGCCTGATCTATTCACTTTTGCATTTACACACCTTTCACATTATTTTGATAAATACAAGCACATCTGCTTAGTAAGAATAAATGCAGGCTTAACACTCAAAAGACCACCAAGAGGGTCTCTTTCCTGTGTCTTCTCACTTAAATGAGGACAAATGGGCCTTACAAGTCGGCGGCGTGCACCAGATTAATGTTGCTCTCATCTTGTAAACACACTCGGAGCGGTGCAAATAATAAAAGCATTGGAGATCCCCAAAGACAACCTGGACAAGGTTAGTTGTCTCATTGATCTCAGGGGTGTTCTGAGCCCAGGAGCACCCCTTCACATAACTGCTAACCCCTCTAACATGACAACCAGTGTCAAGAGTAAATAAATAAATAAATAAAAATCTACAAAAGCCTGCTACTAGCACATTTAGAAAGAGGGGGAAGTGCGTTTATTTTTGCCATGAAGGACAAAATGGACAATAGGGGGAATAAAACCCAGACAAGCCTGCAAAATACAGCTGAGGCATGTTGGGTAAAAAGATGGGGAGGCTGAAAGGGAGGACAGCAGCCTAGTAAAAAGAACAAGAAAAGACTGGTGTGCTCAATACGTCTGCAATGCCGTCACACAGTCAAAACAAATAAAGCCGAGGCCGCAGTGGAGAAACGCAGCTCAATAAGGACTTACTGGGCAGGGGACTGGCTGTCAGCAGGGAGAGAGGACACAGCTTTATACCCATGCCGATGAGCCATTACCGCTCTCCTCCTGACGCTTCCGCCTGCCTCACTGCGAGGGAAGAAGAGGCTGCCCCACCACCGTGGAGCCATCCTCCACCACACTAATGTGTCCCTGAAGTTTTGTTAAAGCTGGTTATTTACTCCTGCAAAGAAATTGCTCCTGCCTGGAGGCAGCAGAATGGAGAACACATTCCTATGAAAAATCTGGCATCTCTCGCTACGCAGCATTGTCAACTATCAGGGGGCCGCTCCTATTGAAACTCTGGGAATAATGCTTATTTTTATCTTCTTTTTTTTGCCACAGTGTTACATTAAATAAATAAAGCCGCTAGATTCCAGAAAACTGATTATTTAAGGATGGAGAATTGAAAGATATGACCGACATTGTCGGTAGAAAATCTTAGCACCCATAAGCCACATCAACTTGTGATCAGTGTTGCAAAAGCATCTAAGTGAGTAAATACATCAAGCTGCTGGGGTTCAAAGGGTCATCTGTTCCACGTCATATGCACATAAAAAATAGTTCCCTCCAGCTTCCTCTGTTCATGCACTTGAGATATCAAACACAATCAATAGATTTGATAAGCTACTTCAAAATAGGATGAATATCTTCAATGAGGACCATGACGTTTGTGCTCAGGATGTTTTTATTACTGACGACACTAAATCTGTTACTGGACGCAAACTTCCTAGAAACCTGCTTTGGACAGAAAACTTAAGAGTCAAACATGCCTCAGGATTTCTTTATTTTTGTTTTTGCTTACCAACAAGAGCCATCAGCAACAGTGAACTCAGTGCTGCCACCAGTGGTTGGAGGTTATATTACAACATTACTGGATAAAATTGTATTTCTGTCTATATCTTAAGGTAAGGTAAGTTAATCACATTACCTGTAGTTTATGAATTTCTGTTTTTGATCATTTTAATGAAATAAACTTTTGTTGCAGCTTTTGAGACATGTAAAATCAACAATTGCTGATATGAACACAGGCCCCGTCACATCTGGGCTTATCAAACAGCAGCATATAAAGTAGTCTCGCAAATGACTGGATAGGTATGGAAATCTACTTGAAGGAAGGTCAAAGTGATTAAGCTGACATTAATGACAGGCCTAGTCTTCCTGTGAGAATGCTCACCGTTACCGTCTCTAAACCCATTTGTCATTCTGCTTCCAACACTCAAGTGTCTGCTTTGAAGTCTCTACCACTAATGCTACACAGAGAGGTTAAACAGCTTAATGCTCAAATCTGTTTCACTCCTCTCGCTCTCTAATGTTCCCCGCGTTTTATGCACCGGGTTATGGCTCCTGGATTTCACATCTCAATTTGCCCCAGATTGCCCTGTAAAGCTCCCCCTCTTTCTTATTGGCTTTGTTGTCATTGTCAAAAGGAAGAGCGGGGCAACCTGAAGGATGTGGGGACCGTGACAGGCATGCCCCACCCAACACCTCGCAGAATATTAAATGTTTATATAGGACCTGGAGTGGTGTAGCCTCTACATTCGCAAAACACAACCTAATCTGCTGGAGATTTGGAAGATCTAACAACAAAAGACAAGTCGTGAAGAAATACATAATGAGCTCATATAGCCTCCACTGTGGAGGTCAGCGTCAAACCCTTTCATATCCATCACAGCGTATGAATGAAACGATGCAGTCATTATGATAAATAAAAAACAAGCTCTGAGGCGCTCAGGACTCCTTTACTCTCCAGCACAATGAGATTATACTGATGTATGTGACATTAACAATATCAGCAAACAAACATGTGAAAGCATGAATGAAAGGGAGACAGAAACTGATTTTCACAGCCAATTTGAGATTGTAGGGTTGGTGTGTGTGTGTATGTATGTTTGTGTGTCTGGGTTTGTCTGTGTGGAGGAGCAACTGGCAAACAGCACACAGAGCATGCTGGCAGCAGACGCAGCCAGGCTCGCAGGCTGCAAAGCAATTTCACTGTTTGGCAATACTGTTGTCTCTGTGTGTGGATTAGAGCTGACACCAGAGCAACTGAGTCATGCTAAATGTAGTACAATCACAAGCTTTTGTTCCTGATCTAAAACCCCACAGCCTCTTTGATTCATGAAAGAGGGACTGGAAACTAGGCTGAGAAAATGGCAACAAATAAGCGGAGCATTATTTCACCATATGGGCACAATATTGCAACATCGTTTAAAACAACAGAGGGATAAAAGTAACTTGTGGTAAAAAAAAAAAAAAAGCACAGAGCCAAAGTTTTCAAAAGTAAAGAAAATCTAATCTTTTTACTTCACTGATGATGTCCTTGGAAAAATACAGAGTTTAAGAAATGTAGAAATGGGGATCAAAAACAACCACAACGGGAATCAAACTGGATTTCCACCCGCTTTAACTGCTACTTCTCATCACCAGACTGCTTCAAGACTTTCCACGGCCCCAATGTTAACTCTCCAGGTACCATAATGGCCCGTGAGTCATATCTGAGCCTGGCAGGACCTGGCAGGACAGACCCTGACCCGTCCTTTTCATGCTCGCCCACAGAAATGCCATCTGGCTGGTGTGAATGATTACCACAGCAACGGCCGGGTGACCTGCAGCCAGCAGGAACCAAGGTCACTCCACCTCAGTGCTTCACACTTTCCCTGCCCTCTTTTCATGAGCCTGCAGGTGAATTATTCATCCTGTGCAACGCATAGGACAAATCTCCTACACAAACAGTGAAAAAAAAATAAAATAGAAAAGTGCAGACTCAGTTTTGTGTTATAATAACTTGTAATGAGAAAATAAATGTGCTGGTGAACCACTAAAATAAATAGTTCTCAGATGGGTTCCTACATTTTAAGAACAGTACGGGCATAGATGGTGAAACAGCTGTAATCATTTTACACTACCAACTGACTCCTACCATGACTGAATGAGAAATAAGTGAACTAATTGATTTCTGACACATGTATCAGAGGGTGTCACATTCAAGCAAGAGGCATGTTCACAGCCACGATGCTGTCATGTTACTAAGATTATGTGATCAACCCCTGGAATAGTAAAGCTTTAAGGATAAAAGAAGCAGAAACTGTAAAAAGGAAATTGCCTGACAAACATTTGTTGTCCTTTTTAATTTTAGCTCTTAATTTCACAGCTCACAGGGACTTAGTGGTCTGTTTGTTTGAATTAAATATTGAATTAGTGATCTCTATGCAAACAGAGATAGGTGACTATTGTGGATGTCCTTATTGTTTGCAACATCACTTGAGCTGCGCATCTTCATGGGATCCAAAAGTCAATCACCCTCTAACTACTGAAGCAGCTTGTTGTCAATATGCTGAAAATCACCTTTCTAAAGTAGATTAAGAGACTAATTCTTCATAAGAAGTGGCATCAAAGTGCTTTCTTTGAGAGGAATAAAACACAATTATGGAAACGTGAGTATGAGTTAACACTTTTGATTGATGACTGTTTATGCGCCTTGTGATGATCACTGACTCCAGACTATCCTTCTTTATTATCATATACCACTAGATCAGGAGTTGGCAACCCGCGGCTCTAGAGCCTTTAGCCTTTAGCCTTTCTAGAGCCTTTTCTCTTTAGCGCCGCCCTAGTGGCTCCTGGAGCTTTTTCAAAAATGTTTGACCTTTTTTTTCCTTTTTTTTCTTTTTTTTCCCCTTTTTTTCTCTTTTTTTTCTTTTTCTTCATTTTTTCCTTTTTTCTTCCTTTTTAATCTCGATCTTTTGACTTTTTTCTCGTAATTTTGACTTTTTTTCACGAAATTTTGACTTTTTCTCGAAATTTTGACTTTTTTTCTCGAAATTTTGACTTTTTTTCTCGACATTTTGACTTTTTTCTCAACATTTCGACTTTTCTCGAGATTGTACTTGAGCATTAGACTTTTCATTTTTTGCGGCTCTAGACATATTTGTTTTTTTGTGTGTTTTTGGTCCAATATGGCTCTTTCAACATTTTGGGTTGCCGACCCCTGCACTAGATCATCATTCATGTCAGTTCAGCTTTAAATCCGAGGTTACCTTGATTTAAAACCAAAAAATGTATCATAATCTGTCCTGCGAACCCCAGATGAGACAGGCTATGGAGGACACTGCCATGAAGCCGCAACAATAGCTCCATGCAGCCCGGATGGATGAGAGCAGGTCCGGCGGCTGCGGCGCTGCGGGAGCAGCCCGAGAAAAACCGGCTTTCCCCCGGACTACCACGCCGCTGTCAGCCCTCATGAAGCAGAACATCCGTCAAACTGCAGAGACGGTGCCCTTGCGCCGGCCGAGGATGATTTACAAAACATTAGCGGGGAATACAATTACACAGCAGCCCCCCCTCCCGCTCCCTTCCCCGCCGGCCGAGCAGCGCTCTGCGGCTCCGGGCAGAGACGCGGAGGAGAGACGGATACGACCGGTCCCTTCTCAGCCTGATTGCGGCTTCTGCTTTCTGCGTATAAAAAAACACATAACCAGGTGTTGTGCCAAAAAGTGATTGCCTGCCAGAATCTGATTTCTTCTGATTTCTGCCCGTGGGAGTGCACACAGCAGCCCGTTGAACGATAGCGCTAAAACGTCATATTTTCCGATTATGAAGCTCAAGAATGAGATCAAGTCATATTCAGGCAGAAACAACTTTTCATTAACTGTATTTGGCCTTCAATGAATTTTTGGCAGGTGAAAATGCCTATTTTGTGTTGTAATGGTCCTTTAAAAGAGTTAAAAGCAATCCTGTGAGCTCTAGTGTTTATATTATGAAGCTCAAGAATGAGATCAAGTCATATTTAGGTAGAAACAACCTTTCATTAACTGTATTTGGCCTTCAATCAATTTTTGGCAGGTAAAAATACCCATTTTCAGGGGAGAAATCAGATTCTGGCAGGCAATCACTTTTTGGCACAACACCTGGATATGCGATGTGGCTTATATAGACAAATTCAACTTTGACCCAAGTGGGTGAAGGTATAAGCTACGGAGCTGACATGCCATTTAATGGGAGTAACATAGGTATACATACAAACTAAAGCCTGAATTATGGCTCTGCGTTAAATCGACGCAGAGCCTACGCCGTAGGGTACGGCGTACGCCCTGCGTTGGTGTAACGCGGAACCATAAATCAGCCTTAAGGACTCACCTGCCATATAATGAGACATTTTTTTGCTATACCAGCACTTCAGTATTTTAAAGCCTATACAAATTCATCTTCCAGCATATATGAGAGGTGACATTGGAGATATAATTTAAAAAAAATACTATTAACAATAATACTAATAACAACGTCCTCATAATAAACTTTCCAAATCAGAACTACAACTTCCCGACATGCGCCTTTCTCTTTCTCCCATGCCAAGGTATGAAAACGTGAAGATAAACGCATGAAAGATGCAGTGAAAACGTAACAGCAGTCGATATAACCCGGATAAAACACACTCACACACAAAAAAGTTACAGTAAGCGTCCAAGAAGAGCATTAAAAGTTTCCGTACGTGTAAAGTACGGCGGTACCGGGATAAGGCGAGGATAAGAGGCGAGACCGCGGCATGAAAGCTGCGGCGCTGTCCGCGGTGCTGATCCCAGCCCGGCTGCTCCGCGGCCGCTCCGCCGCTGATCAATGATTGAACTGAACAAAGGCAGAACAGGGATCAATTTCTAATAACTATCAATGCGAACAACGCTCGCCCTCGTCCCGCACTCGCGCCGAAATGGGTCGACACACACCGGGGCAGAAAGGCGAGACATCCCGCTGCAGAAATGCACAGAGAAAGGTGAGAATAGCACTAACCTGGAGCCGCCGTAGATCAAATTTCTTCCAATATTGAAACATCGATCCTACATCGGCGGCCATCTTGGGGGATATTGAGGAGATTTTTTTTCAGCGGCTGCAATAAATATGTGGGCTGGATTCACCCTCCTTAAACAACGTTTACGACCACTTTTTTTTTTTAATTAAAAAAAAAGTAACCTGCAGACTGAACAGCAAACTCCACCGACGTTTTCGACAAGTCTGCCAACATTATGTTTGTTTTGATTTTGTTTAGTAGTATCTCCGCTGAATAAAGTCTTTTTTTTTTGTTTTTTTGTGGGGAGGGGGGGTTTAGAGATGGGGGTCTGGCAAAGTGCCCGCAGTCTGTGAAAACTAAAGAGTAAAACGCGCCGCGGTCCGCAACATTAACTGGACAATTGCACTTGATTTTGCTTTGGCAAAGTTATCAATACTGACGTAAAGCCCGAGGTTGATCAATACAGTCTGGAAAAAGGGAAGGAGATGATGATGTGTGGATTAGTGGAGTTCTGGGAGTTAAGCCAAGCCTACTTTTTTTTCTCTTTTTTCTCCCTTTTTTTTTTAAACTTCTTTTTTGGCGTGTTTATTGCAGAAGCGCGCGCGTCGTTATAATTAGAGACAGAGCAGCAAATTAGAGCAGGCTCCATTATCAATAGATTTAGTCAACTTTTATTAGGATGTCACTTAGTCCACGTGTTGTTTTCAAAGAAGACAAAGTAGC
Source organism: Cololabis saira (assembly GCF_033807715.1). NCBI lineage: Eukaryota > Metazoa > Chordata > Actinopteri > Beloniformes > Belonidae > Cololabis > Cololabis saira. Next base: position 11,307,778 of record NC_084595.1, on the reverse strand, counting down.
CAAGGGACTGTCTGTATCTGAAGGGAATATTCATTGTGTTACAGATTAATGCTTGACATTATATATTTAAAAAGCCCACGTGCATGTCCCCATTTAATCAATTAAGTCACGTTATATATGTTATAATATGGTGTTTTTTTTATTATTATTATTAATTTATTTCTAATAGTTCCTTTTTTGTGTGCATTATCAAACTCCAACCCTTTTTTAGAGCAGGCAAATAAAAGTTTACATGAAACTTGTCTTGTTTTACACTTCACATCAAAAATCTGACCACACTTGATCAACCAGAAAAATGGCCCGACTAAATAAAGCAGGAGGGTGCTCTTTGTTTCCTTGAAGTAACTAATTCCTCCGGTCAAGGAGCACCGTGCTGCTGTGCTGCTGCCACACCGGTGCCAGGTGCTCCCCCTGCTGACACTGCACAGTTGGGAGTTATGTGCAGATGAGCACTCCGTGATTTACCTCCATTCATTATCCCCGCATCTTATCACTACCACTGAGTGAACATATCCATCAAAACAGATGGTTTGAACCACATTCTGCACCGACTCCCGTGCATGTATAGCTCGCACCGCACGGCTTCTCCCTGGTATCCTTTATGAAAGGCAGACCTGGGTGGAAATAATATTCACATGAGTCATATTCTAAGCACCTCAAGGGACAATGACATATTCCTCTGCCAAAGAACAACACCTGAGGGGAGAGCGAAGAAAGATTATTAAAAGTTTTGCTTCTTGCATTTTATTTATGGCTCGAAGGTGAGGCTAAAATTTTGAATTCAAGTGTAATAAGGAAGATAGTGATGCATCAGGAAAGCAGTATTAACACTTGAGCCATGGATGACAGAGAGAGGCTTTTTAAAAATTACTTTTGCAACTCATTAAGATCAGGATGAGATATTTGCTCCATTTTGCAAATAGCATCTCACCCCTGCCACACTTTCAAAGTATTCAACATTCAAAATGTATTATTTTTTCACTAAATACTTGTGCAGAGGATGTGTTGATGCAACTGCTTCCTTTAGTGCCATCATTCTTCCACACAATTAAAGTGTAGGGAGCGCCGCAACACTAGGCAGGCTGGTTGTTAATCAAGACCAGGTCATTTTATAGGCAGGGACTTGCAGTACATAGGCTGCATGTTTTCTTTAATTGTCTCTTTAACCTTAACGTAACCTGGTCACACAAGAGCCTCGAGCAAAGTAATTGTCATTGTAGACATTCCCAGATGCCGGATAGGATTTCTTTGTCCTGACCCGCTGGGAATGTCGAGCGCCCACAATTCGAGGCCCACCCAGGTGGGACTTAAAGCCAGAATCTGCAGCAGCTCCAGACGCTCTGTCTGTCATACTCCTGAATCCACACTCAGCCTTTTGAAAAACTGCTGAATCTAATGTCCTCAATCGACTCTCTAATTCTGAACATAATCTTGACCTCACATTCGCTGCCCTCATCAGCAAAGCACTGCGGGCCTCTTCCAGTAACCTTGTCACCCCATTCAAATTAATACATTACTCTAAAAAAGCTTAATCTAAAAGGCGGCATGCGGTTACTTAAAACGGGGAGCGTGTGCAGAGATAGGAAATTATCTAAGACTGTTCAAATCATTGTTTTTGATGAGGTCGCTGAACGAGAGGTTTGAAATGACTGCGCTTCTTTTCAAATCTGGCTGCTGAAATGTCATATATGGGAGGAATAATGGCAGCTTCTCTGAGTTTAGGTTTATGACAGACAAGAACACTACCTAAGTCAGCTTTTACAAATAAACTGTCCCATGAACTGGTTACTTTAACGTCAATAATCAAATTTCAACAAATTCCATCTTGTCCTGGACAATATTATCATCCGTCAGACTCACTTTAATAATAACAATTCATGGGGAGACTCAATCCTCAAGATCATGGATTTTTTCCCCCTCTTTTTTAAGTTTGTACAGATGTGTTACTCTGTTGATAAACTTTTCATTTACAGTTTTATATTTAAACAGGGGTGGTGTTTGGTGCACAAATTTGGGTCTCTGATGTGACAAAAACTCTGACATAAACTCTGTCACTGATTGCGTGGACACCTGCAGTCTGAAAGCATGTGAGCCGTTCAGATGTGTTCAGCGGTTCAGACCCAGATCACAGCAGAATTATCCAGCTTCTGCATCTTTATCTCCAACCAGCTTCACTTCATGATGTGACATTTACTGAACTTCAGCAGAAAGCTTCTGAAAGTTGTAAGATGGATCTCAGAAGAAATGCACTCCTCAGAAAAGAAGTGGAGTATAGTAGCTGACTCTAACCACTAAAAGCTGCTGCCGTGAACAAAAAGTCAAAGATATGGTTTGAAACCCAGATTCTTTGCTGCATCTTTATAGATTGCACAAAATTGTACCAGCTTGTGACTAAATGGCATAATATGTCTCCTTTCAAACCAAATGTTGGCCTCTACGGAGCTCTGCTTTGGTTGAGGAGGTTCAGATGTCAGCAGCATCATGTTTTATTGACCGAGATCATATGCATTCCAATAGTACTTTATCAAACCTAATTTTACCCTGATATAAATATATATTTATTTATAACTCAGAGCCTTTAAAATTCCGCAGGAGTCAACACTTTTTTTCTTTTTTAGGAATTTCAGTGTCAACAACACAGCTAATACCTCAGAGTCAGGTCATATTGATCTCTTTTAAGCTATGAGTAAACCATACATAGGTTAAATAAGGTGTATTCATTGAAACATGATAAAGTCAGTTTTTATTAATAGCAAGTACCGTGACATAATTAAAACTGTCATGCTGTGTGGGATGTAGATGACTTCCTGAGCATTTTGGTTTCAACTTAAACCAATCAAAATCTAAAATGAATGTGAAAAATTATTTCCAAAAGTGCGTTTTAAATGAGGGCAGCAGACACAGCAGCAGGAGCTCGAGTGCTGCAGTCAAAGCGCTGGCTGCTGTGTGTCAGCGCCCTCTAGCGGACGGCCCGGGTCACGGCACAGCCGAGGAAACGAGGGAGGAGTCACCGCTGTGACGCAGTGACGATTTGATTTGATTTATTTTATTTTTGTACATGTAAAAAACAACACTTCAAGAGAAGTTTAAGAAAACAAAACAACAAAACAAAGAATTTCATTCTTTAACACTTTAACTCTTTAACAAATCTTTATTTAGCCTACATGTGCAAAAAAGGAGTAGGAAGAAGTGTAAAGTTATTTAATCCTACCCCCATTCACTAATCATTTAATCCGTATTTATAAATACTCACATACTGTACTCACACTGCTAAATAACAGTATTATTATTATTATTATTATTATTATTATTATTAGTAGTAGTAGTAGTAGTAGTAGTAGTAGTAGTAGTATTATACTCACACACATACCTATACATACATACACATAGTTGAATATTTCTATATATTTGTACACACATGCCCATATAAATATTTATATAAATATATTTATTTACACTATACTGTCTCTATTAACTGCATCTGCTCTATATCTATGTATTTATCTATTTACTTATCTATGTATTTATATATATATATATATATATATATATATATATATATATTTATATACACACACATGCATACATACACATATAATTAGCTGCCCATTTATGTACATAAATATAAACAGATCTACCCCTTTACCCAATAGTGTTATCTGCAGGCCCCTAAAAGCCGCTAAACCCCTTCCTCTTTGTACCTCGTGAAAATCATGTTTTTATAATTTTTTTTAAACTGGTTAATGTTTGGACATTGTTTTAATTCTGAATCCATTCTGTTCCATAGTTTAACTCCACTGACTGATATAGAAAATCTTTTCATTGTTGTTCGTGTTCTGCAAGTCTTAAAATTTAGAGAACCCCTTACATTATACCTCCCCTCTCTGTCATAAAACATTTCCTGTAAGTGAGATGGTAATAAGTTGTTCCTAGCTTTATACATGAATTGTGCGGTTTGGAATTCCACTATGTCAAAAAATGTGATTAACAAGACTCCTCTCGAGACTCCTCTCCATCACTCAGAAATATAAAACAATGAAAAGACATCTCTGAACCCTTTATGCTCAACGTGAGAGGCTACTTTTTCATGATGTAAGGGGAATTTTGACCTAATAATTTGGGTCCACTTGTATCCTTCAGAGGGTAACTGTAAATCAATACTGAGCTGTTTTGGATGAACACTTTTTTCCAGTGATGAACCGTTTGTGAGTGGTCTCCTTCAGGATAACAATCCCTGCACATACAGGGTATGAATGAGCATCTATGGGAAATGTAAGACCTAGTGGTAGATAAAGTTCTCCATCAACATCAAAAAGCCACATTCCTACTCTTTCACAATTTCAGTCTCACAATTATCTCAATTGTGTGTCGACCCTCTTCTGGTGGCACATGTAAGCCGAGCAACTTACCAAGAGATTTTATGAGGCTTTCCTTTTAAAATGCCACCCATCTGTACATACACATATATCAAGTGAGACTGGGCAGCTGGCTGTAGTCATAAATACCTGGTACTCAACACTCAGGACTTCAAGAGGTCACCTTGTAGCACACCCACCTCACTCCATCCCAAGCTGCACTGTGGTGGCTCGGGAGTCCTGCACACTCCTGGGCAGCACCATCACGCGGCACCTGAGGGGGACAACCCACATAGACTCCGCGGTGAAAGGAAAAAGGCCCAGCTCACATTGTGGCTCTGAGGAGATTCGATGCACTTGTTTTAACTAGTTTGGTTTCACTTGCAAACTGGACTCCAGGTTGCTGATGGCATGGCCTGCTGAGGAAACATTAGCGCTAACGGACAAAGGAAAATTATGTGAAACCTGTTGAAACCAGTTTGTTTTTTTAAATGAAGTCTATGAGTTACTCTTGAGTGCAACGTGTGTAGGGTCCAACCCCAAAACCTGAGGTGAACCCGAGTAGCCAACCACAAACAGGCAGGAGACCAAACAATTGAAATAAAGAGCCAGATGGCTGTTTATTAAGGTGAAGGGGAAAAAACTGACTCAGGGGTTGATCCGGAGGGGAAGGCAGAGGAAACAGGGGAGCGATGGTTGGGGGTCCAGGAGACCAGGGTCAGTCGTGAGTTGGCAGCTGGGGGGGGGGTCACGGAGATCCACGAGAATGGCTGCGAGGGGAACAGAGGCGTCGAGGAGGGGTCCAGGGAGGCAACGTAGACACAGGAACAAAAAAGCCTTGGGACAAAAAACAAAGAGGGATTAATGTAAGCACGACACAAAGGTTCAAACTCGAGGGCTGAAAAAAGCTAGAGAAAGTTTCTCGAAGGGCCTGATTTAGTTACCGCATGGGTTCAGTACAATCAAGCACTGAGTGAAGGTCCAGGTCTTCTTTTAAGCCTGGGCTGGTGATTAGTGGCAGCTGAGGTAGATGGCTGATCAGCAGCACCTGTGCTGCTGGCTCTCCCAGCCAGAGGAGGAGGACTCCTAACAACGTGTACATTAAGGTTTAGTTTAGTTTAGTTTATTTTGCACATAAAACATAACAGTAAAAAACAAAGGTAAAATGAAGCATTGTGCAGGAGAGGTGGAAGGCAAAAAGGCTTATGAAAATGCTTCCCCTTTATAAAACAAACATAAACTACAAAAACAACAGCAAAAGCAAAAACACAATATAGAAATAGATAATATAAGACGGAAAAAGACAATTTACCATGAAAAAGAAAAGCACTACTGAATTATTGAAAGATGGAAAAAAAATTAAGAAAATGTAGGATAATTGCATGAAAAAAAAGGTACAATTTAAGAACTCCAGATGTGTTTCTGATCTTAACTACGGTAAAAAAATGATTTTTTTCAAGTGTTTTTTGAACAAAGCCAGGTCAAGGACAAAATCAGCTTTTCCCGAAGATCCAGCTCCTTCATGAGGAATTAACTGCCCCGCAAGTTTCCATTCATGCATCATACCCTCACTACATGATTCACATGAATACCTTTCTATTTATTCCCATCCCTTGTATGCTGTATACAGTTAAACACAATAAATCTTACAACACTCGTTATTCTACATCATCAGCACATGTAGTCTTTTAAAATGCAGTTACACTTTGTTGGATCTGTTACTTGAACTCTTTTTTTCTCAATTATGGTGGTATTTTCTATATTTTTATACATGTTATTTGTCAGTACATTTCTTGTTGGCTATTGTAGAAATTTCATATTACTCAAGGGCTCATAAACCAGCAGAAATGCCTCGTATGTGTGTGGGCATGCTCGGGTTGCTCTCTCTGATTCTGATGCTGTAATGTGGTCCACTGATGGTGCCAGTAGTTGATCCACAGTATGTTCAGCGTTTCATTTGAAATGCTTGTCACTATATTTGCCCCAGAACCCAAAAAAGGTCGTAATAGCTGCGGTTAAATTTATGACATTGGTGAGGTCAGTGTTCCTCTGCCGTGCTGGTGGACTGTTATATAAATTACAGCTCTGTGGAAAAAAGGATCCTCCATATTTAGGTGTGCAATCCTTAAATGACATTTGCACGGCAAATAAGAAAAACATCAGCTCCCACAAAGCTGCCGCACTCTGCATTCAGCCTGTTGTTTCCGTCAGCTGCGTGATCGGCAGTAAATGCCAGCATGCCGGGCCCACTGACAGCCATACATGCCCGAGCCATAGCAGGCACGGCCATGCCTGACAGATGAAGCCGATCTTCTGCTTCTTCTTTGTTTCTCTGCACTTTTCCTCCTTCAATCATTTCTGTAGAGATTGATTTTCATTTCATCAGCCCAAAGAAGCTCGCTCAGTGCGTTCCTTTGTTTATCTTCTTCCCTCGCATGGTCACCTCTGCTCTCCTCATATTGACAGACTGCTCCACCTTCGTCTAAATGTCAACTCTTAACTCTCTATCAACCAACTCCTTGATGGATGAACTTCAATCATTAAACCATAAATATACATGTAGTGTGCAATTACTTTTGATCCCTCTAAATATGCATTGTCAGTGTAGCAAAGGGCAATAAATCACACAGAGTTATTTCTACATCTATGTATTTATTTATTTTTTTTTACAAAGTGAATTTGCCAAAGGTGCTTACTCACATCCTGTAGGTAATAAGCACTTTGATACTCATAAATTCAGTAATGAATGATTTGACTTTCACTTGGACGCTGGATGGACAACGAATACTGCAACAAACCAGACACCGGTGCTAGAATTAATGGCTTTTCGAGACTTTTGTTTTTTCTTTTTTTTTTCTTTTTTTTTTAACATGTTTCTTTATTGGGTAGTCCATGTAATGCATATTAGACAATAAACATTTTTTTAAAGAATTCGACAGAATTCCCCGTTTTATATTTTACCACACACAAAAAAAAACAACAAAAAAACAAGTAAAATAAATACGGACACAAAACTTAACATAACAAACACCCCAAAACACACACACTGCAAAATACGTAATTATAAACAGGTCCCAAAGTAAGTACCAATTACCAATCAAACTCTGACTGAAGACAATAATAATAGGAAAAATAAAGTAATAAAATAAAATACAGGACACACAAAACAACAACAACAAATACATATAATAAATATAAAATAAATAAATAAATAAATAAATAAATAAATAAATAAATAAATAAATAAATAAATAAATAAATACATAAAATGAAATAAGATAAATAAATAAAAATGTAAATAAACAGACATAAGAGGAACCCTTGTTTTTTCTTTCTAAGCACGTCACATGACCGATGTGTCTTACTACGGTAATGTTGTCTTTCTAAGCACATCACATGACCGATGTGTCTTACTAATGTTGTCTTTCTGTGTGTTAGCGAGTCTTACTGGGGCTCAGAAAGACTTAGCCAACAGTTCCGTTTGCTGGGCTACCATGAGGGGCCTCCCGTCCGACCGCAGCCTCGGCCTCTGTGCAGCACCAGCAGGACAGCTGGATGATGGATCCCATCAAGTGCAACTGTCAGTTGCAGACACAACTGTCCTTTCCGGGCCAGAACTATGTCCTGTTGTTATTCTTGGGCCTCAGTAATGGGGTATGTGCATTTGGCTATTATCCCTAGATCTCATGAGCTCAGACAATGGTGCCCGCTGGCAGGGAGACAATGGTCCCTTTTACCTGTCTCTCTGCCTAAAGAAGGCATGGAGTATTTATAGTCCCAAAGCATGCGCTATTATACAGTAGAGGACAGAGGGGTCACTATATCTACCCATTGTTTAGTGCGCTGCTCTGTTATAAAGCAGCAAGGGCACTGCTCAGTCCCCATCCAGCTACAACTGAATCATGGTGAGTGGACACAGATTTTACTGCCATTGCTTTTACACCTGGACACATCCTGGCTTTGCTGCATGGATAATATGCTTAAAATATTTGTAATTGCAGTTAACGGCCAGCATCTTTTTAGATTTATGCCAGATTTAGCTCAATTTACACCTAATATAACTAATCCACGCAGAGCTCCAGCTGTCCTTTTGTGGACCACCTGATTATATCTATCTTTTCATTAAAAATAATTAAAAAAAACTAAATAATTTGAAAGAGAGCAAATAGGGATGGAAAAATTAAAGGTGAGACGACACATCTAACCATCATCTAGGCCTATGTTTTATTTTTACCAGAAAATTATACCAGAAAATTATACCAGAAAATCACACATGCACGCACACACACACACACACACACACACAACTCTTGTTCATATGTATATGAGATAATAAAGTGAGAATAAATCCAGAAGAAAAGAGGGAAGGAGAGGAAAGACCTGGGAGAAGAGGAGGAGAGCAAAATACACAGGATGAATGAATAGGTGAGAGAAGATGTGGGTAGATGGGAAGAGTGCAGGAAGAAGAAAGAAAGAAAGAAAGAAAGAAAGAAAGAAAGAAAGAAAGAAAGAAAGAAAGAAAGAAAGAAAGAAAGAAAGAAAGAAAGAAAGAAAGAAAGAAAGAAAGAAAGAAAGAAAGAAAGAAAGAAAACAAGAGGATGGGAAAATATGGAGGGTGAAAAGAAACAGTGAAGAGGAAACAAATCAAAGAAGACAACAAGAAAAAGTGACCATGTGAATCAATTACACTACAAGACGAACAATAAGAGGAAAAAAGAGGAACAGTAAGGAAAAAGAGGGAAGAAGTGGGTGTGAGAAAAAGAGAAGAAAGGAGAAGAGACAAAAGAGAAGTGGAAGAAATGTGGATAGGGAAGTAGAAGGGATGAGGGGAGTTGTGAAGGACGAAGGAAGCAATCAGAGAACAGTGCAAGGAAGGGATGAGGAGGAGAGAGGGGGAGACGGAAGAGAGAGATTGAAATGACAAGTATGTGCCACAGAGAGATGAAGCATCGATGAAGTTTCTGTTGATCCAACCTGAGCAAATGTTGCCTCATTTCCTGCAAAAACCCCAATCTTCTTTAAAAAAAAAGAGAGAGAGAAAGAAAATAATTAATTTGAATGCCAGAGGTCCTCTCCGTGAGAGATCCAGCTCCTCCAGCACTAATCCAAAACTAGACGGCAGCTGTCGAGAGGCCCAGGAATCCACGCTGTATGATGTCATCTCGCTGCATCCCCTTCCACTGTTTTTTCACAGTAAACTTGGCAGTCGTGTAAATAGCTCAACATAATCCTTTCCTGCGAGCGTTTTCTGATCAAACGGGGCTCACGGTACCAGACTGTCATTACCCAGGGCCCTATGGAATAATCCCTGAAGTGATCCCGAGACTATAAGAGCACAGGCAGTGGACCACACCCTCCCCGAGCTTAGTCTGTCATCTCGTAAAATTAGAGGCTTGAGCAGATCTTTCCATGACAAACCGACAGCGTTTGTAATCCTTTTTAATGAAACGTGTGCCCCGGTTTAAAAACACTGCCTGTTGAGCGATCAGACTTAGTAAGTTTGCTCTTGATCAGCTCATTATCCTCAAGGCATGTGTGCACGGGGAGAAAAAAAGGATAGTAATGTGTACACACGATTTACAAAACAGCTGACTGTGGATACTTGTAATGTGTGTCACAACCCGCACGAGCAAGTTGAACATGTGTGAAACAACTTAAATGTAAAAACCTGAACAAATATTATTATTTTATAAGCAAATTTATCATATACGTGGTCATTTTACACACAAAAATATCCCTGTGCATGTAAAATATTGAATGCATGTGCACCCATGACCTGATGTACACCGTTTTAGTTTTTTTGTTAATTTTTTTTTTTGGGGGGGGGGGGGCGGTGGGGTTGTAAATAATATAAAACCTTCTGCTTTTTCATTAGATTTGTGTGTTATTATCCTTTATGGTTATTTTGAGGTGTAGCAGACCTTTTTATGAGCAGTCAGAACAGACCTGGCCCCTGAATTACAACACTATTTAATTCTGGCCCCAGAGGGTCAGAGAGTCTTAGCAAACAGACTTTCAACACTAACTCCTCTCTTTGCATCAAATACATTCAGAAACTCTTTATTTTATTATCATTGCAGCTGTACAGGACTGTCTCAGAACATTAGAATATTGTGATAAAGTTCTTTATTTTCTGTAATGCAATTAAAAAAACAAAAATGTCATACATTCTGGATTCATTACAAATCAACTGAAATATTGCAAGCCTTTTATTATTTTAATATTGCTGATTATGGTTTACAGTTTAAGATTAAGATTCCCAGAATATTCTAATTTTTTGAGATAGGATATTTGAGTTTTCTTAAACTGTAAGCCATGATCAGCAATATTAAAATAATAAAAGGCTTGCAATATTTCAGTTGATTTGTAATGAATCCAGAATGTATGACATTTTTGCATTACAGAAAATAAAGGACTTTATCACAATATTCTAATTTTCTGAGACAGTCCTGTATATTTTAGTTTTCCTTTAATGTTAGATGTTCTTACGTCTAGCATTCTCTCTAACACTGAATCTGATGCCAGCTTTGTGGATCTGTGAGCTTCCAACAGTGTGAAAAGTCTCAAAACTTCACATCCACGTGCACAAATGCAACATAACCTAACCGTTCAACACCATTCAACAGTTTGTATGCACAGGAAGCTCAAGTGTGAAGTGATCGCATTTGTGAGATTGACTATAAAAGTGGATGTGCAAACTACAGTACCTTCTCTCTGTCTACCTGTAACCACACAACTAAAAAGTCAGACAGGCGTCAAGGTGAAGACAGTGACATTAAATGTGGTGAATCAGTTTTTGTGCTTTGTGGTATAACCCTGCAGTCTCCCAAGAAAGCAAAGAAGAAGGCCGCCGATGGCGCCGGCTCCAATGTCTTCTCCATGTTTGAACAGGCTCAGATCCAGGAGTTCAAAGAAGTGAGCGCTCTGACATATATTCAATTTCAAACTTGAATCTGAGCACCTGCAGTGACTGCCTGCTGTGCAAACTGGAGACGCGCAATGTAACTGTACATCTTCTGCAGGCTTTCACCATCATGGATCAAAACAGAGATGGCTTCATCGACAAGAGCGACCTGAGAGACACCTTCGCAGCTTTAGGTGAGCTCACTGTCTGGTCACGTGATTCTCTTCTTTGTTGTAACGGTTTAACAGGTTCGTATTTGACAAAAGATAAGCAACGGCTCTACTGTTAATGTCGTCGTGTTCAAGCAAGTCTCCTTGAGTAGATGGTATCACTTAGATCAGTGGTTCCCAACCTTTTTTCCTTGGAGCCCCCCCTACTTGTGTCTAAGACCAGCCGGGCCCCCCGACCCGTATGTGCTAACACCGAAAGAGTCTTTAATGGAAAAAATGAACATCAATTATGTTTTTTTGATACATTTCTCTTTGGTTTACTCTGTATACATATGACTTTGGCCAAGAACAAAAAAAATGTCAAGGTGTATCAGTGTCGAAGTCGTGAAACTGTGGAACCGCCTGGATGAGGAACTAAAAAAAAGTAGCTCAATTTATAAATTTAAAAAAAATTATAAATCTAAAATAATGGATAAATATAGAACACAAATATAAATTATCTTCATATTAAACTGTCTAAATTATGCAACATTCCTCCTGCAGCTATCCTCAAATCGTGAGTGACCACATTTATTTTCTTCTCTTCTTTTCTTTGTTTTGTTCGTTCGTTTCGTTTTCTTCTTATTAGTATCTTTTGTTTCTGAAGTCTGCCTTTGTTGAAAAGGATAGGCAAAATAAGCCATGAGGCTTCAGCCTATACCTTTTTGGTCAAAAAAAAAAAAAGGAAATGTGTACATATATATATTTATACCTGTTTGTATACTGTACATATACAGTGTGTATATGCAAACATCTTAAAATGTAAATGACCAAAACAAAATAAACTAAACTAAACTAAACTAAACTAAACTAAACTTTGTTTTTCTCCAATGTCACCAATGTATAAAATACGCACAAAAGGACATAAAAATATTTCTGAAAAATGTCTCTTTTAATATGAGACCAACATTTTTTTAAATTTTTCCTTTAACAACCTGTTGGAGTAGATTAAATGTTGAGTAATGATATAATAATAAGGAATGAAATCATTTCCTGTGTTTGTCACCAGTCTATAAAAAACACAAAAAATATTCAAGACATTCATAAATTATTCCTAACTATTTCTTATGAATGATTCATTCGCAAATATATTTTTTACAACTGCTTAATTCCAAAGCAGACAAAGTTTCGCGCCCCCCCCCAAAGATCTCTGGCGCCCCCCCAGGGGGGGCCCGAACCCCAGGTTGGGAGACACTGACTTAGATGATAATTGATTAACTGAGAAAATGTTAAAGAGATTAATCAGGGATCTAAACAATCATCACAAAGCCCTAGATCTTACCCTGCTTTTTCTTTCATCCATCTCCAGGTCGCTTAAATGTGGGACAGGACGAGCTTGACGAAATGCTGAAGGAGGCATCAGGACCAATCAATTTCACAGTCTTCCTCACTATGTTTGGAGAGAAACTGAAAGGTGAGCTAGACTGCGGGGTCATCACATGTGTAAATGGAAATTTGAAATAATTCTTTATTATTATTTTATTTAATCAAATCTCACATTTTTGTGTTTAGGTGCTGACCCAGAAGAGACCATCCTGAATGCTTTCAAAGTCTTTGACCCTGAGGGAACGGGGGCGTTAAAGAAGGACTAGTGAGTAAAAGTTGAACACAGCAGCATCAGATGAGGTGAGTTTCTGTTCTGCTCACCCTCGCTAACTCTCTGCTCCCTCTCACAGTGTGACAGAGATGCTGACGACTCAGGCTGACAGGTTCTCTCCTGAGGAGGTCTGTGCTCTCACTCTCAAAATCTTATGCTTGCTACAGGAGTTTTGAGTTTCCTAAAACTCAAAGATAAAAGTTTGACTTCATTTAATTTTCCCCTTATGCCTGCAGATGGAAGCGATGTTTGTAGCGTTCCCTCCAGATGTAGCGGGAAACCTGGACTACAAGAACCTGGTCTACGTCATCACACACGGTGAAGAGAAAGACGCGGAGTAGAGGACTTCATCCTTAGATAACTTGTTTGTGTCCAGATGTGTCATCTATCTCACAAACTACAATGGAAATAAAATTTTTAAAATAAAAATTTCACTTCCATGTGTTAAGTATGTATTTTTATAATATGAATATGTATGTATACACTGGTCATTCTCTGAAATTATCATGAGTGAATTAGAGAAGATGAATGTAAATACAACATAATGAGACAGCGTCATGCTGGCTGGTCTGTGTGTTTGCTGTTCTTTGCTCGAGAGACTGGCATGTAGCCTTGTTTTACATGATAACAGCAGAAAAACACTTTAGGAGCTCCATGTTGAATCTGCATGCTTGAGTTTTAGTCTTGTGCTGACTCTTGAGGATTAAGGACAAACAGGGAGGTCAACTATTCCAGCAAATTTCTTATAAATTAAACAGCTGGGCGGTACTGGCTTGACCGTCTGTCCTGTAAAGGGTTTCTTGGGACGTTCTATTAGCTGGAAAGAGTTTCTGACCATTGAGTAGAGGCGGTACCCAGGCAGCTTTAAACTTATTTATTACATAACTTATTTCTGAGACAGCAAAGTGTCTATTGGAGGATATTTTATTTCTTTATTAACTGAACACACAAACTTGGATATCTAAAATAAGCGCCAGTCAAAGGTTTGAACAAACTTATTCATTCAAAACAAAAGGGTTACTTCAGACTTGTAGTAGTACACAGTATTAAACTTCAAATTTTGAAACAACCTCTGTCAGTAATTGTCCATTTAAAGTTCTGTTCAAATATTTTACACTTTGGCAGACCTGTGGGATTCTGCTGTAACTATGCAGCTTTATTTATAGCTGCAGATGAATAATTAATCTGCTGTATAAATATTTTCTAATAAGTTGCTTACCTTTCAACGTAAAATTATTGAACAAAAATATGCATCCGCTTACCTTTCATAACAGATTTTTTTGAATAAAATGCTATTTGAGGTAACCGTTGTATTGAGGTAACATTGCAACAGGTACAAGTAATTGTGTTTTGCTCAAACATGTTCACATTTTACTAGGCTTCCTAATTTTGTGATAGTGTTATTGAAATGTGATAAAAAAGAGAAATTAACACAATAAGATCTCGGATTTACGCTACAGTATTCATATTTTCCCTGGAAGTGTCTGTTTTGCATATACCATTGGTCCTATGAAACCTTGAAGATGGAGTAGTGTGGCTTTATTTAGAGATGCGGTACTCTGAAGGTGCATGTAATCCCCCACCCGGCCAGAGGGGGGCAGCAGCGTAGCAGCTGCTGAAGGTAAGTAAGTAAATAAGTACATTTTATCAGAGGTGTCAAAAGTATTCACGTTCATTACTCAGGTAGAAGTATAGATACTAGAGTTTAAAAATACTCCTGTAGAAGTTGAAGTATCAACTCAAGTTTTTTACTCAAGTAAAAGTATAAAAGTACTGGTTTCAAAACTACTTAAAGTATAAAAGTTAAAGTAATGTAAGGGGGGAAAAAGCCATTAAGGATAAAAGCCATTGAAAATGAATGCATCTTAGTATAATGCAAATATATTAAAGAACCATATATGTGTAATATTGAGCATTAACATGTGTTTCAGAGAGCAGGAGAGATGATGACTAGTTGCCTATAAGTATTGTAATGGTACAAAAAGTCAAACTTCAGAGGCCTGTTATCATTTATCCTAACCTTTATTGGAATGTACATCCAAGTTTAGTTGCAGGAATCTGAGGGAACGGATGTAAGAACAAAACTGGACAAGAACATCTGTGCCACAACCACAACCAAATTCACTCTATCTGGATGGAGCAATTTAACTGGATAGTTTTTTTTTTAAAGGCAGAAATGAAATAGAGTAACTAGGCTGTTTTTAAAATGTAAGGAGTAAAAAGTACAGATAATTGCGTGAAAATGTAAGGAGTAAAAGTAAAAAGTCGTCTGAAAAATAATTACTCCAGTGAAGTATAGATAACCAAAATTTCTACTTAAGTAAGGTAACAAAGTATTTGTACTTCGTTACTTGACACCTCTGCGCACCTTTCACAGACAACGGAATGTTACAAGGTGCGTCACAAAAATAAAACAACATCAATAATAACACAAATAAAACACTACAATAAAAGTAGAAATACGATAAAAAAAACAAGATGTGAGCCCTTTTATTTGAGCAGGTCAGCAGCTTTGCTGCAGAGTTTTGGACTTGCTGAAGACGACCCAGTTCTTTCTTGTTTAAGCAAGAAAACAAACTGTTGCAGTCGTCCAAACGAGATGACACAAAAGCATGAATAATTAGCTCCAGATCATTTTTGGAAATAACTGTTCTTAGTTAAAAGATCTTCCTTAAATGGTCAAAACAGTTCCTCGTCAGCTGTTTGGAGTGGTGTTTTAATGACATGTCTTTGTCAAAGACAACACCAAGATTTCTTGGGCTGGACTTAAAAGCATACCTACCTGTCCAAGTTTTGGATTTAAAAATAAGGGACATTTCCCGCCGCTGTCCCACCAGCTGAGCCGAGGACCAGTATCTTACATTTTAAGACAGATTCACGAGAAATCTAAAATAACTACCTGTCAACCACTTACAAACTACAACTATGAGCTCAGAACCTGATAGTGACCTTTGTTGACACTGAAATGCTGTGGACATTCCTGTAATTCCTATAATAGAGCCTCAATGAAAACACAAAGGGGAATTAAAGCACACTAAATAGTTACACATCTTCCAGAACGGGTAACTGAGCCCCATCCTGCACTTCTTTAGGAAAGTAAATTTGGTTTCCCATTTTTAGATATATTTACACGAAGTTTTCGCTTTTTTTTGGCAGAAATGTCTTCTCTCTTGTTATATCCAACAATTAGGTCCAGGGATAAAAATAATAAAGAGCATAAAGAGCAGCACCACCAGATTCCTGAACAGTTTTTATCTGTGAGCAAATAGATTGCTGAACAAGACCTAGTTCTTGTGAAAGACTGAACTGAAGATTTTTATATCATACATACAAGCCCAAGACTATTTATCATTTTTCTATCCTTTTATTCCACGTACTGTTTTTATCTTTTTATTGTAGATTATTCATGCACTATGCACTTTGTTTTTTATGTCTATCTTTTAACTGCAAATGATGAGCCTGCACAAACAAGTTTTTTACCCATGTTACTGAGTAATATGATGTGACAATAAAGATTGATTGATTGATTGATTGATAGATAAATAAATAAATAAATAAGTAAATAAAATAAAAAATCTGAAAATAAGGCTACACCACATCGCCAAACTCACCTCTCTTGACCTGCAGAAAGGGAGCATGAGAAAGAAGCTCTGCAAAGCATTCCTCTTTCAGGGCGTTTAGCATATGTGTAAATATGGTTTGTTTGCAGGTTTTCCCACTTGAAAAGCATGTAGAAGTCTGTAATTTTTATCATAGGTACTCTTCAACTGTGAGTGATGGAATCTAAAAAAAAAATCCAGAAAATCACATTGTATGATTTTTAAGTAATTAATTTGCATTTTATTGCATGACATAAGTATTTGATACATCAGAAAAACAGAACTTAATATTTGGTACAGAAACCTTTGTTTGCAATTACAGAGATCAGACGTTTCCTGTAGTTCTTGACCAGGTTTGCACACGCTGCAGCAGGGATTTTGGCCCACTCCTCCATACAGATCTTCTCCAGATCCTTCAGGTTTCGGGGCTGTCGCTGGGCAATACGGACTTTCAGCTCCCTCCAAAGATTTTCTATTTGGTTCAGGTCTGGAGACTAGCTAGGCCACTCCAGGACCTTGAAATGGTTCTTACGGAGCCACTCCTTAGTTGCCCTGGCTGTGTGTTTCGGGTCGTTGTCATGCTGGAAGACCCAGCCACGACCCATCTTCAATGCTCTTACTGAGGGAAGGAGGTTGTTGGCCAAGATCTGGCGATACATGGCCCCATCCATCCTCCCCTCAATACGGTGCAGTCGTCCTGTCCCCTTTGCAGAAAAGCATCCCCAAAGAATGATGTTTCCCCCTCCATGCTTCACGGTTGGGATGGTGTTCTTGGGGTTGTACTCATCCTTCTTCTTCCTCCAAACACGGCGAATGGAGTTTAGACCAAAAAGCTCTATTTTAGTCTCATCAGACCACATGACCTTCTCCCATTCCTCCTCTGGATCATCCAGATGGTCATTGGCAAACTTCAGACGGGCCTTGACATGCACTGGCTTGATCAGGGGGACCTTGCACAGCTCTCTGGTCTTGGCCATTGTGGAGAGGTTGGAGTTTGTTTGATTGAGTGTGTGGACAGGTGTCTTTTATACAGGTAACGAGTTCAAACAGGTGCAGTTAATACAGGTAATGAGTAGAGAACAGGAGGGCTTCTTAAAGAAGAATTAACAGGTCTGTGAGAGCCGGAAGTCTTACTGGTTGACAGGTGATCAAATACTTATGTCATGCAATAAAATGCAAATTAATTACTTAAAAATCATACAATGTGATTTTCTGGATTTTTTTTTAGATTCTGTCATTCACAGTTGAAGAGTATGATAAAAATTATAGACTTCTATATGCTTTGCAAGTGGGAAAACCTGCAAAATCGGCAGTGTATCAAATACTTGTTCTCCCCACTGTATTTATATATATATATATATATATATATATATATATATATATATATATATATATATATATATATATGGAGATGTTTATGGATATATGTTTATTATTGTTTCTTCATACTATTAAAATAGATGAGTTCTACACAATCTGCTTCTGCTTCTCTATCATATAGACGTGTTTTTTACATGTATATGTGTGTATTAAATATATATATATATATATATATATATATATATATATATATATATATATATATATATATATATATAAATAGCCTACCTACCATACTCACATGCCAGAATATTCTATTACTGTTAAGCCTACTATAAATATTAAAATACGCCGAATCATGTGTCTGGTATCATGCCTAGATGACTTTGCAGAAAAAAGCCCCCTGTGAAAATCAGTTTTTGTATTCTGCGAGTTATGACTGATTAAATGCACTGACACTAATTGCGGCCAGCCAGACAGATAACAATGAGTGGAGCGGGTGCCCGCACCAAAATGGCGGCCCCACGGCTCGTCAGCACCGCAGGCCGCAGCAGCGGTGGATGCGTCTGTGTGATAGCTGGAATACTGCATGTAATTCCCCACCCGGCCAGAGGGGGGCAGCAGCGGCTGCAGCTGCATGTAATTCCCCACCCGGCCGGAAGGGGGCAGCAGCGCGGCAGCTGCTGAAGGTGCGGCTAAAGGAACACGGTGCCGTCGCCGCAGCAGCTAACGACGTTTGTTTTCAAGTCCCTGTTTCTCAACAAAAATCGACATTGGATGGTTTTTTTTCCCATTTAAACTGCAATGTAGAATTAGCTCATTTGGTTATCGAGATTGTGAACGAGGAGTTTTATTTGGGTCAACATATTTGAAAATCGGCTAATAGACGGCAGCTAGCGGGCTAGCTCTCCCCAGCACATTAACCTACATTTGACTCTCATAAACCTTTACGATGGCTGATGTTGACAAGCTCAACATAGACAGTATCATCCAACGTCTTTTAGAGGGTGAGTATAATCATGTTTTACATATCTTAACTGATTTTCACGCTACTTTGCCCAAGGATGAGGTTAAATGGATCAAAATGTGGACTGATTTACACTATGACTATTAATGTTAATAGTCAGCCATCAGCTAAAGTGCTTATTGTGGTGTTATTATGCCCAGTACTCGAGTTGTAAAAAAAAGAATCAGGGGGGATGGTGGATTTTATCATATGGGGACAGATAATTTGTGCTGATTACAAATAATATAATATATTACAAATAATAGCACTGACCAAAACACCTGCAGAAATACTGCAGGAATGACATAGCAGCAGTTAAATGCAGCCTTCTGTAAGCTTTAAATATCCACTGGGCTTACATCAAATACATCAAAACACAACAATAAAAAACAGTTTTCTGAACTTATCAATATGACTGTCCTTCGCAGGATAAGTAAAATGGATCACTGAAAAAACTCAAGATCTTAACAAGAATATTTGTCTTATTTCTAATTAAAATGTCTCAGTCATTTTAGTAAAAAAATCTCATTAAAGTGCACACTACTAGTCCATGGGTGAGAGCCCAACATTTCACTGGTCAGTACCACTCAAGGTGACAAAACTTAAAAAAAAAATTCAAAATTTTTTGAAAATATCAATGTCTATAGATGATATTTTGGTATGATAACCAGTACTCGAGTTGTAAAAAAAATAAAAATAAGGGGGGATGGTGGATTTTATCATATGGGGACAGATAATTTGTGCTGATTACAAATATAATATAATACAGGACTGTCTCAGAAAATCAGAATATTGTGATAAAGTCCCTTATTTTCTGTAATGCAAAAATGTCATACATTCTGGATTCATTACAAATCAACGGAAATATTGCAAGCCTTTTATTATTTTAATATTGCTGATCATGGCTTACAGCTTAAGAAAACTCAAATATCCTATCTCAAAAAATTAGAATATTCTGGGAATCCTAATCTTAAACTGTAAACCATAATCAGCTATATTAAAATAATAAAAGGCTTGCAATATTTCAGTTGATTTGTAATGAATCCAGAATGTATGACATTTTTGTTTTTTTAATTGCATTACAGAAAATAAAGAACTTTATCACAATATTCAAAATTAAAACAAATAGATTAAATATCCACTGGGCTTACATCAAATACATCAAAACACAACAATAAAAAACAGTTTTCTGAACTTATCAATATGACTCTGTCCTTCACAGGATAAGTAAAATGGATCACTGCAAAAACTCAAAATCTTAACAAGAATATTTGTCTTATTTCTAGTTAAAATGTCTCATTTTAGTAAAGAAAATCTCATTACACTTAAAACAAGAGTCATCACTGGAAAAAACAACAATTTTCACCTGTTTCAAGTAGATTTTCACTTAAAATAAGTAGAAAAATCTGCCAGTGGAACAAGATTTTTTTGCTTGTAATGAGAAGATAAATCTTGTCCCACTGGCAGATTGTTCTACTTATTTCAAGTGAAAATTTACTTGTAACAGGTGAAAATTGTGAAATAAGTTATTTTTCTGGTGATGACTCTAAATGTTGAAATAGCAGTAAAACCACATTCATTGATGAAATGACATAAGGGATGGAAAGGCGTGATGGCAGTTTTACAGGGGGGATGATTTTTACCGTTTTTATTTCAGGGGGGATGCCATCCCCCCTCATCCCCCCTCAACTCGAGTACTGATTATGCCTGATTTGATCAGAGAGGCAGCTCGCGTCATAAACACCACTGCAGTGTAGCGGAAAATTATGTGACACTTCAGATTCTGTGACCCGAGAAGGATCTTCAGGTCCCCTGATGTTGTGATGGTATACATTGCATCTATTTTTAGATCTTTCCCCAAACGCAAAGGCATCATGGGATTACTGATGTGTCCCGTTGTCCTGCCAAAAAGTGATTCCCTGCCAGAATCTGATTTCTCTTCTGAAAATGGGTCTTTTTACCTGCTAAAAATTGATTGAAGGCCAAATACAGTTAATGAAAGGTTGTTTCTACCTAAATGTCATTTGATCTCATTCTTGAGCTTCATAATATAAACACTAGAGCTCACAGGGTTACTTTTAACTCTTTTAAAGGACCATTACAACACAAAATAAGCATTTTCACCTGCCAAAAATTGATTGAAGGCCAAATACAGTTAATGAAAAGTTGTTTCTGCCTAAATATGACTTGATCTCATTCTTGAGCTTCATAATCTGAAAATCTGATGTTTTAGCGATATCGCTCAACGGGCTGCTGTGCGCGCTCCCACGGGCAGAAATCAGAAGAAATCAGATTCTGGCAGGCAATCACTTTTTGGCACAACACCGTGATTCTCTCACGCTACAATACATAAAAGAAGAAAAGGTGGAATTATGGTGCATATTCATTTTTTGTTGCTCTGATGAACTCTCATCACTCAGTCACAGAGTAATCAATCGCTGTGCAATAATAATAATTAATAATAACCACAATCATATGCTGTAACAATTCACCTTTCAATATCCATGTCTACCTCGTACTGCTGCACCTTTCACTTTATTTTTACAATTGCATATACTGGACTGTCTCAGAAAATTAGAATATTGTGATTTTCTGTAATGCAAAACCAAAAATGTCATACATTCTGGATTCATTACAAATCAACTGAAATATTGCAAGCCTTTTATTGTTTTAATATTGCTGATCATGGCTTACAGCTTAAGAAAACTCAAATATCCTAGCTCAAAAAAATTGAATATTCTGGGAATCTTAAACTGTAAGCCATAATCAGCAATATTCAAATAATAAAAGGCTTGCAATATTTCAGTTGATTTTTAATGAATCCAGAATGTATGACATTTTTATTTTTTTAATTGCATTACAGAAAAAAGAACTTTATCACAATATTCTAATTTTCTGAGACAGTCCTGTATGTTAATAAAATCTGTCATTTGTCTATTTACTGTACAGTGAGCGGAAATAAACCTGATTCTGATTTGTGCTAGATAGACAAAATATGTGGCTCCATCTAAATACTGTGGAGACTGATTTTTGGTATAGGTCTTACCCAGTTTGAGTCAAATTCAGAAAAGGTTGTGTGACCTTTTTGGTGTTACACATGTAGCTTATTGTAATCCGACTGCATGTCCCACATATCGTCCACAAACAAATACTGTACTAAGCATCGCTGACTTAGCAGGAACAATGTAAACTATTATTTTTGCTGACTGCTGTTGGTGTTTTCTTGATGCAGTCAGAGGAGCAAAGCCTGGCAAGAATGTGCAGCTGCAGGAGAATGAGATTCGTGGATTATGCCTCAAGTCCAGGGAGATCTTTCTCAGTCAACCAATTCTTCTGGAGCTAGAGGCCCCTCTCAAGATTTGTGGTGAGAATTGTGTCCTTATTTCATTTACAAGTTTTAAATATTAAAAAGAATTTTAAAAAGTGACTGCAATTCATGAGCTAAACATGTCTGTCACTTTGCTTTGTTTTAGTTGGTGCATTAATTTCTCCCTTCCCTGCAGGTGACATCCATGGGCAATACTACGACCTGCTGAGGCTTTTTGAGTATGGAGGTTTCCCTCCAGAGAGCAACTATTTGTTTCTGGGCGACTATGTGGACAGGGGGAAGCAGTCTCTGGAAACAATCTGTCTTCTGCTGGCCTACAAAATCAAGTACCCGGAGAACTTCTTCCTGCTGAGGGGAAACCATGAGTGTGCATCAATCAACAGAATATATGGTTTCTATGATGAGTGTGAGTAGAGTATATTACATTTTTTTAATAGACTTTGGCCAAGTGCACCTTCAGTAGGAACAAAACTGTAACTTTCTTCACACAGTGATTCTTTGAATGTTTTAGGAAGTTAAATAATGTCAATCATCAGCTGTAGAAGGTTGATGGTGTAATGTAATGAGGAACTGAAAATATTCTTTCTTGTCATGATGTTAGGTAAAAGAAGGTACAACATCAAGCTCTGGAAGACTTTCACAGATTGTTTTAACTGCCTCCCCATTGCTGCCATTGTTGATGAAAAGATCTTTTGCTGTCATGGAGGTGGGTTCTTTTTTTTTGTTGTTTATTCTCAATTAAATATCTTCACATGACCTCTCCTGTGTCTTACTTGAATGAATCCCGTCAAAAGTGCTACGGCTAACTAGTGTTAGGTCTCACCTGTGAGTAAAAGTTGATCTCTGTATCAGTTTGTTTATTTGTACAATTATGTTTTATCTGCATTTAGGACTTTCACCTGACCTTCAGTCCATGGAGCAGATCAGACGCATCATGCGCCCCACTGACGTGCCTGACCAGGGCCTGTTGTGTGATTTGCTCTGGTCTGATCCAGACAAAGATGTTTTGGGCTGGGGAGAGAATGACAGGGGTGTATCTTTTACCTTTGGTTCAGAGGTGGTAGCCAAATTCCTGCACAAGCACGACCTGGATCTGATCTGTCGTGCCCATCAGGTAATCAGTCATATCTTCTTATTACAAACCCGAAATTTGACTGTGTGAGGTGGTTGTTTATTGGCAGATGAGTGGACACACTGAAATAAGAACATCTGGATCCTATGCAAAGAGCAGTCAGATGTACGGTATTTTGTAGACTGAACCGTGTATCTCTTTACTCTCCTTTTTTTTGGGTGGGGGTGTTAGCCAGTCAAAATAAAACAGTTTCTACTTGGAGTTTCAGAGGTTAAATATTTGGTTTTTACTGTAAATGACTGACTCTGGATTTATGTTTATTAACATAAAAAAAGAAAGTGTTCGTTAACATTATGCAAAACTTTGATCACAGGTATTTGTTTTCGTTTGCTTTTTCTGTTTTTGTATAAAAACACAGATATGAATACGTTTAAAATTCACATGTAAAGGACATACTGGAAAAGGATATTATATATTTTTTAAATGTATACATGTGTCCATAATAATGGATTAACATCTTAATCGTTCGTCCTGTTAGAAATAGCTAAACTGGACCATATCTAAACATCTTTACATATTGCATTATGCAACTGACATCCGTTTAAGACGTGACTCTAAACCCCGTTTCCTCTCTCTCCTTTCCTTAAATTGTCTCTTGCAGGTTGTTGAGGATGGCTATGAATTTTTTGCAAAGAGGCAGCTTGTCACTTTGTTCTCAGCGCCAAACTATTGTGGGGAGTTTGATAATGCTGGTGCCATGATGAGCGTTGATGAGACACTCATGTGCTCTTTTCAGGTAATGTGCCTTTGTTGATGCAGCAAGTATTGTAGAGTCATAAGCTTTGCACTTTGTAGAACTGTAACGTTGTCCCGTTTTACATTGGTGGATACCCTGCGTTTAACACGCTGATCAGGCGTGTCTCCTGCTCTTTTCACACTGACTAACGCGAGGCGGCGTGTCGAGCTGGCCCTGCAAATAACTCTCCTCCGAGGGTACACTTAAGCGCTGGTCAGGTCTAATGTAAACAGAACTAAGGTGGGGTGGCGGGTTGTGGGAGGTATTTGTTGATCACGTAACCTGACTATACCCACCCAGATTTTTTGTAAATTTATCATTATCATCATTATTATTATTTTATAAAATATGGAAACAGGTGATGAGAGTAACAGCAGCCACAGGACTTTGCAGGTAGGGCCTATATTTGCACGATGAGTAACTAGGGAGACAAGGAGCTACTCGAGCTACTCAGACTCTGAGCCGAGGGCGCCATAAACTTATAAACCATAAAGGATGGTCCATTGTTTGAACAACTGGCCACAAAAATGACAAACCGGGGGTTTGCAGGAAGAAAAACCCGGTCAACAAAATCATCCTGATGTTCATCCATCCTTGTTTTGAAAATTACACCTGTCTGACGGCGTATTTCATACAATGCAGTTTATTCTATGGTAAATGTACTGTAGCTTTAATCCGAATACCAAAACACCTTTGGCTACAAATGTGGTTTAATACCTTAGTGAAAAGAAGGAAAAGAATATGACTTCAGTCTTATCTTTAGTACTGCTCCTTGACCTCATTTGAAAAAGAAGGAATTGTGGCTGATGGAGTGTTTCCTAAGCTCAAGGAAACAGTAAAGGAAGCACTGGAGCTCTTCTTTCATAGCATTTAAGAATCCCACCAGCTCTTATTGTGTGCGTTGGGGCAAGGCCAACAGGTCATTTCGTGTCATTCTTCTCTTTTCTTTCTCCCCGAATCATCACTCAAATTATGTGTGACTATCGCAGTAGGGGTTAGGGGTCACACGAAGATCAAAGTTTATGTAGTTTGTTGTCAGGTGACATCACAATTGTAAAATATTTTTTTTTTAATTTTACAAACAGACAAACAAAGCAGTACAAAAACAAAACAACAAAATCAAAATGTTTTGCTCAGATTTCTTCTTATATGTGGGCGTGTATGCATGCACGTGTGTGGTGTGTATGAGTATGATGGTTTTATAGAATGATGGTTATTTTAGGAGAGAGACGGCAGCAAAAAAAAAAAATTTTTATATATATATAAAAATAGAATACATTTTAAAAAAAAAGGTTCAATTCATTTTATTTGTTAGACAGGGACTGTACATATTAATTGACACAAGTGTAAATATGTATGGCTAATATTCACCATTTGTCCCTGCGGCAAATTAATGCCAGTCACAGAAAATCATTGTTTTAGGGCATTTTTTTTTGTTTTCTTTTGTGGATTCTTAAGTATACCATGAAAATATTTCAACGTTCTATCCTTCCTTTGTAGATTTTGAAACCAGCTGAGAAAAAGAAGCCCAACGGCAGCCGTCCTGTGACTCCCCCCCGCAATATGGTCACCAAACAAGCCAAGAAATGAGAACATCAGTGGGAAACTGATGACCAGAGTCAAATTTTCTCTGGTCTAAATCTTCTGCAATTGAAAGATTGGTAGTTCTTCAAGCTGCCAATACTGAAGATATCCACTCCTGCTCAATGAAAGCAAAATGTTTTATTGTATTGTCCACAGGGGTAAATTGATAAGTCACCATGAAAAACCTCAGGTGTTTTGCACTCCATTTGCAGCTAGTCTTTGCCACATATGACTGTTCAATCAGGAAAAATGTAACAACACAGCTACTTATGCACAGGTATGCCTTGTTTGAAGCTGTACACTTTTTCTTTTTCTTCAATTTTTTTGTCTCATCCATTCGTCATCTTTCTCTCACTGTCAGTAATCGTTTATTAATGGCTATAAGATTGCAATGTAAGTCAAAGACAACTGTTTACTTCTGTAAACTTTATTTACACTTCATTTACTGTCTGTCATCTTAGAATTGACAACACTGCATCACATTTCTAAAGTCTTGTGCTAAGTTAAATTAATAAGGAAGCACTCTTGTAATGTTTGAATCTTTCTAATAAACCTTGGGTGTAATTTAGGGGGTAATTGGTAACTTAATGTTATTTGCTTCTTAATCTTTTATGCCTATTATAAATTAATAAACCAAAATAAAAAAAGCTTGTAAACTGAGAGATATTGTTGCACAACAGTGAATGGACAAGTTTCAGACGCATTATACAATTAAATAATTTTTCATGAGAAAAATAAATGTGTGAATAACTATCTGAAGTATTTTTTTAAGAATGTTTTCAGCAATTGACAATTATATGCCACGTTTATATTTCTTAAAGCTTAAAATTGCCCCTTTTTTTAGGCAAGAAGAGTTTATTTGTATAGCACAATTCAACACAAGGTAATTCAAAGTGCTTTACATCAACATTAAAAGGCAAGCAGCAAGACACAAACAGCAAATAACAAATAAAATGATAAGAAAAGAGGTCAAATAAAATATGAACTAACAGATCAAGCATGGATTTTGCTCCAAGACCATTCAGGTCTTTGTAGACCAGCAGTAAGATTTTAAACTCTATCCTTTGACTCACTGGAAGCCAGTGCAGCGATTTCATGACTGGTGTAATGTGGTCCAGTTTCCTGGTGTTTTAAGGACTCTGGCAGCAGCGTTCTGAATCAGCTGCAGCTGCCTGATAGATTTCTTGTTAAGGCCTGTAAAGATGCCATTGCAATAATCCAACCTACTGAAAACGAATGCATGAATACGTTTTTCCATGTCTTGTTTAGACAGAAACCCCTGAATTCTAGCAATGTTTTTCAGGTGGTAAGGTGGAATTCTTATGGTCCTGTGAGTATTCAAGTTTTTGTATTTTGTGTCTCTGTTGTTCCTAGATGACACAGGGCTGAAAGATAGTATATCATTTAGGCGAAAATTGTGTAAAAATGTGTGTTTATAGTTTAAAGAGCTGAAGTGACCTCTATGTTGGTCAGAAAGATTCACATTTTAGCTTGAATGAATGCTTAAAAGGTCCCCTTAAAAATGATACCAAACACAATATTGTGACACATTGACAGGTATCCTGTACATGAGTCTAAACCAGGATATGCAGCAGCATCTAAAATGTAATTTTCTGAAGGGGGTGGGTAACTTCATGAGCTGATAACTATGATACAGCTGCCACTCAGGAAGGGTTATCATACCAAAATATCATCTACAGACAGTACTCGAGTTGAGGGGGGATGGCATCCCTCCTGAAATAAAAACGGCCAAAATCATCCCCCCAGTAAAACTGCCATCCCCCCTTTCCCTCCCTTATGTCATTTCATCAATGAATGTGTTCAACATTTAGAGTCGTCACCAGAAAAATAACTTATTTGACCATTTTTACCTGTTTCAAGTAAATTTTCACTTGAAATAAGTAGAAAAATCTGCCAGTGGGACAAGATTTATCTTCTCATTACAAGCAAAAAAAATCTCTGGTTCCACTGGCAGATTTTTCTACTTATTTTAAGTGAAAATCTACTTGAAACAGGTGAAAATTGTTGTTTTTTCCAGTGATGAGTCTTGTTTTAAGTGTAATGACATTTTTTTTACTAAAATGAGACATTTTAACTAGAAATAAGACAAATATTCTTGTTAATATTTTGAGTTTTTGAAGTGATCCATTTTACTTATCCTGTGAAGGACAGAGGCATATTGATAAGTTCAGAAAACTGTTTTTTATTTCTAACTACAAACCCATGGAGTGCTGCTTGGTGTGAGAAAAGTATACTTCAGGTGCTCTTCGGCATGGGGATCCAAAAGATTGAAAAACAATTTAGAAAAACCGAGGCACTCAAGAAGTTAGAAAAATATAAAAAGCCTTTATTGAATCATGGCTAAGTAAAAGTTAATTTTTTTTAAATGCCATTTTTTTTTAAAATGCCATTTTTTTACTTTTACTAAGCCATGATTCAATAAAGGCTTTTTATATTTTTCTAACTTCTTGAGTGCCCCGGTTTTTCTAAATTGTTTTTCAACTGTTTTTTATTTTTGTGTTTTGATGTATTAGATGTAAGCCCAGTGGATATTTAAAGCTTACAGAAGGCTGCATTTAACTGCTGCTATGTCATTCCTGCAGTATTTCTGCAGGTGTTTTGGTCACTGCTATTATTTGTAATATACAGGACTCTTAGAATATTGTGATTTTCTGTAAGGCATATAAAAAAACTAAAATGTCATACATTCTGGATTCATTACAAATCAACTGAAATATTGCAAGCCTTTTATTATTTTAATATTGCTGATCATGGTTTACAGCTTAAGAAAACTCAAATATCCTATCTCAAAAAATTAAAATATTCTAGGAATCTTAATCTTAAACTGTAAACCATAATCAGCAATATTAAAATAATAAAACGCTTGCAATATTTCAATTGATTTGTAATGAATCCAGAATGTATGACATTTTTGTTTTTTTAATTGCATTACAGAAAATAAACAACTTTATCACAATATTCAAATTTTCTGAGACAGTCCTGTATTATGTTATTTGTAATCAGCACAAATTATCTGTCCCCATATGACAAAATCCACCACCCCCCTGATCTTTTTTTACAACTCGTCCTGCCTGCAGACATGTACAGTAGTGTGCACTTTAAGGCTCTGCGCGTTACACTTCCATATACGGAAACATTGATTGCGTAACTGCGCGTGACGTCAGAGCAGTCACAAGACTGCAGGGTCCGACGCGTCCGCGGCCTCAGCTGCTCCACATCGGCGTTATTACGCACAGTCCTGCACCATGACCGCCGGGAACCAGCACTTACGGGTCTCCTGGAGCCGGATAGCTGTCTACTCTTCATGAAACTGGCCCAACATCGGATTCACGGAGAGAAAAGTCCCCGAGGCGGTGGTGTTTGGTGAAGTCAGCTGTTCCCTCTCCCTGTCAACAGTGCGCGTCCTCCGGCGCTGAGCTGCCGGCTTGGCCGGCGCGTCTGCGGCTCTCGGAGCTCGGAGCTCGGAGCTGGTGGTGTGGTGTGGGGGATGTTGTCCGTGCTGTCGTACGGGAGACTGGTGGCCAGAGCCGTCATCGGCGGGCTCTCTCAGACGGACGGCCGCGACTACAGCCTGGTGACGGCGAGCTGCGGATTCGGGAAGGATTTCCGCAAAGGCATCCTGAAGAAGGGCATGTGTTACGGGGACGACGCGTGCTTCGTGGCCCGGCACAGATCCGCGGACGTCCTGGGTGAGCACTCGGCTGGTTTAATAACTTTTTATTGTATTTTTATGTATTTTGCATAGAACACAATACCCCCACATCTCAACTTCCAATAGAAAATTATGTCAGTCAAAGTCCATACACACCAAGACTTCATAGTGCTAAAATCATGGGCAAGGGGCAAGGGCAAGTTTATTTATATAGCACAATTCAACACAAGGTAATTCAAAGTGCTTTACATCGACATTAAAAGCGGCGAGAAACAAAAATTGTTATTAAATTATGTATCTTATTAAATTTTTTATGTACCAATACCTGATGTATTATTTTTATAAGAATATATTTGTATCTAGGAAATCTGAGGAGGTCTCAGGGTTTGTTTGTTTTTTTGTGTATTTTTTTCTTATTTAGGTTATAAGGTTATTATACTGTATGTATATGTGTAATTTATAGTTGTTCTGCTGTGTGACTGGGCTCATTCATAAGCTACAGTAGCTTCTGGGGAGTCCCATTTTACAAACCTCGATTGATTATTATCTGTATTTGTGCTTTTTAATTATTTGTAAATAAACTCTAAACTCAAGACATAATTAGACAGTAAATAACAAATACAATTATGAGAAAAGAAGATAAAATAATAAAAAGCACAAGTTGCTGATTTAAGATTACACTTAAATAACAAATAAATTAAATAAAATGATAAGAAAAGAGGTGAAATAATAAAAAGCACAAGTTGTTAAAAATCATGCAAAATAATCTAACCAAAAATTCTACTCATTGCACTAATTGAAAATACCAGATAGTACTACCATATCAATGACTCTGAAATAATAATTAAATAGTTAAATAGTCTTCCTACCCTACTTCATGATGAAGGGGACTTCATCATGAAGTAGGAAACACTTCATGTCATAATTTTCCTATCCTAAGTTGAGGCTGGTCCGTTAAAGAACCAAAATGATATCCAAACATATACCCTCAAAACAAAACGGAAACAAAACCAAAAATCTAATAAAACAAGCAGACATCAATGGTGGGAAAACCCCACTTAAAACAAACAAGACAACACAAACCATTGCACTCAGATCTTACCATTGTCACTATGCCTTACATTGACCTATGGAATTCTTAAAGTCAAATTCTATATGAGGTTGCCATATTTTTAGAAAGTCTGAGGATCTGCCTTTACTCTTGTAATTCATATCGTCAAGTGTAAGGTAGCTTGAGAGTTCATTCCACCGGTGGACTAATACTGGGGGTTTAGATTCTTTCCAATTTAAAGTTCTATCTGATCTAGATCTATATCTGCATTGATATTTGTTCCACTTGTCTGACATACTAGTTCCCAAAAGACATAAATGACACATGACAAATACCTCAACATACCTGTTTTGGATTTAAAAATAAGGGACATTTTCCGCCACCAGCCCAACCGAGGACCAGTATCTTACTGTACTGTATCTTACAGTACAGTATCTTACGTTTTAAGACAGGTTTACAAGAAATCTGAAATATCTACCTTTCAACCACTTACAAACTACAATTATGAGCTCAGAATCTGATAGTGACCTTTGTTGACACATTCCTATGTATGTAATTCCTATATTAGTCTAAATTAGAGCACACTTATTTTAAATATTTTCAGTTTATATACACATTGATTGTCTTCAAGTGAAACCTTTACATTTTCTTTTAATTTGTCATTTTCACTCATGTGGCTCTCTCAACCATTAATGTCTGAGGTAATTACCCAGTAGAGGTTGTAAAATCGTCTGTGTGCTCAGAAACACTGAGATGACGAGGTTAGGAAGCAGAAATGGGGATGACTTGAGCAGGCGTCCTCCTGCCCCAGCAGGAGGACGCCTGGGGATCGATGCTCTCCTTGTATGGTCAGCAGAGCAGATGCTGGCGTCCTGGGACTAAGAACACTGAAGTTTCCTTTCCAGGAAAATGTTGGATCCAGCCGAGCAAAAGATCACAGCTGTTACTACAACACACTGATCGCAGCGTATTTCTATAAAAAGATGAATCAAAGAGAAAATTATTGATGTTTTTTGTATTATTATTTAAGAAGGGTACTGCTTTTTAAAGTGTTGGGGTGAAGTAATGTGGATAAGGAAATTATAAAACAATAAAAGTGGACACTATTCAGCTTGATATAGAAATATTTGAAAGTAACAGTGTGACAGATCCAAGGTTATATATTTCTGTACATGCTGGCTGTTTCATTCTTCTGTAAGCCAGGCTTTTCCTGTACTGGTTGTTATTTTGCACATTTTAGAACAATACCATCTCTTTTTTCTGTCAAGCAGCTGCATGTTCTTCTTAATATTTAATCTTGTTCAGTTAATGATTATCTGCGTCTTACTTCATACTAAAATATCAGCTTGGTACCGTATCAGTCAGTTCCCAGGTGTTGTTTTGAAAAGCATCATTTCAGAGGAGGTATGGCATGAGAAAGGACCCTGCTCTTAAAACAATCCCCTGTTTGCTTTTCAGGTGTAGCAGATGGAGTAGGAGGATGGAGGGACTATGGCGTAGATCCGTCGCAGTTTTCGAGTACATTGATGAAGACGTGTGAAAGGCTTGTGAAGGAAGGACGCTTTGTCCCCAGCAACCCTGTGGGAGTCCTGACGACGGGCTACTATGAGCTACTGCAGAACAAAGTGCCACTATTAGGTGAGTAAACCAACAGAGTTCTTTTGTATTTATAAGAGTTTAAGCTACTTAAATTTGTTCTATAGACACATTATCAGATATTTAGTTTAATAGACTATAAAATACAAATCTCCTTCTGTGGATCATGTCTGGATCATGTTCCTCATGTGCCAAGCATTTACCTGTACAGTTTTAGTGAGCACAATGAGGTGTGATCCTCCTCTCGGTGCATGCTTTAATTACAGTATGCTGTGCAAATCATGCACACTGGATTTCCTCATCCACTACATCTAATCTTGTTTGAGCAGCTGCATTACAATACATTGACACCACTGATGTATAGACATACTTTTTCTGCCCGTAAAACGGTACTTTTCCACATGGTTTCTATTCGAGCTACACTGTCTAAGGGCTCGACTGTTTCTGTGTGTTTAGTTCAGTGGCAGCTGAGTAGAGATTTTTGCATCATGAGTCACAACAGCCAGATCCCATTAAGAAACCATGGGAATGTTCCAACCAGTATCCCTTTCCTCCCCTGGACTCCCCAGCAAAATGTGTAGTACATACATGTTAAATCGGCACACGAACGTACAGGGCAACAATCAGCGTCTTAGTGAGTGGCAGTACTTTTCCACCCAGTTCTCACATGTGAAGCTTGGAAACAACACTGCATTGTGCTGGTCTTTGCACGGCAAAGGGAATGTTCTTGAGGTCGGCCGTGTGTGTAATTGTTCAGTTCTGCTGTAGAGAAAACAGAGTAGCAGAGGAGTGAGTCACTGTGCGTGAGGAGTTATGAAGGTTAATCCTAGAGTTTGTTTCTTTTTTTTTTTTTTGGGTGGGGCCCATGAAGCACTAGCAGGGTGTGGTCATGCAGCGTCTGCCTGCTCCATCAGCTCTGTCTACTCATATTTCCTTTCCATAACAATCTGTTTTTGAAACAATGTGGCAGAGCTGCTTAAAAAATGTTATTTCCCTCCAAAGAGACAGAGATCTGTAGTTCGGTGAGTGTTTTTTTATATCGACTGCGTGCAGATATAGGGACTCCAGAGAGGTGTCTTTCGTAAAAGATTATAAATATAGTGTAAATAATTAAATGAAAGGCAAGTAAAGCCTCCTCTGTTCTGGGGTTTTCTGGGGTATTGAGCGCTGGGTCATTCCCCGTTGTCACACCTATACTGAAAAAAAAAAAATAAAAAAAAAAATCATTATTTGCTTTCTCAACAAATATCTCCTGTAAGGAGGAGGACCACAACTGATGGTTTTTCTTTCTTTTATAAAATTTTTACTTGTTGCAAAATATTTCCAATTTTTAGAGTCCATATGTGAAATAAAAACTGATGTAGTGCAATAATTCCCAACAGTTCCATGTTATAGAAGCTTAATAGTCATTATTTGGAATATTGAATATGCAAAAACTTGCATTAAATTTGCAATCCGGTTTCCTACAGGTTGCTCTTTTTTTCATAAATTTGTTGTACTGTGATAATGTGCATTTACCTGCACCCAACCTCTTTCCAACCTTTGCCTGACGGACTGTATGCATCTGTGCACGTCTCTTTTGTAGGGAGCAGCACAGCTTGCATTGTGATCTTGGACCGGCAGAGTCACCGGTTGCACACAGCCAACCTGGGAGACTCGGGTTTCCTGGTGGTTCGGGGTGGAGAGGTGGTCCACCGCTCAGATGAGCAGCAGCACTACTTCAATACCCCCTTCCAGCTGTCTATCGCTCCCCCAGGGGCGGAGGGAGCAGTCCTCAGTGACAGGTGAGACATCCTACAGGACGTACTTTTTTGTGCATCTGC
Source organism: Cololabis saira (assembly GCF_033807715.1). NCBI lineage: Eukaryota > Metazoa > Chordata > Actinopteri > Beloniformes > Belonidae > Cololabis > Cololabis saira. The sequence goes on along the minus strand of NC_084595.1, from coordinate 11,273,865 downwards.
TTTGCTAAACACATGTTAGCCCAAATATTTAGGGGGGGGGGGGGTGTATTTATATAAAGGTTGATGTACCGGGGCTCATTTAGTACACAGTGTAAAATTATTCATATGCCAAAACTTCATGTGGTCTTATCAAATTTCATGAGGCTACGATGGCATACAGCCACCTTAAGGTCACACCAAACGGTCTTACTTGGATTGACTTTGACAAAGTCATTTAAGACCTTTTTTGCAAACTGCTTTTGTGTCGTATTTTTTAGCTGTAGGAGAAATCACTCTACTTATTATACGATTATTTTGGGCCCTCATTTGTGTGATATTCAGCTTTGCGTCAGTCTTGACATAACCACATCATAATTCTACCACCACCATGCTTTCAGAGGAATGGTGGGTTTGTGAGAAGTGCTGGATTTACACTTGGCAGTAGTTTTTTGCTCTGAAGGTGACAGAAATTAGTTTTGGTCCAATGTGAACATTAGCTTCTTGATGCATCATACACCTGATGGGGTGCATGGCCATATTGACAGATATTCAATCTCTGCTGTGGATCTTTGCAGGTCCTGAAGTGTTGTCTTTACTGCTTTTGATCAATGCCCTCTTTGCAAAGTCTCTGAGCTTTGGTCAGCAGCAATTTCTTATCACACTGGCAGTGGTGCCATACTCTATCTCTTGTTCCTATTGATTTGTTGTTTTTTTGTGTGTGTGTGGAATGACCAAATAGGGTTATTACTTTTTGTAAGATTATGTTTGTGGGCTGTACAGGTCCTGCTAACAATACAGACTGTGTGCAGACATATTAAAACAGCTTATCTGTTACAAATTGCTCTGCAGAATCAATTTTTCTTTAAAGCTATTATGCATGTTCCACATGTAGGAATGTTTGGTGAATATATCCACTGTACCGACTTGAGCACAGTGTGTCACAGTGGGTCATGGCCACGTGCTGCCATGTCTCGTTACTGTAGCACGCCAAGCAGCGTCACACTAGACGTCAGTGGAGCGCAGGATGTTTGCCAAGTGTTCGCGCTTACCCCGGTCAAAGTCTGCAGGCTGACGGGCCAAACCAAGAGTCAACAGCCAATCCTGCACCAGCAGGCGCAGCCACCTTTTCAGTTATTCATCCTTAATCTGGAAGATTATTTTAAGACTCTTAAAAGTGTTCCTGAAAAACCTGGCAAATTATAAACCACATATGAATCAACCGAATGTCAAGAGAGGTGCTTTCTTTTCTTTAATTTCTTATCAACATTAATTCAGTTTAAAGTAATCCGCTGAGTTATTGAAATTATATTTTATATTTTTAACTAAATTGAAGGGTTTGCACCGTAAATTAGAGTGCAGGAAAAGATTATTCTTTGCAGCCTGAAGGACGTATATAGCAACCAGTAGCAGAGTAGATGTGGTCAAAACATGAATACAAAAACATTTGATGTTCAGCAAAAAGCTTCTTTACAAAGGTTTTGAGCATATTTATGTGGAAAGATGAGAACAAGCGGTGATTGTAATGTCCCACGACATAAATTTGTTTTCATTGCGTATCAGTTGGCATGTTTTCACTTGCTTATCGTTCAAAAATGATGTATTCTTTCTGAATTCCGTCACAGATTTAAATTAATTGATTTTGCTTATTACTGAGGATTATCTTTAGTTACGCTTGAGCGTATGACTGCATTATGATCTGAAGTGTTTGTTCCTGCTGGAATTTGAGAAGCAGCTTTGTTTCATAGATGCTTATTAGACTCATGATGGTTAATTAAATTGGACATGCTGTTTACCCTGTACATAGATGTCTTACACGTCCATGTGCAGTTGCAGAAAAAGCCACAGGACAGGTTGTTCTGGGATCTTTGGCTCAGTGCGTGTTCACGCGGTGCAGACAGTTTTGTAACGAGCAATGTTTATGTCTGACGACTAGGGGGTGTGCTGCAGGGTTAAGGGCACCATCCAGAAACAAACATGACACCAGCAGATGGACTGATTTATAGCATTTAGCACATTAATAGTGGGGGATTCTGTTGGTCCTGGCAGTTCTTTCCAAAAACTACATGTGATGCTTCTTTGAAAAGATTATCATCTTGCACATGTGATAGATTTTTCCATAATCAGGTCAGATGGAACTTTTTGTTTCCTCTCACGCTCTCTATTTTAAAATGAGAGGATACAAAGTTGTATTAAGATACGAGGGGCAAACAAGATGAGTTGTTTTTCTTTTCCAAGCTTAGCCCTGTTGATGCCTCATGTAGATTTGTGTGTGTGTGTGTGTGTGTGTTCCTACAGCCCTGACGCCGCAGACAGTTCTTCCTTTGACGTACAGTTGGGTGACATCATCCTCACCGCCAGCGATGGGCTGTTTGATAACATGCCTGACTATATGATCCTGCAAGAGCTCAAGAAGCTCAAGGCAAGTCACAAACATATCTACTGATGAGATGGAATGGGGATTATCTTGAACAGGGAGGGGGGAAAAAAGAAATTTAACGTGTGCTTTCATTTTTTTTTTTTGCTCATTAGACTGCAAACTACGAGAGCATTCAGCAGACTGCTCGCAGCATTGCAGAGCAAGCCCACGTACTGGCCTACGACCCCAACTACATGTCACCTTTTGCACAGTTTGCCTGTGACAATGGACTGAATGTAAGAGGTAAGTGCTGACGCAACACGACGCCGTCACTATGTTCCGGGGCTGACTTTGTCAGAAAATGTGTCATTGGGTGAGTTGTTCAGATTTACAGGATGCTGTAAATGTCACAAAGCCAGATTAGCATCCTCCAGTTTCTACGTCTGTATCTCTGCCCGACTGCACGTTGTGCAGCGTTCACTGTACCTCATAGCTGCACTGAGCTGCAATAACGATGTAAAGAACCACACTGCATGGAAAAGGGGGTGGAGTACCTGACTTCACCCTAAAACTGGACGCTATGAACAGAGCTTTTAAGAAATGGTTGAAAAAGAAGTTGACGTACTGCACTGAGGTTAAGTCAATATCACATGACACATGTTGCAGCATGACTGCAGTGGTCTATCAGGGTCGGTAGTCTCAACATGACCGACGTGCGGGTAGAAAGGACACCTTCACTCAGCATAGTCATCATTATTTGAATATACAAGGCAAACCAAACACCACAATGATTTGTATAACCCTGAGTCAGAAGTTGCATGACGGGCCTTGATACTCCTCACTCATCAGCGCAGTATTTTCAGCACCTCTTTCATCAACACAGATCTATTTGTTTAGCACGCTGTGGAAAAAGTTTTTTTTTTAATCTTTTTATTTCACAAAAGAAAGGCAATCAGATACATCCTTAATATCGGTAGGTCTTACAATTTTCTTACGAAAAATAAATAAACTGGGGGGAAAAAAAAGAAAAAGTGAGTGAATCAAAATATGGAAAATAACATCAGTAAGTAACAATAGGGGCATCAAAACTCAAATACCTACAGATACATAAAGTAAATTACAGCAATCAGCGGACAATGAAGTTCTCTAAACCAGAAATTAATGGGAACCAAAATTCTTGAAAAAGATGGCCACGATTATATTTTTCCAAGGTTAGTTTTTCTAATGGTAGAAATGTTGAGTTGATCTACAAAAGTCTTATAAGATGGAGGGGAATCATTCTTCCAAAATAAAAGTATACATTTCTTTGCAAAGTAAGTGATCAAAATTAATATCCTGCATTTTTTGTTATCTAGTTGTAAATTATATGTGTCATTTAATAAATATAAATTACTGCTTAAATCAAATTTTTTTGTCCAGGATTGATTGTGTAAGGGAATTAGTTGAATTCAATAATTTTGTAATCTGTCGCATTCCCAGAACTTATGTATGAATGTCCCCTCCATCTTTTTACATCTGGGACACTTATATATTATATATACTGATATTTTATGCATTTTTATTGGAGTTAAGTAGAATTTGTGGATGAATTTAAAATAAGCTTCCTTGATTGTAGAATGTAGAAAAAGTTTGACTCTTACACTCGCTAGCTTTTTTAAATAAGGAACAACACTAATTATGAGTATTTTCAGTTTTTACTATTAAAATATATGTTCTAATTTGTCTCTGTTTTCTGTGTGCGCAGGAGGAAAGCCAGACGATATTACAGTGCTGCTGTCCATAGTGGCAGAATACACAGACTAGACGAGAGCATTGATTGGGAAGCATCTGCCCCTGGGAGCGATGACCTGCTTTGATTCCTGCTGGCCAGGATGTAGGACTGACGCCTGATGCTTCCTCCACACGCACAGGATCTGCAGGATCATCCTCTTCCTCCGGCCAAAACGAAAAATATGATATGACCAATTCCATTTGGTCGTTAGTGATCAAATGAAGCAAACACGAGAGCCAAACACTGCCTTTTGGCCCCGTTGTACCGTTGGCATCTTTGCGGTTTTCCACTGCTCATTGGATAATCCCATTGCCGAGGATCAGCAGTTATTGGGCTCGTCGGAGATGAGCATCCTGTCTGAGGATAAGTCGTCTTCCTCTGGTGCGTGGCTCGGGCAGGGAGGAAGTGGAGGTTCAGAGATGTAGCCAGACAGTAGGTGTTGGAGTGTTTAAAACCCCTGCATGCTGGACTGCCAGAAGGGAATAGGTGAAGTCTAGTGGTAATGTTAAGAAGGGAACGTACAGGAAATTGACATCAATTAGGACTGAATTTTGAAAGCTGATGTTATTAATGAGGCAGTTGTAGTTAGAGAACCTTAATCAGATTGACTGGAACCTTTTTGGGTGCAGTTAGCATATGTTCATTAGGTTCATATGACCGGTGTGCTGTTCAGGGAAGTTTCGTTAAATGAAGTTGGAGTTGTCTCTGTTTTCAACAAAAAAAAATCAACAAAGTATGTGGCAGACACCTGTAGTCCATCTCCTAGGGCAGGTTGATCCATTAGGATTTCATATTGAAGAGCGGCAGCTGCCTTTTTCAAAACAATGCAATGCAAGTGCTGCACAGATTATGTTACTTAATGGGAGGACTATTTATAGTTCAAAAGCCTCTCTAGAGATGTACCGTGTCAAACTGATGCCCTCCCTTTAATGTTCCAGCTACCATTGCTGGCAAAGTCTTGATTGTGTGTGTCTGTGTGAGTGCGCATGTGTGTGTGGGTGATGAATGCATTCTTGCTCATCATGTGTGTAATTAATGTCTCTTAAATGGATGTGAAGGCTCCAAACTTCTCCATATCCACTGGACTCAAATTGGTGTAGCAGCCTTAAACGCACAAACAGCTCAAGAAGCATATCTGGAAAAAAAAAAGCTAAGATGCAATGGAAGTTGGTCAGGTGACCAAATGTATTTTTGTAACTTTGTTTCTGTGTTGTCATTCGCTGCCTCAGAGCAGCTTAAACTGTGGTTCACAATCAACTTTCTTTTTTTAGTTTTCCCTCCCCCTCCCGCTGGCTTCCAGTGGCACAGTTGTATACAAGTCGGGCCGCCTCAGATTTTTGTCTGAGCAGTGGCTGTTACGTTTCCCATACACCACTAAACATTTTGCACTTTGGCTTTTCTGCAGCTTTTACCTGCAGTTAGATTTATAAGCAGAGTACATCTTTTGTGTATTAGCATTATAATGTGCCTTGTATCAGGCACTGTTGATACGGGCAAAACGTCCACAGTTTAACTCGTACCCGACTGTGTGCCAGGTATTAAGCACCGAGCCTGAAACTGTAAAGTAGACATTAAAGTTGAAACAGCATTTCCCATCATGCCCTGCTGTCTAAACACAAGGGCCTTTCGCTTCCAGTAGGTTGAACCTTCTTGTTCTTGGATTTTTCTTTTTTTTCCTGCACCTTCTCTTTGGCTTGTAGACGGTGATAAAGCCATTTTTGCGCTGAGAAAATCCTCCCTGCTGATCTTTTAGATCACTGTTTACAATCTGCACTAATTTAACGCACAGTTTCCCTGCTTAAATGAGTTAACGGTGAAAAACTGCAGCTTCAGCTGCCGTTTTGAGATCACACCGACAGAGATGCATCAGATTCAGGCGGACGGCAAGAGCAGAAAATGTGAGTTGTGTTATAGCACTGAGGGCAATCTAAGCAGCCTTAACACAATTACAAAGCCAATACCCCAGTCTTTGGCTACAGACACTGTTATCTTTGTGGTTCCTGCTTCGTGATTCCCACCTGCCCTGAAACTCAGTTGGTCTTTCATCTACAGACTTTGTATGAACCACACGATTGTATATAGTGTACAGTTCAATGCAGCTCGAAACTCTGTGTATGTGTGGTGTGTGTGTGTGGGTGGGGGGGGTGAGCTATCTGTACATTATTTAAATAAAGATTATGGTATTTATTATCCTGCAGTCTTTGCTTTAATACAAGTATAACCTGTTATTTATAGATAAGAGCACTATTTGGCATTGCTACGCTTGTTGAACAACAGTCGCTGAGGCGTTTTCTTCACACCAGCTGGCTGGATGTCTCCAGGGCGGTAATCTCCCATCCAGACATTATCACCCTTAGCTCTGCCTGCCGCGTGTTACCGCTCTGAACCCAGGCTGCTGTGCATGGCCAGTAAAAGATAATGCTTAGGAACACTTTGTACACTGTGTGTGCAGTTCCACATACCTCAGATATCAAGCGTGAGACAAGTTCCCATCGACACCTTAGTTTATGTTTTCACAGATGAGAAAATATTATGTTTCCACACAACTGTTATCACTAATCTCAAAACAAGAAATAGGAATTCACGTGACAACACTTTAAACAAGTTATGCAACCTTCTTTCAGCTGTGAACAACATGCTTAGAAAAAAAATACTCAATCCAAATCCAAAAAGGTTATAGCACATTACTTCCGCATTTACCAGCCATGCTCTCACAGGGAAGGGCTTCGTGGTCAGGTTTCGTCCTCCATACTTTCCTCCTCGTCAGTGTAACATGCCAGAACAGGCAGTCCAGCAGCACGGCCGTCCTCACTCTCCTGCTCTGAGGACAAGGCCTTGAACAGGAGAGACCAGATCTACAGAGAAAACAAAGAAGCAGCAATATGGGAGTAGGCACATTCTTCATGATGTCAAATTTTTGCTGAAGTCTGTTTTCACAAAATATAATGTAATTAACTTGTGGGGAGGATTGACAAAATAGTTTTTGCATGAAACTGAGTATGTTTTAAAGTTCAGCACATGAAAACAATTCATATAGCAGCAGTAAAACAAGCCGCTAGTTTCGGAGTCGGATTTGGATGTGAAACTGATACAGGAGCAGAGAGGCTTGCTCGGAGAAAGGTCTCCCACCTGCAGAGGATTAAATAATTTGTGGGATTGTAATTCTCTGGTTCATTTACATAAAGTCGTAAAAGATGGTAAACAGGATGATGCATGTCTACATTACTTTTGTAAGCTAACAGGGACATTTTGAAATCACATCTTGCATGGACAGGAACCTGATGTGGTGAAATGAGAACAGGGATGACGAATGAATTTCATAATCAACATTCTGAGTGTTTTTAACACCTTAGTGTACTTAAATATTTTAGGACTTTGCCGGGTTTGAATTTAAATGTCTTGTGCATGTGTTCTTTCTAAATTTCCTAATTATACTGTAAATCAATCACACTCCAACCCACTCCTGCTCCACAACCTTATTGCCCAGGATGTTTTGCTAAGAATAAAATATTAGTAGGAATTAATGAAATAAAACTAATTTTAGCAGCTTATTGATAAGAAAAAGATGGCTTTTATGTAATTAATAATACATCCCTGTATAAAAATATAAACAAAAGCTTACATGAATGCTGCTGGATACTGAAAAGATAATCGATCCCCCATTTTCAGTTGTGAATGGTCTCGGATCAAGTATTCAACATGGAGCCAGAAAAGATTCTACTTTTCATAGAGGTTTTAGGTTTGATTCACTCCAACAAGAGTCAAAATTGGTTATAATGACATGAAGCACGGACTTCCCAACTCTCACGCAGTACTGTTCTCTTTCTTCTTCCGTCACAACGCATGGTGAGGAATTATGCCCCTCCGGGCATATTTCCCAGTAAAGTTTCCAGCAAAACACTTGGCTCTTCTCAAAGCCAAGCAACCGAAAGTCAGGGGACAAACAGGAAGCTCTCGTTACCGTCGTGGGAGCTGGACTGGCGGCAGCACTGGCACATTCCTCGTTAGGTACGAAGAGTCTCCTAAAGTCGTCAGTCGGAGGCAGCAGATGAATCATACTGGGAGGGTTGATTATAGGGCTGCCTTGGCTGGAAGTAACAAGTTCTATTATATCCGGAATGTCAAGTGGCGTGTTGCCGTCTCCTTCGCTTACACCCGCATCTACAGCAGCAGGATCTGCACACCTGAGAACACACAAAACACACCGTGACACTGGACTTGTTGCAAAAATAAGCTTAACTTTATTGCAAGTTCCACTCTCTGCAAAGTGCCAAATAACAGTCCTGCTTCTACTCAGAAATGACATGTTTGAATGAAATCTGAGTCATGAGTATGTGGATTATCACTGAGCTTGAGAGGGTGATTTTGTAATACTGGCACATGTGATGGTGGCAGTGTGAATAAAAACAGTGGCTCGGTGTGGCATAAGTAGAGACATTTCACATCAAAGAGGTGACAGGACTTTACAAGAAATGCTAGCTGTGTTGCTTTCTGTAATTTCTCACTAAACGAAAAGCCAGAATCTAATGAGAAGACAGATAGTCGTAAACCACTTATTCAACAAACCTGACTATAAGTCATTCTCAATACTCAAGTATAGAAGTTACAATGGTGTGTAATAACATAATATTCCACAGAAATACAAAGAAAATAGCATGATTATTCAGCTTTACTAACACATTCGTGAAAAGGAGAGTTGACTTCAGCTCTGTAGGAGCAAACAAGGAAACAACCCTCCGCACATTAACCACACTGCATGTCATCAACGTCAAAGCAGCATCCACGCCACAGATGGAGTGTGCAAGCTGCTTTTGAAACGTCTCATGACAACCACAGGCTGCAACACTGTGAGGCCTCTGACTGAAAGAGAGCAGGTTTTGTTCGGAGCGTGTGTGCATTGACGAGCACAAATGTGCACAAAATACCCGACTGACTCGTCAAAGAGTCAGCCAAAAAAGTATCATGTAGCTGCAGTTTCAATTGTCAGTGTGAAGAGCACTGAAAAAAACAAGATAATAATACAAATATATATATATATAAATATATATAAATATTATATATATATATATATATATATATATATATATATATATATATATATATATATATATATATATATATATATGCAAAGTTTGAAATATCCAATACATTTCGTTCCACTTCATGATTGTGTCCCACTTATTGTTGATTCTTCACAAAAAATTACAGTTTTATATCTTTATGTTTGAAGACTGAAATGTGGCAAAAGGTCACAAAGTTCAAGGGGGCCAAATACTTTCGCAAGACACTGTAGATATATATATATATATATATATATATATATATATATATATATATATATATATATTGTATATGTATAGAGTTATATATTAATTTATATTTTTAATTTCAAAAAACACCATTGAAACGCGACCTTCTCGACAGGTCTGGGGTGTCTCTGCTGACTCCCGGCCAAATACACGAACCAAGCCGCTAATGACCCAGATGTTGAACAGTCCTGCTGGGACTGTTGTAACAACATCCACCTGAAGCCCAAAGCAAAGTGAGAGAGCTAGTAAAGCTGCACAGTGACATGAACAGCCGAGCAGGTCGGCGGTGACGAGGGAATTACACACTGTCTCACCGACACTGGGCCAGTAACACTATGCCTCTAAACCTAAAAACAGCCAACGAGTACAACTCGTCTTGACCGAGTGCCAGAAGAGAAGCTCAGGTAAAGCCCCATTGGGAAGATTCAATTATCTCCCCAACAGTCCTGGTTGTAGATCTTGGAAACCGGGCCAACACCCGACTCCAGACGTGACAGCAATGTGACTGATCAAAATGAAACCAAACCTCTTTGTTGTGGATATAATTCCCTTTACCACCGACATGCCTGAAAGTAGTGTGGCTGAAACTAACAGTATTCATTACCTGGATGAAGTGGGAGCTGGAGTCTCTGCGGGCTGAGGGGAGTCGCTGCTTCCAGAGTCATTAGTAGTCGCCAGCACCACGTTGGCCTCAAGGACCGTGTCCTCCACGGAGAAGCACACAGGCCTGCAAAGAGCAAAAAAATGCACACTTGGAGAAATCTGACAATGACAGAAATCTATCAACTGTCTCAAAGTCACTGTTTTAGCAGTGAATCCTAAATGATGGAGTTATTTCATAACATAATTAAATTATGCATTTATTTGTTTTGTTTTTTGGGTCAGCACTAGGGGCACTAAAGGTGAGGTATGGCTGGAAATTATATACTGTAGGTGACTAAGAGTTAGCGAAAGCAGGTAATGCATTGGGAGGGACTATGGTTTTTCACCAGCGACAGAGCAGAGAGGCAGCATTTAAATGATCTATATCTGCTGATTAAATGCTGGAAATGAACATCATTGAACCTGGAATTGCTTGGAAATTGAATGTTCACCTACTGCGCAAGCCAAACTGACCCGGTGCATCTGTGGCCTTTGCAATTGGATTTTAAACCTTTGAAGAAATTTGAATTTGCAGCATTTTTTAGACCAGGGGTCGGCAACCCGCGGCTCTAGAGCCGCATGTGGCTCTTTAGCACCACCCTAGTGGCTCCTGGAGCTTTTTCAAGAATGTTTGACCTTTTTTTTCTCCTTTTTTTTCTTCTTTTTTTTCCCCTTTTTTTTTATTTTTTTTCTCTTTTTTTCTTTTTCTTCATTTTTTCCTTTTTTCTTTCCTTTTTAATCTCGATCTTTTGACTTTTTTCTCGTAATTTTGACCTTTTCTCTGGAAATTTTGACTTTTTTTCTCGAAATTTTGACTTTTTTTCTCGACATTTTGACTTTTTTTCTCGACATTTTGACTTTTTTCTCAACATTTCGACTTTTCTCGAGATTGTACTTCAGCATTAGACTTTTCAATTTTTGCGGCTCCAGACATATTTGTTTTTTTGTGTTTTTGGTCCAATATGGCTCTTTCAACATTTTGGGTTGCCGACCCCTGTTTTAGACAAATGGTCACTAGACCCACCACATATGATCAGTCAACAGCCACAGATAAATAATCATAATAATTAGTGTTAATTACATGCCCAGGTTGGAAGACCTGTTACGTGGACAACACACAAGCACTATAATATGAAATATGAGTCCAAGGTGAAGCTAACTGCAATAACAATGATACTTACTGCCCTGCTGCACCAAAGTGAACTAACACAGAAAGGGAATGCGCTTCTGCAAAGGACAAAAAACCCTAAAAAACAAAAACAGAGAAAAAGCAAAGACACACACAGTTTTGACATGCATTTTGTGACAGTTAGGGTTAAACATTTGCAGTCGAGACACATTATTATCCTGCAAAAGAAAAACACAACACAAGGAGTAATTTGATGCCGACTAAAACCTGAAGCCCTATTTCTAATCCGTTCAAACACGATTTCCCAAAACTGACAGCAACAAGACGACCAGGTTGGCTAATGAGGAGTCTCGCGGCGGGGAGTCCAACAAACATTCCAAGACATTAGGGACGAGTTGTGTTGGGTACGAATACGGGTCAGGTCTTATTAGTGAAACGAGTACAAAGACTGTTCATTCCAACTTTTGCTTTGTTTTCTAAAGTGGGGCAGGAGGAAGAATTTTAAATGGAAACTTTGACAAACCAATTTTTCTAACTGGCTTCACTATTATAGAAATGACATTACACATATTCTGAATTTAATCTGTTTGGGTTATCGAATTGTTCAATTTGACATGACGTAGTAAGCTCAGTTCAAACCCCAAATTATGTGAAAGTGGCATGTCTGTTGAAATATTTTGCAAAATAAGACTGCTATTATTTTTTCTGCGTAGTAGTGCATCATTTAGTTCATCTACCTTTGCTACTCTGAGGGGAAAGTTACATGGCAGCATGGCAGTAGCAGAGAGCCAGGTAGAGGCTTTAGGACACTTGAGTGTGGAGATTACAAGACTAAAAATATCACCTCTTACATATGAAATCCACCTGGTTAGCCAAACTCACGCACGCACACCCTCTGGAAGATGCACACAGGGTTACAATCCACAAGCGTAATACACTCATGTGACTGGTTAAAGAAAAGAGCATCCGAAAATAGCTCCCATTACCCTCAACTCCTTCAGACAGAAGGTTATGTCCAAGAGGGCTCCAATCTGGAAGTAGTCAAACTCATCTGGGTGTAAGGACATCTCGGTGTGCATCTTTAAGTGACCTGTGATAAAAGCACATCCAAGTACTTAATTTACATTTTTACGAGGTTGTTCTTATATGCTTTTCAATCTCAAAGCTTGCGCAATAGCAGTTTATGTCACTTTCCGTCACTCTACAGACTCTGGCCCTGCACCAGAGCTAAAACACGCTGCAGCATTAATTCACCCTTTCCTTCCTCGCAGTAATTCCTCAGACTGACTCGCACTGCAGTCATGGACAGAGTGATTTCCTCCTGATACACAGGGAAGTGCATCACCATATCAGCAAGAAGCCTGCAGAAATAGAGAGCAAAACAAATGCAGACAGACTCAATCAAGGCAATGAGCAGAGAAACTTTATCCCGCTTCAGTTCTACTAAAAATGGCTTTCCGAAGACCACATACTTTTTGAAAATGTTCATGTCCATAAAAATAGAGCCATACTAAATTAAAGTTGCAAGTGTGTTACAGAGGATAAATCTTATTGCCCACATGCAGCTGAAATAATAAATGATCACTTTTGCTCTATTAAAAACCACTCTGTTGTTGAATCCAGTCAATTTCACAGTAAATCTATGAACTGGAAAGGATTATATATGAATTTATAATGCTTGAGCTTAGGTTTTATGTGATGAGTGTGTAATAAAAAGTCGAGGTTCAAACTTGGCCAAAAGCCATAAGCATTAAGTGAGATGGATGGATAGATGCATGGATAAAACTTGATAATGAATGCTAACCTGGCAGGAGCCTTCAGTATATTAGGACAGAGGTGTGGGGCAAACACGGCCTGCAAGGCCTCACTTTCCTGGAAATGTATGTTGTAGGTTTTAGTGATGCCTAACACAAAAAAGACAAGGTATCAGGAACATACTGCCACCAAGTGTTCACATTATGCAAGATCATATCTGCGCATCCAGATCAATGGTAGGTTTGGACAGTTTGTTTTTTTAAATATAAATTACAAAGATTTCAGGGTTTTGTGCCCCCACCCCAGCCCCATTTTACGACAATACAAGTTTTAATAGGAAACACAATTCCTTACCATGTCTGCAGAAAAACTGGATGATCACTTTGTCACTGGTAAAGCTGGCTGATATTTGACATCTTTTCACATTGCGTTCAATGGAGGTCAGACACCGAAACAGTGGTAGCACAGACTTGAGAGCAAACAGACACATTTTAGATAAAACTGTACTCATAATGGAATCACAGAGTGTGAAAAGGGAGACTACGATGACATGTGTGCAACGGTTCTAGCTTTTTGAGTTTGCTTGACTGATATACACCTTCATGAGCAGTTTGCATTTGAGTGGTTCGTTGCCCTGCTGTATTTGTGATTCCATCCTGTACTGCTGGAAGAACAGCGGTGAGAACAGGAAACCGGCATAAGCAGAATGAGCTGAATTCACTGATCTCAGAGCCAGCTGTTGAGGGAAAAAAAAAAGAGGACAGGAAGATCAAGTCCAGATGTGGTCCAACACCTGACCGTGACATCATAACTGAAGTAGAGGGGGTGCAAGTCAATACATGTTTCAAAAGGCAGTCATTCACGACTTGACTTTGTTGAAGTAGATGACAACTCAAACCCAGTTGGTGTTTGCTCACCCCTTTGACCGTGGGATCCAACCACAGCTCATCCCCGACCCGTGACAGGGCGTAAAGGGCCTTCCCAAAGACTGCAATTACACGACACGTCACCAGATCTCAGTTCAGAATCAGAATCAGAGTCAGGTTTATTGGCCAAGTCAGGTCAAACAAGACAGGGAATTTGACTAACTGTATAGTAGGAATGGGCGATATTTTATCGTTCACGATTTACCGTCAAAAAAATTCGATAAATTCCTGTTGATGATGTTTTTGTGTAAAGCTGATTTATGGTTCTGTGTGGAAGGAAGGAAGGAAGGAAGGAAGGAAGGAAGGAAGGAAGGAAGGAAGGAAGGAAGGAAGGAAGGAAGGAAGGAAGGAAGGAAGGAAGGAAGGAAGGAAGGAAGGAAGGAAGGAAGGAAGGAAGGAAGGAAGGAAGGAAGGAAGGAAGGGGAAAAAAGAAGGAAGGAAGGAAGGAAGGAAGGAAGGAAGGAAGGAAGGGGAAAAAAGAAGGAAGGAAGGAAGGAAGGAAGGAAGGAAGGAAGGAAAGGGGAGAAGGAAGGGAGAAAACAAGGAAAGAAGGAAGGTAGGGAGAAAAGAGGAAGGGAAGAAGGAAGGAAGGAAATGAGCCTGAAAGAAAGAAAGAAAGAAAGAAAGAAAGAAAGAAAGAAAGAAAGAAAGAAAGAAAGAAAGAAAGAAAGAAAGAAAGAAAGAAAGAAAGAAAGAAAGAAAGAAAGAAAGAAAGAAAGAAAGAAAGAAAGAAAGAAAGAAAGAAAGAAAGAAAGATAAATTCCCGTTGACGACGTTTTTGTGTAACAAACATGGCGGATCTGAGAGCGAGATAGATTTATAGTTGAAAAGGTGGAGTTGAATTGGTATTTTTTTTATCGTCATTTTTATCGTTATCGGGATAAATGCCAGAAATGATCGTGATACATTTTTTAGTCCATACCGCCCATCCCTACTGTATAGTAAATAGACAAATGACAGCTCTTATTAACATATTTTTAAAAAAGTGAAAGGTGCAGCAGTATGGGGTAGACATGGTTATTAAAAGGTGCATTGTTACAGCATATGATTGTGTTATTATTATTATTATTGCTGCTCAGTGATTGATTACTCTGAGACTATGAGGGATGAGAGTTCATCAGAGCAATAGCTTGGAGGAAGAAAGTGTCTCTGTGTCTGGAGGTTTTAGCGTCCAGTGCTCTGTAGCTAAGTTATCCTTTAACTTTAACTTTAACTGTCTTATGAGTTTTATGAGTTTATTAGGATCCCCATTAGCTGATGCAGTACATCAGCTACTCTTCCTGGGGTCCACACATAACAAACAGATATAACAATATACATTTACAAGTACTGAAACAATATGATCCATACTGATATTCCCTGCTTAAGTACACTTAACAGTCAAATAAAACAACCTTAACAGTAATAGTAATAATGCAAGATAACCTCAATAACAAAATGAGATTAAAAAGTATTAATGATAATAAAATATAAAATAAATAAACATTTTCTTCTTTAGATTTGCTCTTAGTATATATAAAGTGGGTCAACTAAAAGTCTCACATTTATCCCAAATCAGCCAAACTATTAAAAGTAAGCTAAATGTAGCAAAGCTAACCTCTTAGATTTGATTAAAAATTAATTGATAATAAACGCAAACATGTTCGCAACGAAAAATCCTTATTCAGGAGACAATTTTTAACCCAAGCATGTTAAAGTGAACAAAACTGTGCAGTTTGCACTTGTTTTTAAGTACCTTTGACGCCCTTCGATTCCATTATGCAATCCATGATGGAGGCGCCGGTGTCATGGGTAGTGTATTTTTGAAGGATCAAATACTCAACATCCCATATTATCCATTTAGCGTGGCAATCAAATTTTGAAAATCGTCTGTGCGCATGCGCAGAACTACAAAGTAGCATTTCTCGGCGGGTAGCAGAAATTGGCAGAACACCGGTTAAAGCGGGGCGACAGGTCAGCTAGTGGGTTCTGTCCCAACAGGAAGGTCGGGGGTTCGATCCCCGTTCCGTGCTGTAGCTGTCCAAATAAAAATGTTTGTTTCTGTCTGGTAATAAATTGTAACTTCTTACACATACCTAAATTGCTCTACTAAATTACAATATAAATGCAATTAATTGACAAATATGTTGGGGCAGCTCAGAATCAGAAAGGGGGTTTATTGCCAAGTTTGTTAACACACACAAGGAATTTGTTGTGGTGATTGGTGCAATACAGTAAAAGTAAAAGTAAAAATAAAAATATAAAAGCAAACAAGTATATGGAGATAAAATAAGAGATAGAATAAAGTAAAGTGTATAAACAGAAATGTACAATGAGGATTAAAAAGTGTTGGATATGAATCTTTACAAAAAGTGACGTAGGAAAGCATAGGGAACAAAATGAAATGCAACACCATCAAACATGAATTACAAGGAGGCTCACAACTTTTGGTTGCTGGCCTAACAGCAGCAAAAAAGATAATGGCCCGGTTTCCCAGATCAGTTAAGTAGTTCTTAACAGCGAAAGACTTCTTTCAAACCATCTTAAGGAGCCTGTGAAAGAAGTCTTTCGCTGTTAAGAACTACTTAACTGATCTGGGAAACCGGGCCAATACCAGTAAGATGGAAACCACCACATACGCTTAACATCTCCCATTGGTATCTGACTTTTCTTGACATTATCTATCTGGAAATATCTACAGCCCGAATCCATAATGCAAAACAACAAAATATTTTATCTTGGTATATGGCAGCAGATAAAATTAAGGCCAAACTTAAAGATGTATTTAAAATTGATTTAGACTACCTTGTTGCAGCTATCCTTGTTCAGTTTTTGATATTATTATGTTTTGCCTTTGTTTTTTTATGTCCTGTTCTATTATCTTTGTATTATCTTTTTTCTGTTTTTCTTTATTATCAATTGTTTTCATCAAATGCTTAGGTCCAAGGGGTGGGTTTGGAAGGGGGTGAGAATATGTGTAATGGTTGTTTAACATCATTGTGGATGCCACTGTTAATAATAAGAAAATCATAAAAAATAAATAAAAAGATTTGATAACAAAAAAAGGAGCCTCAGCTCTGTCTAGACCAGATCACAGACAATATCTCGCAAAGATCTTTACAGACAATTTGCAGTCTAGACTATGCTGCATTGTATATAATTGGCCCAAGGATATATAATGTATATAATACAATTATATAATTGGAGTATATAATTGGAGTTTCTAACTCTTAGAAACTGAATAAAATATTTGACTGTTATTATTTGAATGTTATTAATCTGGTAGCTAGTTAAGGCTGTCTGCTTTAGAATAATGCCCTAGAAAAGCTTAGACTTTACACTGGGAAAACTCAAAACAGTGTTGCTGCCAGATCTATTTCTCTCTTTGTTTAAGGGGTTCAAGCTGAAGAACTTGATTAATTATATAGTGTTTTTTGAAAATTATTAATCTGCTTCATTTTCCTCATTTTATTGCTTTACAACTTTTAAGATGAAAAAAGTGTATATCTAAAAATCCCTACAGAATTATGCTTCAACCTCCAAACCTCTCTGTTGGGATGATTTTCGTGGTCTATAAATTTGTCTTGGAACATAAAAAGTAAAATTTTCTTCCCATTTGATTAGAATAACGTTTCTAACTTGTTTATAAAATCTCCAGTAGTATCTCCATAGTCTGGGGGGGGTTCTTGAATAAAATCCAGGTGTCTTTCTTTTAGGGCACTGTATTCTGCCTTTTTTTTCCCCAGAAGTATACACAATTTTATAATGTCCATGTTATGCTTACCACAAGTCAGCGGTACTCTTTCGTACAGCTTAAAAATACATTTGTGTACTCGGTACCTCTTAAAATGTGTTACTGTATGATGCTATTTTTTGAGGCAGTTTTACTCTCAAAATATGACGTCTTCTTTTTCAGTCTCGCCAAAGACAGTCGGTACCAGTCTCTGATTTAGTCACAATGTTGTGAGTCAGATCTGGTTCAGATGCTCGATGCATCACACCACAGAAAGCATCGATGAGTCAATATCACATCACAAGTTTGTTCATTGTTTTTTTTTTTTTTTTTTTTTTTAATAATGGTGACTTCAAGAAATTTTACAGGGCTGTTGATCCATTTGTTAACCAAAAAAAGAAGGAAATATTAGCAACTTCTGCCAGGGATAAGAAAAAGAAAACTGAAAGAAAACAAAGCAAAAAAAATAATCAAAGTTTTTACTTTTTCTTATGAGACATGGTGTAAAAATAATTTGCAGAGACTGGATAACTAATTTCTGGTCTGGGTCTGTGATGTCACAGCATCCTGCAAATCCGAGCTGCTCATTGAATGAAATACTCACATCCTGATGCTGCCACAAAGAGACAAGTTTTTGTTTTTTTGTTTTTGTTCTCATGTATCTGAGTTGGTAGTCACTTCAGATAACCAAATATATCATCCTGAACAAAGACAGATAGATGTATTAATCACAATTTTTGATCTTTAAAAAGGGAACAAGTTCAGGTCCTCTTTTCCATGAAGGTGTTACCACAATAGATCATTCGTTTTCATTGAAAATATACTCATCTCACAACAAAATCTCTTCTGTAATATTTATTTTATATATGCATATTAGATTATAGCATGTTTAAGGATACTATCACTCATTATCACAACTTTTACACATAGAAATGATAGCACATTGAAAACCGGTGTTATAATGTGCAATGTTATTTAAAACACACTTGTTACTGCACACACAGAGTTGGTAAGAGATACGTTATATTCTAATAATAACTGAACTGGTTTCAATACAATAATCAACTTATATAAGTTGTCTTTGAGGCCGGTAAAAAAATGCAACACTCTGCTGTCATCTGTTTACTATTTTTGGAAGAATGACCCCAGAATTAACTCTCTTCTTGATTTTCCTCTGCATTTGTCCCCTGTTTGACCTTGTCATGTCCTTCCCTCCATCCTTTGTCAACGTGCCGTTTTCTCTACGCTGATAATCTCCACACTCTCTCCTGCAGGTGTCACTCTGACCTTGAAGAGAAAAAATACTGCATGAGCTGAATAGGGGTGGGTGGTGGATTTTGCAGAGATTTCCGTACACACCTGAATGGATGTATGCGTGCACCACATTAAGATAGTGCTGCTTCATCTGCCGTCTCATTTCTTCTGTACTGTAAATGTTTGCTCTACCGTAAAGGTAGTTTGTCTGTCCAGCTGCGAGGAATGGATGCTGTGGCAGAAACAATGTGAAACATCAAACACTAAGCTTGAGCTCGTTCAGATTATATTAATTACCGTTGCTGGTGCTGGGAACGATCACATTATGGTTTGTTTTACCTGCAAGAAGGGTTCAGGTAGCATAGTTGTGTGACCGTGTAGCATCTTCGTGTGCAGGCCGCCAGCAGGCACATTTTTCAGTGTTCCCCTGTACAATCCTCTCAACTGCTGACCGGGCAGACGTTCAAACCCTGCGAAAAACAACATATTCAAAAACAAACACCATAACAAAGACAATCTATGTTGTTCTGCAAGACAGCACTCCTTAATCTGTATGTCTTTTGTATCACTGACTAAAATGAATCTATATTTTCCTTTTTTTTAATGAAATAATTATGCAGCAGAGCTAGATGTTGATGTCTAATTTTTACTTTATGCCTCTACTTAAATGTATTGTACATACAAGTCTTATGAATAACGTAAAAGATCAGAAAGATTATCTCACAAGTGAAATGCTGCTTATATGTGTATGTAGTGTAGCTGTAAATATTTGAACATGAAATATACAAGAAAAAATATCTAGTAAAATATTTGCCTGTATTAATGAATCTACAGCACTTTTGCAGTTTTGGATCCGACAAAAACTGGTTCATGTTAAAGACAAAATATCTAAACAAACTGAGTGATGATGTGCACGTCATCCATCGCTGGGAGGGGGGCTTGGACCTTTACATCAGAAAAACTAAAGCATCTCCACAAACAAAAGCTAAAACGTGGCCCGCCTGAATCAGTGGTCCACCTGCCCCTCGAGGATAAGGGACATCTTGTAAGTACAATCATGCACACATTTTGGACAGATAGGTAAAAGAAGTCCACCTGACTTGATTCTAGTTTCTCAGGATCCCGTGACCTGAAGTGTCATTCATCACATCAGACCAGGGATCCTCCACCTACTACGTGTTACTGGATATCAGAAAAGAGTAACACAAAGCTGGAAGGCCGATTTACTCCGAGTTACTTCCCCTGACACCATCTGCGATGAAGAGAGCCCTGAGACATGGTTGAAAAATAAGCTTTTATAGTGTATTCCTGTTGTATTTATCTCTGAGGTATTTTACATTTTTATTAGATAACAAGAGAAATAAGGATCAAAATAAATACATGGTTTGGAAGATTCAAGTTCATGCCTCCCCCTTTTTTTTATTCAAAAATATACATAATTTCTGATGTCTTAAATGTTTAACAACTTAACAGTAACTGATGGTAAAAGTGAATTAATTCAACAATGTACAGAGATTATGGTTAAATGATGGAAACACATGGGTGAAAAGAGTGAAAATAATGAAGAAATGTACATTACAACAGGGTCAGTAATAAATACATGTTGAAAATGCAAAAGTAATACAATAATGGCTGTAACAGGCAAACTAGTTACAAGATAATAAAATTAAATGAGTAGCCCAGTTGAACAGAAGAAAAATATATATTTTAAGATGTAGAACACCAACAATATTAAATTACCTGGTTTTGCCATAACACCAGGATAAACCTACTGCTCCATCTCTGTAAACTACAATTATTTCAAATAATTCACTTGTTCACATTTGGCAGGCTTTAAAAACAGTTTAACTCACCATCTGTATATCTTGTGTTGGATCCAGAAGACCTACAAAAGGGAATAATCTTGCAGTTTGAAAGATGATCAATCTTTTATCATCTACATCACTTCACAAGAAACTAGATGCCACCTCTGGACGTTACCTCATGAGGATGTGACCACTTCCATTTTTGGACACGCCGTCTTTCTTCCGCTGCTCTACAAATGTAACTCGTTTACTCATCTTCCGTTACAATCCCAATATTTCCTGTTGATCCGTCTGAGAGGTTTCTAGCAAGACTATCTGCTCAGTGTGCATTGGAACCAGTCGGCGTGAAAAAAACTTGGTCCTGAAACTTGACACTGCAGCTTCGGCTTCCAATGACAGAGCAGAGGTCTGAGACACTTGAACCCTGAGTGTTCTCATCTAAAATGTAACACGCAAATAACACTACCACTCTGTTTACACACTTTATTGAGCATCATGTCCGATATACATTGCATTGACACAAAAATGCAACAAGGAAAAAAAAAAAAGAACAAAGAAAAAATGGAAAAAGAACAACCTACAACAAACAAATAATGGCGTTGGGATGGATTACCTGGACACACCGTTTTCAGAGCGTATTGCTTAATGACATTTCAAACGCACCGAATCTGTGCAAATACAGTGAACACCGGTCAGAGGAGGTCATGGTAGGTTAGAAAATTCTGACTTAAAAAGGTAATGTCGACAGCAGTTATGTGATCGTCAAGTCTGCACAAATGTACTAACTGTACACATCACATTCACCCAGAATGTACTAACTATGGTATCCTCTTTAAACATACCTCGATCCTTCAAACCTGATTGTATGCGCCAAAACGGGGTTAGCTAGATTTTTAGTGTCAGTCACAGATTAATCATGTGTAGCGCAAGTCTAAAGTAGATGTCATCATGGCTTAATTCGTCAACACCAAAAGAAAAAGTAAAGACAAGCCAATGACTTCCAGTCTCTTTCTACTCTAAAATAAAGTCTCCATCAAGGATCCCAACCCAGACTCTGTGTTTAAACAAAGGGGATAAATATTATCTAAGTATGCACCAATCAGAACTCAAGGTGTTGACAGAAGAGCATTAACAAACTACCTTCGAGAGTCTAAACCACCAAGTGAATGTTATTTTAACCCCACACGCTAATCAAAAGCCAAATGTGCCACAACAAAGTAAGTACAACTAAGCTAACTCTACAACAGATCCCCCAAAGCTTCCCCAGAAATTAATAACTCAATCATAAACTTGGTTAAATTTTCTATCCCTTTAAATTTAGGAAAGGTCAGGTGCCAGTTTATACGTCCACCAGAAAAATACCCACTGCCTGCACGCTTTTCAGACTATTTGCTTGACTGTGATTTATAATAGACAATAACAGACTTCCTCATCACCAAATAGAGCCATGTGTTCAGTTATATTAGAGATTTACCTTGAAGATTGCTAATCAAGACCTTAAAGTTTGATCCCGAGAACTTGGCACAAACCTTCACCCACTATTAACTATGCTGTGCGAATCAATATATTACTAAACAATAACTCTCAAATCGCCGATTAAGTTGCTCCATTTGAAGTCCCAGCAAAGGACAATGCATTAAAAAACGGTTTGAGGGGGAGATGTACACTTGAAAGTCAGGGTTTTAAACATTTTAGATGTACACTGGCGTTTGAAGAAAATTCAATCTGGAGGCTGTTTATCAGAAAGATTAAAAAGATGAGAAGTAAGTCGCCCTTGAGCTTCTTTGAACGATGAGCAAACGCTGAGGAAGTGAAGCCAACAAAAGGCAACAGTGATTCAATGACAAGCGTTCAAAATAACATCTATCCACAGATTTGTTGAGCAGACAATAATCTGGTTAGTATGCAGCAGGGAGGAGACGTGACGACCTAATGACAACAGGCTTTTGTTTTGTTTTACACAATCTTGACCACTAAATTGCATAAGAAACCTGGTATAAAGTAGAAAGTGTTCAGCAGCAGATAAAAAAGCAAGTTAATTTACAGTAGTGACATATCTTACATCATTAATTTTTCAAAATAAATAAAATTAAATATACAATTCCAGGTAGGAAACAAGGTAATTTCGCTGGTAGGGGTCTCAAATTGGCTCATCTGGCAGACCATTCACAGAAAACGTTGTTGAGGCCAACCAATTCCTTTGACTGGCAAAACAAGGGGTGCAAAAGCCTTTTGCTGAAGATTTCCCTCGGAAGGCATTTCCTTTAACTGCACAAAAGAACACAGAAATTATTATTACATTCAGAGCACAGGTTTAACATGCAAAACTCCTTCAGCAGGTCCGTTAATTACCCTGGAATTTACAGATGAGTCCTAATCGAAGGCCATCTCTTGACTTTTTCTTACACAGCGAGCCACCTTCCGCTTGAATTCCCCATTAGGGTCCTCCCTCCACTCCTTCTGTGGGAGAAACATGAGATTCTTTTCATGATGCAGCCTCAGTTTAGTTGCACGGCAGAGTCCATAAAACAGAGTGAAATTCAAAAGTTTGGGGAATGGTAAAAAGAAAAGCAACTTACTGCTGCATCAACATTAGCTGGTGAGTCACTGTTGGGGTCTGCCAGCATGGAGATAACACTAATCATGATTGTTTCTACCGTGTGGATTGGAAGCCAACGCTCCTCTGGCTTTTCATAACCAAACTTATCTTCTCCTGGCTCGTGCAGAATTGAGATGCAAACATCCCCGTTCTTTGCAACTGCAGAGAAGAGTTGGAAGATGAATTAAGAAAGACTAATCGATACAATGTCTCAAGCACATCTACTCCCATTGTATGAAGTTACATTTTTAATGTATCTATTAACGTTGCAGCACAGGTGATGATGATGAAAATGTTTGGTAAACAAACATCAATTGGTCTAGAGAATGCATTTACCATTCGGATGCCAAATCTCCGTGATGAACTTCATCTTTGGTGGCCGTAGTGGATAATCATAAGGAAAGGTTAAGTATGCTTTGAAAAACCCTCCTTCACTGCAGGAAAAACAAAAGGTACATACAGCACATTTGTTTTACATTCATGTACGTTTTGGAATACATTCATGAAAAATATTATCTTTTTTAATATGTTTTCACTTACAAAAGGGTATCTTGTGGACCAATGATCACAACTTCCCACTTGTATATGTCATCATCATCTATCAGACCAGCTGAAAAGCCCTCCACAGGGTTCTTGTTGAGCTCTGGGAAAAGAAAAGTAATACTGTAGTTTCAATACAACCAACTGAAAGTATAAGAACAACTACATCAGGAACAAAAGGTAAAGGTCCTGAAGTACTGATTTTATAGGCCACAACAGCAAATGTGTGTTTAAAAGAAAATTTAAAACATTGGAGGAAAGGGGAAAAAGAATATACAACAAATGCAGTACAAGACGCAATTTCAGAGTACTGAACCCATCCTGAGGTCGTTCACACTAATGCATCATTCATGATGACAAGTGCAAGTATGGCTGATATAAACAACAATACAGCATGTATTACAATAAAGGTTTTGATTGAATCAGTCTAAGAGATCCACTGTGGATCACCATATAAGACCAGAATTTAATAACCTGACTCAATGTGAAGTTTAGCACTGAAGTAAGTAACACAAACATAACTTCTTGTGTCACTGTATTTCATGGGTGAAATAAATATTTTTTGAAAATAAGTCTGTGTTAAGACTACTGCAAGTTCATTCAACACACACACACACACACAGTTGAAGTGACTCAGCCGTTGTACTTTTAAGTTTGTGAATCAGTCTTTGATAAACCAGTGAGTCACACTCCCTCTCACCCACATCAAAAACAACATTTACATCTTCAGAAGCTACATCAGATATGAGACTGTACAGAGTGTTCAGACATTGCTGTCATTTCCACAAACCCTGAATCTTGACTACATTTATGATTCAAGGTTTTCTGTAGTTACAACACGCTACCATATAGTGTATTATTAAGGAAACTAGTTTGACTTCATCCAAGTGGTCATATTTAGTTGAAGCTTTAAGTTAAGGCAATCTTAACAATATTATGTCATAGCTGATATATTTTTTTCCTTGACGATTGCATTATGTTTTATAGCTACATCTGTCTTGCAATCCACGAAAAGAGTCATGTCAACTCAATGTTAAAAAACGTTAAAAAAAATGTTTTACTGTGCATTCAAATTTTATATCAACTATCTTCAAAGATTTTTCCATCTAAGTTTCTTCAGTAAGGTGAATGTCTACCTCCCTCCCTCCACAAGACTTTGAAAGAGCAATTCATGCTTTCATCATTTCTCATCTAGAGTATTGTAATTCCTTCTTCCTCGTGGTCTTGCTCAGTCATCAACTACAGGCTGTGCAAAATGCAGCAGCTCACTTTCTGTCAGGCAAGAAACAGCATGATCTTATCATACCTTTGCTGGCCTCCCTACGCTGGGTGGCAGCTAATTTTAGGATCCAGTTTACAATTTTATTACTTGTTTTTAAAGTCTTAATGGCATAGCACCTACTTGTTTAAACGTTTACACTCCACGCTCCAATCAGAACACTGAGGTCCACAAGCCAATTCTTATTGGTCATACCCAGTTTCTAGGTTCAAACACTTTTCTTTCTGTGTTTAAATTATAGTTGAGACAGCTCATTCCTTCATTCATTACAATTGGTCATTGTTTTATTCATTATTGTAACTATATTTCAACTGACTCAGCCCATCTCAGATGGGCAATTCGTGTAACTTTTGACTTGACATGAAATTAAACAAATATCTTTGTTTAACTAAGCCCTGAAAAACAGCATCATAACCATTAGGACCATCTACAAGTCACTTATATTAAAGTGTTAGTCAACAATATCTGTTAACCGTCAGTCGAATCTGTACTGTTCACTCATTGTTCCATACATTACTTACTGTGTGGAGGTATGGGGAAATACTTACATAACAAACATTGATCCAATAATTAAATTACAAAAGACAGCCATAAGAATTGTAAATAATTCAAAATACTGTGACCCAACGAACCCACTCTTCATTAAACTAAATACCTTAAAATGTGTAGATCTAGTTGAGCTAAGGACTTCTCTTATATTGTATAAGGCACACAACAACCTACTTCCTTTCTGCATTCAGGAAATGTTTTCACCCAGAGAAAGTCGGTATGAACTCGGGGGAAATTGTATGTTTAAAAAAATAAGGGTAAGGACAAACTTTAGAAGTAGATGTGTTTCTGTTAGAGGAGTAAACTTGTGGAATAGTCTAAGTGATGAGCTAAAAATGTGTAGTTCTATCCGCAAATTAGAAAAAAATGTTTAAACTTAGGGCAATTGATAAATATAAACTATGACCAAGAGTAGCTTCTCCTGTAAATCCTCTATATCACATGCTTTTGTTGTAATTGATCTCTGTAATACTTTTTATTTTGATTTGTTGTGATGCGATGTATTGTAAAAAAGGGTAGGCATTATATAAGCTACGGCTTCAGTCTCACCTTTTTTGGTTCATTTATTTATATATCCAGTTTTACTGGATACATGTTTTGATTGACTAATGGACCAAAATAAAATAACTAAAAACTAAAAATGATCAGCTTAGTAATAAGCTATGTAAATAAATGTTAATTAAAACTATTCCATGTCAAAAAAGGACCTATTACTTATATCTAGCTGAATTTATGGATCGTCGTAGGTATCAGTACCGCGGTTGAATTGGTTTGATATTGGATATTGGATATTCGACATTCAAAGACATCCATTTAACTTGTGATACATACCACTGATTTTGGTCATATTGCTTGTGATGTGTTCATGGTCATCTAGACTATATATCACAAGAGAGTAATTATTATAAAATCATATTATGGGCTGATTTAATGGGGTTTAATGAATTCAACTAACATCTACTATATATCACAAGACAGTAATTATTTAAAAAAAATCCTACTATGGGCTGATTAATGTGGTTTAATGAATTCAACACCCATAATAAACAATTGGTGTTATGCATCACAAGTTTTATGGGTGTTGAATTCATTAAATCAGCCCATAGTATGATTTTATAATAATTACAGTCTTGTGATATATAGTCTGGATGACCATGAACACATCACAAGTGGTTTGAAAACAATCGGTGTTATGTATCACAAGTTTTATGGGTGTTGAATTCATTTGGTGTTGAATTCATTAAACCTCATTAAATCAGCCCATAATATGATTTTATAATAATTACTCTCTTGTGATATATAGTCTAGATGACCATGAACACATCACAAGCAATATGACCAAAATCAGTGGTATGTATCACAAGTTAAATGGATGTCTTTGAATGTCGAATATCCAATATCCAATATCAAACCAATTCAACCGCGGTACTGATACCTACGACGATCCATATATTCAGCTAGATATAAGTACCGTATTTTCGCGACCATAAGGCGCAACTTTTTTTTTTTTTTTTTTTTTTAAATGTGCCGGGCGCCTTAAGAAACGGTGCGCCGTGTCTATTACCTGAATTACGGTAATGTAAGGCCATGAGAACGGTAAAGGGAGAAGGGGGCGGGTGAAGCCCCCGTGAGTTGCGACGTGAATGAGACCATCCACTGAGCTGATTAATGCGAAACAGATGATGAACACTTTTAAGGATTTGCTTGATGTGTAAAGTGAAATAAAATACAATCAAACTAAGTTTTGCTCCGCTCTATTTAAATAAGCACACTTCTGCAGCGCGCGTGTGTTTTGCATGTCGGAACCGTCCACTTTCCCCGGTTAAAGCCGCGGTGATCCGCGCTGCTGCAGCCGACTTCCTGGTTCCCAAAGCGGTCCGATCGACCTGGTTCCTGGCCGCTTTGGGAGCAGAGATTTCTGGGGTCTGTCTCAGGTCTGATCAGCTGCACCCTCCGAAATTTGCAGCCAAATCTGTCGGTTACAAACCCGGTACCGGATCCCGACATGCGCGGGTGTGTGTTCGCGGCGCCACACAGATTCTAATTTATGTGGCGCTTGACTGGCGCAGCTGATGGACAGAAACCTATGGTGATTTTAAAAGAAAAACTTTGCATAAGACGTTTCCAGCCGGAGTCATTATAAGGACGAATGAAAAGGGGGGGCTGGATGAAGGGATGATGATGATCAAGTGGCTGAGACAGGTCTGGAAATTCGGACTGGCGCAGCTGAATTAGCGGAGCGGATCTCCTGATACAACCCGGTACCGGCTCCCCGACAGCGAGTGTGTGTGAGCGGGTCCAGCGCGGCGGTCCCGGGACGCGGGACCGCCGCGGGACCAGCGCGGGGGGGGGCGGACCGGGACCCGGGACCCGGTCCAGCGCGGGGGGCCCGGGAGCCGGGACACGGGACCAGCGCGGGGGGGCGGAGTGGGACCCGGGACCGCTGCGGTCGGGATCCGCAGCACAACGGGGTATGAAAAGTGTATTTACTCTTGTGCTGGCCTGCCACGCTGATGGACAGAAACTGCCGGCTATGTTGATTTTTAAAAGAAAAGCGTTGCCTAAACAGACTTTTCCAGCCAGAGTGAAATGAAGGGCTGGATGGATGAGGAGATGATCGGGTGGCTGAGACAGGTTTATGTGCAGCGCCCCGGTGGTTTTTTTTAATTCTTTAATGCAGAAACAGAATATGAGCCTTTTTGAAGGGTTTGATTGATGTGAAAAGTGAAATAAAATATCAAACTAAGTTTTGCTCCTGCTCTATTTAAATAAGCACTCTTGTGTGTGTGTGTGTGTGTGTGTTCTCCAGCGCGTGTGTTTTGCAACGCGCGTGTTTGCAGCTCCGTCTTAGACGGCGCCTTTTGGGTCGGTGCGCCGTATGTGTGTTTTAAAACCAAAAATGACACACAAAACTGAGGGTGCGCCTTTCCACACAGTGCGCCATATGGTCGCGAAAATACGGTAATAGGTCCTTTTTTCATATGGAATAGTTTTAATTAACATTTATTTACATAGCTAATTACTAAGCTGATCGTTTTTAGTTTTTAGTTAGTTTTATTTTGGTCCATTAGTCAATCAAAACATGCACCACAGTAAAACTGGATATATAAATAAATGAACCAAAAAAGGTGTAGACTGAAGCCGTAGCTTATATAATGCCTACCCTTTTTTACAATACATCACATCACAACAAATCAAAATAAAAAGTATTACAGAGATCAATTACAACAAAAGCATGTGATATAGGGAGGATTTACAGGAGAAGCTGCTCTTGGTCATAGTTTATATTTATCAATTGCCCTAAGTTTAAACATTTTTTATGGGTGTTGAATTCATTAAACCTCATTAAATCAGCCCATAATAAGATTTTTTAATAATTACTGTTTTGTGATATATAGTCTAGATGACCATGAACACATCACAAGTGGTTTGACCAAAATCAGTGGTATATATCACAAGTTTTATGGGTGTTAATGTCCAATATCCAATATCAAACCAATTCCAACGCGGTGGTATCAGTATTTCCGAGATTCCCGTGCTCACGACCATTTCAGGACACATGAGTGATTATACAGGTGATAACCATCAATGTAAGCCAGAGAGAGAACAATAAACTGTTATGTCACAATGGTGCAGCTTACAATACTGACATGCTTTCAGTCACACAAAAACACTGAAACCCTCATATGAAACCACAGACACTGGATATCGCATAACTTGAGTTAGTACATTTTAAAATCAAGCCACTATTGATAAAGTTCAATATTTTCCTTTGAGAGGCTTTGAGTGTCCACATGTATGATTAGCAGAGCTGAAATGATCAGGGGATAATCGATTATTCCTTTGTTCTGTCCGCCAACTAAAGCCCAACTTGCTAAACAGCTCACATGGCCTTGGCGTTGGTTTTGGGCATGTTATATTTAATATACAGCGAACAAAAGCAGCTTAGCTGTGATAGGAGCCCTTTATTCCCCCCCGAGCTTTTACTCTCATGGCGTAAACAGCGCTTTGCGTAGCTTAAAAAGGAGCTAACGTTAGCTGCTATCTAGACCTGTATTATCTAGTATATCAGTATATCAGTGCAGAGTTTACTGGTCTTATTACCTGCCAATTGTTTTCGAAGAAGCAATGCTGATTGTTCGGTCATGGTACGCCGACGTAATAGAGAAGAAACACTCTGTGCGTGTAAACAGAGATATAACAGAGCGCTGCTGCTGCTGCTGCTGCTTTCTCTGTTGACGAGCCGCGAGCTCCGACCTGCGCATGCGCATCCGCAGTTCCTCCCGACGCAACGAGCCTGCAAAACATTTGATGGTTGTTTTTTTTTTCCTTTAGCAGTTCATATCTTACTTTACATGTGCAAAAAAGGAGTAGGAAGAAGTGTAAACTTATTTAATCCTACCCCCATTCACTAATCATTTATAAATACTCACACACTGTACTCAAACTGCTAAATAACATTATTATTATTATTATTATTATTATTATTATTATTATTATTATTATTATTATTATTATTATTATTATTATTATTATTATTATTATTATTGTTATTTATACGCACATGCCCCTATAAATACTTATATAAATACAGGACTGTCTCAGAAAATTAGAATATTGTGATAAAGCTCTTTATTTTCTGTTTATTACAGTTTAAGATTAAGATTCCCAGAATATTCTCATTTTTTGAGATAGGATATTTGAGTTTTCTTAAGCTGTAAGCCATGATCAGCAATATTAAAATAATAAAAGGCTTGCAATATTTCAGTTGATTTGTAATGAATCCAGAATGTATGACATTTTTGTTTTTCTGAGACATACCTACATACTGTATATATACCTATACAGTATATACACGTGCATACATACACATATAATTTGCTGCCCATTTCTGTACAGAAATATAAACAAATCTACCCATTAACCCAATAGTGTTATCTGCAGGCCCCTAAAAGCCGCTAAACCCCTTCCTCTTTGTACCTCGGGAAAATCATGTTTTTGTATTGTTTTTAAACTGGTTAATATTTGGACATTGTTTGGGCATCGTTTGTTTGTTTCTTTTCTTTTTTCTTTTTTATAAGCTTTTTTTTAGACTTTATTTGGTTGAAATTATATCATCAAGGACATGATGTGTATGTTCCCCATCACTGTTCAACAATTTTCAGTTTTTTTTATTAAGCTGAAACGGAATCATGTTTATTTGGCCAAGTCAGGTCAAACAAAACAGGGAATTTGACTTTGATTTTCGCTCACTGTACAGTAAATAGGCAAATGACAGCTCTTATTAACATATATACAATTTTTAAAAAAGTGAAAGGTGCAGCAATATGAGGTAGACATGGTTATTGGAGGGTGCATTGTTACAGCATATGATTGTGTTATTATTATTATTATTATTATTATTATTATTATTATTATTATTATTATTATTATTATTGCACAGTGATTGATTACTCTGAGACTCTATGAGTGATGAGAGTTCATCACTCATAGAGAGTTCATCAAACAATATTTTTATTCATTTTTCACTTTTACAAGTAAAGAATGGATACATAATATGATCCACACAAATAACAAGCAAAACAGGCAAACAAACAAACAGAACATAAAACAAAAAGAAACACCAGCTCAGATCCATATAAATAATACCCTGGGTTACAGTAAAAGACGTCAGGCTCTACATAGTTCAACTAGGGCTCTCAAACTTTATATAATTGGTCTGTTTTTGAATGTAATATAAGGTACTCTAATGGCACTAAATCAAACACCACTCTTTGCCAGCCTTTGTTTGTTTGTTTCAAGGTTCCCCACCACCCTAGGCTGGATTATCCATATACTGAACCGGGCGAGCGCCCAGGGCCACCAGCCAATGAGGGGGCACCAAATCAAATGACTAACTGGACCATATATTTCATATTTTGTTATTTTCTCTATATATTTGCTGGAAGAGGAGCAAACAGGTACAGCAGTAACCAATGATATAATAAAAATACTTGAAAATACTACTAATAAAAATAAAATAAAAAGAATTGCATTTGAGTGAGTGTGCTGTTCCCTACCTTCACATCAGCTCATTCAGTAGGCCTGTTTGAGTGTTTAGTCATATGCTGTAATAGTTTTGCATGTAGTCCTCAGACAGGCCATATATGATGGAAATGATGATAGTTAACATGTGGTGTTACATTGGTATGTGAGTTGCATTCTGATTGGAGCATCAGTTAGTGCGGCGTTTGTAGACTCATGTATCTGTGGTGTTACTCTTAGTTGGTTGCATGTCTTACATTTATTTGTAGTATGAGTGTTGAGTGTTGAGCATGTACTTCAGCAATACGTTCATGTAAATCTATG
This sequence comes from Cololabis saira, assembly GCF_033807715.1. Lineage (NCBI taxonomy): Eukaryota > Metazoa > Chordata > Actinopteri > Beloniformes > Belonidae > Cololabis > Cololabis saira. Next base: position 11,241,912 of record NC_084595.1, on the reverse strand, counting down.
GTCTTTATAACCATAGTAAATTTCCCTTTTTTAACTGTAAAATGTGGGAGGAGGGGGGCACTTTAAGGTTGGTCACCCTGGGGCACCACACTGAGTTAATCCGGATATGCCACTACCCCTGTCCCCATGACTCCCGAAATTATGTGTGTACACCATATTTCCTTACAAATTGCTCCCAGTTCCAATACAAGCTTGCGGGCATGTTTCAGTAAGATATCAAATAGGGCTAAATGCTTAAAGTGACAAAGACATTTGAGGCAACATGGGCTCCAATTCCCTACCAAAGAAAACACTTGGCATGGGAAATAAGGGAACTCACCCAACAAGCTGTCACTTGAAGGAAACCTGCTTTTTTACAGCCTTATAAAAAAAATCTGCTCAAGCACGGATATTTTAGTGAAACTAAAGTGTGATGGCGTTCAAGCGGAACTATGGGGAAAAAGAAAAGAGATAATAATGATAATTTTTTTTTGATTTAAAAGCCGGCAAACATAAACCCTGCTGAGGTGGTGGGTGTCCTTGCCCCATACTAATCATCTATATGTTATTTTAAGTTTGAAAAAACAATAATCTTTTTATAAGTTAATAACTCAATTCATAAATAAATAAGATCATTCATAATTATATTTTGTCACTTGTATCCAAACCAAATGAGAAAACAAAATACAATGTATAAGCCTTAAAGGCAGATGGTTTGCAAACATTGTTACAGCAAAAGAAAAAAAAGAGTAGCATGATTGATATATACGTGTCTTCATGAAGCATGGAGACATGTATGGTTATGGCTATACGTGCGTTTATATACTGTATATACATTTTTTTAAAGTAAATTTTTAAAAAAGTAAATAAATAATTAAATCAAAAGAAATTCAACATGTGTTTGAAATCCCCATGGATCCTCAGTATGCATTGGTGTGCTGTCCCTTAACAACAACTGTTATAATGACATCACATGCAGCGTCAGCAGGTAACACAGGTGAATCCTCTGCAGACAGCATGGATGGAAATTTAAATCCCACAGTGCAATATCATGCATTCAGTGAATCAAGTCATTTAACCCTTCAGTCACAATGTAGAATTAATAATAATATTTTGAAAGTTGGAAAATGTATTTTGATGGTTGTTTGTGGTGCAATATTTGATATAGCATCAGCTGATGTAAAACTTCTCTGTCTGTGATTATTGATGTAAAATAAAAATGTACCGTATAATGCATCCCTCTGTAGCTGCTCCTTCTGCCTGACCTTTGTATCAGTTGGTCAGTGGAGGATGCCACTACAGTTTTATACATCTTATTTTGTCTCACGTACAAATGTTTCTTCTGTATCTTTCTCCTAAGGGTCTAGAATCTAGATGATTAATTTGAAAATAGGGGAATCCTTCCAAACAATATTTACAACGACTTATAGTCTTTTAAATGATGGAGGCAGTATGATTTTGTGTCTGCCATGAAAATGAATTGAGCATATATAATCAAAATATTCGTTTACGTGAAATGTTTTTTTTTTTTTATTAAGTTTTTAGAGTAGATTCAGAATTTTCTGAAAGTCTACATTTTAGGAAAAAAAATTCATAACCTTGACACCTAAACCTGTTATTTTTTTAATACTTGCTAAATTTTTAGATAAAGAACCATACTTTGAAGAAGATACATCTGAGTATGTCATGATTTTGATATAAATGGTCGTGTTGTTGGACAGAATATGCGTTCAAGACATCCGGGAAAAAAAAGCTTCCATCAGCCCTTGGTTTGAAGAGGGAAATTAGGTAAAACATTTAACAGTTAAATGTTGATTCTTTTAAGTACTGAAGCTTTAAAATACTCTAAAGATAATTGGAAACGTATATAGATTTAAGTTACAGTCAATAACTTTACTGGATACTACAGGCACTAAAACGGTGTTTAAAATTCCGGACTGGTGGAAGGCCCGTGAAGGCATCAGTGTGCGGAAGGAAGGGAGCGCGGCGCCATATTTAATACATGCTAGCACTAGCAGCGTTCTCTCCCAAAGTTTAAGGTTGTCACGGAAAACCAAAACAAGCCCCAACAGTCATCGAAAATGAACGTCATAGACCATGTTCGGGATATGGCTGCGGCCGGCCTCCACTCCAATGTCCGGATAATGAGCAGTTTGTTGCTGACGATGAGTAATAACAACCCGTAAGTGACCGCGGGAGCGGGCTCCGTCTATTTCACGACGTTTCCACTCCAGTGTTTTTAATGTCACCACTCCGCTGTCGTGACACCACAAAGCTATTTGATCGGCAAGAACTGACATTTAATTCTTCACAAAGGTTTAGTCCAAATAATCAGCCTGGGATTAGAGTGGTTAATGTATTATTGACAAGAAGCTGCTCATGTCACAGTTGTTTCCCAAGACATAGCCATGTGCAAACTCTCATCCACTGTTACTGTCGTTCAGGACCATTTATCTGCTGTTATTTCTTATATTTCCCTCCCTTTTACATTCTTGATGTTGTTTGTAGTTCACACCTGCGCTGTTAAAGTAACTGCTTTGGTCTAATGTAGACTTAACAGGAGATGGGGATCAAATCACGTGTGTTTGTTTATATAGAAGAAATGGTTTATTCTACTGTTGTCATTACGTTTAAACTTGTTATCAAGGTTTTCCTTGTTGCTCAGTCCCGCCATTTACGTTTTGGCTGGTAGCAGTTAAATTAATGTCTTTATATTGAATGCACAACAGAGACAAGTCTTTTCCGTTTTTATCCTGTTTTTAATTTTAAGAATAGAATAGAATACTTTATTGTCAATGTACCTGGGTACAGTGCGATTGAAAGCAGCATCACCTTTCCAGTGCAAGACAAATAAGAACAATAGTGCAAACAATAAGAATATAAGAAATATAAAAAAGGTTAAGGTGCATTTGAATAGTGAAGACCTGAGATTCTATTTACAGATGATAGTGTATAGTTACACATGTAGTGGAATATTGCACAGATAGTCCGGGAGAAGTATTGCACGGTAAAAAACACTGTCGACACTTTGCATTGACACTTTATACTTTATATTTTTACTTATACCACTACAGTCACTTTGCTGTAGATTTTTTCTGTAGATTTTTTCTGACATTCGTATATTTATATATTTTTTTGTACATAAGGAGACATGCCTTGTTCATTTTTATTCTACTTTATTTCTTGTTCTATTTGAGATTTTCAACGTCTTGCTGCTCAGTTGTCCTGCAATTGCCCCTCGGGGATGAATAAAGTTTTCTGATTCTGAATCTGAAAACAATAACGAAGACATTCACATTTTATTCAGAGCGGTTATGGCTTTGGGAAAAAGATGTTTTTAAGTCTGTTAGTTTTGGACCTGATGACTCTGTAGCATCTTCCTGAAGCAGGTCAAACGGGTCAGAGCCAGGGTGGGAGCTGTCTTGTATGATTTTTTGTGGCTTAAATTTATTCAGTTCATTTCAATTTTATTTATATAGCATTAGCATCTATTACAACAGAAGTTGTCACTAGGCGCTTTCCAGAGACCCAGAACATAAACCCCCGAGCAATTATTACATAAACAATGGCAGGTAAAAAAACTCCTAGTGGGAGAAAAACCTTAAGCCAAACAGTGGCAAGAAAAACTTCCCTTTAGGAGGGAAGAAACCTTGAGCAGGACCTGGATCATAACGGGGACTCTCCTGCCAAAGGCCACCCGGGTAGAGCAGGAAAAGAGAAAACAGACAGAAAGAATGAAGAACAGAGAGAGGAGGGGCATAGATAGAGGGGAGAAGGAGAGCGATGAGCTGGGATACACTCGGACAGACACCGTAACCCTGTACAGGACGAAGCAGGTACACGAAATGGATGGATTGATTACTCTAATCCAGCCATTAGCCCTAAAAACTTACTCAATACACCTTTTTCAAGAAAAAAACTCCCCTTAAGGAGGGAAGAAACCTTGAGCAGGACCTGGATCATAACGGGGACCCTCCTGCTGAAGACCAGCTGGGCAGAGCAAGAAAAGAGAACAGACAGAGAGAATGAAGAACGAAGGGGGGGGCATGTAAGCCAGGGGCTCAGCATTTACTGTATGTGTTTGTCTTTGCTTCCAGGGAGCTGTTCACACCAGCCCAGAAGTACCAGTTGCTGGTTTACCATGCTGATGCCATTTTTCATGATAAGGAATATCGTAATGCTGCCTGTAAATATAGTATGGCACTGCAGCAGAAGAAGGTGCTCAGCAAAACGTCGAAAGTTCGTTCTTCCACCGGCGGAGCGGCATCAAACTTACAGGCACAGGTGCGTGACTTTTAATTACTGCCTCACATTCACATTAAGACCAGACTGACATATTTCTTACAGAATGCTAAATGTTTGAATTAGTGATGTGTGCAACCCCCCCCCAAAAAAAAATTGGCACACTACTCAACATATAAATGACTACAGTGGTTTCACAATAGTCATAGGGGCATACTACCATTTGATAAAACTATTGCCTAATTTTGAATTATATGGTAGTAACACGCGTCAAAAAAAGTTGGGAGATGGAATAACAAAAGGCTCAAAGTAAGATGTTCTAAAAAGAAACGGTTGGCCTAACACCTTGAAAATTATTAAATTAACTTGCAACAAGTCAGTGACATGAGGGCATATACAAACAGAGGCAGCATCTCTCAGAAGTAAAGAAGCACAGATTTCGCATTCTGTGAAAAACGTCTCCAATTAGTGAATACATTTTGTTATATAGTTGCAGAGACTGAATATCTTATTATTTCAGAAAATGGGATTATGAACACTACTAGAATTAACTAATTACACAGTTACCATGGCCTCCACAAATATAGTTTACTTCCCCATCAAACAGAGAAGTAGGTCTATGTGAACATCATCGAGAAATATCATTGTCTTCTCGAAACCAACACGCATTCAAAATGTGGTAAGGTGGAAAACTGTCCTTGGCTGAGCCAAAGCAGAACTTTAAATTCACTTTGATAACTCCGGATTTCATTTCCCAGCTTTTTATTTTTTATTTTCAATGTTACGCAGTGGAGTTGGACAATTGTAACGTAACACCGGATTTTGTATTTCAGAGTTTGCCCTCAGAAATAGAGGTGAAATACAAGATAGCTGAATGCTACACCATTCTGAAACTGGATAAAGATGCCATTGCTGTGCTTGATGGGATTCCATCCAGACAAAGGACTCCAAAGGTAGACAGCAACTACTCTTCGTGCCGTCTTTTCAATGCAGGTCTTTCAGTTTGCGGTGTAGCCAGGTATGCATGTCATGAGAAAGGTGTACTAAAAGGAGCATATGTGACTTGATATAGAAGAAGAAACAATATACGTTAGAGAGGATTAACTCAAAAGTTTTAATCATAACATTAAAGTGGTCATTATTTTAATGGTTTTTAACATTAAAGTTCTCTGTCTAGAGATATCAAATACCAAGCCTGTTCAGTTTAATGTTAATTATCTGTATTGAATAAACAGTTTTGTTGTTTTGTTCAGACAAGAAGTTGATTTATTGGCTGATTTATAATCGCCTTCACTATCAGTGAAGGCGATTATCCCTCTCCACCACAAAAGAAAGGAAGTTGCCATCGGCTACTGACTAAGAACATCTAGTAGATGAAGAGGCGGGTGAATCTGCAGGCCGTCCTGTGCTGGTGAACATATGACACTGCCCCTTTTGTATTACTGGTGGACCCCAGTGTGTTTCCACCAACTTTTTAAAGAGGGAGAAGAACGATTGACTTTAATTCTTGTCTTACACAGTCATATATTTAATTTGTTAGCTATGAAATACCGAGAATATGCCGTACACTATACACCGCTTAATTTGATCATTTGATTGGAGGTGGAGAGTTTCTTTGGTGTGTGGAGCAGCTCTGGCATGCGTGCTGCACATTGGCGTGTACAGGCACACACAGCTTCTGCTCTCATGTGGATTTTAAAGTTGTGGAGCAAGTATTGGTTTGCATGCTTAAACATGTGCATTGTGTTTTTTGTTTGCCAAAAAGCTTTTTTCTTTTCGATTTAATTGTAAATGATCAATGATCTTTGTATTTTTTTTCCTGCTAAAACCTGCTTGCCTCACCTTTGCTCTGACTCTTAAGGTGATGAATCAGATTTAATAACTTATTTCCTACTAGTGTAAGAGTGCAGACTTTTCTATATGTCACATAAAGCAACAAGACCAGCCAAGCCAATTACGACTTGCAATACCACCCATATTTGGCTTTCAGTGTGATGACGTCAATTAATGCAAAGTTGTTGGGACTCAACACTTGTGTAACATGTAGAAAAGCAATATTTTTCATTGCTCCCTTGTGTGACTGCTATAAATGCATAAAATAATGCCATGGTTGACTAAAATAAATAGGTACAAAACTTTTTTGTATGAAGCTTGCTTTACCCTGCCATATGTGAAGAAATTTGAAAGGTTAGCAGCAGTCTGGACAAGCAGCTCTTTTTCTCCATCAGCAGTCTGACAGTTCACAGAGATTAGCAGAAAACTGAGCAAACTGAAATGCAAGTAAAAAATGCATCTGATTATCAACCCCTTTCCACAAGCAGACATATCATTTTTCTTTTTGTTATAGCATAAAGTCGGTCAATTTTTCAGGGGAATTTGAAATTATGGACGACCAAAACTGACATAATTAAAAATAAAAGCAGGAATATATATGTATATATATATATATATTTAGTTTTTCCTTATACACTGTATGTGCATTTTTACGAAGACATGTGTATATTTTGTTTTTCCTTTTCCTTATATATACATTTCTTGTTTTTACATTCCCTCGCCTCCTCTTTTTACTGTACCATATGCATTTCTGCCTCATTATGCAAATGATGAGGAAGGCCCTTCTTGGTGCAGTTCCTCTGCTATTGGTCAATGAATGGGAAAGAGCAGGATCGGGCCAAAATTAAGACTATTTTGCAGACTTGAGACTAAATATAATACTAAATAATGTCAAAATGTATAGTTATATACACTAGCTGCTTGTTTGTTTTATAATGTCTCTTTGACTACCCCTACACCACATAACATTAATAGATCATTTTAGAAATTCACCCATTAGACAATATTCAGTCTTCAGTGAGGGCTGGTTGGGTCAACAAAAAGGTAGTGAGAGCAGCATTATACACACACTCCAACGAATGTGAGGGGTATGTTTATCCAAGTATGTCACTCCCGGTTGCACAATAGTCTTAATTTTGACCAATAGGAGAGGAGCTGGACCGAGAAGGAGAGTCTTCTTATTCTTATTGATAATAATGATATGCATCATTAATCAGGTGTTGGTTGCTATTATTATTATTATGATGATTTATTTATTTTTTAATCTGGACTGGCTGTTGGAAAACAACAATACTGGTCAATCATTAGTTCAGACATCAGATGGGTTTCTAGGTGGAAATGGAGGTAAAAAAAATATTGATAAAATAATTTCTTGCCTTAGATCAACATGATGCTGGCTAACCTGTACAGGAAAGCTGGTCAGGAGCGTTCTGCTGTGACGAGCTACAAAGAAGTGCTCAGACAGTGCCCCCTGGCCTTGGACGCAATAATTGGTAAGTATTTCTAAAGACACTGAAATCAACATTTAACCTCCAAGCATTCACACAATGGGTCATTATGCAATTAATAGTTTATTCAAACAAGACATGACTGTTTTCAGCTGATTGTTGTGCTTAAGCCAGCTCTCTCTAGCATAGTGCTGCCTGACTGGACTTTGTTTAGCCTGCACAAACTAATGTTGCAGCACTCTTGGTTCTGAAGCAGCATTGTTGGAGCCAATGGGGTTATCCTTTTGTCCAGTATGACCATTGTTTACTGGAAATTGAAATATTCTTCCTGGAGCAGTCTTGCCTAGTGGTGGTGATGGTGTACTTCAGTGTTCCTTCACTAAAGTCCTCAGAACCCAGTTCTGTTCCCGATTTACACGTTACCCTGCTCCACACCTGATTCAAACAGATGGGTCACCATAAGCTTGTCATCAAGGTCTCCATAAGTCTGTTATTTTATTGTCTTATGACACATCTAAACTTTGTGGGTTTTGGGTTTCTCTGCAATGATATTACTTGTATTTTCCTTTTTTCTGGATGTTTTTTAACCACTAACCGGCGACAGTATGTGGGTGCGAGCATAGACATATATACGTAGACGCCCCATCGAGCGCTGCTGCGATACGTCAACGTCGCCGCCATATTGGATGTGGCAAGACTGCGCTGTAAACTAATACAAGTAAATTGACCTATTTTCATAAAGCCCCTTTCCCCAAAGAAATGTAAGTTTTACGTCTCATTTATTCATTCACACACGCACTAATATACTTGGAAAACAGCACCAAATATAATATATTTAATTTTCTCAGATGGCAAAAATAAGAACTTTATTGATCCCACATAGGAGTAATTCATGTTATATCAGCTATAGAGAACAAGGTAGTGCCGAAAAACAATATATATCCCCCCCCTCACAAAAATAAGAAAAATAGAGAAACATATTTTCTCATCAACAAAACAAATTTCAAATAACAAAATAACATATTTGAACCATTTTTCAGACAATAAAATAACTGAAAAAATCTGAAAAATGGTTCAAATATGTTATTTTGTTACTTGAAAAATTTAAAATATGTTTATGTAAAATATGCTTTGTTGATGAGAAAATATGTTTCTCTATTTTTCTTATTTTTGTGAGGGGGATATATATATACATTGTTTTTCGGCACTACCTTGTTCTCTATAGCTGATATAACATGAATTACTCCTATGTGGGATCAATAAAGTTCTTATTTTTTCCATCTGAGAAAATTAAATATATTTGGTGCCTAACTGTTTTCCAAGTATATTAGTGCATATGTGAATGAATAAATGAGACGTAAAACGTACATTTCTTTGTAGAAAGGCGCTTTATGAAAATAAGTCAATTTACTTGTATTGGTTTAGAGCGCAGTTTTGCCACATCCAATATGGCGGCGACGTTGGCGACGGCGTATCGCAGCAAGAACACTCGATGCGGCTTCTATGAGTGCGAGGACCATAAAAACAATGCTGTCTCAGCTGGCTTCTTGATCTATGTATGTATACATTCATACCACCATTGTGGAGACATTAATGTTCCCACAATCCAGCAGGGAAACACATAATATGTGCTGGATTGTGTGTTTGTGCGTTACAAAGCACCTGTTACAAGGTTTTCTAATGTACTGCTTCTTAATGAAACCAATACAATTACTCATCTTTTTTTTTGTTAATATGTGATAAATGTGTTTAACAAAATCCAAACTGTGTACAACTGACTTTAAATTGTTCAGACCACCACAACCTCTATTCTGTTCAACTCTCTTGTTTTATTCAAGATGGCTTTTAAAAGTGTATCTGATTTCTTTTCTTCCAGGCCTTCTCTCTCTGTCTGTTAAAGGAGCAGAAGTGGCATCCATGACTATGGATGTGATCCAGACCATTCCCAACTTAGACTGGCTCTCTGTTTGGATCAAAGCTTATGCCTTCATACATGCAGGGGACAATCAAAGAGCCATCAACACTATTTGGTACCACTGGTTTTTATTCAAAAACTGATTCATAATATGAAAGACTGCTGATTTGAATACACCCCCCACCTACATCTACCAAAATAAAACAGACAATTCTCTTTCAGCTCACTGGAGAAGAAATCTCTTCTTCGAGACAACGTGGACCTTTTGGTGAGCCTGGCAGATGTCTATTTCAGGGCAGGTGACACTAAAAATGCTATTCTGAAATTTGAACAAGCCCAGATGTTGGACCCATATCTCATCAAAGGTGAGTCAGCCTCTGATGATTCACAACTTTATTGTTATTGTACATGTTGTACAATGAAATCAAGCAGCTGGAGTGGTATTACCACACATAGAAGTAGTAAAAATAACTGAGTTAAACACTTTGACATATTTGTTCAAATACATGTTCTGTACTTCATGACACTTTGGTCTCCATATCTTCACTATTTGTAATGTTGTGAGCTCATTATCTTCACATTATTATTATTATTATTATTATTATTATTATTATTATTATTATTTATTCACACCCCCATCCCCCAAAAAGGAAGAAAATGCAAACAAGATTAATACCTTTTTGCACTTTCAGGAATGGATGTTTATGGCTACCTGATGGCCCGTGAAGGACACTTGGAGGATGTGGAAGTCCTTGGAGGGCGATTATTTAATATATCTGACCAGCATGCTGAACCTTGGGTGATCTCTGGGTGAGTCTGCATGGACTTCCTTTGCAGACTGCTCAAATCAGTGAGAAGGCTGAAAAAAAGAATAATTATCAGTACTGTGGATGTATTGTTTTATAATGTTGTATAATTCTACTCTAGTCACTCGAGTGCAAACCTGTTTCTCTGAAAGTGCAATAACCTTCTCCCTCTAAATACCTCACTGGTATTTTGCACATGTGTATATATTATCCGTTTTTTCGGTTTAGTATTTCTTTTATACATTGCTCATTTTTTTATATTGCTCTTTTTTTAATTATTTAGCTATTTATTGGTTATTTCTTTTTCTTTTTTTAGGATATACTTTTTTTTTATACCTTTTCATTCTTTTGTGTGTATTTTGTAAAAATTGTTGAGCGTGTGTGTGTGTTTGCTGCTGCACAATTGAATTTCTCCTCTGGGGGATCAATAAAGTTTATTCTATTCTATTCTAATTCATTAAATCTGCTTTGTTGTTTTTTTTCTGTTCCCCAGTTGTCACAGCTTTTACAGCAAGCGATACTCCAGGGCCCTCTACCTCGGGGCCAAGGCCATCCAGCTGAACAGCAACAGTGTCCAGGCGCTGCTGCTGAAGGGGGCAGCCCTGAGGAACATGGGTCGGGTTCAGGAAGCCATCATCCATTTCAGAGAGGCCATGCGATTGGCCCCTTGTCGGCTCGACTGTTACGAAGGCATGTTTTATTTCTCTTAAAGCAGGTTTGGTTGTTTTTATATCTGTGAGTTCCTTGGTGTGCTTGTAGTAACGTCAGTGTCAATAACTTCAGGTCTGATTGACTGTTACCTGGCATCCAATGGGATTAGAGAAGCTATGGGGATGGCAAACAACATCTATAAGACTCTGGGGTCCAATGCACAGACTCTCACCATCCTCGCCACGGTGTGTCTGGAAGACCCTGTGACTCAAGAGAAAGCCAAAACCCTTCTGGACAAAGCCCTGGCCCAGCGACCTGACTACACCAAAGCTGTGGTCAAAAAGGCTGAACTGCTCAGTATGTACAACCAACTATATACTATATATACTATACAGGACTGTCTCAGAAAATTAGTTTCCTCTATTCTCTGTAATGCAAAAATGTCATACATTCTGGATTCATTCTTACAGCTTAAGAAAACTTAAATATCCTATCTAAAAAAAAATGGAATATTCTGGGAATCTTAATCTTAAACTGTAAACCATAATCAGCAATATTAAAATAATAAAAGGCTTGCAATATTTCAGTTGATTTGTAATGAGTCCAGAATGTATGCCAGATAATCTTAAACAAAGTAAAAACATCATACAGTTTAAAACGGACCATGATTGGTAAATACCAACAAGATTGAAGGATAAGATGCAAGAGAGAGAATTATGGAATTATGCAGGTAATATTTACTGATCTTTTTGTCCTTGTTTTAATCGGGACTATTTATTATTTATTTTTCTTTTTTTCTTTTCTTACTGGTTCTTTGTTACGTATATATATATATATATATATATATATATATATATATATATATATATATATATATATATTTTTTTTTTTGTGTGTGTTTTGTGTTTGCTTCTTTTTTGGGTGGAAATGCTTGAAAGCATTTGTTTTAGAAAGTGTAAATAATAATAATGTGAAGGTTAAAGGGCTCAGAGCTTCAGCCTATTCTTTTTTTGATCCAAATGATTACACGATATGCTATGAATGAGTGTACCATATTGAGCACATGATCGAAATAAATAAATATGACATTTTTGTTTTTTTAATTGCATTACAGAAAATAAAGAACTTTATCACAATATTCTAATTTTCTGAGACAGTCCTGTATACTATATATACACCAACTTTGAATACTGCACGGAGAAGGAGTGTGTACAAATGGGATTTTTTTTTTTTTAAATGAAGGTCGGGAACAGAAATACGAAGAGGGGATTGCTCTCCTGCGGAACGCCCTCGCCAATCAAAGTGACTGTGTCCTGCACAGAATGCTGGGAGACTTCTTGGTAGCTGTAAATGATTACCAAGAAGCAATGGACCAGTACAGCATAGCATTAAGGTACGCAGAGAGTAGTCTTCATATAGGTTCTTGAACATGCTTTCTTAAAAACTCACTCTATGCTTTTCTTTTTTTGTAAGCCTGGACCCTAATGATCAGAAGTCTTTGGAAGGCATGCAGAAGATGGAGAAGGAGGAGAGCCCCACAGACGCCACGGTGGAGCTGGATGGCGATGACATGGAGGGCAGCGGAGAGGACGGGGATCTGGAGGGCAGCGACAGTGAAGCCGCTCAATGGGCCGACCAGGAACAGTGGTTTGGTATGCAGTGACCCAGGATCACTGAGGAACGTTCAGTCAGTGCCACCCTCAGACACCAGAAGCCTTCGACCGTTGTGTTAACCAAGCAGGGACAGTTGGGCCCTGGACGCTCCACCACCCCTCTCTCCTCACGTCAGCCCATAACGCCCACTGACCTTCGTAGTCTCGAGGCAGCGGGGATGCGCCATTGAAGGCTGATATTTGCACCTTTGGATGAACTAATATTCAAATTTGGTGCAGCTACAAGACAACTTGGGTGTTGCGGATAATCGTAGGAACCTGAATGAAAGCTTTTCAAATTGATTCTACCAACTTTTCTCAGCTTCATTGTGAGGTTACATCAGGTTTAATTGTATACACAGCACCCCAGAAAGTGGACACTTAATCCTAAAGGAAAACATACACACACATTTAAATTCTATTTTTATTTTGGTGAGAAAATGTAGATGACAATTTTTAGTTTTGTCCCCTTCCAATATATATATATAAAAATCAATGTTAAACTGAAGTCTGCACTGCAAAGAGAAATGACACACAGATGACACTTTATTTTCCTACATTTCGAGCAATGTAGGCAAGTAAGAAGTAAGGTTTTGAAAATTTGGACCTCAACTGTGGTAAAAGAATAATCTGAATCGGATCTAAAAGTCTATAATTACATGTACAGGATTCAAAGGTGTGTGTGTGAGTGTGTGAGAGACAGTTCAAAAAGCAAATTTGTTACAACTCTGTCAAGAGTTCAGCCAACTCTTCACAAGGTTTCTTAAACTTGGTCATGAGAGTTGTGTACATACTTGCTGTGTGTTGTTCATACTGTACAAAAACCTCATTAAGTTGTAAAGTTCTACTTAAGAATCCTAAAAAATGTTTATAGTTTTTTTTTTTTGTGTTTATTTTTACATATTTGAACATGTGTGTAATAAAATTGTAAAGGATTCTCACAGGGCTTGCCTGTGGTCCAGATTGTCTTGAATATAGATGGAGGTTGGATTTTCTTTTTCTCTTTTCTGATTACAATCTCAGCCCAAGCCTTTGACTGTCACATACAGCAACACCATCTCTGGTCCTGTCTGTCCTTGGACGCTTTTTGGATGTAGATAGTGTTTTATTTAGTGAAGCAGAAACTTGATTTTTTTTGTCTCCAGCTTGCACTTCTGGGAAGTTAGAATGGTTACAATATCACAAGACAAAGCAGCAATGATATGATTTTATCTGGTAATAACATCTTTAGATGTGCCATTCTGCAACTGGATGTTTTGCTGCTAGACGGTATCAAATGTTTTGAGTGTGTATTCTTTTTACATTAGATGGCAGACATCCAAAACAGTAAAAATAAACATCAATGACATCTAAAGAAGCTGAGGAAACTATGTATGACAGTTTTATTTACCTGAAACAGTTCATGTGTTACATTTTACAATCATCTGAAAATACAGTACAGCAGTTTGGCAAAAGAAAAAAAAGCCTGTGGAGGGATCTCCTGTCGATCTTATTGTAAAATAAACCTCACTGCACGTCCGCCTTCCCAGATATGTCAACTCTTCTCCAAATATATAGCACATTTCAGTGCAAATGTTTTTTTTTTTCTTTTTTAAATATTCCATTAAAGTATTTCCTTAGGAAAAATGAGCTGTTTTTGAGCTTATTAACATTTGTCCTACCTTATGAATGCCTATTCTACACATTTACCACTACAGTAGTTAATTGGAGAAGTCTGGTAAAGCAGATGCCTGACTGGTCGGACATGCAGCATGAAGTAATGTACATACATCACTATCATCTTAGTCTACAAAGATGCCATGAGAATAGTTTAATCTAAGGCTCTTCATGCAGGAGGAAGGAAGGACTGATAAAGTACTGGCTGGTTTCCATCAGACACTGATTTGTGGCCTTTCTACTATGAAGTATGAACATAACGAGCCCCTGTCATCATATCACATCATAGCATGCAACTCTTGTAAGATGTGCTGCCCAAAACACACATGCACACCACAAAAGAAAACCCAGAGTTTCTGCAAGAAATTTTGAGGAGAGGTGGGCTTACTTGGCCTTTGCTGTAAGGAAGAAAAAAAGAGAAACAAATCAATGAGAACATAGAGCTACATTAATTTAAAATAATTAAAAATGAAGCAATAAAAGGCCATGCTATGGTCAAGCAGCAGATAAAAACAAAAAGACAAATGTAACTCAAGTCACCATGGCCTGTAAAACTGTGGGCACCTGAATGTCAGACTGCCAGTCTACAATCAAGAAGAACAAGCTCACATTTCTAGTCACTGACAACTGGCACTTGGTGGCATTGAAGGCATTTCAAAACAGAATCTCAAAACAGGACAATTCACTCATCTTCTGTACCATAATTTCTTTCTTTTAAAACTACTACATAAAAAATAAGCAGTTGCTGCAGGGCTGTAAAGTTGTGTGCAACCACATGAAATGTTAGCGCGCTGGTGACTGGCATGCCGTTCAAGGTATACTCACTCTGCAGGTAAACATGTGGAATGCATGAGAAAAAACAGCAGTTAGCTTTTAAACAAAAACCAAAAAAAAAAAAAAAAAAACCAACCCCAAAACACTCAAAGCCCTCACTGGCCTGGCATCGTAGACGTACACATGCAGAAGGAGAAGTCCATGCATAAGTAAACTAGAGTAAATGTATGGAGCATTTTGAACTACACATAGGTTCTAGTTTCTGTGCTATATACAGATTTACAAACTCTTAATGAACATTTGTCTCAACCTTTCAGAGTCTTGTTTATGTTGTGCTCAGTTGATAAGGCTAACAGCTTCTCGGTGGTTCTTTCTTTTTTTTTTTTTTTTTACATATTCAAGTACAGTATGTGCACATTTTACATACATTACAAAGACTACTGTATTTAAAGCCAACCTGTAGCAGTACTTCTTCTGACCACAAGGGGTGCGTAAAGAGCGGCTGTGTTGTGTTGACTGCTGAAGGTGATGCAGGGTGGGGTCGGGGTGGTGGGGGTGCACCGTGTTGCGTTTTACAAGATATGTTGCTCCCATCCGGTCAGAACTGATATTGCTACATGAAGTGGCTTTCAGATGTAAATATAAGAATAAAACTAAGACTGAATCTTATGAAAATTAAACTTAAAAAAGAAAAATCAAGGGGAAAAAAAGAAGAGAAAACAATGTATCAAAAACTGCTCTGAATCAAAGTGGTAACACACCATTGTCCTCCCTCCTCTTAAATAATAAAAGAAACTACTGATAAAAAAAGAGTTTTATCTTAACTGTAAAACAAATTGGCGCTTACCTCAACACTTCTAATGATAATCTGTAAAACTGATCAGACTAATTAGTACTTATGGTCTTATTAACAGCATTGAGGTAGCTGTTCTCTGCCTAATGCAGAAAATAACTGTTAATGAAGAAGATACATGGAGTACAAAATAATAATAATAATAATAGTAATAATAATTACAAAAACAATCTAAGAGATTTGTGCCAGGGCAAATCATTCAAGTCTTTGCCCTCAAATTAGTATTATACTCTTCGGTCATCAGAAATGTTATCTTCTTTACACTGAGCATTCTCATCCCCAAAACCCCTCCCCAAAGTTACAAAATATTAATTTCATAAAATATTGTAAATTCTCTGTACAGTTCAATACACACCTCCAACACCATGGGCTTTTCTGATGGTCCACAATAGGGGTCAAAGAGGAATTAAGGGTGATGATAAATTAACACATTTAGATGTAACATTAATTAAAATTGTTAAATGTGACCAAACCCCTCCCCCAAAACAAACAAAAAAAAAAGAAATATATTAAATACATCAGATCTGACCTGGTTCAGAGCTGATGTTAACAGTGAGTTACTCAGGGTTAATGCAATTGTTGGATATGTGTGTTAAAAGTCCACTTCACACTGGTGCACAGGGAGGGTCGTGTTCTGGAGTCAGTCAGGGCCACAACATGGCGGTCATGTTAGTGTCGGTGCTGTAGATCCACAGCACCAGGGGCAGGGAGACGGCCACGAACGGCCAGGAGATGCCCTCAGTGCATGCAGACAGGGAGCAGCCTTTGCTGGTCGGCTTCTCCAGCTGATTACCGAAATCAGAGTAGTTCCTGGCCATAAACTTTAGCAGCTCGTCCAGCAGGATGACAGGCAGCGAGATCTTCAGCACCATCATCCACTGGGTGGTGTCCAGAGGGGTGATCTGGAAGATGACCTGGGAGGGAAAAAGCCACCATCCATCATCTGAGCTCATGAGTACTTTTTTATTTCTATTTTGGGGAGCATACTTCAGTGTGCGTACCAGCACTTTAAAAGCCAACTATTTACTTTGTATTGGGTTGTTTTTGAACTTTTAAAGGTATTGTGACATGAAAAACACATTTTTCTTGATTTTTTGTGTTTTGTTGGGTGTCTTGACATCAATTACACGCAAAAAACAACGAACTTTTAACATTCAGTGTATTGTGTGCTTTCTGGGATTTTCCGCATAACTGTGCAAAAACGGCGCACCTGGTTTGGTGGCGGGCCGTGACGTCAGGGCCCGCTAAATCACCGCCCCCTCCACCCAGCTCCCTGCCTCCTCTCCAGCGCACCATAAAGGCTGATTTATGGTTCCGCGTTACACTGACGCAGACCCTACGGCGTAGGGTTACGCGGCGACGCGCTACGTACGCTGAAAAAGAGCCTCTTCTGTTCTAATCACCGGAGGAAAACTGCTAAGAAGACCCGCGGCCACTGCTTGCATGCCTTTATTTTTACGATTGTTTGCTGTGGACTGTCTGCTTCGCCCTGCTCCTTTTCCGTGCATGCTTCGCCTGTCGCTCCCGGCTAACTCTCCGACGCCGCTGTGAGCGTATTGCTCGCGGGGAGCTGCGGTCCCGGTCCTCTGGTCCCGGTTGGACTTGATCCCCGGGCTGTAGTCGCCCTGTCTGGGCTGTGTGTCGGTGTTTGTGGTTTGGTGTGCGCGCGTGTGTGTGTGAAGACGGCAGAAGTGTGTAGCGGTTGGTTGGAGGAGGTTTGGAGGAGGAGCGGCGCAATGATTGACAGGAAAGGGGAAAAAGGACCCGTTTTTCACGGCGCAAAAAAACACTTTAATAAAAAGCCAGGAATGGAGTACTAGAGTGAAGTTTTTCTTGTTACACTCTTTTAGACACATTTGAGGGATGTTGGCCAAGACTTTTAATAGTGTTAAAAGCATGTTAAAAATGATGTCACAATACCTTTAAGCAAATTTACGTTTATTATTTCTGCAACTTCTGTCGTTATTTTAAACTTATTGTAAAAACATATCGTATGTATCCTACAAGAAAAGCCAATATTTCAATTACAATTTTAGTAAAAGATCTACATCTACACTAAACTGTTGTTGTTTTTGTTTTCCTGTATACATTTCCAGTCATTTCAAACATTATTTTACCATAAAGAGCTGAAAGTCTGTTTAGGTGAAAAAATTAAACTAACTCAGATAAATTCTAACTGGATATCATATCAATCTTTAATTCTCCACTATCATTATTGTGTTTTTGTGTCACTGATTTGACCAATGCATTACAAAAACCTCAAAGTACATCTAAACAGCACATGTGAATCCCATTTATTTTATTTTTAAACATCCTTTGTTTTATTGTTTTGTTTTATGCTCGGGGTTCATGTTCTGGGTCTCTGGAAATCCCCTAGAGACAACTTGTATTGTAAAAGACGCTATATAAATAAAATTGATTTCAACTGAATTTATTCAGTTTATTTATTCAGTTTATTCAGGCGCCCCCTCCGTATTAGTAATAAAAGCATGTGACCACAAGATGGCGCACAGCCCCTCTTAGAGGCCAAGCATTGACCTCAGCCTGCTGGGCATACACTGTGCGATATTTTAAATCGTTTGATTCAGCCCCATCTCACACTGCACGACTAGATAGCTGAGTTCAAAAGTTCACAGCCCACGATTTATGGTCTCATACTGTACTACCCGATGCTCGGATGCGACCCGTCTGCTCACACTATACGATCATAATCCTCACGCCGGACTTCTGTGTACTGGAACTGCGAGGCCGGTTTTGGGGCAGGGCTGTGCCCACCCCTACGCCGTAGGCTCTGCGTTGGTGTAGCGCGGAACCATAAATCAGGCTTTAGTAATTTGTGCCATTCTGTGTGGCGATAAATGAAAAAAGATTAGACAACGCCGTGATTGGACAAGGATGGGCAGACGTGGGAAATTCTGTCTTTTTTTTCTGCTATTAAAACATGATTTGTAATGTGAATTTGCAACACTTTAAACTACAAATAATAGTTTTTGACATTACATCAGAGATTGCGCATGCTCTCTGCGAAAGGATGAGGCCAATCGGGTCGTAGCCCGACCAGGATTTCAAACACATTTGATTTTTTTTGCGAGCACACGATTTGTGATCGGGAGCTCGTCGTGAGGTGTTAATCTCTCGTCGTTACCCCACGTATACTGCACGAGGCACGACCAACGATTGGGTCGAAAATCCGACCCGATCCAAAACATTTTCGCACGACTGGAAAATCGAGCCGACAATCGCACAGTGTTATGACCGGCTTAAGAGGTGATGAGGAGTTACAGTCATCAATTCACCTCACACTAAGGTGTCCGCTATCGCTGGCAACGATGAACCAATCAGAGAACAGGACTTCAAACGATGCTAACCTCCTCCACTTTTTATTTGTGGATTTGTATATATGTATATTTGTTTTATCATGCGCCTTAAAACCCGGTGCATGAATGGAAATAGACCACTTCATTGATATTGTGCTTTATAATGTCCTCAAAATAATTTTTTGCATCACTCTGACTGAAAACGTAGTTTTAAAATGTTACAAACATCTAACGTTGTGTAAACACACTGACTGGATAAACTGGCTTTACAAAACTCACAGGTAGAGGTTCCACATAGAGGATAAGGAAGTGCAGAGACATGGAGAGGCAGATGGCTCCGAGCAGCCAGATGTTCTCCCAGGGAGGCATCCGCAGCAGGGACTGGTTCTCTGACAGACTGCAACAGAGGACAGAGTCCAAATGCTGACCACGTTTCACAGGTTATGTTTTAATGATCCTTTTCACTAGAATCACTTCTTTAAAAACATAGAAGGTTATTGACCTGTTCAGCGCGTTGCACATCTCAATTGTGACGAGCACGGAAAGGGCCATGGTCATCGGGTAGGGCGACTCAAACACGTGGCAGTCCAAGCCATCGAAATCTGGGTTGTCCGGGGCACACTGGAGGAAATGGCTCTGCGAGGAGAAAGACGGAGGAATGAGGGGATGAAAATAACTGCGAGAAGCTGGAGCATGCGTTCTGAGGCAGGCAGACGTACCAGCTGGTACAAGGTGATCTGTGGTCCGTCCTCAGAGACGGTGAACCACCAGGCAGCGGCTCCCACGGTGGCAGCCCCCACATAACCTGCAAGCATAGAGACCGAAACATTGTTCAAATATAGTAACTCTGTGAGAGAAAGAGGGAAAAGCTTTTTTCCAGTCTTTGATTATGGGACTCCTTAACAATTGATTTAAAGGATTGTAAAAATATTCACCAGTTCAAGAAATTGTATAAAGACAACATAATCAGACAATATGAATTTAATGGGTAAAATATCTTTTGTTGCTTTTTTGTTTTTGGTGTTGTTGGTGAGTTATTGTGTATGTTTTCTTATTTTTTGTTTTGTTTTTTTTTTTTCATTTTTTTTTTTTTGGTATTATATAACCAGTGACTGTTGAACAGACGGACGGACCATCTTCATATGTATTGTTTTATTTTTTTTGAGAAAGGGGCTTGTAATATAAGGCTTTCTTCTTCTAGCCCCTTTTCGATCATGGAATGGAACATGTATGTGAACTACCATTTCCATGATACGGAATAAATAAAATTGAAATTGTTTATTTGGAAGGGACAGATACAGAAAACATAGACAGACATAAATGGCTATCTGATGCCTGAATCATAGTGTTTATAGCGAATGCTAATTTGCAACAGTCGTCCCTAACAGGGCTCACGAAATGAAAATGAAATGAAAATGAAATGATGAGCTAACCTCCTATGGCCAGGTATCTGAAAAAGAGCCATCCAGAGATCAGAGGCTCCTTGGCGTTGCGAGGAGGCTTCTCCATGATATCCAGATCTGGTGGGTTGAAGCCGAGGGCGGTGGCAGGGAGGCCGTCTGTTACCAGATTGACCCAGAGCAGCTGAACCGGGATCAGAGCCTCAGGGAAGCCCAGAGCCGCGGTGAGGAAGATGCTGTCAGGGGATAACGCCAATTAGGAACTTAATGGCACACTGGAGCCCCTTTGAACTTTAAAATGAATACATGTTTTTATGACTTCACATTTAGCTTGAGTTAGGGCTGGGCGATATGGACCAAAAGTTATATCTCGATATTTTCTAGCTGAATGGCGATACTCTATATATATCGATATTTTTTCTGTGACAAAATTGGGGTTTCCCCCAAAGCATTATAGCATAGCATCTCTGTTAGCTTCATGTTTTTCTGAGGCAAACCCTTAAAAAAACAGTCAGTTTTAATACAATGCCTCGTGCCAAATGTCACACAGGTACCTTTATTAACAGAGGTCTGCACAATATCAAAATGTATAAAACAAATGAAATAAAAATAAACTGCCTATATATAGAATAAAAATGCTTCTTAAATAAAATAAAACAAATATCCCTTTCCTGCAGAACAATTAAATTAAAATACACTGTGCAATTAATACAATGTAGATTGTAGACAGTAACAGGCAGACTTTTCCACTGAGGTTGACAGTTGTGCAAATAACAAAACATTTGTGCAAATCTCAAATAAAACATTCAAGTCAATTTGTCACAAATAAGCTATATCAAAATCATTAAAAAAAAAAGCTATATCGATATAAACGATATTGTCTCGTACCATATCGCGTTTGAAAAAAAATATATCGATATATATTAAAATCTCGATATATCGCCCAGCCCTAGCTTGAGTTACCCGTTTTATCTAATACAAAGAATATGCTGCAGTCTGACACAATCACTGTGAAAAATCAGACTTCACCGACAGACACTGAGAAATGAGGAGCTGTCATTGGTTTTTAGAGGATACTCACCAGACAACCTCACCCACATTGGAGGAGATAAGGTATCTGATGAACTGCTTCATGTTATTGTAAATAGCTCTGCCCTCTTCCACGGCGGCCACTATGGAGGAGAAGTTGTCATCAGCGAGGACCATCTCCGAGGCTGACTTGGCCACGGCAGTGCCAGAGCCCATAGCGATGCCGATCTCTGCCTTCTTCAGAGCAGGAGCATCGTTCACTCCATCTCCTGTCTGTACATAAACAGGTTTTATCTTTTAAAGAATACGCCATATCTTTTTTTAATAACACTAGCAAATGTGTACAAGGTCTGCAAAGGCAGGATACCTAGATGATTATCAAAATGTGTGCCACCAATCCACCTTCATCAAGCGGTGGAGCCCTGTAATGGCTTTATTAATACAGTGAGTATATTACCCAATGTTGCTTGGCCCACCTGCCTAATTCTTACTGTATTCCCTCTGTACACAGATTTTATACACATGCCAATTTTTCCTAGAGTAAATAGGTGCCTGCTTTTCTATACACGCCGTTGTGCCTTGGAGTGGAGAATTATTAATATTGACTTTACTATTTTTTCTTTTTTTTTTTTTTTATTTATGGGTTTGTTATTATATATGTATATTTTGGAGTGAATAATTATGTTGTTGTTTTTCTCTTGTTTTATTTGCTTAATACTTAAGTATAATGTGTACAGATGTTGTATGCAGCTGAAAAAAGGAAAAAGAAAGTAGAAAATGTATGTGGTGTATTGTTGTTGAAAACTAAATAAAAATTAAGTTCCAAAAAAAAAAAATGTGTGCCACCTAGGCCTGTGTTGAAAAAAAATCGATTTTCCGATTCTAAATCGATTCTCATATTAATTCCTAAAAATCGATTCTTATGTCTAAAGATCGATTTTTTTAAATTTATTTATTTATTTTTTTTCATCATTTTCGCCAGGTGAACTTTAATCCCAGTAGTCGGACACAGTTTGTCATGACACTTCTGAAAAATGCCAGGTGCTTCATGGCAATATGTACCTGTATGTGTGGTGACAGAATAAATTAGATAAGCTAAAATGATTTGTTTACTGCATGAACTGTTGCAATTTCTTTCTTTTTTGCACTTTAAATGAATATTGAAAGGCCTGTTTGAGTTATTTATTTCTTAGTTATTTCACTAGTTATTTTCGAATCATGATAATCGATTCTGAGTCTTAAGAATCGGAATCGAATCGATTCTTGACATTTGAATCAATACCCAGCCCTACTGCCACCTTAATGTTACCATGATCTGGGTTTAAGATATAAATAAAATAGCTGATGTAAGGAACTGGACGAGACTTTTCATACCATGGCAGTAATTTCATCAAATCCTTGCAGGAACTCGACGATCTTGGACTTGTGAGAGGGCTCGACGCGGGCGAAGCACCGTGCATGAGTCACAGCCTCCTTCTGGGCGTAGGGTGACAGTTCATCAAACTCGCGTCCAGTGAAGGCCTTATGCTCGACGTCATCGTCCTCGCCCAGGATGCCAATGCGGCGACAGATGGCCACAGCTGTCCCCTTGTTGTCCCCGGTGATCATGATGACGCGAATGCCAGCCTGGCGGCACAGCTTGATGGAGGCGGCCACCTCCTGTCGGGGAGGGTCCAGCATGCCAACGCAGCCGACGAAGGTGAGGTCAGTCTGAACAAAGAGACAAAGACGTAGACGAATTTCGGTGAAAGCAGAACCTAGGGCTGGGCGATATGGACCAAAAGTCATATCTCGATATTTTCTAGCTGAATGGCGATACTCGATATATATCGATATTTTTTCTGTGCCATAACTGGGGTTTCCCCCAAAGCATTATAGCATAGCATCTCTGTTAGCTTCATTTTTTTCTGAGGCAAACCCTTAAAAAAACTGTTTTAATACAAAGCCTCGTGCCAAATGTCACACAGGTACCTTTGTTAACAGAGGTCTGCACAATATCAAAATGTATAAAACAAGTGAAATAAAAATAAACTGCCTGCATATATAGAATAAAAATGCTTCTTGAATAAAATAAAACAAATATCCCTTTCCTGCATAACAATTAAATTCAAATACACTGTGCAATTAATACAATATAGACATTAACAGGCAGTCTTTCCACTGAGGTTGACAGTTGCAAATAACAAAACATTTGTGCAAATCTCAAATAAAACATTCAAGTCAATTTGTCACAAGATAAGCTATATCAAAATCATTAAAAAAAATTTAAATTAAAAAAAAAAATCGATATAAACGATATTGTCTCGTACCATATCACGTTTGAAAATATATCGATATATATTAAAATCTCGATTTATCGCCCATCCCTAGCAGAACCTAAAAAAAAACAGCCAATTGTGATCAGCTATCCAGCTATTCACCTCGTATTCTACGAATTTATTAGTGTCCGACAGAACCATGTCGTCAAATCTTGGTGGGTTGTCTCTTGTGGCCAGAGCCAAGCACCTGAGGGTGTCACGACCTGTCCCATATTCACGAATGACAGACAAAATCTTCTCCTTAATGGCTCCAGTGAGAGGCACTTTGTTGTTGCCAACTCTTACATGGCTGCATCTGTCAATGACGCCCTCTGGAGCACCCTGGGAAATTAAACAGCAATAAAAACAATTAAAACATGCCTGATATGGCACCAAATGCACAAATGCAAAGCACGCAGCCCATATTTGTTTCCGTATACCTTAACAAACATCTTCCCGATGGAAGAGCGAGACTTGTTTGGGGTGCAGTAGACAGACATGGACTTTCTGTCTCTGGAAAACTCCAGCGTACACTCTTTCTTCATCAGCTGTTTGATCACCTGACACGACGAAAGTGTGGTCAGTGAGAAAAAACCTGCAAAGTGGGATGGATGGGAATGTGCAGTGCGTGCAAGTGAGGAGGAAGCTGTCACTCACTGAATTGCAAGCGTTGGCTCTGTCAATCTTGGACAGGTTGTGAACGTCAGTGTCAAAGACGTTCATCTTCTCCACCAGACAAGTCAGCGCCGTCTCGGTGGCCTCACCGACCTTCTCGTACACGCCCTTCACCTGAGATATCAAAAACCATTCCTGTTCATTTCCTTTTCCTTTCAATAAATAATAATCTGCAACTTTATTCAGGTAACACTTTTCTGGATGAGATGCAAACAAAAATGCTTGGGAAAGCAAAATGAAAACATAAAAAAAAAAGACAAAATGAAACAAAACAAAAAAAATATATAAAAAAATATTTCTAACAATAGCAATTTGCTGGTAGCGGCAGCAAAAAATAAATAAAAAAAATCAGTAAGGGTTTCAGCAAATTGGAGGAAATGTTACACGTCATGACATTAAGTTGTGACGAATGAAGAAATAACCATTTATGATGATTTCACTAGTATTACTCTCTTTTCTTAAAAACAAAAAAACAAAAACAAACCCTCATTCAATTTAAGTCAAGAATGAGCTCATGTGCTGACACAAACATAGTGTATCAACTAACAAATTATGCATTTGTTTTATTGTCCAAGAGTGCAACGCGTAGTTTAAGTTTGCCTCCTCCACTGACCCGTATATCTGCAGCTGAGTGAGTACAATTATCTGTGGATATTTGTTTATGTGTAGATAAGTACATCCTAACATATGGGTGCACCAATGTTCTCCCAGGTTGCTACAGCAGATCATAGTCCGCACATTGATTTGGCCCAGTTTTACAGCGGAAGCCCTTCCTGCCGCAACCCAACAAGCACGGCGAGACAATTTACATTTACACTATGCAATGTTAATAGGGCAAGGAGAAAAGCAGGGTGTAGACCTCATTGAAGTCCAGCGAGGAGTCGTTACACAGAGCACAGATGGTAGCCAGCTCAACTAGACCGTCATACTGGGAGCTCCTCACTTGTTTGGCATCATGGTACCTGTGGAAAGTACAGATGGAGTGTGTAAACTTATAATAACAGAAGGACCACTCTCCTGCACGCCTCTGCAGATTTTCATCTAGGTTTGTTAATCCTGGTGAAGATGTGGAAATACTCACACGTCTCCCTCAGGTGCGTAGGTAGAACCTGTAATGTTGAACTCTGACAGAGAGCAGCTGTTCCCTTCCGCCTTGTTGACAATGAACATCTGGAAATCAAACAGCAAATGGGGCATAAATAAATATGATCTTTTAAAGGGGACACCAATTCATCACGGTAGCACCTTGATTTGACTGCCAGTTTCTTCACTGACACAGCAGGTGGCAGCACAAACCATAGAAAGCCCAAGTGAACCTGAAGAGCGAAAGCTCTTTTAAAAAGACGGCAGGTTAGTCCGCAGTGTCACAAAGTGTCTCTTTGAGACAGCCTGGCTTGGTGGCCCTCTGCCTAATGTGCGAAAGGGGTGTTTGGTTTCTTTCCATAAGTAAACAGAGGACACTGCCAGGGAGCCTGAGTAAAAACCTGTGCCCAAAAGAAAGAAGTCACGA
This sequence comes from Cololabis saira, assembly GCF_033807715.1. Taxonomy (NCBI): domain Eukaryota; kingdom Metazoa; phylum Chordata; class Actinopteri; order Beloniformes; family Belonidae; genus Cololabis; species Cololabis saira. The sequence goes on along the minus strand of NC_084595.1, from coordinate 11,215,875 downwards.
TGCCAGAGCTGCTACCCAAGGAAGCTTTAATTGTTGCACACACACTGTATACACACAAGACTAGTTCTGGATGCATTCAGAGAATGGATGATGATAATTAGTTAGGCCCTGCAATAATCCTTACCAAACATTACTTCTCTTTAAGGCTCTTTACTTCTCCCTAAAGCTAATGTACATTTCATTACCGATTTAATTGGATTTAGCAAGAGATATATATATATATATATATATATATATATATATATATATATATATATATATATATATATATATACACACTATACGAATGTAAAGACTTCATGAAACAAAAGGGAAAAGGTAACACAACTATCCCTAAAAACTAAACATGTGTTCCTCTACATCTAGAAATCAGCGTATACTGCAAACATTTTCATCATAAGCATCTACAGTAAATGTATGGTTAAAGTAAGAATGCATCAAATTTCTAAATGAAATCAGAAGGTTTTTTTAATGACAAGCCAGGAATTTATAATACATTAGCACACCTCTGTATAGACTTTTCCTTGCTTGTTTGGATTGCTGATGCTTTTACTTTTCAGAACTTTAATATATGTCCTTCTGTGTGCCACTATAGATCATGATAATTAGTAATATGGTAATAAATCTTATCCAGTGCAGCTGGTCAGCTCAACCAGGTACACCTAAACAACAGCGTGATTAAAAAAAGAAAACTGTAAATCGGGACTAAACTTTGATAAACGTTCACATTTCCTTTTTAGGCTGTGCCAAGTAGCACTGGGATGCCACTCACAGACATGGAGATAAAAGGGAACTACAGGCTGGCTGCTTTGCAGCTTGGTGACGCAAGGTCAGTTATGCAACAGCACTGCAAGTCATCCAACAGCTCAATTTAGATTAGACGAGCAGCAGCAAGCTATCATCTTGTTAAATAAGCAGCATGCAAAATCATGAGGAAAACTCATTTCGCAATGTTCTCCAGGAGTATTAGAATGTTTTTGCTGATAAGGTACTGAAAGTGACTCACATAGTTACAGTATAGCGTTTACAAGTTACTAAAACATTAAACAGAACCGACGATCTGTCTGGAGCAAGGACAATCACCATGCATCGTGTGTATATGTACACGTGTACGTGTGTGTGAGACTCACTCTGCAGACGGACATCTGGTTGGTGGTCAGGGTGCCGGTTTTGTCAGAGCAGATGACAGAGGTGCAGCCCAGGGTCTCCACAGAGGGCAGGCTGCGGACAATCGCGTTCTTCTTGGCCATACGGCGAGTACCCAGGGCCAGGCACGTGGTGATCACAGCAGGAAGACCTTCAGGGATAGCGGCTACAGCTAGCGCCACTGCAATCTTGAAGTAGTAGACAGCCCCGCGGATCCAGGAACCTCCATGGACGGGGTCGTTGAAGTGTCCGATATTGATGATCCACACGGCAATGCAGATAATGGAAATGACCTTGGACAGCTGTTCACCAAATTCATCCAGCTTTTGCTGCAGGGGAGTCTTCTCCTGCTCTGTGGCTGCCATCTCGTCACGGATCTTACCGATCTCTGTGTTAACACCAGAAGCCACAACCACTCCAACAGCCTTGCCAGCTGCAATGTTGGTACCCTGAAACGGAAACGCATGCACACGTTGGCTTATCTGATAGCATAATTTACACTGTTTACAAGAAATTATTACCGTATTTTTGCGACCATTAGGCACATATAAACGTCTTTTTTTTTTTTTTTTTTTAAATGTGCCGCGCGCCCAATGACGCAATGCGCCTATTGTGTTATTTAAAGGCTGATTTATGGTTCTGTGTTACACCGACGCAGAGCCTACGGCGTAGGGCTGCGTCGACTTAACGCGGATCCATAAGGCGGACGCAATTGAGGCCACCATGAGATGTTAAAGGGGGAAGGGGGGCGCGTGAATTGCCCGGCGGCGGCTCCTTGGGCGGGCGGGCAGACTCGTACTCGCTACCGAGAAGAAGACGCTGCTCCCGGGGGAGCTGCGCCGCAGAGGCGGGCCCGAAGGACGGAGTTAACCGCCGACCGAGCAGCAGCCGACACGTGCCGACACAGCCGACACGTCGGCTGCCGCTCGCTCGGTCGGCGGGCTCCGTCGTTTACTGTTGAAGGATTGTAGATGCGTGGGCTGACGTGTCTGCTGGGTTGGACTGTTGTTGGGGCTTTTGCAAAAGCCGGCATAATTTCCGAGGGGGCGCACGGCAGGAAAATGACTCTGCTGCAACGCGAGGCCAGAGAGCTGCGGGCTCTGACCGTCGCAGCTGATCAGTTCTCCCGGTCTCAGCGCGATCAGGCTCGGATGAATGCAGAAACGGAGGATGAAGATTTCGATGGGTTTGATTAATGTAATAATTTAAATAAAGTACAATCAAACTAAGTTTTGCTCCCGCTTTATTTTAAATTTTTTTTTCGCTCAATCTGTGTGTGTTGTGCGCACACGTGTGTGTGTGTGTGTGTTGTAAGGCGGCGCTCCGTGTGTGTAGACGGCGCCTTTTCGGTCGGTGCGCCGTGTGTGTGTTTTAAATACAGAAATGACACAAAAAACTGAGGGTGCGCCTTTCCACACGGCGCGCCGAATGGTCCCGAAAATACGGTAGATACTAAATGAAACAGAAGGATATGTGATGTGTGTGGGATTTAACTTACAGAGAAGAGCATGTTCTTCTTGTCTTGGTTGACTGCCCGAGGGTCTGGCACCGGGTCAGTGTGTTTGATGACTGAGACAGATTCACCTACGAACACAACACGGGGCATCAGGTGAAATCTGTTTCGGGGCATCTGGCTTCAGGACAGGACATCCCATTATCCCTACTGAGCTGAGATGTCATTGTCTTCAATTTATATAAAAGGTGTCAGTTAACGGCGTACATTATTGTTACATTGGAAATCTGCTGGAAGTCCCTCAATTTCTATGTGGCTTAAGGATATGATGTCTTTTCTGAAACTTGAAAAAAATCATATCAAACTCTATTCGTGGAAGTACTGAAAGGTTCTATCAAAGATGGCAATATTTCATATCTCGTTTCAAACTTAAAAGCGTTACCCACTTAGAGGTGCCTGTTAGTGCTTGGCATTCATTCAGGTGTTTTCATATACTTTTTCTTTCCTTTTTGCAATTTTATTTATGTGTGGGTGTGTATTTGCATTATGGTGTTTAGAGTAATAGTTTAGTGAGCTGTTTTCTTTTTATTTATTTATTTTCTATTCTTTTTTTTGTGTAATTAATACTTATCCTGCTATAATTTTATATCAATTTATTTTTCTTTTCTTTTTATGTTTCTATGTTGGAGGGGTTAAGAAAAAAGGGAAAAAATCTTTGTGACTTGTAATTTTCTTTTAGTGATACTTGGTACACTACGGTCACTGAATGTAGTGATATTTCTATTTTTCTTTTCTAAATAGTTATAAAGATGTATTTTTGTTACATTGTTACTTTGGCTATTGATCTCAATAAAAAAAAAAAGTGTCAGTTAACAAAGTCTGGGGTTAAGTAATAAGCTAGGAAAAGCTTAATTTTGTTTTCTACTCACATTTTTTTGCAGGGGAACGGCTATCACTAATGACAAACTAAAGGAACCTAAGATCAATTTAAACCCAGGTTTCACTTCTGAATGACCGTATGCAAGTCTATTGGCCTATCTAGTGTAGATAAATATTACCAGTTATTCAGTATAGAAAATATACAAATCTTAAATTTTTGCTGCACACATTCACTCTTGCTAACAAAATTTAAAAAATACTCACCTGGTCAGAATGAATTATGACTTAAACAAATAATTTCAGAGCAAATAAGTTGTTGTCTGCGACGCGCAGGCATAACTCACCTGTCAGAATGGACTGATCGACCCTCAGAGTGGTTGATTTTATTGAACAGATGCGGATATCAGCAGGCACTTTGTCTCCAACTATAACCAAACAAAAACGAGCACATGAAGACATTAAAACATCTTTTAGGAAACTATTCTAAACTGAGTCAATGCTCAAAATATCTTTTACAACACAAAGAAAATACACACAAAAGTATATTTGATTCGTTTTAAAGTTCAGGCGCTTTAATAAGTTTGGCAGTTTGTTTGTCTGGAGCGTTCAGGTGTGTTTACACGGGGCTACAGAGGAAAGACATCAGCAAAGTCTTAAATAAGCAGTGGTTTTTTCCCACCAATCTGAGAAAGGTTACCTAAAACTATTGCTAATGCCCAACATTTCAGGTTTTTGAGGCTACCTAACCTTTAACGCACAAAAAAATAACATTTAATGTACAGTGAACCAAATATTTTCTGTCACTGACAATTGTTTTGGTACATTGATGGAAAAATTTAAAAACCATTCATCATTTTGATTGGTACGGTGGAGTGATCTACTATAAAATAATTTGATCAATAGCAACACCATCAATAACTGCACATAAAACCTCCTTGTCCAGATTGCGCTGACGGTGCATTGTTAATTATTGTTCGTGCTCATTCTGACCACCATACCATATTTAATGCATTCACTCAATCAGGTTCTGACAGTAAGCTGGTGATGTATGGAGACGGTGCATATCTGTGACAACTACAGGACACAGGAGGCTTTGGCGCTGCCCTTGAGATTCTCTCACTTTCCTGAGAGAAATGCTCCCCATTTCAAAGTTGGGGGAGTCCAAGGCTCGGAACAAAGCTAAAGTAGCAATACAAAGTCATCTGTTCAAGTCAGAGAAACCAACAATTGATGGCACCTCTCTATATATTTATTGTAGTATAAAAACATATAACATCCTCTGAGATGTTGTCTGTGTGTGTATAAGCCAGTGAAGACTGAACTGATGAGATGTCTCTTTTCTGCAGGATGTAACTTAGCTGAAGTGTAAACTGAAAACGGATGGTAGGGAAAGAGAATGAAAACCCAAGAAAGAGAAGGAAATGAAGGACTTCTGAGCCATAAAAGGCCTGTCTCAAAGGAAAAGGCCAATTTGGGTGTATCGGAATTGCTGTGACCCAATTCAGCCTCCTATTAGTACATAAAGGGGATGGAAACTAGGGAAATGGCTCAGAGCATGCCACAGTTCTGTGGGGGAAGTCTACATATAGGCCTACCTTGTTAAAATGCAAAGTGTGTAAGGTTATTACAAAGGACTTTGAAAATACGATGTAGTTGGAGTCCGAGGAACTGTCCCAGCTTGCCAAATATCTAAGAAAGCATCAATGCAAAGCTTAAATCAGAAATACAACCTCTGAACAGGAAAAAACAAACAACATCTGATTTAACGCACCAGTGGACTAATTCCATTTGAAGAAGACTTATTTGGCATCTTTACTTTGCCATGTCCTTGAGGGAAGGGTTTGATAAGTGCGTATGTATGCAGCTGAGAAAGCATATAAAAAGGTACGGCCCACCCAGACCTTGCACCAGGCATTAAAATGGGTTCTCAAATTGTCCTGGGTGATTAGATCCAACCATCTCACTCTATATACAAATGAACACGCACATCATTTATACTTGCAAACACCAAAATGCATTGTTATTGTTAATCGCCAAAGGCAGCAGCTGGAAATAACTTGCCATTAGTCACAGGGAGAACACAAAAGAAAAATAGAAATGGAAAAGAAAAAAAGCAGTCTCTAAAACCATCCCAGTCCGCTTTCATGTTCAGACTACAAAGAGAACGCGTCTGTCTTTGGTTTCTCACCTTGCTTTAACGCACGTCACTTTTGATTGGATCTCCCAGGACACTTTTCAGTGGGGTTGAAGAGACAAATAAATGGTAAAGGGCAGAGGACAGCTCCTCTACATCTCAAGGAATGCAAGTACTTCCGGCCACTACTTAATTAACTGGTACGTTAAGAGTACTTTAGGACCCCCCCCCAAACTTGGAAATGAGTGGAGGATCATCTGCTCATTACATGATCCGACAGCGGTGCCAGAAACTCATCTGTCAGCAGGTGCTCGGCGATGACAGCAGGCAACAAAAGCTTTTCTGTTCCCCACTTCTGAGAAGAAGCACTGAATGGGCTGATGTGCACTTAGGGTCCCTTCATAATACAAACCAAGACTATGATATGGCTCAACAATCCTTACAGAAAATGTGATAGACATGGAAGAGTTTAAAAGAATACGCTTAGTTGTATCACATTAAAAAAAAAATCTCCTTAAAAGGCTACAGAGCTTACTATTGCACCCTGAATGGTTGCAGAAAAATTCCTGGAGTTCCCGTACTAAGTAATTACCTTTGGAAGAAAACAAATTAAACCTATCTATAATGGAGAGAAGCCAAGAAACAAAGCTCGGGGTATATTTTAACAACAGTTCTTGGTTTTGTACACAAAAAGTTGTGCCTATTAATAACTCTGTGACACGGTTCAATAATGAAACAGCTCAGAGTTATATTACCTGCTAATGGAGCAGGTGCATATCTTCTGTTATTCGAGCGAAACAACCAACTTGGTGAACGTGAAGCATCTTCACGGGCATGACCACTAGGCCTGTGAAAATCGATTTTCCGATTTCTAAATCGATTCTCATATTAATTCCTAAAAATCGATGCGTATGTCCAAAGATCGATTTTTTTTTCATCATTACATTACAACTATTTTTTTGTTTATGCCCAAAAAAGGAATGTTTTGTTGGACACAAGATTAACTGGTGCCATGTTTTTGCCTTTAAATATGTTTAGAAGTATGAAAACATTAAAGTTTTCAGTTATAATTGCATAAATTGTCTATATTTCATTACTTTATATACTGTCTTGGGGTTACATTTGCATAAAATGCTAAAAACCAAATTCTCAAAAATTAAAAACCGAAAGCAGTTATATCAGCATTCTGGGAGCTGATTGGTCCTTACAGCATCATTAGCTGCCAATACTTGCTGTTGAATCTCAATATAATACTAGTATTAATATGTTGCATAACTACAGTCATATAATTCATGCAACAGCTCAAAAAAACTGTTTTAATAACACTAACCCAAATCAATATCAGAATCAAATCAAATCGGATCGAATCAAATCTTGATAATCGATTCTGAATCTTAAGAATCGGAATCGAATCGATTCTTGACATTTGAATCGATCCCCAGCCCTAATGACCACAGTTTCATATATTTGATTCCATACAGGTCATACAGTGTAGCAGTTGTACACACATTACAGCAAACAAAACTCACACATGCTGATGCACTGCACCCGACAGGTGCCTTTTGAAGAGACATTTAAACAGAAGGTAAGGTGGAGATTAAGTGGAGCTGCTAGCTGACTGCCAGCTGCACCTGCTGTGTGCTGGAGGACGGTGTGTGTGGGCCAGTGGGCCACGTTTACTCACAGCCAGACCGGCTACATGTGCTGATGGCAGATGAACAAAAGACTGACCTTCCTGTCACTTTATGAGGGTCATTTTAAATGGTCAACAGACAAAGCATTTTACAGCTTTCCAACACATGTTCCCTGAATTAATTTTCCTTCTGCATTTACATACAGTATGTGCAGTTACACAATTACATCCTCTTTTCTCCCAACGGTAGACTTTCTCAATCTATTTATGTAGAAACCTTCTGAACCAGAATCTATGAAAACATGAGAAATCAATAAATGTAAATGCAAAATAACAGCACATAACTGAGAATCCTGTTTCTGCAAATGGGATGCTTACTTTCTTATGCAAGTGCATTTTTGTGTGTATAAAAGCTAAAAAAATGCACAACTATTACTGGAGACACAAGTCTTTCATTATTACTGGCAATGCTGTTGGCACAAGAATGTTTATTTAGGTTTTGACTGGCCGAAGATACATCAATATTTACCAAATACTGACTCAGCTCTTCACTCCCCGCTGAAATGCTGTCACAAAAGTAAACATGTCAGCGGCGCTGGTACTTGCGTGCGACCCCACTTACGTAAGCACCATCTCTTTATTGTCTCTCTGAGATCTCTGCTTTTTTCTTTTCTTAAGAATCATAAACCATAGCAGGCTGGCGCTCTGTGCGGAAGGACACCGTTTCTGTTGCTACAGTAACTAAAGATGTCCCAGCTCGGAAACTCCTGCCAAATTTGACAGGGAGTTTAGTAGAGCATCTTCGATACTATACATCCGTTTGGTGTGATAAAATACATAGCTGATATGGTACAGATCCAACCAAGATATACACTTTCCACAAGAACACTCACCACAGCCAATGCCTAAATGCTGCAAACTCATTTTTGCACTTTGAGATTTTGTTATGTTTTGGTTGCAGCAAAGCAAAATATTTAGTGACAGAAGAACAGCACTCCATTTGTAAAATGCAAGTAATTTGAGATGCAATATCAGGATAAAACCTATATCAGCAGCAGTCATGCATCATGCTACAATGTCGGTGTAAAGATACTTTGGATCCGTTAAAATCGGGACGTGTGCCAACTCCAGATCAGAGGGGCACATTCTTGTTATCTCCAAAGTTCAGCTCTCTCAGCTCAGTCTTACTGAAGGGTTCCTGGGCTTCAACCTGACATCTCAACATCTCATCTATAATCAGACAGCATAGCATGGATTCCCACCAGTCAGCACAATGCGACCGAGTTAAAAGGGCCAGCGCAGTAGAGTTGTTGAGCTGAGAATCTTCATAAATCTCGAGCCAATCCTGATGACGGAAAATATTTGTGCTTCCTGTGACACTATGCATTTAGGTCAATGAGTTACATGCATAATTCAAACGTACACTCGTGCGTAGCTTAGATCTGAGTCTGCTGATGTCACTAAACCTGCAGTGCTTGGTTTGAATGAAAACATCAGTGCCGTCTGCACCTTGGTGCATGTGAGCTCGTGTTCCCTAAGCCTGCCTTTGTAGTTGGCAGAAAGAGACCATTTCTCTCCGTCCTGCTGACAGGTCAGGAACTTTTGCCAAAAGACAGTCCTCAGTGACAAGGGACGCTTGCCAGACCACATTAAATGCCACATACTATCCATGGTGTCTGGAATCTCAGAGGCGGGTTCGGGCGTTGATGGGTAGGGTAGCTGTGCGTAGAGCATTGTGGGGTGGGACAGTTATCAACAAAGCACTTCCCTATAAGGCCATCTCTCCCTCTCTCTAGCACAATAGGATCCACCCCTTATACTGCCCCCCCGGCCGCCAACGTGAGCTCCCATCACTACCAGACTCCATACCTTCACATCAATTGAAAGCAAGAGAGCAAAACCCCCTGAGCTCCGCTGCTCTGAGAACATCCTGCAACATCAAACTGCAAATTGACAGCAAACAGAGCGCACTTTGTTATGACACGGACTTAAATCCTCTCAAAGGAGCTTGGTAACACCACACGGCATCAGCCAAGGTTACTTTAAAGAGGTCGTTATGCGAGTCAAAGACGCCCTTTCATGACTTTTGGCTATAGCAGTTTGCCCACTGTAAAAACACTGCATGTCCAAATGATAATAAATAGATGATTTATCATATCATACTTTTTTTAAAACCTAACAAAACCAAGCAAATATAAAATACCCATTTTGCTTTTTAAAGATACATACGCTAGGCAGAATTAGGGATGGGCGGTATGGACTAAAAAATGTATCACGATAATTTCTGGCATTTATCCCGATAATGATTAAAATGACGATAAAAAAAATTAAAAAATAAATCTATCTCACTCTCAGATCCGCCATGTTTGTTACACAAAAACGTCATCAACAGGAATTTATCCTTCTTTCTTTCTTTCTTTCTTTCTTTCTCTCTCTCTTTCTGGCTCATTTCATTCTTTCTTTCAGGCTCATTTCTTTCTTTCTTTCTTTCTTTCTTTCTTTCTTTCTTTCTTTCTTTCTTTCTTTCTTTCTTTCTTTCTTTCTTTCTTTCTTTCTTTCTTTCTTTCTTTCAGGCTCATTTCTTTCTTTCTTTCTTTCTTTCTTTCAGGCTCATTTCTTTCTTTCTTTCTTTCTTTCTTTCTGGCTCATTTCATTCTTTCATTCTTTTTGGCTCATTTCTTTCTTTCTTTCTTTCATTCTTTTTGGCTCATTTCTTTCTTTCTTTCTTTCTTTCTTTCTTTCTTTCTTTCTTTCTTTCAGGCTCATTTCCTTCCTTCCTTCCTTCCTTCCTTCCTTCCTTCCTTCCTTCCTTCCTTCCTTCCTTCCTTCCTTCCTTCCTTCCTTCCTTCCTTCCTTCCTTCCTTCCTTCCTTCCTTCCTTCCTTCCTTCCTTCCTTCCTTCCTTCCTTCCTTCCTTCCTTCCTTCTGCGTCGATTTAACACAGAACCATAAATCAGCTATCAATCATCAACGGGAATTTATCGTTTTTACCGCGAGATGAGAAATTCTTATTGTGGGGAATTTTTTTGACGGTTTATCGTGAACGGTAAAATATCGCCCATTCCTAGGCAGAATGTTTCCCCATTAAAAGTCAAGTGAACTTTGTGAGAGTGAGGCTGTAGCGCAATCAAGTGTCGCTCAGTAACACCCCAATATCGCGGCACAGACTTGTCTGCAGGCGATTCTTCTCACAGTTCAGGCAGACACAGAGGGCTCATCCCTGTGTCCTTTATCTCGGCTCAGCAGCCAGCAGCATCTGCGTCATCATTCCCCTTCTTCGATTGGCAAGGGTCACTTTGAAGCTTGGAGAAAATAGTATTCATTAAGAGGGAGCCTGACAGGAGCCTTTGTAAAAGGATATTTGGAGGATTTAAAAAGTAAAGTTGAGCTGATGAGCTTGTCTCTACTGTGGGATCAAACATCCAGTTTTGCTGCCCACTCGGATGGTCTTTTGAGTAAGATTCACGCTGCTGACAGCAAAGCCTCCCCGGCCTCCTACTGCCTTCATCAAGATCTTGTTTTAGAAGAGAAAACAGCATCTGACTCACCGGTTTCTCTTTAAACACTAGCCAAATATTAATGCCCTTTTGTTCACAATTGTTTGCAACACAAAATCAAAACATAATGAACGTTAGTTATGTAAAATACATAAAAACAGTTGGATGTTAAATCCTTGTGCGTTTCTGCTTCATTTGTCCCTGTCAAGGTTATCCAGGATTGAAGTGCAGTAATGTTCCCTGAGCAGGGAGGGAGGGGCACACATGGGGTGGGACCAGACACCTGTCATCTTCATGATTGTCAGTACCTCTATAAATACAGCATTCCATAATCTAAACAGCCTATGACAACTAAAAATAAAATGTGCTGCTAAGCACAGAAAATCTACGCTTCAGTTCAGCAGTTTAGGGTCCAACGGTGCATCAAGATAACGCTAACGTCTTAAGGACTCCTGCATTTCTCAACATACCGGTTTCTGTTCGTCTCTCTGCAGATATGTACAAACCAGGGAGTTTAAAATCAAAGCTTTACATCTCAATGATTTCAGCAGCTTTAAAATATGTCAACTGGTGAGAAGTTTCCCAGTAAGCGTGAGGATCCAGGAGCTATTTATTACTGGGGATTTGTTGAAACTTAGTGTATGTAGAAGAATGAGAACGGACACACACACACACAGACACACACGCACACACACACAGATAAGTGGGCCCTAATAACATCCCTTCGAGGCAGTAGGTTAATGGAAACATCTCAAAATACATCCCTCCAAGGTGAGTCACCCATGCAGGGACTCTTGGGGAAGGGGGAGGTACAAGTTTGTGCTAAATGTAAGCCACGACATAAAAAAATAAAACCCACATAAAAAAATAAAAGCCACAAGCTACTAGAGTGTCTGTTTGCCGACCACCAGGTGAGGCACGGCGTAACCTACCAGCCACCTCCACGATGTCACCAGGCACAATGTCCTTGGCTTTGATCCTCTGCACGGTTTTCCTGTCCTGCCTGTACACTTTCCCCATCTCAGGTTCATACTCCTTCAGGGCCTCAATGGCGTCTTCAGCGTTGCGTTCCTGATGATGAGAACATTAAGATTTAGTAAAAATAGACAGCTTCAAGTTTGACCTTGGTTCTGTTGTAAACCATGTAAACTATTATGTAATCTGGTTTTTGACTAGGCACATTTAGGTTTTCAATTCATGCTAGTTTCATCTCTCATCAGCAAGCACCACTCTGAATCTGCTGCCCACACACTTTTTTAAAATATATTATTCAGGATGAAAATCTTTTGAGACAAAAATAACTGAGAACAAAACATTTATGGACGGTTCCAGTGTAATAACTGATGTTTGACCGACTCATAGCGGAATGCCATACTGACACAAACATGTAATAAAACGTACAAAAACGGTTGTGTACTGTACTTTCTGAAAGTGTTGTCTTTGAACTACATTCTGCACCCATATTTGGCTTTAATACCAGCACCATAGCAGCTTCTGGATTACTGTCAGCTCTCACTTGGGAATCCATTTAAGACAGACTCGTGTTGAGTGCAGCAGTGAACTCATTCTGCTTGGTGACACATATTTCAACAAAAAAAAGTGTATTCGGTTCTGATGGGAGTCAAGCATCAAGGATGTTCAAGGTCCAAGCAAAGATTTACAGCAGGGTGGATCTAAATTCAAGGATTGTCCAGGATCTGCCATACTCTCTCACCTGCCACACTCCGACAATGGCATTGGCGATGAGAATGAGCAAGATTACGAAAGGCTCAACAAACGCAGTGATGGTTTCTTCTCCCTCCTCAAACCAGGCCAGGACCTGAAAGCAGTGCAAGAAAATAATTAACTACTTATTAATATCAATTCATAGAACTTGCTTCACATTTCTGAAAAAACAAAACAACTCCATGGAAGTTTTTTGTAACACATGTAATATTATATAAATATGTGTACGTGTGTAAAAATGAGCACTATTTTTTTAGGTTTGCCAGGGTTTTCTACATTTTTTTTATCAAGTGGTTCCTGAGTGTTTGTTAAAGGGAAGACAAAAATTACGACATAAAACTGCACCTATTCAATTAAACTCAACACATTCTCGTTGCTGCCTCATGATCTGAGGTTATACATGGTTCAAATTACTTCTTTAACAGCTTGTCCTGACAACTGACCACTTATTCAATGAATTCTAACAGTGTGTTTGTTCTGTTCACTGTGGGGAACCAGAAATATGCACCTGTGGATATTTGTAATTATTGATGTTTTTAAGTGCAGTAACTGGAGCGTCCATTAAAACTGTGCTGGGATGGAGGCTTTTACTTTTATTAAATGATGAAAACACATCTCTGGATAAGGCTTTTGGGACTGGTATTAATACTTTCTGACTTTAAACCTGTAAAACTCAAGGCTGTACACCGATTTCTAATCGCCAGTTAAAAGAAAAAAAAAGAAAACAATAAAAAAAAAAACATGTTAAAAGGCACTAACATGAAATTTTGTTAAGAAAAAATAAAGTTAAATCTTGATCAGTCCGGTCATGCAACTCAATCAGACCTGAGAACCAGTCATGCATAATCAGGTCTGAATAAGTACATTTGTTGTTCTTGTGAGAAAAATAGTTTCCTAAAATTTTTCTGTGCGTCACAAGTGACTATTCAATCTCCCTTAATGTAATAAAGCAATAAATCTCACAAAGACCAACGTATCTGAAGGTGGTGGATGCCAAAAACGACATTTTGCATGGTACAACTCTAATAAAAAGCGTTACTGACTCGCTACGAAACAGAGTTGTACACTTAATGTTCCCAAAGAGATTAACATCTTTCATGTCAATTATCTTGTTGATTAAGCACTTAGCTGAAAAAAGAAAGAAATATGAGTAAATAAAGAGCAAAACAAAGAGAGGCAAAGAGTTCTGACGTGGACTTACACTAGTAGTCAATTATCCAAATAAACTGGAATTACTTGTCTCTCATTTAACTAATTCACTAAGTCACTAATTGTTTTATTGTTACCATGCAAAAGAAAATAACATTCTGAGTGCAGAACTCATTAAATGCCTAATTTTAAAACAGGCGCAGGTCTTTCAGAACTTTTCAGTGTTCTTACAGCACACCAAAATCATTCAAACAAGAACTAATGAAAATTTAAAATTCTGTTTTAGTGCTCTGGTTTTGAGAAGCTGCCAACATTTACATTGTTATGGATGTACGAGTCGTCTCCAAACTGGGCATGTGTTAAATTTACACCGTGCTGTGCATTAGTTGGATACAGAGCCCTCCCACGGAGGGGTGAGGGCCCAAATTTGGTCTGGACTGGTGCTCTGCTCCCCCGTCAGACAGCAGCCACCGACACCTCTGTATCACCTGACCGGGTACAGTGCACTACATACCAGCTCACACGCACAAATGCAAACACAGAGGGAGTGTCACTTATCAAAATGTTCCTAAGCCATCTGTTTATCAGGAGTGCGGTCATTTCTACAGATGGGGAAAAAGTAACCTTGCAAGAATTAATCACACAGTATCAAGCTTTAATTTATGTTCTGGATGCATCGTTGGAACAAAGGCCCCACTTGTGCCTATACGGCAGTCCAAAAACAAATGCAAACACAAATACGAAATGCACCCTCTTTTTTTAATGACATTACACGATTAACTACTGCTTATATTATGTGAGGATGTTATTACATAACAGCAGTCCAAACATTTATCTGTCTGGGACTCAAAACCAGCTGCAACACCGGTGTAAGTCACTGCACGGTAGTTACGCTTGACAACTCAGATGTCTTACTACACATAACACAAGGTGATAGCAACTCAATGCTGCAACTGCTGTTGTCACCATTCCTCAGATGAGTCGCTGGCCTCCTCAGCTGTTTAGCTCTTTAGGAAGTGAGTGTAACCTCAGCTCTGTAATACAAACTGAAGACATTCACACTTAAGCACTAAGCACTGTATAAAGTCCCATCAACCACTCATCACACTGGGCTTATTTATAATCCTATCTGCAGTTTGACTTCATGTAAAAACTCTTTCAGTGAGAGGTAGCCGAGGGATGCAGTCTACTGGATGAATGTGGCGAGCTTAATTTAAATGTTCAGGCTTAGTCCATTGACTGTGAATGAGTGTCTTGTCAGAGGAAGTAACACAGTGAAGTAACATCCATCCATTCATTATATATCCCTGCATAAGGCTTGTTATAACATGGAGAGAACATGCAAAATACACCTATGGGAAGTCAAGCAGGAAGCTGGGAAACCGGAAAGTAAAAGTGCAGTTAACAACTTACGAATGATATGCACGCAGCCAGCAGAAGGATTCGAACAAGTAAATCTTCAAACTGTTCAATGACAAGCTCCCATAGAGACTTTCCTGCAGACAAAAGCATACGGTGAGAAACTATTCTTCACACAAACTCATCACTAATAACGTAATTGACGAAGTGATTACCTTCCTCCGCTGGTAACTCTGTTTGTAGAGACGGGAAAATCAAATCCAGGGAGCACATGGCAAAAAATAAATACAAAAAAATTGAGAAAGACGATGTTAGTGGCTTACTAGTACTTTTTTTTCTCTCCTTTGTGTACATACATCATATACAGATAGACAGTTCCCATTTCTTGTTTTGTTTGGGCATCTCTGTAAAACTAATAATATTCTGTGTTCAGTTTTGTGCTTTTTAAGATCATACATTCAATTGTCAGTTTCCCACCACTGGCTATGCCCTTGCAATGCAACTTCAATCTTTCCTGACACATGAAGAACAATTGAAAAGCCTAAAAACGTCCATCAGCATGAAGGTCAAAACAGACCGAAAGGGAGGAGAGTGTGACCTCTGTGAGCCCCCAGGTGATATTAATATAAATCAGCTGTCTTGGCCCGGGACAAGAGAGATTAACTTTGTCAGATGATGTTACTTCAGTGATCTGGTGGCCACTGCTCAGTATCATGTGCCTGCCAGGCTTTCGGGCATCTGCCGCGATGGTGTTTGTGAGGAACATCCAACATTTATCTAAGGCAGCGTTCAGTTATCCTGTATTATTCCTGTAGACCTGAGGTCTGCTCAAACTGTCAGCTCCTTTAAATCAGGACTAAAAACATTACTGTTTACTGACGCGTACTCTTAAATTAAATACTTACCTGCCCTTACTTTTTAACAACTTGTGATTTTTATTATTTTACCTCTTTTCTTATCATTTTATTTGTCATTTACTGTTTAATTGTGTCTTGCCGCTTTTAATGATGTAAAGCACTTTGAATTAGCTTTGGTTGAATTGTGTTATACAAACAAACTTGCCTTGCCTATGTTCAACAATGCCACATTGCTGTCACCATATTTTACCAGTACTGCCAACAATGTCACCAAGAGGTTAGCTCGACAGTGTTATCAGCATATTTAATAATAATAAAAAAAACCCACACCACGTTCAGCGTTCAGCATTATCTTTTAAAAGCCCGACCTCTGAGTAATGATTCATTTGTTACCATCATAGAATGTATGTTACAGATTTCTTTTTTCCCCCAATAGAAGTATTCCTTTATTGATTTAAATATTTAATACAGAGAACAGGTGTATTACTTGTGCCAATGGGGCACTATTACTCTGAATTTACTAAAAAGAACAGTGAATGTATGCAGTGCTTGCCTTCAAAATCCCATACAGCTGAGCCAGAAACAAGATAACTTGGATCCTTTGTTAAAAAAACTGTTTCTGCTCATCTTTCAATATTCTAACTAAAAAATGAGTACTAATTAGAGTTTTTTTGTGTGTACCACTGTGACTGTGTGATTTAAGGGACCAGTTGGATGTTCATTTCCTTTTTTTGTTATAATGAGACAAAGCTTTTACCACTAACTGAACTGAGCAACTCAAACTATACAACTATACAAAAGTATACTATTACTTCACTCAAAAGAGGGACATTTTCAAAGAAATATGTGCTCATCTTGGTGCTTTAAAGTTGATATAAATGCTCTATTTGTATCCTCAATGAATGTTATTAACAATAACACTGTTTTTTTTAGGTTTTTGTGACTATTTAAAATAGGTCTTCATATTAGGCTTAGTCCATAAGAACCGATTTGACAGAAATTAATTATCATCCTAAACAATTGTTGTTACCCATCAAATAACACAACTGGAGGAACTTACACGAATAAAATGATAAAAACAGATTATTTTTTCTCTAATAAGTATTAGAAGTTAAATGTAAGATCCTCCCTGGTCTGCATGTTACAGGTTATTTATTATATGTTATTATGATAAAGATGGGGAGCCTGTAGGTCACCGCTGATGACGTCACACTAATCCCGTGCACAGAGCCGGGCATCACAGGTGATGTTGGCGACTTTTACCCCCATTACTGAACCACGTTTTCAAAGACATGCTCTCACAGTGGTCTATACTCTTGATTACTCTGGAAATGCTCGTACCGTTCAGGCCCCATTTCTCCTTTAGTCGCTTGACCTCGTCCAGAGAAAGTCCGGTGCTCTCGTTGACGCAGAAATGACTGTAAACTTCCTCCACGCTCTTCGTGTGAGCGTTCTCCATGGCGCACTGATCACCCCGGAACAAATAATGGTAATAAAAAAAATAAAATAAAAGAAGAAGCAGTCAGTGGCCCCTTAGAAATTGTCAGTACTTTCAAGGGAAGGAGTTTGCCGACAGAAATGGGTCCTACCGTCCCGTCCCCCCCACAAAAACGGAGATTTTTCCTCGGATGGAAATCTTTTTTATACACGAGGTTGAGTTGAAATCGTCTCTCTTTTTCTGCCCCAAAATGACGGCCGGGAAGGTTTTGCGGCGGCGTGGTTGTCGGTCCGCTCCCGTCTGCCGTGGCCCTGCGTGTCCGCGGCTGTGCGGCTCTGTGCGGCTGCTTTTATAGCCTGAATTATGGTTCCGCGTTAAAGCGACGCAGAGCCTACGCCGTAGGGTACGGCGTAGGGTACGCGGCGACGCGCTCCTTTTGCGTTGGTGGTAACGTTGAACCATAAATCAGCCTTAAGAAAGCGCGTCTGCGTCTGCGCGGCATGTGGACGCACGTCATTGGACGAACGCCTGCCAGCGACGTTCAAAAGCAGGGAGAAGTGAAAGAACACAGGAAGTGCCACATTCATAGGGACAGTTTTCCCATGTATTTCAAAACAATAATTTTGTACGGAAGTACGACGGAGTTAGGGTTGCCACCTTTCAGAAATAGAAATAAGGGATGCCCCGATTTCCGCAGCGCAGGCGATACAAAAAAGGGACATCCCCAAAACTTCTAAAATGCATAGATGTATTTATGTTATAAAAGAAAATGCTTTGATTTAAAGTTTAACGTGCTTTAATAGCATTGAACTTGCATGACTGTACAGACAGCCAACCATACTAGCAACTGAAATATCCTCCTATGATACGTATGTCCTCATCAGCCAGGATGTAGAATATAGCTACAGTTGAAGAATATGGTGTAAAAGTTAATTTATTTCAATAATTCAACTTAAAAGGTGAAACTAATACATTACATAGTCTCATTACATGCAAAGCCAGATGTGTTAAACCTTTGTTATAACTTTGATGATTTAATTGTTTATTGATTTCATAATATAAGGGTTTTTTATTTATCTGTGAGCCATAATCACCAAAATTATAACAAATAAAGGCTTGAAATATCTCACTTTGAATGTAGTGGGAAATAATACATTTGTTTCACCTTGAGTTGAATTTACTACTAATGAAGTTTTGCAATATATTCAAATTTTCAGACCTTCACCTGTATATTATGACATCAATAAATAAGAGCATAATGTGTCTGTATTGGTTCAATACAGAACACAACTTTTAATTCCCAATTACGTAACAATTCCATATTTCAAGGGACGGGTGGTAAGCCTAGACGGAGTATTAGGGCCAAACTAAGACAAAAAAAGGGAAATTACGAGAATAAAGTCGTAATAATATGAGAATAAAGTCGTAAAATTACGAGAATAAAGTCATAATGTTGCGAGAATAAAGTCGTAATATTATGAGAATAAAGTCGTAAAATTACGAGAATAAAGTGGTAATTTATGAGAACTCTAACAGGAAGAGCACATACGTCTTTTGTGGAAAAGGAGCTGTCTGGTATAGTATAGTATACTATAGTATGTATAGTATAGTATAGTATAGTATAGTATAGTATAGTATAGTATACAGTACTCGAGTTGAGGGGGGATGAGGGGGGGATGGCATCCCTCCTGAAATAAAAACGGTCAAAATCATCCCCCCCTGTAAAACTGCCATCCCCCCTTTCCATCCCTTATGTCATTTCATCATTGAATGTGGTTTAACTGCTATTTCAACATTTAGAGTCATCACCAGAAAAATAACACCAGAAAAATAACTTATTTGACAATTTTCACCTGTTTCAAGTAAATTTTCACTTGAAATAAGTAGATCTGCCAGTGGGGCAAGATTTATCTTCTTATTACAAGCAAAAAAATCTTGTTCCACTGGCAGATTTCTGAATATTTCAAGTGAAACAGGTGAAAATTGTTGTTTTTTCCAGTGATGAGTCTTGTTTTAAGTGTAATGAGATTTTTTTACTAAAATGAGACATTTTAACTAGAAATAAGACAAATATTCTTGTTAAGATTTTTAGTTTTTGCAGTGATCCATTTTACTTATCCTGTGAAGGACAGAGACATATTAATAAGTTCTGTTTTTTATTTTTGTGTTTTGATGTATTTTATGTAAGCCCAGTGGATATTTAAAGCTTACAGAAGGCTGCTGCTATGTCATTCCTGCAGTATTTCTGCAAGTGTTTTGGTCAGTGCTACTATTTGTAATATATTATATTATTTGTAATCAGCACAAATTATCTGTGCAACAA
Organism: Cololabis saira; assembly: GCF_033807715.1. Taxonomy (NCBI): domain Eukaryota; kingdom Metazoa; phylum Chordata; class Actinopteri; order Beloniformes; family Belonidae; genus Cololabis; species Cololabis saira. The sequence goes on along the minus strand of NC_084595.1, from coordinate 11,196,283 downwards.
CTCGAGTACTGATAGTATAGTATAGTATAGTATACTATATATAGTATAGTATATAGTATAGTATAGTGTAATATAGTATACTATATTACAGTATACTATAGTATAGTAGTGGTCGACTGCAAGGCTATCGGTGGTTACATCTGCTGCCATTCAAAGAGGTTTTGTTGTTTCTCAGGAAAAAGAGGATGATCATAAAGATTTTCCTCTTCCACAAAAGACGCAATTTCTTCCAAGTCTGTGTGGTTCCTTCTTCGAAATAGACGCAGTCGTTTGCACAATCGTTTTAAAGTCCTTATACTGATAATAATTCTATGCCGATGTGCCAAAAGATTAAGTATTTCCTTATATGAGATTCCGATACCAAAATATAACTTCACAAGATGCTCAATATTCCTCATTTTAACACAGGGAGAAGACTGCTCTTCCTGTTAAGAGTTCCCATAAATTACTACTTTATTGTCATAATATTACGACTTTATTCTCATAATATTACAAATACTTAATACGAAATAACAAAATGAACTGAATAAAATAAGTATCTTTCTTAAACAGAAACCTTTCCTGCTTAACTTAAAATTGTATAAATTAATATAAAATAATAGAAAGAAAGTAGAACATCCATTCAGTAATAGTGCACATTTTTAGTGCAATAATAAAAGTGCAAACAGAAAGTCTGTAGAAAACTTGTAAACATATTTGTGCCTCAAAGGCCATGACTGTAGGCTGAAGTTGTCGTAAAACAGAAAAATATAACTTATGAACTCAACAGCTCAATGCCATTTTCCATTGGCATTTTATGACTATTTTTTGACTCTCACAGTAATACGGGACAAAGTGCGTCCCGCTAATTCTGTCTCACGCTGCATCAGTTTTTAAGTGTTTCCTTTTGCTCACCATAATCTTCGCAGCTCTGCAGGCTGGTGACATTGTCAACATATCACAGAGTAAAGTCTTTCTTACTGAAAACATCATCTGAGCTTGTCAAACATTCAAAATCCATGCTATTCATTTACAACTAATCCATTTCAGCTATTCCTCTATACAACTACTCCCCTACCTAGTTAAAATTTGAACCCTTTTATTACACGTTTGCTGTTTCATTAAGAATATTCGCTTATTTTGAATTCAATGGCAGCAACACGTCTCAAAAAAAGTTGAAACAGGGGACAACGAAAGGCTGAAGGAGTAACTGGCACAAATCAAAAAGCAACTGAATGAGCACGTAACAAGTAATTAGGTAAGCTGGAAACAGTACAAAGGTAGCACATCAGAGAGGCGGAGCCTCTCAGGTGTAAAAATGGGCAGAGAGGTTCACAAATCTGGGAAAAATTGTGGAACAATTTCAGGAAAATGTTCCTCAATGTAAAATTGCAAAGACTTTGAAAATGCCACCATCTATAGTGCATGATATCATCCGTAAATTCAGATAACCAGGAGGAATCTGAGCCTGCAAGGAACAACACTAAAGATCAAAACTAGGTCAAAATCTGATCTTCGGTCCCTCAAGTGCACTACATGAAAAAACAGGCATGATTCTCTGCTTGGGTGAACTGAACACAGTTTGCTGTGAAACTGTTCACGATAATCCAAAAACGTTGGAAAGGCACCATCAATGCTGAAAAGTACAGTAGTAGAGGTTTACGGACAACATGTTCCCATCCAGACAACCTCTCTTTCAAGGAAGGCTTTGCATATTTTAGCAAGACAATGCTAAAACTGATGCTGCATCTATCACAACAGCATGGTTTCCCAGGAGAAGAGTCCAGTGCTGAACTGGCCTGCTTGCAGTTCAGACCTTTCACCAATAGGAAACATTTGGAGCATCATGCAACGAAACATACAGCACGAACTAGGGGTGGGACGATACGGGTAACTCACGATTCAATACTGTGGCTGTACAGTATGTGGCCCCCGATAAAGATAATATCACGATACACAATATCTACGATATTCGATATATTGTAAAAAATGTCATCGATATATCACGATAAATGTGACTGAAAAAGAAAAAATAGCCATAAAAAGGAAAACATCTGTAGTTATGCATTTATTCAATGCCAAAACTTCCTACAATGTACACAGAAAGTGCATTTGTTTAGAGCCTCGCTGCCTCCTAGGCTTGTAAATGTAAACACTGTACAGCTTGACAAATTGAAGTGCATGAACAATATTGCGGTGACAACCGCTTAAATCCATTATGTGTTGTAATAAAATATTGATATTTGCCGTCAGTTTATCGATTATTTATTGCGACAGAGAGCGCAACAATATATTGCAATATCGATTTTTTTTCCCCACCACTAGCACGAACCCCCTGGACTTCACCCTTTTCCCACTTGAGATGTGTTGCGGGCATCAAATTCAAAATTAGCTAATATTTTCATGAAATGCCAAACAAATACACACACTTCTTAACAAAGGATAGTAGAAAACCTTTTTAGCAGGGTTCAGTGAATACGGCCAGACTAAATCTGATTTATAAAGACTGTAAAGGCAGCCAGTAAGCTGTAGAGGTGTGAGGTCATTATGTCAATACTCTGGCCTCTTGTGTTCTTCTGGGGGGGGTATCATTGTGAGTTGTTTGACAAGGACTGGCGTCCAGCATCTGTTACCATGTCTTAAAAAGGATCTAAGAAGTGCAAGGTGTTGTAACATTCCCAACACGAAACAGGCCAGTTGGACACCAAGCTGCCTTCAACAATGCTCCGTTGATCTGTTCGGGACACGAGTCACTAATATTGGCTGTCAACGGCAGATCAAGTTTCTGTGGAAGGAATGATGGGATACCAAAACAGCCATAAAACATTTGTTAGAAATAACGAGGGGCACTCAAAAGATGTGTGTGTGGACACAAGAGTGTGTGTCTTGGAACTTACTGAAAAAGATGGTCATCAGTTTATGAATCATGAATGAATGTTGAAAAACTAAGGTGCTTCCTATTTTAAACTGCATCTGTCGTTCTTTTTTAGCATAAGGCTTTTATATTGTACAAAAATAACCAAGTTCTTTGATAATTTATCACTGCGGTGGACCGGTGGCCTGTCTGTAGCCTGCGTCTCGCCATGTGACAGCTGGGACAGAGGTCAGACGACCCCCACGACCCCAAAGAGGATTGTAGCTGATATCGAAAAGGAATGAATGAATGAGTTTCTCCTCATGCTTTTGGAAATATGTGCTTTATACGTCTTGTTTGCTTAATGTTTCAAATGGAAATGGACCAATACATTTTTATTACAAGTTACTTCACTCATGCAATAAAACATGATTCAAAATGTAAAGTTTGTGTACTATAAATGCAAAAATGATTAAAATATAAAACTATGAAAGTCAGTAATGTAAACCGTTACGTTAAGATAAGAATCTGCCAGACTTAAACAAGCAGAAAATATAATTATTTATTCTAAACGGATCAAAGTTGTGGAGGTTTGAGTTAAATCTAAAATTGGACTCTGTCCTGTCCAAGGTCATGCTTTGTGCGGCCAGAAATAGTTGACTAGTCACATCCCAAGAGAACCACTTTGTATGCTGTTATCTTTGGACACTTTGATTGAAAGTGTATTCTCAAAGATGTGTAAAAAGAAGGCTCCTGTGGGAGAGGCGAAGTGAAAACCCTTGTCCTGCAACACGTCCTCATACACGTGTTCTTTAAGTTGTGGTCATCACCAGAGGTTAGTGGTCTGGCTTTCGCAAAAGATAAACTATCAAGTGAAACTCAACAGCCACGTGACAGAGAGCTCGGAGAGAACAAATGAATCACACAAACAGTGACAGAAACTTTAATGCTACGGTTTCCAGAAACATTTAACACATATTCACTATTAAAAGTTTGAGGAAGCTAGTTGGGTGATACAGAATATTATGATGAACTGAATTTAGTTACTGGAAAGCTGGGGAGCAGCAGAGCCTCACAGTACCAGCATGTCCTTCCCTCCTTCCTGAATGACATGACCGATAGAAACCTGGTTCTGTGCTTTTATGAAGCACTGCCTCTTGCACTCCATCAGCTGCTCCAGGTCACGCCACAACTTCATCTGCTCCATGTTCGAGCCGTGGCTCTCCCTCACCATCTTTTGTTCCTCACGCAACTTCTGCAGTGCACAAAAGAAAATGTAGTTTACTTTAGTTAGTCATAAAAGTTCACACAAAGCCTATCTGTTGCAAAAATAACCCAGATCTGACAGAAGTCACCAGTCGGTTATCCTATTTGATCTGTTGCTTTAGCTTGGTGGGCCATTTCTGTGTGTACACTACTTCTAATTATAAAACCCCTTGTGTATACAACAAGAGAGTGCTTGCAGACCTTAGCCAGCTGTTGCATCTGACTGAGAGACAGCAAAGATGGCTCCAACAAGTGAGCTACCCTCTTGAAACAATGGAAAGAATGATAAAAAACTTCTTCAAGAAGGTACGCTCAACACAAAGCGTGATGAAAGTATTGTTACTTCCAATCCAAATGTGTTTATGTTTTTTGGATCAAGCACAATCATAACTGTATGTTTGTAAAAGGGTAATAAATATAAATTAAAACACGTGCGACAGCTGAAGAGCATATGAGAATAAAACCGATCTATAAAATGATATGACAACCCGACTGTTGAAGATTATATATTGAGTCTAATTATTTTTCTCATTAAGATAGTCAATGCCTTACATGGCAAAAAAGTAAAACATAACAATAAAGTGCCATGAAAAACACAACATTCATTCTGTTCTGAACTCTCCTCCTTTGGCATCTGTTGACATTTGTTGCTGCAACATCGGGATTCAACTTGTACAGAATTGTGAACATGTAGCATTATGCGGACAGAGATGGTTGTCTAAACTGCCCTTGTAAATACAATTTTCACACATGTTAAGTTAAAATGATCACCGTGTGTTGTGTGTGACACTATCTACACTATGACTTAAGCAGAATTATTGTTTTGAGTCTTTTCTGAGGCTTAAAATTGCAATGAATGTTCATGTAGCTCTGTTGTCCGCTGTGCAAAAATGAATTGCCATTTTGCTGCAAACACATATTTCATTCAAAACTACAGACACACATTAACTCTAAATCCTCCTCTCGTCCGTTCCTCTGTGTGCGGTTGGCCTCTTCAAGCTCTTGTCCTCTACCCGAGGCCCGGGAGCTTCAGGGTTCTGCGCAGTATTTTCTTCTGGACCCAGATCTCTGATGTTGGGACTCTCCCCGCTTGGAGGACACAGCTCCAAATGCTCCAACTACAATCAGCACCACTGCTGCCTTCACCTCCCAGATCTTCTCCTATTTCCTGGGTTCCTTCCTCTTGATATTGCTGTCACTTGGGATTGCCACGTCAGTCACCACTGCTCTCCTCTGGAGTTCATCGACTACCACTATGTCCGGTTAGTTGGCCATCACCAGTTTATCTTTGCCCTTCCATCCCCCACCACGACTTCGGGACTTACAACCCATTCTCAGTGCAGATGTTCCTGTACGGTTGTGTTGTTCCACATATGCTTTGCCCGCCGGCATCTTGCACCCCGCTATTGTGTGCTGGATTGTTTCTGGGGCGTCTTTACACAGTCTGCAGCTGATGTGATAGACCCATATCTCCTGCCCTCTTGTGCTCAAGGTCTTTTCCTGTGCTGCTATGATTAATGCCTCGGCCCTGTCTTTCAGTCTAGCCATTTCTCAGTGTCAGTGTTAATCTGTTGATGGTACACGCCGTGCAAGGGCTTCGCTGTCCATGATGGTTGCTCCTCCACATGCTCTTCTGCACTGGATTTCTGGGTACTGAGATGTTTACTTAGCAGCTTATCCTTAGGGGCCATTTTCTTGATGCTCCTAGATCTTTGTTGTTTCATCCGGGATGGAGCTCACTAATAGTGCTGGACTTGGGATGAAATCCTCTATGCACCAAGGAGCTTCCTTGTCCTGATCAGGGTTATAATAGTTTTGAATTTTTCATTTTAGTTTAGTTTTATTTCGTTTTGACTTTTTCTCCTTCAATTCAGTTAGTTTTAATTCGTTTATAGTGTGGGTTTGCTAGTTTTTATATTTTCAAAAATGCTTAGTTTTAGTTTAGTTTTTATTAGTTTTAGTTTTAGTTTTGACGTCACGGACCGTGAGGCGTTAAGGTGCCGTAGCTGCCAGTTGGAGATAAACGGCCAGAGCGGAATAAATTGATCATACCAAGAGGCTTATATTGACAGGGACGAAAACGGAGGAAATTATATCTATAATTTCAGTTTGTTTTAGTTAGTTTTCTAAACACACAATATAGTTTCAGTAAGTTATTGTTTTTGTTTCGTCTTCGTTTTAATTTAGTTCAGTTAACGGAATTGTTTTTTCAATTTTAGTATTCGTTATTTCGTTCGTTTTCGTGAACGATAATAACTCTGGTCCTGATATATGTGGCTGCCAATGATTTGATGGCGCATATGTGTGTGTGTATGTATGTACACACACACACACACACACACACACACACACACACACACACACACACACACACACACACACACACACACACACACACACACACACACACACACACACACACACACACACACACACACACACACACACACACACACACACAGCTCTCCAGAAAACTGTCGTATCCAATCAGTCAGTCCTCAGACCATGTTCTTGACAGAATGAACGGATATTTCTCCGTATTGATCCATTCGATCTGCTGAGTCATCTCTTGGACACACTTTTCTCACCTTGCCGAGTAACTCCTGCTCTGCAATGTTCTTCATATACACTTCCCTACAAAAGAGCAGAAAAGTATACAGTGAGCTATTTTCTTGAAGCGTTTTCAGTAAAGGTGTCAGCATATGTTTCCGACAGCTTTCTGTGTGCTGCTTGAAAGAATAAAGGAGCAACAGTGCGACTGACGGGGCGGTAATAAGAGCTTCCTAAAGAAAAAAAAAGGGTATTCATGTTGTGAGCAGCTGCCTGGCCTGCCACGGCAAGTTCACCTGATGGTCTTCTTCCTCTCCTGGGGATCAGAGGACACGTAGGCCTTCATCTCTTCAGCTGCCCGCTGCATTTGCATCTCAATGATCTGTGGGTGACAGATATGCAAAGATCAAGTTTATGGCTGGAGTGGGTGTTTATGGAGGTCCAATTCACTTTTAAAATGATCGCACTGCGGGTAATATCACAAATGTTTCCTCTTGCTTAGTTTGTTGGTCAGACAATAGAGAGCAATAACCCCATTACACACCTCTGACATCGAGTTGACAAAGTGGTATCGGTTTTCCTTTTGTGCCATCTCCTCTCTCAGTTCTCTCACCTCCTTTAAATAAAAAATGTGAAGACATGGACATATTGCATCACTATTGGAAAAAAATCATACAACACAATGCATGAATATATATATAAATTAAATATAGTACTATGAAAGTCAGGTAATAACAAAAGTTATACCTGCTCCAATTTAGATCTGTTGCTCTCCAAACCAGCAGCACAACTTTCATATTGTGCCTTTTTCTCCTCATACTCTTGATTTAGCTCCTGTCATAAAGGTAATCCCAGCATCAGAAAAGAACATAAGAACATCATAACACAGAACACCATAGAAGAATTGACACAGTCACATGGAGTAGTATCCTTTCATGCCAGCATATTATCGCAGCTGGCGCTTTAGCACTTTAACTTAAAACAGGCTGTTACAAAGTCTATTTATGTCTTCCTGTTGCAGCTCTTTATTAGCAGACATTACCCAGTAAGATGGAAGAGCGATTCTGGGAACACATGTAGGAAAATGTAATCCTCTGCTCCAGCACAGCGATGTGTGGGGCTTTCCCACTGTGTATTTTATTTATGGACTATGTGAATTATTCCTAATGGACTTTGTTAAAGACGACACACAATACAAGTTAAGTCACTACTTGTTTGCAGTCACACACTTCCCAACATTTGTTTGAACATTTCTGACTGATTCCCATTTTTATTGCATTTTTCTTCCTTGGCGTGAAATATAATTTTACACTTTTTCAATCGATATTAATTAGCTGGAGCTCAACTCTGTCATTCTTCTCATATTACACATGAGCTCCTCTAATCTGGTGGACCGCGGACACCGTACCTCCCGGCTCTGTCTCAGTGACCTCAGCTCTTTGATTATCGGCGCAAGAGCCGTCTTCTTATCCGCTATTGTTGAGTTCAGCTTCTTCACCTGCAAAGGCAAGTCGGAACAATACAAAGGGCATTACAACTGAGAAAAGGGTCAATCTCAAAATAAGCACAACATAAGCGAAGCCTTCACATAATACAGCAAGTAATGTGACATCTTTTCACACCCGTGAGGTGCAAACTGACAAATCTTGACATTTCTCACAGAGCCAGAATGAAAAATGAAACAGTGTTGTGGAAGTTTTTACTGAAATATTAAAACTAAGCTTTGTTTCAGGTTGTTTCCACCAACATGTAAGTCGCTTTGGATAAAAGCTTCTGCTAAATGACAGCAATAGTAATAGTAATAATAATAATAGTTTCAGTCTCGAGACGTCTGAGGCCGAGGCGTATAGGTTTTATCTGCAGTTTGCAGGATGTGTAAGCTGTGAATCAATTCATTCAATGCACTTTGGACAGATTATCAAATTATCAGCTTCCCTCTGGAACTTGATAGAAAAGGATATCTGTGTGGTGAATAATATTTAAATGCATTATGTATTCGTTTTTATCAATATCAACAGGGATCAATGATTTCAAATTAATAAAAAGCTCCTGGGACCCTGCAGAGCACCAAGCTCATGCTTGCCCTGATGTGACAAGTCAAAAAGAAGATATGTGCTGTATTTGCAAACATCTCTCTAATACATTCATAATTATTCACTTTACACAGTTAGCCACAAGGGTTTTAAGAGTAAAAAAAACAGACTTTTTGGGTGATTCTCTACTCCCCCAAGTCCCCATGAAGTCACCATTTCAGACATGTCGTCCAGAGTGCGACCCTTCTTCTCGTCGAGCTCAGTCTTGATGGCAGACACCCTCTCCAGCTCATCCTGAGTGTCACTGTAGCCAGATATGCCCTTCTCAGCCTCCAACGTTTGCTTTAAGACACAGCAGAGAGTCTTTTATTTTACAAAATCATTCTTACAAAAAATGACTAATTCATCTTATTCCATGTTTCTTTTTGCCTTATAGTCTTCGATTGTTGTACACTTTCCAATTAAATGTAAAATTCAGAGTAAAGTAAAACTATGTTACGAAGATCACAACTCATTAAATTTAATCTGAGATAAGCCCCTTTTAAAGGGAGAGGACATGCTGATGGCGAGACATGTGAACAGAAAGGAAAGTGTCATTGCGTCTACAAATCCTGGGCTTGGATAGAGACAGAACGAATAGCAGATGCTGCCATCAGAAATAGCAGCTTAGCCTGCGCCAGACAGCCCATCAACAAGTCAGGTGATCGGACCACACAAAGGTGTGAAGCCATTTCCAGGAATCTTATATCACCTCTGTGTTAAAACGGACAGTGAATGGAGAGATCAAGACAAAACAGCACATGTGGAACGCTAGTTTGGCTGCAGAGGGGGAGGTGGGTTGGACGGTTGTGGGGGGAAGAAAACAAAAAAAAAACAGTCCAATAGAAGCAGCAAGAGCAGCTGGAAATAGTTTTCCCATCAAAAAACAAAAGCAAGAAGAAGATTACCAGTTACCAGTTTCTGCTGGATGATCTTGTGTTTCTGCTTGAGAATCTCCTCTGTCCGTTGCAGGACACCATATTCTCCTCTCAGCTCTGCAATTTCCTGGCGTTTCTTCTTGTATACTGTTCCCTTGCTGCGCAGTTTCAACACCAAACGTTTCATCTATAAGAATGAAAGAAACAGAATTTAACACAACCCTCATGTGAAAAGAGGACTTGATGTTGTATAGGGACATAAACACGTAAAGGTTCTGTCACCTGTATTAGTAGATTTGGACACGTTTGGTTCATGTGAAAATTGCAAGCAACCCTTTAATTGGATATAAACTACAATTATATGAAAGCTTGATTATAGTAGCTTCTAGGGCTGTGCGATTAATCGATTTTAAATTTAAATCGGATTTATTAATCAAGACGATGTTAAAAAAAGGAAAATCGGAAAATTGATTTTCCTTTTTTGCAGCTGGCTGCATTACAGACAGAGCTCTTCTAGTCATCTTTGTTCGGTCAAGAAAATTGTAAATGTTGTCACTTTACTAAACTCAAGGAGGATTTACAGTATCTTTCAATTGCACTTCATTCCAAATAGGGACATTTGTTTGCTATTTTTCTTTAAAAATAAAGATAAAATATTTGAAACAATTTATTCCATTGTCTTTTGTAGTTTTACCAAAAAAAAAAATCGAAAATCGGGTTTTCAGAGAAAAAAAAAAAAAAACTGGATTTTATTTTTGTCCAAAATCGCCCAGCCCTAGTAGCTTCTGCTGTACATTTTAAAATTTTATTCGGAAAATGTAACTAATGGCATTGATGCAGTCTTAATTTGAAGTCTTGTTACCCAGCGCAGCAGAGATACTGTGAAATGAAGCGTGAGAAGACAATGGGCTGACACAGGGGACGAAGGGGATTAGACAACACCAGCACGGGGGCCTGGCGGCCCATGGCATGATCTCAGACCCTCACTTGATCCTTTGTGAGATTCACATCCATCCGTGTACAGCAATCAGCCTCTTCTAACAAAATAACTGCTTTGAGTGGATTTTCAGTTGTTCAGTCACTGCCCACCCTGACTGTTTTGCCGAGAGGTATTCTAACTCCTCCACAATGAAGAGCAGCTATAAATGAACATGGGCACGGGAGAACAGCCCCAGAAATCACTAAATGTACTTCCTGTCCTCAAGGGATCAATGAAGGCTGATGCATGAGTGAGTGAGTGAGTGAGTGAGTGAGTGAGTGAGTGAGTGAGTGAGTGAGTGAGTGAGTGAGTGAGTGAGTGAGTGAGTGAGTGAGTGAGTGAGTGAGTGAGTGAGTGAGTGAGTGAGTGAGTGAGTGAGTGAGTGAGTGAGTGAGTGAGTGAGTGAGTGAGTATGCAAATGTATTCTTTGTGTATTTTGGGACATCCAGGACGGACATGTTGGAGAGAATAATGAGCAGAGAAGAATAATACTGCACAGTGCTCCTGACTGTGTCCCTGGATCAACTGCTGGTAAAGTGGATGCAGGATCAGACGCTCACACTGACACACAGTGAATTAACACAACAAAAACACTAAACTACACAGTACAGCAATGTCAAAGGAAGAGCAACAGATGCCTCATTTAATGCGTGTGGGATGCAAAGTAGGAAAGTGGATATACAACATAAGAAGGTCACATTATCGAACGACAGGAAACTTTCATAATATCTGCAACGGTGGCTATACGAGGGTAAAACTACATTTAACCAAATGATGAGGCCGGTTTAAAGTTGTTTCATGTTCCCGACCGACCAATGACGAGCAGACGCATTCTTCCCCCTCACAGAGATCCTGCAGTTGCTGTGTGGCATGTGATGACACATAATCGTCAGAATGGAAAATACCTCTGATAAAGTGATCATCTCCACCGTGGCTGATAGCCCAAAACTACGCAGGACTCTGATAAGCTGAGTTGGACAAAACATTTTCCACTAACTTCATTCATGTTAAGTCTCAAGGGCCTCTTTGTGTCGACAAACAACTCCCTCTCATAATTCAAATCAGACTCAAAGGGTCTAAATTTAATAGTCATGTACTGTCATAATTGTAAAACTTGGGTAGTGGTTGTTGGACACGTGAACTTCTGTGGTATTGTTAGTCCTTAAAAATAGGAACCACATTTTCCACAACATTTGATAACATTTCTTCCTGTCACAACAGTTTTGCTGCTTCTTCCCCAGTTCACGGTTTAAACGATTGTTTTCTTTGCTCATCCTGTGGAGAATAAACATGTTGGACGTTATTTTTCCACTGATATTTCACTTCTTCTATCCTTTGCCAGAAATAACAAAAGTGTTAGTTTTCTTTGTTCTATTCAAAAATAAAGCGCCCATTTAGCTTTGCGCCGTGCAACAGTCCGAATCTTTACAGAAAATTTACTAAATGGATTGCAGAGGTCTGAAAAACGCTGTGCATAGTCTGTTTGCCATTGGCCCAGCTTGTTTCAGAAGCAGAATGACCATGCTGCCTCTGCAGTAGACAGCTTTTATCTCACACACGTCAAATCAAACAATAAAAATTCTTATCCACACTGTTTATATGATCATAGCTGTACCCCAATTCATCTGCACCTGCAGATAATACACTCACTCAGATACTCACTCACTCACACACTCAGATAATACACTCAGCGCTCGAAACTAAACTTTATGTATGAGCTAGAAACGGCTCTTGGCTTTACTTTTGTGCAACATGATGGTTCCAGTTCTCATCCCCTTGTCAAGAGTTCAGTTGTGCGTGTCCACGTGACATTGCAGTGGAGACCCATTCTGCCTCTGAAAGACAGTGGGCGGGGGTTAATCTTCGTTATGACATATAATCAAAGAGAAATGTTTCCCCTCCCCAGGTCTGCATATGTCCACCTGACTTGAATTTGAGGATTGAAAACAGAAAAGATGAAGAAAAAAGGTCTACTTTCAGGAAGTTTGTCCAGTGCAGTTCCTTGTTCTGGATATCCTCTCTTTTGTGTTCTATTTATAGCTTACATGGGAATGTAAGGGAGAGTGGGGAAAAGGGATAAGTAACATTATACAGTCAGCCGGGCTGTGTTTGGATAAGAGCAGAAATAGCCTCTTGAGTTTTATGTAGTTTGTTAATCTTTTAGAGTGCCTTTGGATAAAGGTGGAGTTTGCAGGGGACAATACTTGTAAAATTTAAGACAAAAGGAAAGGATCATTCTTAACGTCTTTTCCTCCTGTAGTTGCTCACAGTACCATTCTTGGAGCTCCTGCTAATAGGATAAAAGCAGCTTCAAAGACATTCAGAAATGGTTAATATTTAATGTCTCAGCCCTTGCAGCTGTGACCAACAGTGTACCTCATCACCCCGGATGACTTCTTCTCCATATGAAGCCTGTGACTGGTTGTTCTTCTGATTCATCTCCCTCTGTGCAGCGGCCAGCTCCTCCCTCGCTTCCTGAAGCTCCTCTGCCTTGGACTCCTTCTTTCGAGCGATAATGGAGGCCTAAAAGAGGCATGTTGCATTAGATAAACAAACATGAGAGAACGATTTTTGCAGAATGACTTTTAACCCATCATGGGAGACTGACTGCAATTCAGCTAACTGGCAGATGATTTAATGATGGGAAAAAAGTACTAAGTAAGTTAAAAATAAATAAATAAAAAGAGTCAGAACACTGAGAATAGACAAAAATAAATTGCAAATATTTTCATATTCATCAAGAAAGTTACAGCTATTACATCACTTTTGTGGAAAAATGTTTTTAATCGAAAAAAGTTAATTTTATTAGAGACAAAACAGAAAAATGATGAAAGACATTCAAGGGTAAATAAGTCAGCACCTGTTGCCTGTAAAGGGTCAGTTTGTCATCTATGGGGTCATTCCTCATCATCCTCTTTTCAATCAGCTGGTTTATCTGAGCGTCGGCCTCTTTAATCTGTGACAGGGTAAATCAAAGGACATTCACCGTTGAGCACACCAAAACCTGTCTGAGGGTATGCAGGGTATCCGTCCTTGGTCCTGACCTTATTCTCCAGCTCTTGGAGATCGGCCTGGCCCATTGCAGGCTCTGATGCTACTTTCTGCAGGTATTGCACTGAACGCCTCATGCCCTCCAGCTCCTTGGGGAGTTTTTTGGTCACCATGTAGGAGTTGATCTTGATCTCCTCCTCCAATCTCTTCATTAGACCTGAAACAGGCAGGGCTTTTAGCAATCTGACTTTCTTATGTTGGAAAGAACTTTGAGAAGATAGGTACCTCTGATTTCAAAACCACTTACTGCATCCTCACATACAGGGGCATGTATAGCATGTAATGCATACTGGGAATGAAGACACTATCAATAACATGAGAAAAATTACTGATACTGACAATGTCAACTAGTATTTCCTAGTTTTTTTGGAGTGCACATGCAGGGCTTCTGCAAGGCACTTCAACCTGCGTCTGCACTGTACATGTGCTTTCAGAAACTGTAAATGTGCAAATCTCTCCCAAGGCTGAAGAAACCAGTTCCAGAGAACAAAAGTGGACCATTACAACATGAGATAAGCTTTATTATAGCTCATGAAAGGTCAGAATAATTATAGCGTTTTGACATATGAATGTGTGCCCACTCCCACGCCATCATGGAGCCATTGAACTTCCTATCCAGCTGTGGGCTGCAGAGGCAGGAGCCATACAGGAATACTCACTCTCTGGATTAGCATCTGCTGCTGATTGTTGCAAATCCTTCAGCTGCTGCTGTAATCTCAGCAGTCTCTGCTCTGCCTGAAACAGCTGAGCATTCAAAACATAATTACGAACATGGGCAGCATGGAGAAATTCAAATTAATCACACGGACTACAGGTTGCAACTACTATCAAACTCCTGTTTTTCTACATTAATAGGTCAATTTGCATTATGAATGCTGTCTGGCATGTTTTTGCAGAGCTCGAGGTTATATCTTAAGAATTTCATCTAAATGTATTAATATCAAGGACAAAAACAAACATTTAACATGGAGAGGTTACATTTTACAGTTTTATCTTAAAGAAAACGTATATATTAAGTGTAATTGCTTCCAGTTTCTGATGCAGTAAACAAACACAGGACACCATTTAGTCTTTTTCTTTACAAAGCAACAGAGGTGTCAAAAGTATCCACATTCATTACTCAGGTAGAAGTATAGATACTAGAGTTTAAAAATACTCCTGTAGAAGTTGAAGTATCAACTCAAGTTTTTTACTCAAGTAAAAGTATAAAAGTACTGGTTTCAAAACGACTTAAAGTATAAAAGTAAAAGTAATGTAAGGGGGAAAGAAGCCATTAAGGACAAAAGCCATTGAAAAAGAATGCATCTTAGTATAATGCAAATATATTAAAGAACCATATATGTGTACTATTGAGCATTAACATGTGTTTCAGAGAGCAAAAGATATGATGACTAGCTGCTTATAAGTATTGTAATGGTGCAAAAAGTCAAACTTCAGAGGCATGTTATCATTTATCCTAATGTTTATTGGAATGTACATCCAAGTTTAGTTGCAGGAATCTGAGGGAACGGATGTAAGAACAAAACTGGACAAGAACATCTGAGCCACAACCACAACCCAATTCACTCTATCCGGATGGCGCAATTTAACTGGATAGTTTTTTTTTTTAAAGGCCAAAATGAAATAGAGTAACAAGGCTGTTTTTAAAATGTAAGGAGTAAAAAGTACAGATAATTACGTGAAAATGTAAGGAGTAAAAGTAAAAAGTCATCTGAAAAATAATTACCCCAGTGAAGTATAGATAACCAAAATTTCTACTTAAGTAAGGTAACCAAGTATTTGTACTTCGTTACTTGACACCTCTGCAAAGCAAGAACTATGTTGTTATTCACCTGCACCGTTGTGTCCTTCTAAAATGTGGTAACATGAATAATCAATAAATAGTAATCAAATGCATTTACCTGGTTTTTCTGTTCTTGCTTCTGGTGAGTCAGTGACTCCTCTCTCTCCTTCTCCACTCGCAGACGTCTGGCCTGTTCCAGCATCCGCTGATGGTTGGACACCGGCTCCACCTAGTGGATCGACGAGTTCACATGACAGTGACTTGATGGCATCAATGTACCACACGGTCAGTAAAAATAACCAAGCAACTCTGAAGGAGTCAAGTTTCCACTTTTGACAGGGCCTATAAATGAGACCTGATAAATCGACACCTCATAACTTCTCGGCCTCGTTACGACAGCCTTGAAGCCTGTCAGATGCCTGTCAGGTCTTATAGAGGAAGTGATAATGTAGGTCTAAGCTCATGTTTTCATTCCAGGAAATCCCATCACCTTCCAGGCATTAGAAGAGCGATCAGTTGGCTTACCTTCTTCTTCAGCCTCTCCACACGTTTGATTAGTTGATCTTTCTCTTCCTCCATGGCGCTAATGTCCTGTTTTTGCAAATAAAAAAATACATTTTTAGGCATTTAAGGATTTATTATGATTTTATTCACAGAGAATGAAAAAAAAAAACAACGTAATTTATCACTTAGAACTGAAAATATATTTGAGCTATACTACAGTCTTTTCCTGAGCACAACTTGACATCATTAATTTAAAAGTGACCATAAAGTAACTGTTATTTTTTTACCCTTCTGATTTCTGAGGTAGAGAGGCCTGAAGTCCTTAACTGCTCACATTCCTTATGATATGTCTTAAATTCTTCCACCAGCTCTTCATACT
The DNA here is from genome assembly GCF_033807715.1 of Cololabis saira. Taxonomy (NCBI): domain Eukaryota; kingdom Metazoa; phylum Chordata; class Actinopteri; order Beloniformes; family Belonidae; genus Cololabis; species Cololabis saira. The sequence continues at coordinate 11,179,988 of NC_084595.1, read as the reverse complement.
GTGAACACACAACAGAAATTGATTATTGGCAGCTCCAGCAATTAAATACATAAAATTTTTTGTCTTCATTTGTTGATATATATCTATTCCTGTGTTTCAGACCTGCATCACATTCCGGAAAAGGTTTTACATATGACATTTTGGCCAAGTAATGAGGTATTAAACAAAACAAAAATGAGTTGTTGTTTCCAACAAGGGATGTGAAAAGCTGATTGAAATGATGATTTGGCACGAAAACAGAAACAATGAAAGGCTGAGTTTCTGGGTTGCAAAGATAAGTGGAAAATTGGCAATGTGTCAAGATACTCGGGAGAAAAATGATAGACATGTTTGAAATCACTGTTCATAATTCTCCTTCTACAGTACATAATATGCTTAATAACTATTCAAGAATGTGGAGGAATTTCAAAACACAGTAGGGCAAAGGTGCAAGACTAAGCTGGAAACCCATGACCGCTGATCCTTCACACAGCACTATAACAAGATGATGATTTTACTTCTATTATAGTAACAAACCTGATGATATGTGTCATTGGTGATGTCATCCTGCAAAAAATCTGTAGGTATCTCAAGCTTAACGAGGAACTGGGCTAAGTAAGCCCTCTTCCTGAGCTCAGGGAGCCTCTGCAGCAGCCAGTTCAGAATGGGGTGAACCACAGGTTTGCTAGCAGTCACCAGACCTTGTCTAAAGCTGCTCCTGCAAACAATAAGAAGGGGAGAGATTTTACAGAAATCCATCAGATTATGACCATGGGCACAATTCTGCTCAAAATCATAATCAGGCTCAGACGAGTGAGAGCATATTATGAAAATATGGTTAAAACTTTTCACAACATTTTAAAAATAAGGTCCTATAATATCTTTTACAGATTTTAATGGCAGAGAGAATACCACTTTTTGGTCAAAAGTGATCACTTTTATAGTCAAATGAAAGGGGATGAATGATAATTATACTGTACTGCCAGCCTTTTTTAGTATTTCATAAAATTAGGTAAATACAACCCAAGATGAACAACAACATGCAACTTTTTTCACAGTGCCAATATTTATTTGACATAAATGAAAGCAAACATATGGACAATAGTAAGTACCCTCTTACTGCTTCCATAGGAGGGGAGGTTGCAGGCAGGTGTTGCTAATCACCAGCCTTTGATGAAATTATAATCAACAGCAATGCAGAAATCTATAAAAGCAGGCATGTCAGCAGTTTGCTGGTCTGGAGCATTCAGGTTTGTGTTAACACATAGCAAGAGTGAAAAACAGTCTTTGAAAAACTGTCATTTGGAGTTGTTTTCCAGCCAGAGGACTTTGGTGTCTAGTGGATGGCTGAAAAATAAAATAACCAAGGTTTTAAATTGGCCTAGTCAGTCCCGTGTACAAAATCCTGTGGTGGGATCTTAAGGTAGCTGTGTTTAAGACCCAATGACCTTCTGCTTTGTGGCGTGGATCCTCATTTAGAGCCTACAAACTGTTTGATTTGTGTGCTATTGCACTATGGAAGCTGCAAGTTACAGAGACTCTAGTCCAGTAGACGCTGTAGGATTGTTTATGTTGATATTAGGGGATTAAAAAGTTTGTGTCAGGGTTTCAAAGAAGGTTGAACCATTGGGGACAAGTTACAGTCTTTGAAAAACCGTCATTTGGAGTTGTTTTCCGGCCAGAGGACTTTGGTGCCTAGTAGTCACTTATTGCATCATGATGTCGTCAGTATTATGGAGTATTCCAAAGTCAAATCAGAATCAGGTTTATTGGCCAAGTTTGAACATGCCACACTGGGAATTTGACTCTGGTTGTTTCGCTTGCTGTAAAGTAAATAGACAAATGGCTCTTATTAACATATATACAATTTTGAAATGTGCAGCAGTATGAGGTAGACATGATTATTGAAAGGTGCATTGTTACAGCAAATGATTTAGACTATTTCACGATTTACTATTATTATTATTATTATTATTATTATTATTTTATTATTATTATTATTATTATTATACTAATATCTTGGGAACAGGGGAGAACTTGCAGCTACTTTTGGACTTGATGACCTCAGAAATGAACAAAATAAAAAAATGGTTTGACCAAAATAAATTATCATTAAACACAAGTAAGACCAAATTCATGGTATTTGGAAATTACAAATCAAACAGTCAAATTCAAATTCAAATAGATGGAGTCCAAATAGAAAGAGTTAATAAAATAAAATTCTTGGGTGTAATCATTGAAGAAAAGATTAGCTGGAAGCCTCACATCAAATATGTTCAAACCAAACTGTCAAGAAGTATCTCGGTTTTAGCAAAGGCAAAACATTTCTTGAACTATAAAGCACTATTCATCCTATACAAGTCACTGGTTTTACCGTATTTAAATTACTGTTCGGAGGTCTGGGGGAACACATACAGAGGCTCACTTCAACCCTTGTGCATACTGCAGAAGTTTCAAAGTTTATTTAGACGGGACAATGCATATTAATTAACACTACATTAAGCAGTGTAAATACACCGGATTTAGCAGAAATGCTAGTTTCCACCCGCAGTCCCCACAAACAACCAGACACACTCACACCTACGGGCAATTTAGAATGATCAATTTACCTAGCAAAGAGCAATGAGAATTATACACAACATAGGTTGCCGGGATCACACTAATCAATTATTTCTACAATCCAAATCACTCAAATTTCTGGATATTGTCAGTTTCAATACAGCACAACTAATGTTCAAAGAAAAGAATAATTCATTACCGGGACATTTACAGGGGATATTTTTTGAAAGAGAGTAAGGCTACCACCTCAGGGGTCAGTTTAATTCTAAAGTTCTCAACAGACGCACAAACACTGAAAAGCTTCTGTATGTCGACCTGCGGATGAAACTGTGGAACAGCCTGAGCATGGAGCTAAAACAAAGTCAAAAACATTATCACAATTTAAAAAAAGATACAAAGAAACATTCTATTCAAAATACAGATGCAAATAAACATGTAGATATGAACATGTATTAATATATGTAGATATATAGATGTATATTATGGATATAGATATGTTATATGTAGGTATGTGTATGGATATATTGAGTTGCATTATACATACAGTATTTGTGTATCTATATCTCTATTAATTTATACTGATTTATAGTTATATGTAGATATGTCGATATTTAGATTTATAGTAATTTTTATGTATATAATTGGAGGTAAATATATGAACCAGTGTATATATAGCATGTCTACTCTTATATAGTTATTCAAGTATATTGTTATACCATTGCTGTTTATTGTTCTCTATTATATTGTTGTATTATAGTAAAGTAATGATAATGTAATACCATGCATTATAATTATTTCTATTAGTACAGACATACATAGTAGCACAACTAAATGCTGGGCGTTTGTTTTGTTTTCTTTTGTTTGCCTTGAATTGCTTTGATTTTGACTATATTTATATATACATATAATTGAGTATTATATCACTGTATTGAACAGTTATTGAAACTCGTCTTGTTATATGTAAGAATGTTAGATGTAAGAATGTATGTAAGATTCAGGGGTAGGACTCGATATGTGGTTACTTCATTCCTACTCCATTTCGATCATGTTGGTGGATCCGTGAAGTGCTGTACATACATACATACATACATATTTTATTGTCCCCCAGAGGGTAAATTCGCTGTACAGGGGGGGATAAACCCAAGAAACATAGAACATAAAAGGCACAAAAACACAGAGCAGGATGTAGTGTGGAGAGTGGGGAGTGGAGTTCACAGCTGTTCATTTTTTGAGTTTTAAATTAAGTTGGGTGATGGCGTGAGTTATAAAAGAATTTTTCAGTCTGTTAAATTTGGTTCTGGGCAATCTGAATCTCCTGCCAGAGTGGCCAATGGCCTAGTCAGAGTCCAGTGTACAAAATGCTGTGGGTAGCTGTGTTTTAGTTACCTGTAGACCTGAGGTCTGCTCCAACTGTCAGCTCCTTTAAATCAGGGCAAAAAAATTACTTTTTACTGAAGCGTACTCTTAATTTAAATACTTACCTGCTGTACTCTACTGCCCTTACTTTTTAACAATTTGTGTTTTTTAATATTTTACCTCTTTTTCTTATCATTTTATTTCATTGCATTTGTTATTTACTGTTTAATTGTGTCTTGCCACTTTTAATGTTGATGTAAAGCACTTTGTGTTAAATTGTGCTATACAAATAAACTTGCCTTGCCTTAAGATCCAATAACCTTAAAGAACTGAAACAATGTTGTAATCAATGCACCAAAATTCAGTCACAATGTGTGAGAGAGGTTATTGCTGCAGATTTACAAGAACTAAACCATATTTCCAACACAGCAGATAATAACAGTTGCATCACCCACTAAACAGGGGGGGCATCAAGTGAAGCATACTTACACATCAGAGAGGTTGGCAGGAGGTTTGTATTTCAGCACACCAAGAAGAGAAAATATCCTCTTTACAGTTTGTTCAGGCATTTCTTCACGAATGTCCGTGGCTTGCTAAAAACAAGAGTTGCGGTCACAGATGAAATCATAAACACATCATCATCATCACAACAACACATATATATATATGTGTATGTATATATATATATATATATATATATATATATATATATATATATATATATACATACATGTTGTATATGTATATTATTTATAATTGCTCTGGTATATCATTTATTTATAAAGCTCAGGTATAATATTTATTATGCTCAAGTATATTTATATTTATAATGCTGAGGTATAATATTGCAATGAAGTGCTGTACTATTTTCATAAGGTAATAACAGGTACAGGACTGTCTCAGAAAATTAGAATATTGTGATAAAGTTCTTTATTTTCTGTAATGCAATTAAAATCAAAAATGACATACATTCTGGATTCATTACAAATCAACTGAAATATTGCAAGCCTTTTATTATTTTAATATTGCTGATTACGGCTTACAGTTTAAGATTAAGATTCCCAGAATATTTAAATTTTTTGAGATAGGATATTTGAGTTTTCTTAAGCTGTAAGCCATGATCAGCAATATTTAAATAATAAAAAGGTTTGCAATATTTCAGTTGATTTGTAATGAATCCAGAATGTATGACATTTTTGCATTACAGAAAATAAAGGACTTTATCACAATATTCTAATTTTCTGAGACAGTCCTGTATATTTTTTTTTGATAAAGTGGTAAAGCTTGCCGTTATATTTTTTTCTTATTTTTATTTTCAAGCAAAATTGAAATAGAAACACGGGGTTGGACCTCATAAGTTTTTTACTTCCTCCTACTCCTTTTTGGGCATGAAGGTTTATTTCCCTTTGATTTTGTTTAATGACTGTTTATTTATATTGTTATACTGTTTTTTTTAATGTATGCTAGAAATAAAGATTTCAATCAATCAATCAATCAATCAATCAATCAATCAATCAATCAATCAATCAATCAATCAATCAATCATCACAACAAATAGACTCAAAAACACCTATTATCCCTGGGCCATTAGATTGTTAAATAATACACAACATAGCATAACATAGCCAGTACTGGAGTTGAGGGGGGATGAGGGGGGATGGCATCCCCCCCTGAAATAAAAACGGTCAAAATCATCCCCCCTGTAAAACTGCCATCCCTCCTTTCCATCCCTTATGTCATTTCATCAATGAATGTGGTTTTACTGCTATTTCAACATTTAGCGTCATCACCAGAAAAATCACACCAGAAAAATAACTTATTTGACAATTTTCAGCTGTTTCAAGTAAATTTTCACTTGAAATAAGTAGGAAAATCTGCCAGTGGGACAAGATTTATCTTCTTATTACAAGCAAAAATAATAAGACAAATATTCTTGTTAAGATTTTGAGTTTTTGCAGTGCTCAATTTTACTTATCCTGTGAAGGACAGAGCCATATTGATAAGTTCAGAAAAGTGTTTTTTATTGTTGTGTTTTGATGTATTTGATGTAAGTCCAGTGGATATTTAAAGCTTACAGAAGGCTGCATTTAACTGCTGCTATGTCATTCCTGCAGTATTTCTGCAGGTGTTTTGGTCAGTGCTATTATTTGTAATATATTATATTATTTGTAATCAGCACAAATTATCTGTCCCCATATGATAAAATCCACCATCCCCCCTGATTTTTTTTTACAACTCGAGTACTGAACATAGCATAACATAACAGAACAGGTGTATTTTCTGAACGATGTGGGAGTGATGAATGGGTCAGTTTGTTGCACTTTATCCATTCATTGTTTTTATTGCTTTTATGTTTTTATACTGTGCTTTTTATACTTATTTATTACCAGAGGTGGGTAGTAACGAGTTACATTTACTCTGTTACATTTACTTGAGTACGTTTTGGGAAATGTTGTACTTTTAGGAGTAGTTTTGAATCACTGTAGTTTTTACTTTTACTTGAGTAGATTTGTGAAGAAGAAACTGTTTTTCTTACTCCGCTACATTAGGCTACATTGAGCTCGTTACTTTTCTTTTATCCCTTTTATCCACGTACGCCTCAATCTCATGACATCACTGAGTGATTCTTTGGGAAAAATTTTGTTTTTGCATGTTTTGTCACATTTACACAGACTCAAACACACAGAGTTTATATGAGTTCATGGGCTTGTTCTAGTTCTGCCTGGTTAAAAAAGAAACGTACAAAGGCTTGAAATTTTGTGCTACTTGTGCTTAATTTATTTTTTTATTCTGTTATTATTTTATTTATTTTATTATTTAGTAAAGTACTTGAATTTACTTTAAGATTATTTTAATTTAAGGTATTTTTTATTAATTTTAATTTATTGTATTGATTTCATTTGCCTGAAGATGATTATTTTGTACTTTTGTCTGTTTGAATGGTTGTGTTAAAAAAAATAAATCAGACGTTACTCAACAGTTACTCAGTACTTGAGTAGTTTTTTCACCAAGTACTTTTTTACTTTTACTCAAGTAATTATTTGGATGACTACTTTTTACTTCTACTTGAGTCATATTATTCTGAAGTAACAGTACTTTTACTTGAGTACAATTTTTGGCTACTCTACCCACCTCTGTTTATTACTCTTATCTTGATTGCTTCCTTTGCACTTTGGTGGGAACATCCTAACCAATCTCATTGTAACCTGAGCACAATGACAATAAAGTGTATTCTATTCTATTCTATTCTATTCTATTCTAAAAGTCACAAGTGACAAGATACTGTAACTGTTTCTTTACCTTTGGGTCTACTTCGGCCAGGACGTCATTTAAGATCTGCAAAAGCTGCATCGGTTCCAGTGAGTCAAATGTGATGAGGTTGAAGTTTTTCTTGAACGGGTCCTTGTTTAGTTGTTCAACGATGAATTTTAACTGTTCGCTCATCTTGGAAAGATGTTGTTGCTCTTGCTGCGGTTATCCAGCTGAAGCTAACCTGAAAAAACTATCTATTACCATCCGTGAACACCTACAAATAACAAAAACACGTTTTCAGTGCCTAATCAGTTTTCCATGGTGCATTTTAAACATATTAGCTACACAGAAAAGAAAAGCCTGTTTTGCAGAGTCCCATGGAAACGGACAAGCGTCGTGGATTGGTTGCTAACAGGAAGTAGCTTCAGCGGCTACTTCAGGCCTATGGGATTTTACAAACCTTACAATTGGGCGAGGACAAAGTCTAAAATATACCAGTTACATCATCAAAAACACAATTTATTAATGTATTAAGTCTTAACTTGTATAGTACTTGGAAGATATCTCAGCTCAATCCAAGCAGTTGAAGAGTCAAGGCTGGTTCATTACTTGCCAATAAAATAAACGCACTTCGGGTTTGGATGACGATATGAAAAACTTTAAAAACCCAATAAACGTACAATGGTATATCTTTATTTCATTTAGTCTCCATGCTATTAGAAAACACAGGCAGTGGAAATTATTATACTCTAAATTATATTACGCCTGTGATAGTTGGTCCAGTAAAAGCGTAGTGTCCAGTGTGTACGTGAATGCATCTTTCTGATAGAATACACACTTTAAGCCGCTAGGTGGCGATATCTCCCCGAGGTTGGAGTCAATTAACTTTGGTAGGATTAAACCAAAAAGACTTTTCAGACGTCTATTCAATTTTGGGTGGGTGTATTTTTAGTCACGTTTGTATGCTTTGTTCATGTGTGTATTACAGTATAATTTTAGATAATTTTGCAGAGAACAATTGTTTACATGTCAGTGATTTGCTAGAGTAATTTCAGATCAAAATGTGTTAGAATCTTTAATCCACACAGTAGGTTGTTTTCTCTGAATTGTTTCCAAACTCTGAGCTAGAAATCTTCTCTTAATAGCATTTCCACGCTATAAAAAATAAATAAAAGGAGAATCATGAAACTTGTGCAATCTAATATTCACATTTATGTCATGGAAATGTCACTAAATTGATGCAAATTAATTTAAATTCCAGTATAAATAATTTAATCATACCATTTTATATATATATATATATATATATATATATATATATATATATATATATATATATATATATATATATATATATATATATATATATATATATATATATATATATATATATATATATATAAAGAATTAGTTTTCTTAATATAAATAACTAAAAGGAGGCAATATCATAGCAATATCTTCCAATTAAATGTTCTAAACTATTCTCCTGTCATGGAAATGTCACTAAATTGATGCAAATTCATTTAAATTCCAGTATAAATCATTTAATCATACCATTTCATATACATATATATATATATATATATATATAAAGAATTCGTTTTCTTAATATAAATAACTAAAAGGAGGCAATATCATAGCAATATCTTCCAATTAAATGTTCTAAACTATTCTCCTGTCATGGATTAATAATGCCATCATCATAATGTTAACTTCACACTTTTTGCAAGGACAAGTGTGCGGAGCATGAGGTGGATGGAAAAAGAAAAGATTAATTTGGCCGTCCATCCACAGGGTTGAACAAACATCAGCAACCAGCTGATTATTATGAGAAGGTTTCGCCTTTTCCATCCATCATCTGATCTGAAACACTTTGGAGACCATTATTATCGGACACACTATCCTCGTGGTCCAGAGCATCTTTTGTTTTTCTTCCCCCTATCTTCTTTAGACCACGTGCATGCTGTTTGTTAATCTTTTTTTTTTTTTTTTAAACATGCTCAGAAATATTGGCCTCAAACTTTTAAAAAACTCTGCTCTTTAAGCATTTTTCGCCCAGAAACGCTTGAGATGATCCTCGTGCTCGTGGGGCGTTTGGAGGATTAAATCTCCGTGAAGCGCCTCCCCTCTCTGAGACTGAAGGCTGGTTTATGGTTCCGCGTTACACCAACCCAGAGCCTACGGCGTAGAATACGCGGCGACGCGTACCGTACGCCGTATGCTCTGCGTCGATTTAACGCGGAACCATAATTCCGGCTAAACGGAGAGGCAAAACACCAGAGAGCTTCAGTCTGACACCAAACACGGAGGACAACAGATGATCCCCGAAGAGCAGCACGGAACAACAGGATCGACAACACGGACAAGGAACCAGAATAAGGATAATCGTAGGCTGTAATCCCTGGACTTTGTCAAAAGGGGGAGAAATACTGGAGAAGATAAGTGATCTTGCCTCTGCTGGATTTTTATTTTATGCTTGTGAGTAAAAACAGAAACAGACACCCCCCCTTTCTGCTTTGTGGCGTGGATCCTCATTTAGACCCTGCAAACTGTTTAATTTGTGTGCCATTGCACTATGGAAGCTGCAAGTTCCAGAGACTCTAGTCCAGTAGACGCTGTAGGATTGTTTATGTTGATATTAGGAGATTAAAAAGTTTGTGTCAGGGTTTAAAAAGATGGTTGAACCATTGGGGTTTGTGGAGGCATGGAGAGCCCAGTTCCCTCAATCTGACCCCCCTATTATGGAGTTGAGCTCATTGGGGGATATTGAGCAGGAGCTGGACAAATGCAAGTCCTCCATCAAGCACTTGGAGAAGGAGGTAAACAAGGAGCGCTTTCGGATGATCTACCTGCAGACCCTTCTGGCTAAAGAGAGGAAATCTTATGATGGACAGAGATGGGGGTTTAAAAAGACAGCCCAGGCAAACGATGGAGACCTGTCCAGTTCCCCGGGCAGCCGGGGGTCCCACACAGAGGAGGCGGCGGCTGAGGATCAGCAAAAGGCAGGGCCTGGCAAGATGACAAGAAGTAAACCCCGTCCAGAGGAAAAGGCGGACAGTTCCTTCCTGGTGAAACAAAAGGAAGGGGTTCCACCTGCGCGCCACGAGTCTGAGCCTCCTGATTTCCCAGTGGGTACAGGCTCGGTAGCAGCTCTGAGGTCAAACTTTGAACGCATCAGGAGAGCGAACTCTCACGCTGGTGATATCAAGGGGTTATCGGTGATGGGCGGCCAGGAGAAACCCTTTTACGTAAACATGGAGTACCACCACGACCGAGGACTGGTCAGGGTCAACGACAAGGAGGTTTCGGACAAGATCAGCACTCTGGGCTGTCAGGCCATGCAGATGGAGCGAAAGAGATCCTTGCATTCCCTCCCAGGGAACCTGTCGGCGGCCGCGGGGGACATCGGCAGGCCTGTTCACAGAGGCAGGTCGTCCGAAGGGAACTGCAGCTACAATGGGTCGTACGAAGACGCTGAGCCCAACGCACACTTCAGGTCCACTGGGGGGAAGTCTGAGAGGCCGCCGGCTGAGTGTCAGCCTTACACCAGTGTGTATGTTGGAGGAATGATGGCCGACGGGGACACTCGAATCATTCACATAAGGGACCACAGCGTAGAGGAGGACGCCCACCTGACCTGGCCGAGGCGCTCCTACTCCCCAGGGAGCTTCGACGATGTCGGGGGAGGCTACACACCGGACTGCAGCTCCAACGAGAACCTGACGTCCAGCGAGGAGGACTTCTCCTCCGGCCAGTCCAGCCACGTGTCTCCCAGCCCCACCACCTATCAGATGTTCCGGCAGAAAAGCCGCTCACCTTCGCAGCAGTCCTTTGACAGCGGGAGCCCCCCCACCCCTCTCCCGCAGAAAAGCCTCAAGCACCAGGGCGTGGGCCCCGAGACCTCCATCTTCGGGGCTCGTAAAATGGGCCAGATGTGGCCCAGCGATGGGGACTCCACCACATCCAGCAGGACTTCTCATAACAGTGTTCCAGGAGATCTTGGTAGGTCACTGCAACACACATGTTCTCTGGCTCTTTCTTCTTTAGGATTAAAAGCAGAAAAGTAGGTTTAAGCTAATTGATGGTGAAGTACTAAAAAGCACTTTTAAAGGCCAACTCTAATCACTAAAAGAGCCATGTTTGTGCTTTTCTTTTTTTTTTTTTTGACCTGGTATACTAAATCCATCTTAAAATGTTTAGTGAAATCTGGATTATTATTATTATGGACTTATTTTTCCTAACAGTTTCTTAACTATTTGTGGTTTTCTCAGTTTTCAGCTGATTTCATGAAGGGGAGCGAGTGGCCTACAAAAAAAGGAGGCCAGGTTTGATAAAAAATAATCTTCTGGCTTTGTTAATGAGAGCTTTATTTGCTCCTCTTTTCCAGTCCTCATCTTCATTGAGCACAGAGGGAAATTTAAGTCTTTCCTATGAGACGTGATAAGCCTCCATCAGGGGATGTGGATAGACGAGAACCCCACATACACGAATCCCAGACAGTGACTGCGTTTACATGCAGTCAAAATTCGGGTTATTGCTAATATTCCGGTTACTGAAACATTGGGAATATTCCGTTTACATGCGTGAGCAAACAGGGTTATCCCTGTATACATGCTAATTAATCATTCGGGATATCTCGATCAAACCAGCGACGCGCGGAGAACGTGATGACGCAATTAGCGTCATTTCCGCTTCTTCTTCCTGTATCCAAATTCAAAATGTGGCAGGGTGGAGAGGCGGCAGCCACTCAGGTGGATGGGACACAGGTGCGCGTGTCCCATCAACCTCTCCACCCTGCCACACAAAACAAATTCTGCTTTGCGCAACATTTCGCTCACCTTCTTGTAAATCTGGCTATCCCGGTACTTTCTACCGTCTACAAATGCCAAAATGTTCATATCCTTCATTACATTTATGTGATTAGTCTCCTCCTCACTCCAAAAGTCTGGCGTGGTCTTGCGTTTCGCCGTGTTTATAAGAACTTCCTGGACTCAAAAGACCAAGATTCCTTGCGAACAGAGCATGCGCAGAAAACAAATTCATGTTCCGTTTTATGGGGATATTCCGTTTGGTGTTTACATGAACGAATATTCGGGTTTTAAAAGGAGTAACCCAGGGGTTTTTAAAAACCGGAATATGAGCAAATTCGGGTTATTCAAAGGGGTTATTGGTGTTTACATGGCCGTGCAAATTCGGGTTATTGCCAATATTCAGGTTTTAAAAGGGTTATTGACTGCATGGAAACGCAGTCAGTGACTGCAACTAGAACTCTTGCTTCTCTTTGAGAAGTGTTTTTGTTACCCTTTCTTTTTTGTTGTTGGTTATAGAGAGGCCTGCTGCTGCCTCTGTTTCGGCCTCTTCTGCACTGAGCGTTGCGGCGCTCTGAGCGAGATGCTCTCACCGAGATGCCGGGTGCCCCCCGGGCCTCAGAGCCTCCGTCCAGCTCCGTCCACCCTGAGTGTTTTCGTGTCAGCACACATCAGCGTTCGTTGTTGTCCTTGGAGCCGAGTAATTAACTAAAGGGGGGGGGGGTTGTCTAGCGTGATAAATTTAGGGAGGCCCTTTCTTGTGGGAGGTGGGTTGGAAAAAGCCCTGACAATTCACTCAAAAAAAGAGGATCGACGGACTAAAAGTGTGTCGCGTAGTTTCCATCAAAACGCCTGCCATCCGCGTTTCCTGTTGTGATGTGCGAACACAATGGAAGTATCAGTCATTGAACACTAGTATTGACATGTTAACAATGTAAGAATGTCAAGTGGGATAAGGAGAGGGGTCTGGGTAACTCGCTGGTTCCAAGGACATAGGAGTTGGAGGCAGGGGAGTGTTTCACCGTTGTCACAAGAGTGACACGTAATGGGGCCAAATGCTCAGCCAAGAGGGATTGGGATACTGCTCACGCTGGAGGATCTGCCTCTTCCCTGACAATCTGTGTTTCCAATGAGGATCAGATAAAGTAGATGAGTAGAACAGTGCATTTTTGTCAAAAAAAATGATCCATCCCAAAGCTTTTTGATACAAAACATGTGAGAAGCAATCGGCATGAAGTGTGAGCTAGCGTGCTGGTCGAATGACGGAGAAGCTCAAATCCTTTCAATCTGGGCTGGGATCACTGCACTCAGCCATTTGTCACTCAGTACTGCAAGCTCACTCTCAGGATATGTATTTCATTTGTGATAGTATCTTGCATGGGAGGGGGGGTGCCTAAATCTTATTAAAGCTACATTAAAATCCTTCTGTGTTACACCGTTACCAACTTTGGGGGCTTGAGGAAGAAAGATTCAAGAAAAGTGGTCAAAGCCAATCAATCAAAGGCTTGGGAGGTCCTAACTTTCAATCAACGTATATCCTACATTTCCCACAATGCAACAGCCATCATATTTATCCTTTAATTTTCAAACCAGGCTTTCAATTTTAAATCTGTAGCCTTAAGCCTTATAATAATTATCCTGATGACATTGATATGACGATGACATGCAAAGAAAAAAAATTGTATGGAACGGTCCACTTGCTATCATTTTACAAAGCTGTCGTATTTTGCGCAGTGAGATATAGTTAGGAGACCCTGAGGTAAGTTTTTATCCAATTAGTTTCTCTGTTTTCTTTGGTCGAAGATGAAATTTCATGCTCAGATCACAGGCCGAGCGGTTCATCCTATGATCAGTCAACTGATGTTTGATGTGTAAAATCTATTGAGTTCCCTTTTGCAACGTCGCCTGTTCTGGCTGACACTCGCATCCTGAGGTTGTGTTTTTGTCCAGAGGTGACTTGTTGCTGTCATAATGGCACAGCTGCTTCATGTGGGTCTCACTTTGTGGATCACCAGAAGTCTGGCTTTCTTTTCAGATGTTGTTGTAAGACCATTAGTGTGCACGTTGCTCGGGCCAGCAGTCGCTTTGAGGCCCGTTTGCACAGTAAACTGCTCTTTGTTGTGGTTTGTGACTTTTAGGGTGTGCTTGGAAAGTTTTTGTTGGTTGTATTTATCATAAAGCCACTGTTGTATTCACTTAAATCTATTAAACCAGCCTAGTAAAGCAAACTTAATTTCAGCATTAAGACACTTTGTGCTCCACATTGCTATGCATTGAGCAATTATAATAAAAGTTCACATGATGCAAAGCACAGTCAGCAAATCAGTGGCTGCAGCTAAATCTTTTTTTTCCTTTACTGTAAAAAAATTGGTGCACCCTAGGGCTGTTCGATTAATCGATTTTAAATCGTAATCGCGATTATGTAATTAGAACAATGTTAAAACGTGAAAATCGTAAAATCGATTTTTCACTTTTTTTTTTTTTAACCTTGTCTGCACACATATTAATGATTGATACCATATTAATGATTGATGGAAATACCTCTCAATACCTGTGACAAGTGCCCCATCGGAGAGGCTCTTTAGTGTAGGAGGGGGCGTTGTAACATGCCACCGGTAGACCGGCTCGTGTTCCTTGCAAAAAACTTGCAAATGTGAATAGCAAATGTAATGACTGACATTACACACCTCTACCTCCTTCCTGGGTTGCATTATTATTTAGCATGCAAAGACCCAGTTTAGTTTAATTAGAAAATGTCTTGTTTTATTTAATTGGAAATATAACTTACTGTATGTTTGCAAGTGCTGATTTGCTGATTTTTTTTTTTCAGAGATAAAACTTTATATTTTATTATATTTTTTTAAACTTATTTTACAGAGTTTTGCACTTTATTCATTCATTTTTGGTTTAATAAGAGCAAAGTTTGCACTTAAAGCCCAATGGGGCAAATGTTCAATAAAAAAAAAATATTTGAAATAATTTCTTTGTCTTTTGTCAATTCACAAACTAATCGTAATCGAAAATCGGATTTTGAGAGAAAAAAAATCGAGATTTTATTTTTGGGCAAAATCGAACAGCCCTAGTGCACCCTGTTCTGAGATGTGTGAATTTTTTAGCCGACAGAATGGATGTGCTGCTGTTTTGTGTCTGGCACGATTGCAGAATGTCTCAGCTTTTGGAAAATGAATGACTTGCCATTAGCTGCCTTTCCTCACTCTGCCCAATCTATATGGACCGATCTGCTTCCTCTTAGTGAAAGGACCAATCTAAATCTGACTCATCTCAGCGGACAGTTTTCCTCTGAATAGAGGAATAAGTGTTGCCTCCTTTTTTTTCTGGTTAACTAGGCCAATTGTCAGTCCTGACTGCGAATAGAACTCCTGATGAGCTGTGGACATTTTAAGGAGGCCAACTCTCTGATGGGTTTGTTTTGCCATAATTAATTACCATCACGGCTCTGACATGCCTGCGGCTGAGGAGGGGTCTGGGCGTGGAGGTTCTCTCATGGTTAATGTATCACACTGCACTGAGATAAAGGTCAGCCAAAAGGGAATAATAAATCTCCCATTAGTTTAACCATAATCCCTGCAATAACCAGGAGATTGTCTTTTAGGATGCATTTTAAGCTGAGCCCGCCTCAGTCAGGATCTGACACAGATTCTGCACATAGGCAGGTCTGTCTCAGATGGAAGGGACATTAATAGAAAGTCCTTGTCTGAAAGGTGTCTGCCTGCATGAATGACCAGAAGTTGGGATTACTTGCTGCCTCAGCAGGAGTCGCGCCATTCCTTGTCAACCTTTCCAGTTACTCGTAGACTCATGAATGTTTGAGGTGCTTTGTGGAAGCCCACACAGGCCTATCATTGTACCTGGATATCAACATCTGAGGTTTGGTGGTCAAGGAAGTTAAAGAATTCAACCTCTCCCTTTCCCAGAGTAATTTTAAGCCCACTAGAGGAAGTGCTGGCAGCTCTAAAGGCAGCCAAGTTTCCCCTCAGTGTATATATGTGTGTGTGTTTGAAAGGAATACACCTGTTTTATTTTGCTGCGTACTGGGTGAAGTGCTCCAAAAACTGTCAGGCCATTAGTACACCAGGCCAGGCATCACCAGCTGCTCTCGCAGTAAAAGCCATGAATAGCCTTTGTGTTCCCGCCCGTTAGAAAATGGAACAAAAACACTTGCTAGAAAAACCGTGCAGCACCGTGTGACCCACTGTTCACTTACTAACGTGCATGTCTCCAGAGACGGAGCTTAATAAAACCAAATCTGTGGCGTGTTTATGAGCCTGTGAGCCTCTCCTGAGCTCCGAGGTCCTCCCTCGCGCCCGGCCCTGCAGCTCCCTGGACCTGCAGCCTCAGCTCCCCTCCCTGGTCCCACTCAAAGGGCCCTCTGTGCTGCTGGCTGGCAGACCAAGTGTTTATGGAATGTCTCAGCTGCTTGTGGGGTGTGGGGGGAAATGGCTAATGAAATGTTAAGTGCTGTATGAGTTCACCTCTCTCACAGTGGCCTGACCCGTGGCGCTTGTTGTGCCACCGGCCACAAGAGTTTGTTTTAGGCAAGAACTTTCTGTCCCAAAGTGGCTGAGGTAGTTCCAGGCTGGGATTTCTGTAACTTTAGCCCAATACAGCTCAGTCATTTTCTTTAATTAGAGCAAATCTTGTGGGTAAACACCCATTTTTTTCCCCCTTCAACACACCTACAATTTGTAATACAAGCTCTCCAACAGAGGTGTCAAGTAACGAAGTACAAATACTTTGTTACCTTACTTAAGTAGAAATTTTGGTTATCTATACTTCACTGGAGTAATTATTTTTCAGACGACTTTTTACTTTTACTCCTTGCATTTTCTCGCAATTATCTGTACTTTTTACTCCTTACATTTTAAAAACAGCTTTGTTACTCTATTTCATTTCGGCCTTTAAACAAAAACTATCCAGTTAAATTGCTCCATCCGGATAGAGTGAATTTGGTTGTGGTTGTTTCAGATGTTCTTGTCCAGTTTTGTTCTTACATCCGTTCCCCCAGATTCCTGCAACTAAACTTGGATGTACATTCCAATAAAGGTTAGGATAAATGATAACATGCCTCTGAAGTTTGACTTTTTGCACCATTACAATACTTATAGGCAACTAGTCATCATATCTCCTGCTCTCTGAAACACATGTTAATGCTCAATAGTACACATATATGGTTCTTTAATATATTTGCATTAGATGCATTCATTTTCAATGGCTTTTTCCCCCCTTACATTACTTTTATACTTTAAGTAGTTTTGAAACCAGTACTTTTATTTTTTTACTTGAGTAAAAAACTTGAGTTGATACTTCAACTTCTACAGGAGTATTTTTAAACTCTAGTATCTATACTTCTACCTGAGTAATGAATGTGAATACTTTTGACACCTCTGCTCTCCGATACAAACAAGTCCAGTTAACGGTGACAATATCACTATGACATTATCGGGGCCGGTTTTCTTCAGCAAAGCATCTTCACATCCAGCAGAGACTCTCTGGGTGGAGGGAAAAACAGCAATATTTCAACATCCATTTCCTTAATTTGTAACACATAATTAGTGTCATAAAGTTGAAGTTGTCATCTTAAATGACCTCATGGCATCAGTTTTTGTTTATTTAGTTGTTGTTTTTTTCAGCACAAACATTTTTCAAAAGCTTATAGTTTATATACAGGATGGTTTTCTCCTAAAAATCAGAAATGGTAGATTTCCCACTTATATTAGAAGTTTTCGGGGAAATCTCTGTTACCAGGCCGACGACTGAACCAATCAAATTAAAGCATGCCAGGTGAGCTCAGTTCACTAATATTTAATCATGTTCAGACATGCAGATGAATATTTCATTGAAGGAAGAGGTCAGTCTAATTTTTTTTTTCTTGTCACTGCTTGCATTTCTGAGCAGTCTTTGTCACACTTTTAGAGAGTATCAGTTTATTTCAGCCATAAAAGTCGAACATGGACGTATCCACCTAAATACTCGCCAGCTTTAGGGAGCAAGATGGTAATAATGATATTCCCTCCTGTGTGAATGAAGCTAATCTCAGTATAACCAGCGGATGCAAGTGCACCATTGTCTGTTTATTTTACCATATTGGAGCAATTATCGGGTTGCCGGGCTCTCTGTTCTTTGGCACATTACAAGCTGTAGTCAGACCGCAAAGAGCTATTTCAATATGCCCTGATTAGTAGGTGTGTTGGAATGGGCGGCTCCTTTTTGACCTCCACTTTTCGATGACTGGCTTTAATTTTAGGCTAGCCTTCAACAGGTCGGAATCAAGTGCTGGTGGGCCCCACCGCCCACAGGAGCTCTGTGGTATGAAGGGCCTCCCCCATCCGGGGCACGCACCAGGTGACGGTAGAGCAGCTCTGTTTTAGTAGAGGGCAATCTCCAGCAAAACCACAGGCGGGACTGGTGGCTGTCTGCCTTGACTGGTTGGTGGGGGGAGAAGACGCCTAGGCCCAATCCCAATACACCCCCTACTTTTCTTCACTAGCCCTACTTTCTTTCACTCGCCCTTCTTTTCTTCACTAACCCTAAAAAAGAAGGGACAGATTTTAGGGCACTTGAAATCTTCCCAGGGGCCTGTCCTAATACTCCCACTACTCCTACTTTCAGCACCACCACTAATCAGGAAGCTGAGAGCCAAAAGCTGTTTTAATTTCAGCTGTAGCGCTGTTAATATGCCACTTTATTAAGTTTTAATATTTTTTCAGGCATAAAAGTAACCTTTAAGATCCCCAACCTGGGCTCAGTTTATCCAAATAACGCCTGTTAAGAAATTTGATCTGATGTTTTCGGCGATAATGAGACCTGGGCGCAGCAGCAGCCGGAGTACAGGATTGATCGCCAGGTCAACCTGCGCCGTCTTCGCGTGGAGAAACCTGCAGCTCTGTGGAGAATTACCACTGGCTGAAATAAATCATTTAGGAAGATAAATGTTGGTTTAATAGATTAAATCTAACAGTTGTAGCTACGCCTGTTAAGAAATTTGCTCCGAAAATTTCGGGATTTCTGTCTGCACGTCGCCGCGTAACCTACGCCGTAGGCCTGCGTTGGTGTAACGCGGAACCATAAATCAGCCTTTATTCTGGCGAGGTTGCAAATAACGGGCAAAAAAGTGATTATGTACATTCACTGAGTGAAGTAAAATATATATTTCTCGCTAGAAATGTAATCAAAACTCATTTTTATGCAGAAACTAACTCAAAATATTGATTTTATTCACTAAAAAATAAGAAATGTCCGCCAGGTTTTTTTTTTGGATTCAGTCTGCAAATGACGACGAAAAGCATTCTGGGAAATTTTTTGGTCCCTAAGTCATCGAGTGAGGATCGCAAATCCCTCGCTCCATAGGGACAATTCATAGCCACTAGCCCTCGTTTTCTCCACTCCCCCTAGGTGAAAAGAGGAAATGGGACACCACTACCCTCACGGGAACGTGCAAAATTTAGGGGTAGTGATGAAAACGAGGGGTAGGGGGAGTATTGGGACAGGGCCTTAGTGCTCAGCGTCACCCAAGCCAGCCGCCATTATAAGTTTAATCAAAAAAGGAAAATCTGAAGCTGAATCTAGAGGGTTCTGTCTCCCATTCTACTTTTAGAAACGCTTAAAATCTACAAACCGGCAGTATGAGGGTAAAAATATCTGCCGAGAGATCATGTAACTATGAGGCCTTTTGAGATGAGAAGTAATTAGGCCTTAATATATGAAGGAAGAATTTTAAATTATATTCAGGTTTTCAAAGGAGGAAGCAAAGACATGACCGTCTCGTCTGGTGTCGGAGGCAGGTATGACCGAGTATCAACAATGACATTTTTTGCCATGACAACATGTCAAAGTCAATTTACTTCTTGTAGGGGTGCTGCACAGCTTTGTGTAATCAGTTGTTTAATACCTTTGGCACCTCGGTCATCACCATGTGAACAGTCTTAGCTTCATCACAGGTTCAGTTTTCTTTAGTTATACTCATAGATTGTTTTGGTAGCCATGACGACACCCTTGCTGACACAGATGCAAGGCAAGGCAAGGCAAGGCAAGTTTATTTGTATAGCACATTTCAACACAAGGTAATTCAAAGTGCTTTACATCAACATTTAAAAGCAGCAAGACACAATTAAACAGTAAATAACAAATAAAATGATAAGAAAAGAGGTAAAATAATAAAAAGCACAAGTTGTTAAAAAGTAAGGGCAGTAGAGTACAGCAGGTACATCTCTTTCTTAAAATGGCAAGAATTAAGTTTCTATACGGTGAAAACGTACAAAGACGGGGTCAAATACAGTATTACAAAAGTAATCTGTAACAATTTGTACGGTGAATTAAACCCATTTGACAATTCTATGCCACAATACCTGTTTCCAGGTGCAACATGACAGAACATCACCATTTAACATCTGACCAAAAAAAGCTCTTGACTCCAATAAAAAAGGTTTCAAATTTAAAAAAAAAACAAAACAACTATGCAATGCTCCAATACAAACTAACTAACTAAGTAAATAAAAAGTAAATGTAGGAAATTGTAATGTCTGTCGCTATATCTTTCCTAATGTCCTAAAGTCCTTGCATAGTATGCTATAAAATATGATGTGGTTCTTGTTTAAATATTACAATAACAGTGACTGGTGCCCCTTTTACAGTTCATAAGGGGCCGTCATGAGTCCAGTGTTTTTAATCTATCCAGTACAGGTATGACTTAATACCACGATTGTACTGCCAACTCAAAAGAGATTGTCTGCACAAAACAGGGTTGTCTTTGTTTACATGGTCATCTGTTGCAGACAGTAGCATCCAAGAAGAAATGTTTGTTGTCTGAAGCCTTAACTAAGTTACAATGAGCTCGATATATTTATGAAATCTGATAGAACTTGACTAGACTGTATTTTGACTGCACTGCAATAGACTTGTGATTTGTGTCAAGTGTCTTCGGATGACTGTTGTTGTGACTTGAACAGTTGAGTTAGTGCAAAGATCCAGTCGTTTAACAATCATTGGAGAACGCCTGGAAGATGAATCCAAGACCTTCCTGCTTGCTATGAAGTGTAGAAAATTACAGGAGCATCAGATTGTGGTCGACATGTAAGGTGTCTGATTCAATTCAATTCAATTCATATTTATTTCGAGCAATAAACATAACATAAGTGACCTGCGTGCAACATAAAATTAAACAAATACCTTTTATCAGGTTTAACAGGTGCAGGTTCAAAATACAAATGAATTCGTCAACACTCGAAAGGGAGTGGGAAGAAGAAAATGTATTTAATCCCACCCCTGTTTCTCATTAACAATTTGACAGATTTTTTTTTTTTTTTTTTTTTTTTTAAGGCTTCCTCCTGTCTCAACATTTGAACCAAAAAAATGAAAAAAAGACCTATATCAAATTATAATAAAAAAAATTTCTACAGTTCACCTCACCTAAATTCACACACATTGTGGCTGCTAAATGCAGATGCATTTCATGGCCACAATGCGTGCAATCCAGGAACAATGTATATAGTAATATTTATAGTTAACCGTTAACTTATATTTATAATAAACCGTTAACTTATATTTATAATAAATACCAGCAATGGTAAGAGTAAAAATACCAGATAAGCTGAAGCTCTAACCAGTTTTTTTCCCTTTTTTTCTCACTGCTGGTGTTGTCTCCCCAGTGATGGCACAGTCGAGAGGGGAATCCATTTGCTAAGGCCATAAAAGGGGGCTAAGCTTTTAACAGCATATCACGCTAGAATCTTCTGTTTCCTCTTCTGGATGTGAAACTTTTCACTCCAGTCCAGATCCACACAACCATTAGAGGAGTGACAAAAAGGACGTCCTTCATCGAACATTTTAGTCTGTGTTGAATCATAAATGCTTGCCTCTTATATCCGGCCATGTTAGAGCCGAATCAATCAAACATTTGCCGCAACTTTTATTTTTGGAAGCTAGTGATCTAAATTCTGCACATCAGCATGTGGACGATCAATGTGCTCACAGCAGGGAGTGATTTGTATTCAATAAGCTGAGCAATATTCAATTTTCCCGGTGGTGAAATATAGACGCGGCTATTTGAGATCCAAATGGGCTCAGTCGATCGACCCTTTGGCTTTTCGATTTTTACTTTTGGGAACCAGCAAAACAGATTTTAACATCCCACATTTGTTCTCCTCTAGAATGACTCAGTACAGTGTCTGTCCTTTCAAACAGCTTTAAAGAAGTGACTGTAAAGTCAATGGCAATGTCATTTTAACACAAGCTGTTGGTCTTAACTTTAAAAAAAAAAAAAAAAGAAATATTCAGAAGAGTGTTCCAAAAGATACTTCTCTCATCCATTTTGGCCTGAATACGAAATAAGGCCACACCATTATTTGTGTGAGAGAGAATCTGTGATGCTGTAACACTGTCTCTGCTGCACATCTGTCACTCCCCCTCTGCCTGTTTATCATGGTTCATCTCGCTGGATTAGGACGAGGGCTTTGGGTGCGTCTTTGCTTGGTCATCAATCGGACATCCAGCATGCCCATGGTATTAAACAGCTGTGATTGTCCTTTGAGCATGGCTCTTGTTTACATCCTGGAGGAAGGAAAAGTGCTCTGTGGTGTCCGATTATTCTCAAAAAGCAGACCTAGAGTTAGGATCCAGTTGTGTGGCTGGGTGCTGATACATCTTAGCTTCTATTTTTTGGTGCCATATTCAGGGTGTGTATGAAGAAAGCCAAGTACTTTGCATTGTATATATAAGAACAGGATTCAGTAATTTATATATGCATTTTATATAATTTTTGATCGGGTGATTTGTCACCATGCTTGACTAATGAAATTCTTGAAAACCCCCCAATTGCAGAGTTCAGAGAAGGTCCTAAAGTAAATCAGCTTCCCCCTGATCCACAGCTCCACATGGCTCACAACCACAGCTGTTGGGCTCAGCCATCTTATGCAATGTTATTAGAATGTATTTATTACATCTCTATTGCACAGCTGAAATGGTTTTAAGCTGCATTTGGTCGGGTATTTGACAGTGAACACATAGAACTGCCAGGACGACACTTATCCATCAATTCAGTTATTGCAGAGTGAATATTTTTAAGCATTGGCACATCATAAATCATTTAAAATATCGCCATGTCTATAGTCCAGTATTGAATTGAATAACATGTAGATAATCTCCAAAGACAAATGACATTTTCTCAGTGTAAATTACAGGTAAAACATTTTACGTAGACAGTATGGACAGAAACTTGCACCCAACAGTGCAACGTCTGGGGGGCAGAGGTGTTCCCTCGTAGTCACATGTCCAGGATTACAACATCTGTTAACGAGCACTGCAAGGACTTCTGCCCTGCTTCTGACGGTCTGTTTAAAGTCTTTAGCTCACTTTAGCCCACATCTGAAATCCATGCAGAGCCACACTGGAGTCCAGAACAAGCCTATGCAGCATTTGATTGGTCACATCTTGAGAAACATGATACTCCTCCTGTCTCCTACTCATCCATCCACCTTCCAGGAATCTACTCCCCATGATGATTAAGGAGAAAAGATGCTAATCTAATTCCCATTTTTATCCTGGTGTCGGTGTCTTCTTTTTTTTTATCAGTAGCTGGTCTTTGGGAGGCGTGCGTGCGTGCGTGCGTGCGTGCGTGCGTGCGTGCGTGCGTGCGTGCGTGCGTGCGTGCGTGCGTGCGTGCGTGCGTGCGTGCGTGCGTGCGTGCGTGCGTGCGTGCGTGCGTGCGTGCGTGCGTGCGTGCGTGCGTGCGTGCGTGCGTGCGTGCGTGCGTGTGTGCGTGTGTGTGTGTACACCTCATTCAAACATATGGGGAAGTATGTCCAAACTTTTTGTCTGTACTGTAGCCTATATGTGTGTGTGTGTATATATATATATGAATGAATTTTATTTTTGTGTCATGTCCGAAGACCCATCCCTTACAGGATTATAAGACACCAGAAACAGAAAATCATCAAATACACAATATCACACGCACTTAATTGGGAGCTGCACAATGTACACCGGAAAAACAAAATAAATAAATCAAAAACCAGAATGGATATTTTTACATATATGTTACTTTTCTTCGCCTATCCCACGCTTTCTCCAAATAGTCAGCAAGTGCAAATACTTTATGATCAAAAATCCATTTGAGTCTCTCAGCATCGCTTACCCACATCAAATCCAGATTCTTACACCTATCAAATAATTTTTTGACGCAGCTCATGATACAGAGGACAGTAAAATAAAAAATGGAACTCATTTTCAATGTCATTAATCTTACAGTAAGGACAAATCCTCTCTTCTTCTGGGACCCTTCGATAACAGCCTGTCTCATGGTGCAGAGGCAAGATTCCTGTATGTGTATATATATATATATATATATATATATATATATATATATATATATATATTCTACAATTTATTTACTTATAATTTTTCACAATTGGCTCCACAGACTCATTTTGAGCCAACCGTCTTTATCAGTCTGTTCTGTGTCTTTGAGTGCTTTTCACGGTTGTTCATCATGTCATTGCAAAAAAAAAAAGAAGCCTAGCTGGTTGAACCGCTGGTGTTTCTCTTTTCCCTTTTTCTCAGGCTGAATGGAGACGACTCGGCACCACATCAGTGTGTGATTACATACAGCACACTGACTTTGCAGAATTATCCCAGTGGGAGGAGCAGGGTTGTTCACATGCAAAAACATGGTGGCATTTAAATGCAACAATCCTTGAAAGTGTAGTGTGAAAGGAACTGATGGCGGATGCTAATGACCCCCACGTAATACCTCTTCACCCTAACTCTAACCCCTTACAGAAGACAATCAACAAGACAATCAACATCTTGCTGCAAATACTGAGGGACCTAAGCTTCCTGTTTGAGGCTTCTTTGCTTCTTTTAAGTGGCACTTTTATGATGTTCTAAAAAAAGTGAATTTTATTCAGAATCCAACTGTGAAGAAGTTTTTGAAGGATGTTAAATGATAGCTGCAGATTCGGAGTGACTAAATAAATCACAGCAAGAATACAATGTTATGTCATCAGTACAAGAGCAGAAAATACAATCGTATAGTGAAGAAATTGCATTATCCATATAAATGGAGACAAACGGCAGTTCAAAGAGGGAAGGATTAAAAAGGTCACTATAAAACCCAGACAGCAACCCTTTGTTATGTAAGCTGAGTGATCAACTGTATCAACATGCCTGTGTTGTAATATCTGACCAGCAAAGCCCTGAAAATATGAGAGGTACATTTTAATAGCTATAACTGTTGATGAATGAGTTAAGAGTGGGAGTCGGGCCTGTTTGTGCAACGATGACCTTGTGCAGAAAGCCTGTTTCCGCTTGGAGGCAGATGAATTGCTGAGTTTTCCGGGCAGACCTGCCTGGACACTTCCTCAGTAGCCGTCCTTGTGATCGCTACAACAACGGCATTCACTGAGGAGCTATTGTGCTGTTCACTTTCGCACACTGACCATAGCCAAGTAAGCCCTGCGTATTTAACATTTTTCCAATCAAAGACACAAATGGCTCAGTGCTAAAGACTTGACAAAATGCATGTTGTAATCTCTTTACTGATTTGTGGTGTGTTTTTTTGTTTTTCCTGTTTAGCCAGTTTAAATGGTTTGTTGCTCTGAGGTGGCTGCTGAAAAGAGGATATGTTGTTCATCCCTTGCTTGGCCTGATGTATGATTTCTCCCGAGTACAGAGTGGCCTTTCACATCCACTTACCCAACTCTCTGCAGCTATTTGTACTGCACAAGTTTCTTCATCTTGCAGTCAATACAGCTCTCGCTCACAGCTGAGCCTGTGTGTTTTGAGTCCGTTGTCACGGCTGGAGTTCATGATTTCATTTGTGTCCTCTAGGACTGTCCGGTGTTGGTTGTAGATATCCTCCCCCATCTTCCGGAATCCTCTCTTTCCTGTTTTCAAGCTGTGATAAAGGAGCTCAGCGGCCCCTCTCTTTACATGTCTTGGTGCACATCTTAAGATACCCCTCCCCCAATTTTATTTTTTTATTTTCTTGTATTTATTTAATTCAATAAAGTGCTTCCAATTCTGATAAATTCCCTGCATCCGCCAGCTACCACGTACTTGACACCAGTAATGATGATTATGATGATTATAAGTGTTGGGGAGTCGGGGTGGCTGACCATAATTACAGGATGCAGAAGCTGTCTATCCTCATTTTAAGTTGTTTTAAAAAGGCTAAAGTCACAGGGATGAGAAAAGCAACATACATTCCTTACAGCTCCAGTGCATGCAGGCTGTGTGTGTACTCTTGTATTTCCTGAACTGTCTGGAAGAACTGCAATGCTCTCTGGGCTTTGAGATTTCTTTGATTAGGTTTTTCAACTGTTTATTTTACACCAAGCTAAGAATATGATCCTCAATGCGACATAAACCCCACCAAAGGGAACACGCTGCAGAAAGCGCCTGGTGCGAGCACCGCACGTGTCTTTGCCTGCCTGCTTTTTACAGGCTTATCCACTCACCTAGCATGTGCACGCAGTGGCTGGAACAGGCTGTATGGTGCACGTATGTAGGTCACAGGTTTATGAAGGTTAAAAGAGGATTTAATTTGAAAACAGAGGTGCTCGCTGCTAACTATTTATTGTCAACCGAGCACACTGGGGTAATAACTGTTGTTGGACACAGACAATTTTTCTTGGCCCTTAACATTTCAGGCATAATGTAGAGAAACGGCTGAAATCAGGGTGGGACCCTGATCCTATCACGTGAGCTACTTGTCAAAGGTTAGTCACCAACTGTGCTCTGAAACTCTCCTGTAAAACTCTAGATACTAAAGGAGAACAAAACAAGTATTTGCAATCACCTTTAAAAACATTTTATTTCTTTGTCGTCCTTTGTTTATCATTTGTTTCTACTTTTTAAACAACTGGCAATAGATTATCATATATATACACAGGACTGTCTCAGAAAATTAGAATATTGTGATAAAGTTCTTTATTTTCTGTAATGCAATTTAAAAAAAAAAAAAAAAAATGTCATACATTCTGGATTCATTACAAATCAACTGAAATATTGCAAGCCTTTTATTATTTTAATATTGCTGATCATGGCTTACAGCTTAAGAAAACTCAAATATCCTATCTCAAAAAATTTGAATATTCTGGGAATCTTAATCTTAAACTGTAAGCCATAATCAGCAATATTAAAATAATAAAAGGTTTGCAATATTTCAGTTGATTTGTAATGAATCCAGAATGTATGACATTTTTGTTTTTTTTAATTGCATTACAGAAAATAAAGAAATTCATCACAATATTCTAATTTTCTGAGACAGTCCTGTGTATATATATGATAATCTATGCCCAGCAAACAGCACATAAACCTCTATAATAAATTATAGATATGATCTTCACACAACTGCCTAAACAGTAAAAGTATAAAAGATGTTACAAAGCTTTCTAGAGCTCAGAAAGATTGAGGAAAGAGACAACAAGCAGTAAGATGTCGGAACAGGCACATTCCTCCGTAGGTGAGCGAATGTCTGCGTCCTGAAACCAACTGCTGCGACCAGAGGGTTGGGGTGAAAGACCTGGTTGAACTCACTGTGGTTGTACAGACTGTGGTGTTACCAGAGGTGTCAAAAGTATTCACATTCATTACTCAGGTAGAAGTATAGATACTAGAGTTTAAAAATACTCCTGTAGAAGTTGAAGTATCAACTCAAGTTTTTTACTCGAGTAAAAGTATAAAAGTACTGGTTTCAAAACTATTTAAAGTATAAAAGTAAAAGTAATGTAAGGGGGAAAAAAGCCATTAAGGAC